>NC_088994.1:3139542-3767451 GCF_963932015.1 Anas acuta
TGCAGATACAAGTACAAGATACAGAAACTGTAAAATAGTGCTGAGGTATCGGGGTAGAGGGGAATGATCTGTTGAAAACCGGAAGGATATCTGTAGGGGCTACAGATCATTGCTTATGTCTTGCTGTAATGTTTTGAAGGCACTGGATGTGCGTTGGAAACCTTACTATCTGAACTCTTATTACAGTTACTAATATCTGGACTACTTTTGCTTATCCTTTGTTTTTTAGATGCAACAGATGACTTGGATGATTTAAACTTCTTCAATCAAAAGAAAAAGAAGAAGAAGCCAAAGAAGATATTTGATATAGATGAAGCGGAAGAAGGCGTAAAGGTCTGTTTACATAACAAGGCCATTTTATCTATTGTCAAGTAACTTTCCTGCTTTTCTTTTCTGGAGATTGACGTTGCAGGAACTGTTTTGAGTCTGCCATTATATCCTGGTGCAGTTAATAGTGAAACTTGTTTCACAGTGTCCTTCATGTATAGTAGGTTCTGCTGAGTATGTTTGTATGTAAGGGCTTTTTGCCTGGAAATGAGAAAAAATTAATTGATATGCACAATAAGCAAGTAATTCCGCAGTCAGTAATAAGGGTTGATTAGCATCAAGGTAACTGTCTTCTGGGGTGAGAGAAGAAAATGATGTCAGAAGCCATGCACAAAACAGTCCTCTACAAGCCAACCCTTCAAATAAAGGGTATATATCTGCTAAGAAATCTGTTCTTACTCTCGTGTTTTCTTTAGAAATGATTGGCTACTGTTATGTATTTCAGTAGGTGTACAAGATATGTTTACTCTGCTCAAGTTTTATTCCAAGTCATAATTCTGGATCACATGTCAGCGTAACTGGGAAGCCCAGACAGCAAGAGGGCAGAGAAATGTTACGCTACATGTAAAGCTATTCTTAGATTCTGCCTTTTGAGGAAGAAAATGCTCCTCTGATCTGTCCTGGACAGGCCAAAATGGTTGCTGTGTTTTCTGTAAGTGCAGAAACATACCTGCATCCATGAAGGAATTGTGACACCAAATTGAACTGGCTGCAGGTGTCACAGCTTTGCCTTATGTCAGTGTCTGACACATAAGGTGTTTTGTTCCCTAGTGCCCAAATGTGGCTGATTCCTTTAGCTAAGTATAGCGTGACCTTGTTCTTGACCAGCCAGAAGTTAACTGGAAGATTGTGTTGATTACCTAATAGGAAACCAAGTATTACAAAGGAAGTAATGTAGACTAAGTTTTAATACCTAACTGCACTGTTACATGTTAGGTGCATGTACCCCATTGTATCTCAACTTGACGTTTAAAAATCTGTCCCTTTTTTCATGTGTTGTACTGCAGTGCTATATTCAACATATTACAGTTTCTGTTCTTACTTATTACGTTTCAGGATCTTAGTGGATAATACTAGCGTTCGTCTAGTATAGTGTGCAACTGGTATAATTTCTAATGTTGTGGTATAGAGATTTGTTTAATACTGTAAATTATATATATATATTTTTGTTTGTAGGACTTAAAAATTGAGGGAGATGTGCCAGAGGTAGTAGAACCTGAAGATGACCTTGATATCATGCTGGGCAATAAGAAGAAGAAGAAAAAGTATGTGAAGTTTCCAGATGAAGATGAGATAATGGAGAAGGATGAAGGTAAAAGTATAATGTAGCCTGGGAGATGTTGAAAATTTTATGTAGTCCATGTTATAGGTGAATAAGTTCTGTTGAAGTATCTTTTGGTTTCAAAATTAATTTTGTTACTTTTACCAGTCACGATTATCAAAATAAAAAAAAATCTTCTGTAGAAGTGCTGTATGAATTCACCGTAAGTGCTGGTGTCTCTTCTAGGCAGACAAACAGGGAACACTTCTGTCACTGTCTTAGTAAAATCTTTTGATACACTTTTTAGAAATGTACACGCAAGGTTAAAGAAATACTTGTTTTTCTTAATGAATCCTAAACAACTTTCTTTACAGCTTTTGAAGATGAAGATAGCAAAAAAGATGATGGAATTTCTTTTAGTCTTCAGTCAGGACCTGCGTGGGCAGGCTCAGAAAGGGACTACACATATGATGAGGTAATGTTAAAAGGCTTTTGAAGTATTTTACATGTTAAAGTGCTCTGGCAGTGCAGAGCCTTGTGTTTGTGTATCCCATTTCCTACTTAAAACTAAAGATCTTACATTCAGAAGCACATGATCAGAAAAATAACAGAAAGCACATCTGTTGTCATAGTTAGTTTTCACATAAAGCAATATTAAAATGCCTCTGAAAGCACACTGAGGTACTTGGACATTATAAAGTAAACCTCTGTGAAAACAGCTTCTATCTTCTGCATTTAATACAACTTTAAAAAAAAGTGTGCATTGAAAAGCTTATGGGGAAGTGTTAATAGACAAAGACTATCTAATATTCATTGCCTCTAAACATCTGAGGTAGCATTAACAGTGTACTTCAGCATGAATGTCTTATGAATGTCTTACATGTCTCAAATGATGTGAACCACCTCCCCCCCCTTTTTTTTTTTTGCAGTTACTCAATAGGGTATTTAACATCATGCGGGAAAAAAACCCAGATATGGTAGCTGGAGAAAAACGGAAATTTGTCATGAAGCCTCCGCAGGTCGTAAGAGTAGGGACCAAGAAAACATCTTTTGTCAACTTTACAGATATCTGCAAATTGTAAGTTTTACTCTTAATATTTCCCAGGAATAGTGGAATTTTCTGTGCTGTTGGCTGTTGAATGAATGCTTTTTGGAAACCACAAAAAAAAAAAACAACAAACAACAAAAAAACAACAGTGACAAACCAAAGTGAAAGCTGTTCCAATCATGCTGTTCTTTTCCTCTATTATATATGTGAAAGGTATTTATGAAGGTGATTTATTGAGACAACTTCAAACTTTATACATACCAAAATGGTAGGTTTGTTTCATGGGCCTCAGGGACTGAAACCAAACCTAAAGCTCTTTTGAGTGCTCTCACTTCTAGAAGTGTGTGTGGTTTGGTATTCAGTGGTGTTTATTTGCAAGACTTGGGTTGGGATGGATGGTAGGGGTGAATTCTGATCTTCAGGTGAACTTCAAATACTGTTCTCTTGGTAAATAGCATGGAGTTCAGTATTTTTTTTCCCCCTATGCTTTCTCTATCTGAATATTTCTTGTGAAGTCAGTTCTATTATTTGTGGGCACTTCTAGGAATGTCTATCTGATTTTGTAAGCAAGGACTTTTCTAGCACAATTATATGGAGGACCTGGGTAATATACCAAACGAAGGGCACTGGGAGTGTGGTGAGGGTTATGAGTGGAAAATCTGAAATACAATTCTCTCATTTTAATTAGAGAGTAATTACTGAAATTGTGCTTTCTGTTTTGTGGACTGTGAAGCTTTGATCCTTAGTTCGTTGTCTGCATATGCTCTTTGGTACAGACCCTATGGCACTGCCCTTCCAAACTTTGTACTTTAAGATCATTTTAACCTACCATCCCTGTATAGATATCAAATTTCTCTGAAGGAGGGAGGTTTAAAAATATCCATACTTTATTTTTAGATTACATCGTCAGCCAAAACATCTCCTGGCGTTTTTGTTGGCAGAATTGGGTACAAGGTAAGGCGATTGGGCTGTGGGTGTGCATATTTGTAGGAAGCAATGACAACATAGTTGCCATTGAACATCAGGCTCTTCTTCCCTGCACCCAGATGCTGTGCTGGGTGATTGAGGAGACACCATTTCACAGAAGAGGTACAGAGGCAAGCTATAAGTCCCAGGGAACAGTTTGGATAGCACTTCAAATTCCTTGTCTGGGACCTTTCTCCAAAAATGATCTGATAGCAGTGCTGTTTGTCTCAATTGGTGAGGATGGCTATTTGGCTCCTGTTTGACTTAAGCCGTAGGATTGCTGAGGAAGAGAGAATGCCTGCCTGCCTCGGGGAAGTTTTGAGGGCATGTAGCTAGTTATTCTGTTTAATGCCACAGTTAAATCCAGTTGTCTTAGCATAAAAGCTGTTTTGTTGCTTTTAAATGCTTTTGATAAAAGATCTTACTCTGTGACAATGTACTCTGGTTGTCTTTATTTCTGTCTCAAAGATAGTAAAATAATGTTATACATAGATGTACAGAATCAAGCTATCTAATTGCAATGTGGTTATAACAAATGCCTTTTACTCTAGACATTGAGATCTCTTCGGCTTCAGATAACTTAAACAAAAACTTAGAAACTGTGGTCTGAAAAAACATTTAATTTATTACATCAGAATGGCTAGAAAAGGATTGCAGTAGTATTCTACCTTAGTAGAGTTGTCTCGGTCATTTCTTTGAGACAAACAGATGGTTGTTCTCAATTCTGTACATTTCTCCTGGTAGGGCAGCTTAACTATGAGGCTGATCTCTGCTGGAGTCTGCTTTTATTGTAATGAGTTATATTTGGGCAAAACTTTGTACAGGTTTTCAACTGCTGTCAGAATTTTACATATTTCTCTTTTTCCCCGCAATGTAATTCTGGCTTGATCTTACCTTAAAGAATGCCTCAGTTAACTTGCTTCAAGTGGCTGACTTCATATACTTTTTTTATTTGATGTCTTCTGCAAATCAATTATTTCAAACTTCATTTTTCTTTTAAATTAGTGGCTCAATAGATGGTAACAACCAACTTGTAATCAAAGGAAGATTCCAGCAAAAACAGATAGAAAATGTCTTGAGAAGATATATCAGTAAGTATAACTCCACTTTCCGCTACACATTTTTCTAATGACCAGAGGCCCGTGTGTGGGCCAGCATGCCCCTCTGCATGTGTGCATGCTGTAGAGGTTCTGTGCTAACAAACTATGACTTTGCTGTTTTGTGATGGAATAATGCAAGTGAAGGATACATATACATAACTATATGGTTATACCTTATAGTGAGCACTTAGGACATACTCTGTCCTGGTGCAGAGGTGTACCAAGGAAGACAGAGTGGCTGAAAACTGCTTTCATCTGACATTAACTTCTTAGTTTTAATGAGGACTATGGAAAATAATGGTAATTATTACTCTTAGTCTGTTGTACATATTAGTTAACAGACTGTGCTTGCAGTTAATATGCAACAAAATGCTGTTTCAGACAGTGTTGTCTGTGTAAGAGTTGCTGACATGTGGGAATGCTTTTTCAGCAGAGTAAGTCATGGAAAGCCAGTGGGAAGCCTTAGCTAGTTATTACTTCTTAAAACACTGGTGTCAGGGCACAATGTACCAGATGTACAAAACCTACTCTTTGTTAACTTAGGAACAAGGAAGTATTCTTAGTCTATGTGAACCTCTGTGACTTTCATAGTAAGCCACTTCTAAGTCAGTAGTTGAATTTGAACATCCTTTTAAGACAACTGTTAAACTAAAGGCTGAAGAAGTGATTTTTTTTCTGATGGTAATGCATTTTTTTTAACTGCAACTTAATTCCTTTCTTGCAGAGGAATATGTCACCTGTCATACGTGTCGGTCACCAGACACAATCCTACAGAAGGACACCAGATTATATTTCTTGCAGTGTGAGACCTGCCACTCTCGCTGCTCCGTCGCCAGCATCAAAACTGGTTTCCAGGCTGTCACAGGCAAGAGAGCACAGCTCCGTGCCAAAGCTAACTAGTTTGCTAATCAACACTGGATTTTGCAAAGTGTTCTGGGGAGATATGACTGGACAGGTTTACAATCGGAATGGATTTACCATTGTATTAAAACAAGATTGTAAAAACTACAAGAAATTTGGCTTTTGATTGGTCTGTGAAATCCTTGCAAGATGCAGATCCTCAAGCTGTTCACATACATTTGCTCATTGAATATATTTTACCAACTATAAAGAACGTGATGGGAAAGGAGGTGCTTTTTAATCCATTCAGACTTCTGTAAAACACAAGATAAATTAAAGATACTGTAACAGTGAGTGTCTTCGATTTGGATTTTTCCTTCAGTTTCCTATTTAAACAATTGATGGGAATGGTTGGTGTGTTGTCCTTTCAGATCATGTCACTGAACTATGCCCAATACTCAGATAGAAGTTTAAGGTTATTTTGCCTTTGTGTGATGGCTGATTTCTAGGTAGGCTATTATTAAACAGAGAAACCGTTCACAAAACAAGGATGATACTCCAACATGAGAACTGCTTGTGCTTTTATAGCTGCATTAGTATGGGAACACATTTTGCACAGAAAGTGACATAAAGACAGGTTGATGCTGCTTTATAAGGCAGAATAAAGCTTTGAGCTAGTTCAGACACCATATTGATGCTGAATCTTAACACGGGATTGATAACACAATTGCTGTATTGTAAGCTTTCATAGTGTCATAGTACTAAATTTTGCAGTTTCTAATAGAAAAATGTTTATATTTCTTAAGTCCTGCACTCTTTACCACTTTAAAAAAATATCTAAATGCAGCAAAAGAAGATTGTAGGAAACATTGTTATATGATGGCTGCAACACAGTTATATATATCTTGAATTTAACAGAAGATACTGCCAAGTAGTTTGTATTCCAAATTAACGCATTGACATCTTTTGATTATAAAACATACTTATCTCTGCTAGCAGTCAGTATCTGTAATCTCTAGGGGACGTGCATAGTGCTGTCCTGACTAGTTTTTTAGTGCTGAAAAAAAAAATTGTTACAGCTGCCAAGTGTGAAGATACAAATGGGGAGTGAAATCCCTTATGAGTACTGTAATGGGGGGGAATAGAAGTCAACTGTCGTTTAACCACTCCTTGAAACAGTGCAGGGTTAGGATAAGGTGCAATAGCTCAGGAGTGCTGACACCCATCCCTGCAGGTAAGCAGAGTAGCGTCCTCCCCAGAGAAAATGGTGGTCATTTTGAACATGATTCATCAAATAACAGAAACAAAGGTTTCTACCAAGTTTTAATCTTTGTATGTATGTTAATACACAGCACAGTTTTTCTGGGAAGTCACTTGCTATTTGAAAACTTGACAGCACTGCAAGGCAAAAATCAAAGTTTTATAGTTGGTTTCTTAAAAGCATTTTGAATTTCAAGTGAGCTATAACAAATGTTGGATGTATCTTTAAGTGAATAAAGCCAGGATCAGTGCCTCTTGTAACATTATTGTTGTATTCTTTGGTTTTGTTTCTTTTTTTTTTTCCTCTCTAGCAAATAGCCTCCTACTTGGAAGTAAAACTTCTTGGAGAAGTGTTAGATGCCTTCTTTCAGTGGCATGCTGTTGGGCACACTGAAATAGCTAAAGAACAATGCTTCTGTTTTTACATGTATGCTTTCCTGGGTCAAATACCTTTATTGTCCTTTTTAAAGAACTGTTGCCTTTTAAAAAAAAAAAAAAAAACACAGTATGGCCTTGAGCTGGTACTGTGTTCTAGTATGTTAAATACAAAATTTGACTTCGTTGTATTTGGATCAAAAAGATTATGTTAATGAAGAAGTAAATCACTGTTCAGAGCTGTCATGGGAGGTCTCCTGGTGTCCTGGTGAGTACAGATGCTTTATAGGTGTATTTTGGGCGTCTTCATGAAAACGTGAAGGCATTGGTTTTGGTGACTAATATTTGGCTGAAGTATCTCGAGGTGTGGACTTCAGTTTACTTGTGGAGGAACTTCACTGGCACATGAAAAGTCTTCTGTCTAAGAGCAGTTTTTAGATTTAAAACACCAATAATAAAAGGAAAAAAAAAAACTTTCCCCAGTGTATGTTCAAAACCAAATATAGTCCTCTGTATGTGTTGTATGCATATTACTGTTTGCCAGACTGCTGTGTTTGAAGTGTAGTCACATGTTCAGAGGCAGAAAAAAAATAAGGTTATGTGTTTCTGCTTATTGTGAGCAAGCAGCTTAGGGATGGATTTTGTAACAGAGCAAGGTGGTAGCTTTGCCTTGGGACTGCGTGGAGTATTTGGCTGCACACAGTTGTTTCTCCATCATTTCCTCTTTATGAGTTAAAACTTGGCTGTATGGAACTGGTGAAGGTGTGGGAACTAGATTTTTATTTGGCAGTCACAGACTGTGTGGAGCAGAATAAAATCCCTGTTTTAATGGGTTGGGGAAGAGCTGGGGAGCTAACCACACTGGTACCGGACCACGCTGGTACAGCTGGCTTGCTTCTCTCCACATCTGCTGTATTGTGAGTCATACACCTCTAAATAATCTAAGCTATTGCAGGTCTCTTCATCAGTAAAGATGCAACACATCTTCCAGCCCAAAACAAGAAAAAGAGTCTTGAAACACATCACTGGAGATCCTGGGAGAACTGCAAAGGGGTCGTTTTCTGGTCAGTTGGACTAAAATATACTGATATCCTTGTAAGAGAAATAATGGCTTTATAATACACTTGCCAAGTAAACACTATCTCCCTTGTGCAGACAAGGAGTTGGAATTTGAAGACTTTAGTGACTTGAGCAAGGTCACTTTTGTAATCAGTGGAATGAAAACAGGCGTAGTTCCCTGGTTTGCTGCAAGGGGGGTGGAATAAGCTTCCTCTGAGGTCACCTGGCTCAGTTGTGCTGAACTAACTACTGTGAAGAAAATCAGTGGGCCTAACTGCTTTTTAATGGAAGCTTTTGGTCAGAGAGGATTTAAAGCAGTGTATTTATTATAGCCTTAAATGGTATAAAGAAGCGTGAAGAAGCAGCATTATAAGTTCTTGTGTGTGAAATTTCTGGTCATGTATTGTATCCTCTGGTCATACACACTGTACCCTGAAATCCCCAGTTTGTGTCAGTGTGGGGCTTGTTGGACAGGGAAGCTTGGTCAGCTAGGGTGATGGGCAAGGAAAAGAAAATGCAGACTTGAAGGATGCTGAAAAGAAAAATACTGCCTCAGACTTGAATTGGCTTTTCTTTTCCAGAAGAAGAACATTGTTTCCCTTCTGCTTGTGACTATACCAGCAGATTTGTTCCTCACTGTGCAAGCTTGCTGTTCATCTTTCTCTTTTACATGTTGCAAGCAACTGCATATTTCTGAAATCCAACAGTAATAACTTGACATCTATGCTATTAATTGCTTTTCTACTGAACAACCAACAGAAACGCATAGATACCTCCCTCTTCAGTCCTTTCCATTTTCCATGGAAAATCTGTGGGCTCTGAGAGATCTTCGGAAACTATCAACTGAGATGTTGGAAGGAGAAAAATTTCTGTAAAAGTGAATAAAATTAACCGTGGTATCTGGATTTTTGCAGCTGTGACCTGAAGTTTTCATGTCAGGTTACAGGCAAGAGAATCTTTTTTTTTTTTTTTTTTTTTTCAAAATCCTTTCTTTTTGAGGTCTTTCTGAATTCTCTACCAACGCAAATACAATTCAAACCCCTGTTGTTTTTTTTCTTCCCCCCAGCCTTGCTTGCTGCTTTGGGTAATTATTCCCAAGGTTTCCTGTATTTTCCTGTATTCCTTACTAAGCGAGCTGACTTTTGCATTCACTGTTTCTTCTGCACAGGGGGCCTGGCACTGCCTCAGCCTCGGGGTCCGTCACCAGAGGTGGTGAGCTCGTCACCCAGGGGTGAGCTCCTCCTCGTGAGGGTGTTACTGGTGTCTGTTACTGTTTGATAGGCACGTGTCAGACTCCAGGACAGTGCAGCAAGCTGGAGGCCTCTGGCATTGCCAGGATCAAGGCATAATGGTTTTTTATTCATTCTCTCAGTTTTTTAAGGATTCTGCACTTGATCGGGGGTGAAGTACAGAACTACTGGAGGTGCCAACAGTGATAGATGCCTGCCTCTATCTTTCCACACACCTCGCCACCCAGATTCATCCTGCAGACCTCTGGGTGGTATTCTTAAATATGTTCGATTTGAGACAAAACCAGGATCGCATCCAGGATACATGGCAATAGGATTGTGCTGCTGGGAACATCCAAAATTCTCGAGAGCTATGGTAATGAGCCTGGAGGAGAGGAGGATGATGAAGCGGGGGAAGGTGAAGGAGCAGGGGAAAGTGTCCTCCCATGTCTTTCCCACAGATTGACTCTCTGAGGAGGAAAGGTACAGGGTGTAATTGGTAATAGCTCCCAAGAGATAGTTCCCAAAGTACAGAGATGACAACAGTGCTGAGTACAAATACCAGATTAGGCTCACAACCGGTGCTTTGATCATATTAGAAACCAGTGTCATACAGCACAGCAAAGTGATAGAACTAAAAGCAACCCTAAACCTGCCCCCAAAGATGATAAAAGCACAGCAGGGAGCATAGGCAGCAAGTAAGGGGCCATGTAACACAACTCTCAAAACTCATCCAACAACGAGAGCAACAAAAGCAACATCACAGCAAATATTAAACAAATACATCAGGCAAGTTTGTTCTCTCTGACATGCTCTGGTCAGATCTATCATTAACCCAACCCTTCGTGCTCTGTCTTGGGGTGCCAAAAGGACTGATGTGGTTTAACCTGGCAGGCAGCTCAGCACCACCCAGCCCTTTGCTCGCGCCTCCTCACCTCTCGTGGGATTGGGGAAGGGATCAGAAAAAAAGGTAAAACACATGGGTTGAGATAAGGACAGTTTAACAGGACAGAAAAGGAAGGGAAATTAGAATAAAACACACAAAACGAGTGATGCAGGATGCAGTTGTGCTCACTGCTTGCTGACTGGTGCTCAGCCAGCAGTACCTGAGCAGCACCATCCTCCCCCCAGTTTTATTGTTCCGCAGGGCGCCCTATGGCACGGGGTGTCCCTTGGGCCAGCTGTATCCTGGCTGTGCCCCCCCCGCTTGCTGGCAGGGCAGCACGAGGAGCTGAGAAGTCCTTGGCTCTGTGCAAGCACTGCTCTGCAGCAACTGCAACAGCCGGTGCTATCAGCGTTGTTTTTCTCCTCCATCCAAAACCTGGCACCATTCCAGCCATGGTGATGCACAGGTAATGAGAAAATACGATTAACCGTAAAGCATAAGAAGAACAAACGGTGAGGGTTGGGCAAGTGGGCAAATGCTGTGGAAAAAAAAAAATGCAACCAGAAAATTATCAATTTGTGTGTGCAGAGGCGCTGGTTCTGGGTTAGGATTCCTGCTGGCTCGGAATACCGTTGTTTGAGAGCACAGCTGTTAAAAAGATGATTTCGTGTATCAGATTTACGTTTCTACTTCGTAAGGCCCAGTACATCGTGCCTCACCTGTTGAGCATTTTGCAGGAGTGTGGTGGAGTGTGTCTTGTATACCCACAGCCTTGAGGGTTGAAATTATGCCTAAAAGGAGACAAGAAAACAAAGGGAAGGAAAGGAAAAGAAAAGGAAGGGAAGAGGGGAATGCTGTCAGGATCTGAGTTGATGGGGACGAAGCAGAGGTGAGAACTAACACAGCCCACAGTGCCCCCCCCCCCGCTCACTCCCATCAGGAGCTCTGTCCATCCACCCCTATGCCCAGTCATCACCTTCAGGAGGACAGGAGGAATTTGGCTATAAACGTTATTTTTTTCACTGGTGCTCTGCCTGTGTTTTATAGCTCTGTGTACAAATTAGGGGATAAGCAGGACTTTTCAATCCGTAAATTGCGTTGCTCTTCGCATATACTCTGTGCCATCGCGTTCTTAGCATTTCTTTTCTGGCTCGCACTCAACAGGCTCTTTGTGCTGCTCCCCAGGATGCGTTTAGCAGTTGGCCTGAGCAGATCTTCTCCAAACATCACCCCCAGACCCGTCAGTTGGGTTGCTAAACTACAAATGCAGAAAGTTCCTGGCTGTTGTCTGGGAGAAAGTTATTGTTGCTCATTTGCTAATGCTATTTGGGAGGGGAAATCGTGGAGTTGTCTTAGACTGGAAAATGAGCTCCTAGCAAAAATTCTGTTGTGGGAAAAGGTCTCCGTGATTGTGGAAAGAAAGCAAGGTGCAGACTATTTTCAACTTATCTATTTTTATCTAATTGAAAAAGCTCCCTGCTACCAGCACAGCTGAAACAATGGCAACAAAATGAGATGTTCTGTTTATTACAGGGCGGTGAGACAGCAGTTTTGAGAGTCAAAAATAGTCTCAGAAGCAGGACAGATCGAGTGTGACTCTCATAGGTGAGCGCTGCTCTTCGGCCTGCCTGGTTCTGCGTTGGCTCCAGCAGCTGCAGTACCTGGCTCCCACAGACGAGTGCTGGTTTTGCACGCTCTGCTGCTGGGGGGGATAATTCAGACCTATTAAGGTGTGAGTTGAAAGCCGTGAGGAGCAGTTGCAAAAGCAGTGCGTGATATTTGTGTCTTCGTTTACAATTATTGCAGTGAAGGATTGTGACCTAACGTCATGGGAAGCGTGTGTTGTTCCGTACATGAACAGCAAAGTGCTGCTTGTGTGCTGCCTGACGCTGCCCCACCACACACCCCGGTATCTCCTCTGGCTTCCTTCTCCCAGCGCAGTGTCTGGGTGAGATAACCAGCCCCAGTGAGGATGGGTGGGTGAGTGTTATTATGCCCTGCTGAACGCTCCTCGAATGCATTATTAATTAATTTATTTTTTTTTTGTAGATGAGAACAATTCCCAGTGGATTGTTGCTTTGATTCATGTAAAACCAGATTTCTCAAAAGCTTTTTGTAGCACAGCTCCATCTGCAGCTGGGACCTGTTTTTGAAGAAAAAAACAGCCAATATATCAAGCGGCTTTTAAAGCCGGGTCTGGAGTAAATTAGAGAAGCCAAACACATTTTTGGTCCTTGTTTTTGCTATTAAGGTTCTGAAATGTTTGGCTTCTAGTGTTGTTTTTGTGGTGTTAGCATTGTTCACCTCCCTCATGCCTTGGGTCGCTTCCCCAGCGGTGTTCTTGTGAGCACAGCTCTGCTGAGGTGCCCATGATGCTGCCAGCCGTGACACCCTGCCAGGGCTGAGCCTTCCCGGTGCTAGAGGGATAGAAGAAAACCTGGGGAAACCTCGTAATGTGCAGGAATGTCAGTGTTACAGACAGCAGCGGGGCTGGAGCAGGGATGCATCACTCTATCGTTGGCTTGTTTTGGGGAGAGAAGAGCAAGAAGAAGACAAAACACCAATCCCCCGTGTGCTGCAGAGGCTCAGCCATTGTGGGCATCCCTCTGCTTTCTTCCTGGGAGACGGAACGGTGCCCAGCCTGAATTTCCTGCGGATACATGGCAGGGCCATGGGGCCTCCTCCCCTTGTTGCCTTCTTGGGTTGTGCTCTGCATGGGGCAGGCAGCGCCTGCTGGCTCCACACCGACTCATTCTCCCCTTGCATGGGACAAGCGTAGGTGTGAAACAAATACCAGCTGTGTCTGGTAAGGTTTAAATCCAGGATCCTTCATGAAAATTGAAAGCAAACAGTTACAAGTAAAACTGATATGCACTGTATTTTTGCTTCAGCATCACCCCTGGATACCTTTCATTTTGTTTTGTTATTTGTTCCTGGGACATCTCCTGTGCCAGAGCCATGAGCACTTGAGGATGCCACAAATGTCCTCTGGGTTACTCTTGGGCAGCGAGCTGGGGTGTCCCAGAGCTGGGCACCAGCTCACTTTTATTAATACCTCCTGCTTCTTTTTCTTGTGGTTTTAATTACAATCCACCATCCCACATTGCTGTTAACACATCTTTGTTGCTCTTTTTAATCTCTTGAGTGCCTCTTGAAGTTTAGGCTTTTGAATGCAAATGCATGTCCCAGGTGGCTGTGTTAGCCATGAGCTGAGTCCTGGCAGTGATTTCTGATTCCTCACTCACATCCAATCAGCCAGAGGTAGGCGAATTATTTTAGAAGAGCTCTTAGGTGCAGAAATAGTTCTTTATCGTCTATTTAAGATTATTCTTGTTTTGTCCTTATTCCTTCTGACAGCTGCCTGCTTCCTGCCCAACCTGAACTCCTCTCTCACATAAAGCTCTCAATGCATTTATTCAAATATCTCATTAGATGCTGATATGCAAACAAGCTCCTAATTTCTTGTGCTACCAGCCCGTGAATTCATTCTCATCCTCTGTGCCACAGCATTAATACCCAGCTTTGGTGGCACTTGAATGTCGCTGCCCTTGTCTCTGGGGACATGGGGCCGGCTGTGCTGGCTGCGTGCTGGATCAGGGGTTGGGGCTGGACCTGCCAGTGGGGATGAGCCTCCCGTGCTGCTGGGCTCCTGCCTTGCAATGGGGCAGGGTGCTGTGCTCGCATCCCTGGGCCCCCTGCCCACCCTGGTCTTCAAGCAGTTGAAATGGATGTGTTTTAGTGTGGATCACACCTCGCAGCAAACAAAGGGGTTTTATTAAAAGAGATGTGCAGATGAAAGATCCCAAAGCCTCCCAGGTCTCAGTCATGGTGCTAAGGGAGGAAACTGCCTGCTGTGGCCTCAAGGAGCTGCTTAGGTTGTTTTGGGGTGAATTGGAGCAGCTGTGAGCTCGTGTGTGTGCGCCCGAAGCTGACATCCGTAGGACGTCATGTTTGAGGAACCCTCTCTAACCCATCAAAGAAAATAATCCACCTGCAGGCAAGCAAGCATGGATGATGAATAGGTGCTGAATTTGTGGGGTTTCTCACCAAAGATGGGATTTCCTGAATCCTGATTTTTTCCTCCATTCTCCCACCGCATCTAGCCAAGCTCCCTACATCACATACATGTAGGCCGTTTTTTTAAAGGCCTGCAGTGCTTTTAAAATGTGCCATGCAGACAGGAGGGATGATGCTCCACATGGCTGGAGCCCGCATTTTCCTGCCCACCGATGAGTGTTGATCTCCACAATGTGCTGAGAGCCCCAGGCTGCTCCTCCTGATGCCTGACAGACTGCAGCGGCCCCCAAAACATTGGGATCACCTCAAAGGAGGCTTTAGCTTGAGGGATTATGCCAAAGAGGGAGTCCCACGAAATGTGGAGCAACCCTAAGAAGAGGCTTCAAAGGGGCCGATGTTCAAGACATTTCATTGTTATTCTGGTCCCTGGAGCAGACCCTGAAGACCAGCAGGCATTGCTAACTGTGCACCTCCCTGTTCTCACACTTCTCTAACTGTGTTCAGGACTTTCATCAAGGTTCTGCTTTGTTCCTCTGCTCAAAGGCTGCCTCTGGACCTTTCCCATGGCCGAGCAGCATGTCTGGCCTTATGCTGGATTTCAGCTTGGCTTTGTGCGGGATTTCACCTCCTCCAGTGCCCCTTTCCCCATGCTGAGCACCCCGTGGCGCTGCGCTGGCGGCGATGCTCTCTGTGGCACTGGTGAATCCACCTCTGTGTGGGCACTGGCTTGGGGAAATGCGTTCATTCACGGCTCACGAGGCTGTTGGAGCCTGCTCTGAACCTGCTGTGGCTCACCTCGGGTTTCTCCAAGCCCTGTCTTCTGAAGGGTGAGACCCTCGCTTGTGCAGGTCTCACTTGGAGCTTCTCTGTGGGGCTGGGAGCACAGCACAGCCCTGTGCTGGCCTTCAGGAGGATGTGATGCCCCTTGGGGATGCAGCAGTGTCCTGTCCTGCTGGGGACAAGGGGCAGAGGCACCAAGCCCCATGTGAGCAGCACTACAAGGGTGGCTGTGAGGGACCCTGCACGGACAGGAGGAACCCATCGGTGCTGACACCAGACTGGGTCTCAGGCATGTGCCTTGTGTGTCCTGTGTTGATCAGCCCCATGTGTGGCAGCTGGATGGGGTCTGGGGGACATGCACGTCCTCACAAATTCTCACAAGTACTCCTGTGACATTGCATCTGATCCATGCCTTGTGTTGTCCTGTCCCGGAGGAGAATGAACAGCCCCTACTGGGAGCTGTTGGGGTTCTTGAGCATATCTCCAAATGTCTCCACAGCTTTCTTAAGAGAGAGGAAAAATATGGAATTAAAGCTCCTGCAGATAATGGGAAGGTGATGCAGGAGGGATGTGATAACTTCCACAGAGGCAGCAAATAGCATTTTTGAACTCCCTAAAGAATTGTTCCCATTACAACGGCAATAACCTAAATATTTCCAGAGCTCTGAATGGACTTTAACCATGTGATGCCCATTAAACTTAATGGGATTTATTAAAGTCTGTGGGATTTTTTGTTGCATCTCCTGACTGAAACTGAATGCAAGATTGCAGATATTTTGGCCTGACAGATTGTCTTCCCATGTCCAGAAACTCATAAAAGGAAGATTTAGGACTGGACTTACACCGCTCTAATGTCTACTGCTCCAAAAAAATAATAATAAAAAAAGCAGAGCACCAAAAACCCTTGCATATCTGCTCTTTCCACCCCGAGCAGCACATTTAAGCCCACGTTTAAATCTTCGTTGTTCCACATTTCCCTTGCAGAGGTGCAGGCATGGTGTCAGGGGATTTAAGAGTTTGTTTTTGTTTCCAGTACAGGCAATGCTGCTGCCACCATCAAAAGCAGCCGTGATGACAAGAGGAGCAGAAATTACGAGAAGGCCAGCGAGGGCCGTGGAATGGGGCACTGGGCTCTGGCCTTCGCGGGTGGTGGGGAGCCGCTTGAACAAAGCGATTTCTTCCAGTTCGTCTGATGGAAACTGGCTGTGTGCTCAGCTGAGTTGCTCGGCCTACAGCAGTGGCTTCTCTTCAGGATGTGCAGATGTTGAATGAACTGCGGCCCCGGGGGAAGCACCGGGGAGAACGGGCTGGCCCAGCACATCCCAGCAGGGCCGGGACAATTTACAGGGAGTGACTGCATGGGGACATCATGGAAAAGACGTTCCCAGGGAGGCTGGGTGTGACTACTTGACATTCATTCAAGAGCTAACGAGACCTGACAGGTTATTTTGCATCGTGGATAGCGGGCCTGGGGGGGGAGGAACCATGAGTCCTTCTGTTCACCAGGACAGGCCCAGCAATGGGGCCTCTGCTCTGCCCTGCAGCCCGCTCCCTGCCACCAGAGCGTCTGGGAGGAGGCGTGGAGGTTCGGGTGCTGCTCCGTGCGCTGAGCACCCAGCACCCCACACACACCTCTGGGCGCCTTCAGGCATGGGAAGTGGGGTGGGAGGGCTGGGGGGGGGGCAAGCCTGGCTGTGGAAAGCAGAGCTCAGGAGGAGGAGGTGAGTGAGGCTTCCTTCCCTCTGCGGGTCCTGCACGGCAAAGCCAGCGGGATGCCTTTCACCTGCTCTATGGCCTGAAGGGGTGAAGGGGGAGGTGTGTGGCTCCTCTCCCCACCCCACTGCCTCTTCATGAGGAGATATGCTTCATGGCAGCATACAGAACTCATTTAGTGCATAAAACACAGAAACTCATCTTGTTGAGGACCTCTCTGTAGCTAATAGCAAAGAGAATGGCCACACAGGGACCTGCATGAGCTCCCAAAGTCTCATCCTCAACAAAAAATCATTGCCAAGACCAGAACAGTTTTGTGCTAGGAGGCTGTGACCAGGCTCTGAGGGCCCAGCACCCATTGCAGCACCACGTACAGGTACCCAGGCCCGGACTGGTTTCGGGCCAGTGAGGGCAGCGCTGTGGGGATGGAGCAGGGACGCATCCTGCCCCCAAGGCACTGCACCATGGCCACCTTCTAGGCCCAGCTTTGACCTAATGCTGCACTAATTTATGATCTCAGTAGCCAAGTGCCAAACACTCCAAATTGCTTGCTAATATTTTTTCCTCTCTCCCCCTTCCCGGGTGCACAGACGCCCAACAATTAGTCTGAACGTGCTGTTTTCCTCATCCTGAACTGACCCAGGGGCTGAGCACAGGATGGATGGATGCCCAAGCATCCCCAAACTCATCATGGACATGAACAGATCCAACAGGCAGCTTTGCCCTCCAGTACTGGATGATGGCTTGGGCCAGGCTCAGCAGATGGCTTTTTGGGACCACAGAAATAAAGCCTGAAGGTGAGGTAGCGGCTGGATTCTCCTTTTGAGGTCACGGTTACCCTTTGGACGCAGTGCAGGTGCTGGGGTTTGGCCCTAATGAACGCAGCTGGCAATGCAGAGTGAGCTTTGCTCTGCTGGGGCAGTGGCTGTGGAGATGGCCAGAAGTCACAATGCTTTAGGGGCATTTATTCCTACTGCTGGCTTGTGCAAACTGGATCATCGGTCATGTTTTTCTAGCCTGTTATGAGCTGGACTAGTGCAAACAGCTAATGAGATTGAAGTTCTGGATTTGTCCTGCATTTGTCTCTTCCTGCACTGAACGAGTTTCCAGGCACCCAGAGGAAGAGCCACTGCGAGCCAGCTGCTTCGCTCAATGCCCCTTGTGCAAGGCAAAGGCAGTCCTGCAGGCAGAACTGAAGCTCAGGCAGGGAAAGAAGGCTTGCTTGTCTGAAACAGGAAAAAAAGTGTGTGTGTGTGTATGACAGAGAAGACAGCAAAAGCAAATTAGACTTCTTTCTTTTATTATACAGGATCATATATACAAGGTCACCTTTCTCCCAGACATCAGCATCGCAGTCAGTTCATAGCAAAAACCGCAGCTCATCTCTCAAAGCCTAGAAAACAGCTCTACAACGGCTCAGTACAACACAATGGATAAATTGTACAGGAACCAGAAAAAGGTAGGGGAAAGCACGGTTATCCCTTAATTCCTTCATGACTTATTCGAAACTAAGAAATGCAAATAAAACATTGTGCTTCAAGAGCCATGCTTGCTCCAGGATGGCCCTCTGGGCAGGGAAGCGTTGCCCCCACGACCTGTTTTCCCCTCCACCCTTCAAAGAGAGATGCTGTCCAGGAAGTCTGGCTTCGAGCGCTGGAGCAGAAAGCAGGAGTCCCCTTTCAGAGCACCCTGTACAATCAGGGGGCCACGTGGTTTGTGGGAGAGTTTCGCTGAGGAGGTGTGGGCACCATTCTGGACTCAAAGCGCCGATGTGTGTGTGTGTTTTGGGGGGGGTGGCAGACAGAGGGGAGATGGGCAGGACACAATTGCTCTGAATAAAGTGCTGTGTGAGTCTCAGTCCCATATACCTCTGAACTCAGAAAAATTGCATAAGCCCACGGAAGAGGAAGGAACAAGCCGAGAAAGGCTGAGAGACCTCTGGGGTGTTGTGGTGTGAAAAGGCTGCCGCAGCCTTGTGCTCGAACGACATGGCACGGGTCAGAAGCAGGCTGAATTTGGGCGGCAGAGGGGGGTGGCAGCATGCCCACAGGCGCTGTGCTCGGGGCATTCACCTGGACCACTGTGCCCAGGCGTGCTGCAGCTCTGCCAGACTGATGAGAGCCCTCGCCGCCAGGAGCAGGAGCCAGCATGCTGCCTCCTGGCCCCTCGCAGGTGTGGAGACCCAGGGGAGCTGGGGCACGGGGTGTGAGCACCCAGGGGAAGGGGCTGGCTCCTCTGGCTGGGGAAGCAGGTAGGTCAGAGCCCTTCCAGGGGGCGGCAGGTCCAAAAGGGTCTTATCCGCCTGTCTGACGTATGCTTGCATCTTCTCGTTCCTCAGGGACTTGCTCAGCCTTCCCATGGTGGTTTCCCAGTGGAGAACGAGGAGGTCAAACTGCTGAAGACAATGCAGGCTTTGTTGTCTTGCTGTCCCGCAGGCTCCTCTCACCTTCCCCTCTTGGAGCAGCACAGCACATGCACAGGCACCGGCTCCTCTCTGCCTGGAAGTGACCAGGTACCCGCGGTGGCACGTGGGACAAGAGCCACAACAGGAGGTGGCCACTCCAGGAGCAGAGCTCACCCCACACCCTCTTCCTCAACATGACCTCCGGCGTGAGAACACAAATTGTCCAAACTGAGACAGTACTTTCCCCCAGTTAGCAAATGCTCTGTCTCTCACCAGTATGAGAAAAAAAGTCCTTGTGGGGTTGGGCTTAGTTCTCCCTCCGCTCCTAGAAAAAGCCCTGTAGCAGCTCTGACTCATGGGGTGACACAAGTGCTCTCCCATTACCCAGTCAGTGGTGGGTACAGATTACACAGGGTTTGGCTGCTGCCCGGGCTGGCTGCAGAGCTCTGAATCCATTGCAGAGGGTCGTGGGGATTCACTGGGATGATGAGTTTTAGTCGTCTTTGCTTTACAAATGGATGGAGGATGTCGGGCCATGTGTCTCCTTTCGAATGCCAGGTAGAGATGACAGCAGCACTTCAATTTAGCTTGTCTTGCTCAGTGTGCCAGGACAGGGTTTAGTCTCGTGCTTTCCTCACACCATTGCTCACTGCTGCTCTGAATGGGCTGCAAGGAGAGACAAGAGGCAGTGATTAAAAAAAGGGTACATCATTTTCCTTGAACCTCGGAGAGGTAGTGTGAGACATAGGAAAGGGAGTGAGGAGCTGATCGGTGACCCAGCTGAGCAGCCAGGCTCAGTGCTAGAAAGCACAGAGGATCAGTGTGAAAGAGCATCTTCTGAAGCATCAAAAGATCCCAACATCTTGCATGGGATCAAAACTTCTGTTCAGAATCGATGTCTAAAAAGTAGCATGTGAGTTGTACCTGGTTACTGTAGTCTGGCATCCTCCACATCTGTGTAATGGCTGTTCTCCTGGAGGGAGAAGGGAAACAGAAACAGGAAATCACCACGTGCCCCCCTGCCCTGCCCGAGACACCGAGCTGTGTCACAAGCAGGGAGCAGCCTGGTCCATCACGGGCAGGACAGCTGGCACGCTGCAGCAGGGTCAGATGCTCCGTGGTGGAGGAGCTGCAGAACACGCCAATGTGGAGACTGTGGGGAGCAATGGGAAAAGACAATTCCAGGTAAAACCAGAAATTTCCTCTGATCCTTATGCTAGCAAGCATTTGCCAAACAGACCTGGGATGTGTGATTCCTCCTTTGATTTTGAGGTCTGGCTGAACCTCAAAGGGACCGGGATGAAGTCGAGCCCACCTTCCCTTAGTGGTGTAAAGTCAGGTGTCTGATCTGTGCTGCTGCAGAGCCAGCACCTCCAGTGGGCAGGCTGCATGTCCCCAGGGAGGGTCTTAGGCCTGGGGCATGAGTGCTAAATGGTAAGCACTCATCATTGCTAGGTGAACATTTAGGCTGGATCCCTAGTTTTCACATGGCCAGGTTAAATGAGAAGCCCCATAATTAGCAAGTAGCCACAGCATGCGTATAACGTGGGCCTTGTTATGTGTGTTTTCACAGCTCTTCCTTGTTTTAGCCCCGTGAGAAGTTTATTTGGACCTGGGGAGGACCCACACTGGGAGCACGGTTCCTGTGGTTACTGGAACTGCCCAGGATGCTCAGGGGGAGTTGGTCTGCAGTGGCAAATCATGCGCAATGCAGGGGTTCTGCTGGTGAACAGAGAAACTGGTCCCAGTTTGCAGCACAGCTCATCATCCAGAATAATAATATTCACCACTCCCAAGGCCACAATGACAGCACACCATGCTGAACTGCTCCCCTCACAAGAGTGGGTTTGAAAATAAGGCATGTGAAAGTTGCCCTCCTGGAGCCATTCTGCAACACAAATCATTAAAAGAGTAAGGTGCTCAGCAGTAACATTTTATTTCCTACACAGGCTCCATTTTATGATGAACAGATGGAAATGGAGCCAGAAGTTTGTAGGTAATACCAGATGATCCAGAAGGAAAGGCAAGGGAGACCAGTCCCAACCCAGTTAGCAGCAGGGCGCTGGGGAAGGGAAATAGGTGTGTGCTATCGGGGAGCTCAGCAGGGCTTTTGCAGAGATCCTGCACGGGCAAAAGCCTGAGGACTGCAAGGCATGCAGAAGGGACAGCTGGAAACTGCTCACAGGAGCTGGGAATTGAGACTCTCAAGATGGGCAAGTGTGGAGGCTTGTGACTTCTGGCAGCAGAACAAAGGCTCCTCTGCCTGCAGAGCTGCAATTACAAAGCAGGTATAGTGTCCTGGGAACAGGCTCGTCAGGAAAACCAGGTGAGGTGGCGATTGCTCTGGGCAAAGGAAGGGCTCAGGTACATGGGGACGTGCATTGGAACGGGGATGAGCCAGCTGAGAGCACATGGTTGAGGGGCAGGGGGCAGAACAATGTAGGCGACATCATGGCAGGCATCTGCTACAGCCCACCCGATAGGAAACCTGCTCTGATGTCTGGGGGAAGCCTCCTGGTTGGAGGCCTTCGTGCTCCAGTGGGACTTCATCCAACCTGGTATCTTCTGGGAAGTCAACAGGGCTGGGGGCAAGCAAGCTGGGAGACTTCTGAAAACATCAAGAAAGGTTTCCTGACACAGCTGATTGACAAGCTGGCTAGGGTCAACGAGGTGTGCTTCCTGACCTTCTTACCAATGAACAAGGAAGAGCTGGACAAATGTGTGATGGTGGAAAGAGAATCCTGAGAGAAGTGACCACGAGAAATAGCAGAATCAAATCCTTGGACTTGAGAGAAGAGATCTGGGGATGTTCAGAGATCTGCTTGGCAGAATCCTACAGGAGACTGCTCTGGAAGCTCACAGAGCCCAGGGCAGCGGGGCCACCTTCCAGCACACCTGCCTTGGAGCACAGGAACAGCCCCTTCTGCTGTGCAGAAAGGGCAGGCATGGCAGGAGGATGAGCAGCAGACTCCAAAACAAGCTTTTTCCTACACAAAAAGCAGAACCCAGAAGGTGAAAGCAGGGCTGGGCCACCAAGGAGGAAGATAAAGCCGAAATTCCAGTGTGCAGTGGTGGTGTTAGGAAAGCCAAAGGTAGGCAGAAGCTGGAACTAGTGAGGGATATGAAGGGCAACAGGAAGAGCTTCTGTAGGTACACCAGCAGGAAAAGGAAGGATAACAAAAACGTAAGCCCATGGCTTAGCGGGGCTGGGGACACAGGGACCTGCTGACAAAGCAGATGGAGAAGGCCAAGGTACTCAAGGCTTATTTCTCCCCCACGTTTTCCCTGGTCAGGTCTGTCTCCTGGCCTCCCAGGCCCCCTGAGCCTAGTGGTAGAGCCTGTGGGAATGCAATAGGAATGATGCTGTGGAGCAGGACACATGGGGATGGCTGGCAAGAAAGCAGCTTTGAAAAAAAAAAAAAAAGACTTTGGATGCTGGCAAACAAGTTGGGCAGGAGTCAGCAGAATGTCCCTGGGGCAAAGAGACCCTACCAAAGAGACCCTACCACATCCTGGGGTGCATCAGCTGGCAGGATGGGGGAAGAGACCTCCACAGGGCCCTTCCTACCTAAATTATTTTACAAGTCTGTAAACTTTGGGCACAGCAGAGCTCCTTTTCTGCCCAGCCTCTCTGGAAAGGGCACAAACTTGTTTTGGCAGAGGCCCCCTTCCTCCTCCTTGCTTGGGCCTGGAGTGTACATTTTGGACGTGATTTCCCCAGCCAATGCTGGAGCCTTCACCAAGGCCAAGCAGAGATTTGTGTACAAAACCAGGCAGCCAACTTTACCCTGCAAGTAGGGCTGTAAAGAAGCATCTGTCCAGCTCTCATCGCCTTCAGTGGGTATCATGTGCTTGATTTCCTTGGGCTCTACAAAGCCCCTCACCCAGCTGTCCATGGACAGCAGAAGGTGAAGGTTATGCTGATGACTGTAAGCCCAAGAGACGTGGAACGAAGGAGCCACTCCCCAGGAAATTGGAATGACTTCAAAGCTGCTGTGCTCTAAGGTCAGGAGCAAGATTTAAAGGACAGCTTTAAAGGACAGTTTAAGAAAACACCCCTGCAGATGAGCTCCACAGATTAACCTGCCCCGTGCTGAGTACATCTGAACCTGTTTGATGATGGCAGTAAAATATTTCCAAACTCAATGTCACTTTAAAACCAGAGAATTACAGAAAATTAGAAGTGGTAAGGACCTGAAATAGTGATTTTCATCTATCCCTAAATGAGGATCAGCTCTTCTTGGAGAAGGAGATGGAGAGGGACTAATTACAAGGACATACAGTGATAGGACAAGGTGGGAGGGCATGGGGAACTGGATGGTCCTTAAGACCCCCTCCAGACCAAGCCATTCTGTGATGCTTAAATCACACCCAGTGGATGTCTGTCCATTCTGCGTTCTCATCCCACTAACGGCAAGGTCCATGTTTTCTGTTGACAGTCTGTGAGCTGCTTTCTCATCATTAAGCTTTCCCCTAATTTCTACCATCTGTTTCCCTTGACATAATTTAAACCTGGCCTTCTTTATCCTAATTGACACAGAGATGGAGGCCAGCTTTTGCCTTTCTTCTTTACAGTGGTCTTTTATTTCTCCCCTTAACCAACTCTTTTCAGATTTAGCAGGGGTCACGAACTTAGCTATGAGGTCCCAGAAACTGAAACACTTGAAATATGTCGTTCAGATCCTACATCTGTCATGAGCATGGTGGGGTGAAGTGCAAGACTGCAATCAGCTGGCAAGAGTTCTGAGATCCTTGGCCATAGGCAGAGTGCTGCAGCTGTGAAGTGCTGTGTGGTCAGCCCAGCGGTGATGGGGTAAGGATGGAGAAGGGGATGGTGAGCTCCATCCTCACTTCTGCTGCCACCAGTGCTGTGGCACCTGGGAGCGGCCCACAAATCCTGCTCATTGGGTTCTTCAGTCCCTGTTCAGGGCAGAACAAAAGGCAATGGGGCTGACATGGATAAAATCAGGCTAGCCACGCTCAGAGAAAAGCGCTGCCCTTGCCATGGATGTACAGCTCCATGCACAGCAGCTTGCTGAGACTTTATAACTACACTTGTGCAATTTGGTGCCCACAGACAAAAGGCCTTTGCAAATGCCTGTTTTAGGAAAGTGCGGTTAATACAGCATGGCCTGTCTTTGGCATATGTTTCAATTCATTCGAGATACACTTCCTCTGGAGCAAAGCAATTTACTTTAACCATTAATTAAATGTTGTGAAATCAAGGATAAATACAGTCCGAATTTCAGGAGCCAACTGTGTTTCTCCACCATTTGCTAGGTCAAAGCTTTTGCAAGCAGCTTAACAGTTGGGAAGAACAAGCTGTGAACAATCATGGGATTAAATACAACAATTTCCTTTTAGGAAGGAAAAACTATTTTCCTGGGGGTTTAATATGTTACAGTAAAACTGTGGTCCATTACTGAACTCCCCTGGCTGGAGGAACGTAGCACCCAACTGCTCTTACCAGTTCATCTTCACACTCATCCCGTGCGAGCCCCTCTTCCTCTCCCTCATCCCTGTTCAGCGGCTCCTCCGTGTTGACCTCTGCCTCTGACGCTGTGTCCTCCTGTGAGACTTCACTTTTGCTGCCATCCGCCTTCTTCCGTACCTCTGTGAGAAGAGACAAGCCAGCAGAATCAGGGGCTGGGGGAGGCTGTGGCTGCAGCCTGGTCAGACTCACCCAGAGGCCCCGGAATGGGGTCGGTGTGTAAATAATGGATCTAGGGTTTATTCTGCAGTAGGAAGCTTTGCTGCTTTTGAAGGAGCTGCTATAAAGAAACCCAGGAGTGGGCCGAGCAGCCCAACTGGAGTGTGTGTGGGAGGCAGAAGTGACCCAAACAAGAAAGCAAATTAAAAAAATAAAAACTGTACTACAAAAGAAAAAAAAAACTCACAATTTTAAACCCAATTCTGTAATTTGGGGAATTCTGACATGTGATTTTGGCAGCCCATGTAACTGTCAGCAAAACCATTTTCTGAATCTTGACCATTTTTTTCGCAGTGATGCTTCAACACCACCTAGGATTTCTGTGATGTTTTCTCCTGAGAGAAACAGATCGGTGTGTTCACTGAAGTCCATTGCTTCAGCTTTGAATTTCAATGACAAGAGAAGAGTGAAGTACCCTTAGAAAGCAGCACCCTCCCTCTCCAAGGCACAACTGAGAGCTTGGAGCTGAGAACTTAGCACTGAGCAGAATTTTAAGCTCCTCAGGGCAGGGACTTTTATCTTCATGTTTGTTAGCAAAGTTCCCTTATCTGAGCTGGGGCTACAGAAACCTCCTGTACTGTGTCTGAGCACCCCCCAACCTGGATCGTGGGGGAGATGCTTCAGTGCTGGTGCCCAGAGGATGCTACAAGCTGTGA
This sequence comes from Anas acuta, assembly GCF_963932015.1. Classification (NCBI taxonomy): domain Eukaryota; kingdom Metazoa; phylum Chordata; class Aves; order Anseriformes; family Anatidae; genus Anas; species Anas acuta. The sequence goes on from NC_088994.1 coordinate 3,165,174, forward strand.
TGGGTCTGAAGACCAGCTCTGGTGGGGTCTTTGCCTCAGGCCAGCCCTCAGGCACCTGCACGCACCCAACTGACCTGTGGACAGTTTCTGTTCCTCGGCAATCTGCTCCAGCCGGCCCAGCAGAGCATCGATGTTGGACTTGATCTGCGTCAGCTCAGTTTTGATCGTTTGCAGCTCGCTGCACTTCACTTGGAAGGAAAGAAAGACAGAGAGGCGTCAGCCAGCATGGGCTTTGCTGAAAGGGGGGCAGAAACCTTGCTGAGAGCAGCAACGAGCTCTCCTGCACCACAGCCCCTCGACAGCTCGTCACTCCCGTCACAGCACTGGTGGTGACCGTACTGGGACAGTGCTGGGTGGCACGGCCAGTCCCCGGGCTGCACGCACATACTCACACTTCAGCTTGGCCGAGCTGTTGGCAATGGCAGCCGATCGGGAGAAGAGCTTGACGGGGAGCGTCGCCTTGACGCGCCGGACAAGGGGGATAGTGACCCGCGGCCGCTTCACAGGGACCACCCTGGGCACTGGGGACACTCGGCCCCGGTACTCGAAAAGCCTGCGGGGGGGGGAAGCAGAGGGTGAAACACGAGCCGAAGCACCCCCAGCCCAGGCCCTGCCAAGCCTGGACATCGGATGCAACTGCCAGGGCCTGTGTCCCCCCCCACCTCGTGCCCCACGGCTGGAGCTGTGGCCTCTCTGTGCTGCCTGCCCCACAGAAAGCCCCTTTGGCTCAGCCTCCCCAGCTCACCTGTCATAGAAGTCATCTCTGTAATAGTCGTAGTCGAAGTCGTAGCCGCTGCAGAAACAGAGTCAGGATGGCACACGTTAATTAACGCCGATAACGCACCACCACATCCACCCCACCGCCATGCTCCTGACTGGCCACGGGGAGAAAGCCTAGCCTGGAGAAAGATTTGGGGCTGAACACACTGGAGATGTGATGTTGGCACGAACCTCGCTATCTGGAGGAGAAACGAGAAGTGCAGATGGATTAAAAGCTACAAACTGGGGCTGGGGACAAATGTCCACCAACCCCCTGAGGGGATGTCCATGTGATGGCTGAGCCTGGGGAGCTCCTGGTGGCCAGCTCTCCATCTCCAGGCCACCTTGTGGAGAGCTTCAACTGATAATTTACATTACAGCACTGGTAATTGTGGAGGCCAGTAATTGTGGTGGCCAGTAACACACTGTAATACATTGGTTTAACTTGTTCTCAGGGCACTGCTGATATCCTTCCATTTTGTGTGGTGGGACTGCACCTGTGCCAGGAGGACATAGCTTTACCTGCTCTACCTGGGTGATATTCTTCCATACCGTATGTAATGGCTGGGGGAGAAGTCAGGAAGAAGGGGCCTGGAGGAAACATTTTTGCTATCAAGGATTTTTAAACCTCCCTCCTCTCAGCAAGACCCTGCCCACCTCCTGTTCTCTTAGGCTTGAGCTGCATTTTAACCCAAGGTCAGACCAATACATTTCTCACCTCTGACACTCCCTGGAGACCCAGTAATGTGTTTTCTCTCTTGCTGCAGCTGATTTTTTTTTTTTTTCACAAGGCAACACAAAACAGGTGATTGCAGAGGGCAATCACAGCTCTTCAGAGTGCTCTTGTGCTGGCTGATGCCCCAGCACACTTGCACACTGTGGAAGAGTGACGCTGCTGAACAGAGCAGGTAACCCCCAGCTGGGCACAGCATCTGGTTCCCTTGTGTGCTGCTGCCCGAATTGCTGCTGCTTTATGAGGAAGTTATGCTGACGTTCCCTCTGCTCTGCTCTGGACAAAGAGAATGGTTAGCAGCCCCTGGAAGCAAAAGCTCTGTCCTGTGTCATGAAACTATTTCGTGGCTTATAAATAAACAACACTAATGGGAAGAAGGAGATAGCGATGGGAAGAGGGAAGGATGAGCACTCAAGTATGTAGCCTGAGGGGTAAAATTGGTGTCCTGCATCTCAGGCAAGAAGTGACAAAAAGGCTGGCTGGCTGGCAGGAAGCGTGGCTCATGTTGGCCCAGGACATCTGTCCTGCCTACACTGGCACTGGGCTTCCCACATAATATTCTGGTTTCAGCAACCCGCTGGTTTCCAGCATGGGACTTTCCCTGTTCCTTGGATGCCCCCTGAGTTCCCTGATCACCTGAAGCCACGTGCAGGGACAGCCTGTGCCTCTGGGGACCCGAAACACACCTCTGGCTGGCTGAGGACAGCTGGGCTCCCTTGGAGCCAAAGGGACTTGGTGCAAGTTACAGACAACGAGGCAGCATTTGCACCTACTGTCTTTTTTGGCAGCTGGAAGTGGTTTTGTGCTGAACCTTGTCTCCGAGCAGATGCTGACCGTCCATGGCCAGCTCTGTGCCTGGGCTGGGGTGCTGGGTGGGGGTTCCTGCTGCTGAGCACTGAGGGCAGGGAAGGTGTGACTACAGAGCTGTTATCTCCAAAAGCCTTCCAAATTCGATTTCATCAGAAAAAAAAAAAAAAAAAAGAAAAAGAAAAAAAAGAAAAAAAAAAGAAAGCCATTTTGCTGAAAGCCTCAGCATAGATGAATCAGATTAATTTCAGAATTTCAGCATATTTTCAGCCTTGGCACCCTCCCTTTCTGATATGACTTGTGGACACAGTACCTGCTGGCCTCAAAGAGGAGAAACAGCTGTCCCAGCAGCCTTCCATCCAAACTCTGCGTGGTCTGCATTTATTCCCTGGTATGCTTTTCTCAGCTGAAAGGGAAAGGCAATTCCAACCACGCCAACTCTTGCTGGAATGTAACCAGCGTGTTCATACGGACAGAGGAAATATGTTTTCACGTGGCATTTCAAGACTGATAACTTGATTTTCATTCGGCCCCAGGATGAAACTTGGAGATATAGAAAGTGCTATAGAACAGCAGCTCCCCTCAGAACTTCAATCTATTTTAATCACCAAGTATGTTTGACTCCAATTCTGTTTGAATCCAATAAACACAGAATCAAATCAAAATAGGATGTCATTTGAAAGGAAAACTGAACAAGGGTGCTTCTACAATGTCAGGCTCTCACTCTTCTTTTTCTTTCTTTAGAAATAAAATTGATACAGTTCTGTAATATTTGTCAAACCTGACGGGCTCTGTTGAAACGCTTCTGGCTAGCTCTAACAATGCCGCCAGTATTCTTTGTATCCACAGGCAGGAGAAGACAGTGGTAACCTCTCTGTAAAGGTCTCACAGACTCCAAGTGGGAAGAAGCTGGACCACCTCTCGCTGGGAAGCTCACTTGAGACCATGAGGCAGCTTTAGACCATTTCCTGATGAGAAACACAAAGCTTAGAGGGAATTTGGCACAACTCTGAAACACCCTCAGTGCTGTCATGCTTCTGAGACTTGGCCCGAGCTGGCTTTTCCTCCAGGCCCCATTAGTTGGGGTGTGGACACTGGGCTCAGCACACAGCTGGCAACTCCTGGACTTCTGACTTCCCCAAAACCAGAGGGATTCATCTCGCTGAGCGTCAGATGCTGGGAATGTAATCACATAAATCCAAGCCAGAGAGCAAGAGGTAGTTCCAGGTCATGGCTTATCCCAGCCAGAGGCAGACATCTGCCATGATGCCAGGTGAACTGCACTGAAGAAAGACTTTTTTATCCAGTAAGCACAAAGGGAGCCCAGACAACCGGACCGCAGGAAAGCCTCAACAGTGTAGAAGGCTGAACGTATGTGAGATGAGCCTGTCTTAGACTCAGGGCAGCGTGGGATGGCAAAAACTCTGACCCCAGCCTCTTTCAACACCTGAAAAGTGTGACACAGCCCTCAAAGAAGAAGGCAGCGGGCTTAAGTCAGGGATTTTTCTGAAGTCTGTGACTGTGGGATGCTGCTATAACATGAGTCAGGTCACAGCTTAACAGACAAAGCCAGTCCTGCAGGAGGCTGTGGAAGGAGGGAGGCAGTGGCTGGGTGCCTTTACCTGCATCCTTGGAAGTCAGGTGCAGAGCAAAAGGCAGGGCTTCCAACAGGAATACAGAAAAATACGAGTAAAAATCTAGCTTCAGTGGTTTACCTGGAACCTGCGTGCTGATAATTTCACAGCACATAAGATAAACCTTCCTGAAATGGATGGATCATTATTCAGCGAGCTGGCAGGGCCTCCTTTGTGTACAGGAATAATTTCTGCCATGTTTCAGTCAGCTGGTGACACCGTGCCCTTTACAACTAGAGCAGGGACAATCAGAGAGAGAGGCAGCAGAAGCCTATAAGGCCATGTCAAGTAGCGTGATGCTTCCAGCTCATGAGGCTTCTTCTGCATTGTTTTCCTATAGCAATTAAACAACATTTATAAATGACTCACAAAGGTTCAAAATCCACACATTTCCAATTGAAGGGGAATTGTTTTTAGGTGCTGCATTTATATTACATTTATAGTGCTGTTTCTGAGCACGTACCTGAACAGTAAATGTAAAGCTGAGTGGCTGTGCTTTTAATTACCTGGCTGACAGCCCTGCACTGATAATCACAATTGACATGTTGTGCTCTGCTCAGATCCTCCTGTTAACGATTGCATAATCTTAATTATTGCAGTAGTAGAAACAATATCTGCTGAAACGCTACTTGGAATATCTAGCCAGAATTAAATAGCGAGCTTTTAAAATCCTGCACATCTGGTATGAGATTCTTTACTCCTGCAACTAGCTGAAGTAGCAGGAAGCTGGGAGAGAAATGCTGGAAGGGAACGCGGCAATTCCAAGATGCTGGGTCTGCAGAGGTGCTAGGACAGTGTGCACCAGTCCTCTTCACCGGTGCTGGACCCGACGGTGCCATTGCCCACCTCCTGCTCTGCCCTGGGGTTGCTCCTCAGCCCTGTGCGTGGGTTTGGCACCAGGGCTTGCAGGGCTGTCACTGATCCGAGCACCACAGCTGAGACGTGGGAGGAGTGGGTCTGCTGGCTGCAGGTGGTTCGACACCAGCTTTTTGACTGCAGTGGGTACAGCAAAGGACGCAGATGCCAGCTGGGCTGCGAGGTCGTTGTCCACTTGCATCCATGGGCTGTGAAGGTGTCTGCGGAGGTTTGTGTCCACCGAGCTGCTTGGCACTTAGCGGCCCTTCAAGACTTGCTCAGGTTGTCCCAAAGCTCGCTGTCCTTCAGCTACAAAGCAACATGGGCACCACCACCACCGGGACGGGCAGGGACCCTTGGTGAACCACAGCACTGCCCACCCCAGCGCCCCGCAGCTGGTCCCAGGGCAGAGCCGTCTTCTCTGCACAGCCCCCAGCGAGGAGCAGCCAAAGCACAGCATGGCAGAAGCACCGGCACCGACCCGGCTGTGGTCCAAAATGCCCCAGGAAACCCTGTCTGGACGTGTGCTAGGCAGGTGAAAAATGTCCTGCCAGAAGGCAAATGGTTTTGAGACACAGCATGCGAAGACCTGGGGGACACGGTCAAAAGACAAGCTCGTTTTGCAGCCAGCCTCGCTAACTCTTCTGCAGCATTTCCAGGCACGTCTGTGTTGAGCAGCGGTGGCCAGGGCACAGGTTGGGAGCACGGAGGGGATGTTCTGTGTGCAAGGAGATGCCCAGGCAAAGGCACAGGCTGAGGGAGGGTGGCCCTGAAGGGATCGAGGCAGAGCAGTGATGGCAGCAAGGCTTTACACTGACTGAAGGTCTAGGTTTTGTAGAGGCATCTTAGAAAACTCATGATGATGTGAACCTGGGGTATGTTTTACCTGCTAGAGGTAGATGGGAGGCTACATCCCAAGGGATTTCCACTAAACACCCAAATATTACCCTGGGGCTGATGGATCAAATAAGACTGCCACTGTTTTTACTTCCTCTGTGTCCAAAATTAGATAACCCTTGCCTTCCCTTCTGTAGTACTTGATTCTCTCATGCAGAGTTAGGCAAAATAAATTGCAACCATTGCAAAACTGATCTTAGGTGTTTAACACAGCACTTCTATAAATGACAGTGCTGTGATTTTTGATGTCTAACATTTAGAAAAATTTATGACAGTTAGGAGAAGCTATAACCACGGCTCACTGCAAACCTGGATTCCTGGCTTTCCACGAGATATCGTAAGTTTTGCTAGTCCAGATGGCAAAGTTTAAATCTGTCACCAATCTGGGATGAAATATTGCTGAAGCTCAGAGCAGTGTAGTTCTCTGGCCCATATTTTAGCATATCCTTATTTGTGGGAGGAAGCAAACTTCTCTCTCTTCTTCTACATGGCAGCCCAGAAGTCTGAAATACTGGGCATTTCAACAGAAGAGGATTAGTAGTCAAGGCATGGGTGAAGAGTAAATGCTGACAAAAAATGCTCTTTATCACATGATGTATGGAATGAACTGATTTGCAGTATGGCTACCAACACCACGCAAGTCATGCATGTGCAAATAAATAGAAGGATTTGTGTCACTTCCATCTCCATACATCAGTGTGGATGATGCATGGATGCACATTTTCCCCCTGTAAATCCGGAGGGCCAAGCTCTGGCTAAGGGTGGCATCCACAATAAGCCTCCTGAGTGATTTGCAGCCAGCGTGAAGTGCGCGAGACACAGCTTAAAGAGCTTGGGATTTCAGCACGGTTTTCTGGGGTCTTTTGTCTCAGGGTGTTTTTGCAGGTGGAAGCTCTAGGACTGGCAGCCCAGGTGCCCCATGCCATCTGCCCAAGGGAAACCTGTCGGAAATGGGTGATGCTGCATTTCTTCCCTCCTTGTAGCTAGGGAGACAGAAAACAGGTGAGCCAACGCCAACCACATGGGACACCCACAAGCTGCCTGGGGTGGCCCCGGTCACCCTGGGAGCCAGGCAAAAAGAGAAGCTGGGTTCGCTGGGGCTACTGGACCACAGGATGCAGGGGGAAGATGTCATCCTCTCGGCTGGGTCTGGCCGGTCAAGAAGTCCTATGAGCCCAGGTGGGTGGAAAAGTGGGGAAGGAAGTGCTGGTCCTGGATGGCAGGAAATGTTTGCCTGCAGAGAAAGAACTCAGCTGCGAGGCCCAGGGAAGGACTCAGCAGGTGCCTTGGGGGTGTCATGGGAGGGTTTCGGAAGCTCTGGAGGGTTTGCCTGCATCAGAAGCACGTTGCCACTGCTAAGGTTTGCCATGCACTAGCACACTGGTGTGGGGCTGAGTCTGGATCACAGTTTTTTCATTTCTCTTTATCCCTCTCACTTCTTTTCTTTTTATAGAAAAAGCCACAGTTCTCTCATGATTTTCTTTTGTTATAACACCCACCTCTATAGCACTGATACTAATTTTATTCCCAACATCACACATTCTAAATCCTGACTCAGTGCCCCAGTCTCCATACCATGAAACTGGTACAAAAATCACGAGAATTTATAAATAAAACACATTTGGGGATCTAGTTATTTGGTTTTTGGTTCTCGAACCTGTGGGGCACTCTCAAAATACCTTTTTAATTTTCCTTTCTGAACCTCAGGAGCAAGAACATAATGAATTTCTCCCATGCTCCCACGACTCCAGGCTGTGAGGCTTCAATGAAAATCTCCAATTATTGTGCGAATTATGATGAAGTCTCTAGAGGTGGCAACAGTGACACTGAAGGCTCTCTCTGTCATCTGTGACACCCTACATCTCCCACAGACCTATGTCATGTACCATTGTCCCTTCTGTCCCTTGTTCTCTGTCCCCTTCACTGCTGCTGCCAGCACAGGTTCCCTCAGGGCCTCTCCTGGCCACCTCCCTGGTCCACCTCCACACATTGCTCCAATGCCTTCCCACCTTCTTCCTTTCTTCTCTCCCTTTCTGTGTTATTCTTCTCTTGCCCTTTTCTCCAGCATCTTTCCCTAAATTACCCCTGTTGTCCCCAACACCTGGCAAGTGCCCCTACTGCCTGCGCTCCTCCAGTGTGCTCCAGGCCCAGCAGCGCCCAGGGCCAGGCCATGCCCAGGTGCAGTCTCACAACACCACGGGTCTCGGCCAACCCTGGCTCTGCCGTGTGGCTTCCTGCTGGCTCTTCTCCCTTCAGCCTAGCCCTGAGGGGTGTTGCAAAGGCCAGGCTCAGAAAAAGCCACGGGAGGAGAAAATCTGACTGTGCACAAAAGGCCTGGGGGGCAGTTCAGGAAAATCAGTCCTGGCCAGAAGGAAATACCTGCCCGGAGACCTCGCTGCAGGGAGGTGGCACAGCGGAGACCTACCTGTATAACGCGGAGGCTGCTCTCTTCAGCCCTTTAGGTCTGTTGGGTTTGGGCTCCCCGGCCATGTTGATATCTGCAATGAACAAAGCTGCAGCATTACACGGCTGTGGCCAGCGGATCAAGGCAAGGTCAGACAGACCCACTGCACTCCTGTCTGCCTTTACTTGATCCTTGCCGGGCACGCATTCCCGTACTTAGCCAGCTTCTCCCTTTTCTTTTACAAAACTTCTAAGCACTTATTTTCAAAGTCAGGCTCCCCAGACATGATCTAACCCGTGTACACAAATTCAGGGCAGGCTTTCCAGGAGAACTCAGCGCTGCTGTGATAAGGCAGAGACTACAGAAAGATGCTGCATGCTGCTAACTGGTAGTTATGATTTACCCCTTGCTCCTTCTAGAATAAAAAATGAATGTTAAGGACAAGCCACCCAGGCATGGCTTTGGACTGGGCTGCATTAAAAGGTGCACAGAGTGCAGGTGCACGCCTGCAGGCACCCCAGTTGATCTTGCGGGCACGTCTTCAATGAGGGAAGGTGAGAATGAGCCGCTCTAATCTGTGGAGGAAATTCCTCTCCTCGGCTTCACTGTCAAATGTGCTTTTGACGTGAGAATAAAGAGGCAGAGCCAATTTCATGCAGCCTGCAAAGAGCCTGGCAATCCAGTGCTGAGAGTGACCACGGGTCAGCCTCTGTATAAGTGCCTCTGGGCATGGCAGATTCAAGCACACGAGGCTGGATGTCCTCAGGTAGCCCAGGAGTACCGCCTGCACGGGGCTGGGCATGGGCTGCCCCACAGCACTGGTGCAGGTCTGTGTGCTCAGCCAGCATGGGCTGCAGCCTCTGAGGTACACCTGGGGCTCAGGGCTTGTGGAGCTGACACTGCCAGCTGGAGGATTTAAGTTCTCACCTCTTCAGGACTTGCAGGATGTGCTGTGAAACTCAACAGCTTTACGTCCCAGTCCTACCAGTCACTGCCTGTTTCACACTGCATGAAGTGAGCACAGGACTTCTTGGGGAAATAATGGGGCCCAGCTGGGCTGCTCACCATCAAAATAAACAGCTGGCAAAGTGACCAGAAGTAAGTGCTCATTTTCTTTGCGGCCTTTCACCCTTCATCCTTCACCCAGAAGAGTGTTGAGCCTGAACAGGGACGTGCATGGACACAGGACAGCTCTGTGGGCAGCTGCTGCCAGTGTGGGCCTGTTGGAGCAATGCAGTGCTTTTGGCAACGCTATAAAGGAAGAGAGGAATAAACTCTTCTTTGGTGCATCCCAGAACACATCCCTGTTCAGCTCCAGTTCCCCCGCTGTGAACCCTTTCTGCTGTCAGGGTGCATCTTGCCAGCTGCCAGTCACTTTTCTTGCACAACGGAGAGCTGATGACAGCACCATGCTGATCAACACCCTTCAAGGGAGACGCAGCGGAAGCCCAACGGTGGATAATGACAACAATTAGCTCAATTTGTTGGTACGCGCTGCCAGAAATAGCACTACAGAGCCTTCATCAGGGCATGCAGTCAGAGCAGGAAATCTGTACTTTCAACCTGTAGTGGTGATGAGAAGTAAGATCCCCCAGGACTCCCTTGACAGTGAACAAGGAGAGACAAGAGCTCAGCATGCACACCAGCCTGGACAGATTTTGCAACCCATTGCCATTCTGGCTCCCTCCTCAGCATTGCTGTATCCATCTGTTCAGCCCATGGTGGTGTATGTCCCCCCTGCTCACAACCAGGCATCTCTGCCCACACTGAAAGCGGAGGTGGCAGGGCGAGCTTACTGGTGTGGATCCAGATTCCAGTGCAGAGCTCCCCCACTGAAATGGTGATGGGCTCCTGCAGTGGCTGGGCTGTCCACACAGGTAGCCAGGAACTGCCTGGCAAAGCAGTCCGTGACCCAGGATGGGCTACAGACGTGGCTTCCAGACACCTCCATTTCATGATGCATCTTGCTGATCAGTTAAAATGGAAGCCTGACAGTTCGCCTGTCCGCTGACCAAGGAAGAAGAATCAAAACGAAAAGATGGAACAAATGTTACTAGACCACCTAGCTTGAGAGCTGACCTTATGTGGGAGAAGACAGCTAGAAAGACAAGCTGCTGCCTTGCTCATTTGTTCTGCCATGGCACCAGAGATGGCAGGGAGACTGCCGCTGGTGCTCGGGAGCAGGAGCCACTGAGAGCCACAGCCCTCCACCTGAGGGGCTCTGCAAGTCCCGGCTTTTCTACAGCCTATTTGAAGGGGTTGCAAGAGCCCTAAGGGGAAGCTGGGTGGAATACATCCTCCTTGGATTATGCAAACTGTGCCATGTAGTGCCAGCAGAACCGGGACACCACAGCTGGGGCCTGGCGTGCAGGAGTGGCTCTGGCTTTGGGTGGGGATGCTGTCCTGCCGAGGGACCTGCTGGCAGTGGGGACAGGAGGCACTGCAGCACGCCGCTGCCCCAGTACCCAGTGGGGGTGCTTTGCCCCTGCACCGGGCACTGTGCTGAGTGTGTGGGTGGTGACTCCCCATGCAGGATGCAGCTGCGATGGTTTGTGCCTGCACTGGATGGAGCTGGAAAGGGACATCGGTTCCAACAGCCATGGTGTCACAGCTCACGATGCACATCCAGAACCCTCCTTTTGAAGCTTGACAGTTCTGGTTGCATCCACAGATTCTGGCTTGAAGATGCCTGCCAGGGCAGGAAGCAGGTGGGCTGGGGAGGGCAGTCCTACCACGAAAAGAGGCAGGGGCAGCCTCTTCAGCAATGTGCCTACTGTGCCCCCTGTCTGTCTGATCCCATCCTTCCTCTCCAGATCAGCACAGCCTATGGGGCCGTGACTGCCTCTTTCTGCGCCTTCTTTCACGGTACACTTTCAGAGGCATCTCTCTCTTCAGCATGGTGCCCACGTGCTGTCTGCCTCCCAGCTGCCCTGCTGGCATCTGACCCGAGTGCCACGAGAGCTCCTTGGCTCCCCGGCACCTTGCTCTCGTGCCGACCAGCCCCGTGCACGTGGACAACGTCTGGGCTGGAACAGCCGGCACACTGCTCCTCACCTCAGCCCAGCTTTGTGCTGATGGGAAGAGAAGTGAAGAAAAGTTTCTGGTATTTGAATAAACCATGGATGGAAACAGCACACTGGCTTTAAAGACCAGACTGAGCACGTAACTACTTTCTGACTGCTGTGCTGGAAGCAGAGTGGGAATGGGCTGCAAATCGCTTTCCTGATTGTCCAGTGACCACTGCCTGCAGCAGGCTTGGAAATAACAAATTTTCATTAAAAATACTGTCTTCAGTTCCAATTCTCAGCTTAGAGCTGGTGACAAGGGCTTCTCAGCATGTGACCCTTCAGAGCAATCTGCAAAATAATGATGCAGCTGGGAGCAGTTGGGGCGGTTTTGTTTGTTATTTCTTATCACACAGCAGCACAGAGGAGAGACTGTCACATATCGGGTGGGGAGAGAGTTACCTCAGTTAACATCAGCTGGCTAAAGCTAGTCTGTGATAGTCCAAGTGAGATTATTGCCTCTTTTGACAGGCTAAGGCTAAGGCTGGTACCTCCATCCCAACCTCAGCCGGGCCCAAACCCAGAGGTGTCTGTCTCTGCTGACCACAGAGGATGCCCCGGTAATGGGACACGATGAGACACCTGGCTTTTGAATGGTAAAAGAAGGGGAGATGAAGTCTCTTGTCATGGTAGGGGAACCCATACAGGTGCTGTGGTGCTGTCATTTCGGTCCAGGCACCCTGAAATTAAGGGTTCCACACCAGTGTCTTCAGGGCTGGGCTTTTATCTGGAGCCCCCACTGCCTCTCCTAAGCCCAGGCAGTGCTGTGGTCACAGCCCTGTGGGTGCTGGTGTGCCCCATGGCCAGGACCAGCCTCACAGTGCCTGCCACCCCTGCGGGGCCCAGGAACCTCCATCAAGTCCCCGTTGAGCTGTGCTGTAGGACAGCTTTGTTGCTGCTCTCCAGCTCTGTCACAGCCCTGCCTGTGCCTGCTGGGTCACTGGGGGTTGTCTCCAACCTCCTGACCAGCACCAGACCTGACCCTGACCTCCAGCTCAATGTCCCAGCTTGACCTCGGACCGGCCATCCCTCGACCATCCTTCAGGGCTCAGCCCGTCCTTGTTGCACCTGGACACCTACAAATTTTTAGGAACGACTTACCCAGCGTCTGGCCAGCGAGCACGCGCCCGTTCTCGCCCAGGACCGCGGCGCGTGCGTGCCTCTCGTTGGAGTACTGTACGAAGGCATAGCCCTTGTGAACAGAGCAGCCCACCACTCGTCCGTACTTGGAGAAAATGGTCTCCACATCCGACTTCTTGACCACGGCTGTATTGAGATTGCCAATGAAGACTCTGGAGTTGATGGACTTGGGGTCATTCTTGTTCGTGATGTTGCTTGTCTGCACCTTCAATGACATCTTGAACACCTGAATGAACAAAGGGGGAGTCAGGGAGGTGTGCAAGTCTTACAAAGAGAGGTGGGGGGTAAATCTCTCAGCAAGCCTGGAGCAAGGGAACCAGCTTCTTGACTTCAGCTGGTCTCTGGAGACCTCTCTGTGCTGGGGAGGGGACTCTGTCACACACAGAACTCAATGGAAATAAATGTATTTACCAGGCTGATCCTCGGAGCGCAAGCTGGTTGCTCCTGGGGGAACAAACCAGCATTTAAATACATTTTACATCCAAATATAAGGTTTAATGCTATTAAAGGAAAGCTTTTACCTGCCTATACTTAATAACAACTCAAGGACTGCTCTTTTTAAAGCAGTCTGCATTCAGCACTTATGCTCGTGCCCAGCTCCTGTGGCTGCCCTCTGCTCAGCACCCCGGCGCAGGCTGCGTCTCGCCGTGCACAAGGACAGCCCTGACCAGGGCTTCGTTTTCCTGGGTGCACACAAAGAGGTTTAAGTGGCGAAGGACCCCACGAGCTCCTGGCTGACACCTGGACTCTCGCATTGCCGTGCCGGGCTCCGAGCTGAATTCTGTGCCGACAGGAGGTGTCACTGTTAGCCTGGGAATCGCAGGCTGCCTGCTTGCTGCTGCTGCAACCCGCTTCCCCCAGCTGCAAGGCACTGCCCTCTGTGTTCCTTGCCTGGGGTGTTTCAGGGCAGCCCCCGAGGAAAGGCTTCTGTTCTTAGGACAAAGAAGAGGAAGGGACAGGGCTGGGAACTGCGGTAAATCCAATCTGGTCTTGCTGCCTATCGGGCAGCTTGCTATTGTTGCCGCAGCCAAAATTACAGCTGTCCAAAGATATCAGTTTGATTTTCATCTCTCAGAAGCAGAGGGGCTGTTTTGGGATCGCTGTTGAGCACTGCACACATATAGTGTGGTACTCACCCAGGAAAAGGGGGTGCAGAACTGGGGCAGGTACTGACTTTCCGAGGCACACCATGGTGCTGCTCTCCCCCAGGTCCCCCCAGCTCTTGCAGAGCCATCCTATCCCCTCCCAGGGACCCCGACATCTGGCCCGATGTGGGTCTTTGGCTCTCCAGGCTGAAGAATCGTGTTTGTCTGAGCTGCCTGCCCCAAGGCAGGGCCGGTGTCTGTCCCCCAGCCCTCACTGGGCACAGAGGCACTTCCTGACGTGTGCTTTGCGGTTGCACCAGGACTTTCAAAGAACCCAAGTCCTCCTTTCCCTTCTTCTCCTGCAAAGAACTTCTCCCATAGGACACGAACTCTCCAGCTGCTCCTCTCTCCCCCTAAACCTGCAGGAGGAGGGCAGGGGGTCACTATCCATGTCACCCCTTCACCAGCTGTGCCCCACTTTGGCTCCTCAGGTGTTGGATGTCCTTCTGAAGGACTGCTCAGCTACCGGCCCCTTGGGACATCTGGACAGGCTGCTTCTTCCTATGGTGCATTCTACCTGATGGCATTTCTATGCAGACAGACAAGCATCAGTGTTTTAGGGCTTGTCACCGCTAGCTCTCTACCTCAGGATCTGCAGCTTCAATGAGACAACCGAGGAGAGCTGCCTGACCCAGAAGGTGCCTGCAGCCCGACCCAGGCAGACAGGGAGATGGTTAATGCTGACTGCAGCCACTGGCTCTATCTGGACACGCTGGGGCTGCCAGACCTCTGCCTTTTTGCTTCTCAGAGCACAAAGGACCAGGCACTCAGTTCCTCTCATCGGTTAAAGCCAGACCCAACAGGGCGCTGGGGACGCCTGGCAGGGCAGATGCTCCATGCAGAGCAGGGGAGGATGTGACCGTGCAATAAATCTTACCCAGCTCTCACCCCTGTGATTCTATTAACCTGCCACTGGAGCTGGAAATGATCTCTCTGCTAAATCCAAGTGAAAAAAAAAAAAAGAAAAAAAAAAAGGTGGAGTTTGAGCCTGGCTCATTTCATTTTCCTTTTCACCCTTACAGATTACAATAGCCAGAGACTTTTATTGTATCATTTTTAAAACCATTCCTAGCAGACACAGTGCTCCCCAAAACCCTGGAAATAATAACTGACCCCCTGGGACAGCTGAGGCTGTGAGGGACCTTCAGGAGCCTGCACACGCAGAGGGTGCCCATGCCCTGGTAGCCCCGGACATTATGTGCCCAACCCGCTGAGCATCCCTGGCTCTCCCTGCCCCATGGTATCAGCAATGTCGCAGGGCACTGGCGTCCTCGTTTAACTTTACTCTCGGTGAATCCCTTTGCTGCTGTTCCCGTATTTCTGCCTCAGAGCAGCTCTGCCCTGGTGTGTGGTCTCCAGAGCTCTCAACCTCACACCATCCTCACTTGTCTGGCAGAGATTATGCAAGTCCCCAACCCCTCCTGGTAGCCACCCATGACCCTTGTGTGCTGAAGCTACATCCAAGCCCTGCAGAGCCAGCAGCACTGCGCTGGGACGCCCCTGCCCTGCTGCAGCTTGCTGTGGCACCCGGGGCTCCCACTTGAGAAACCACAACAAATTCTGGGTGCCTTTAGGGCCTGCTGTTAAAGCCTGTCTCTCGGTCTCCTGTGTGATCTCCCTGCAACAGTGTCTCTGAAGCTGCCCTTGTCTGCGTTGTGATGACAAAAATGGGCATTTGCATCTTCCAGCTCCAGTGCTAAACAACCCAAAATACAGCCCTGGCTCTCAACACCTCCTTTCCGCACCCCGGCCAGTTTTAAGCTGCTACCCCAAACCCCAGCTTAGGGAAACCCCTAAAGCTGCGGTAAGCCCAAACATTTCCCAAATTGTGGCGAGCCCAGAAGTGGGTTATTTGCATCTGTCTGATCTCTGCCCAGCTGTTTGCAGCTGTAAACTCCAATTACATCAGTGCTGAGCTGCTTAAGCTGGCGTGGGAGGGATGTGGGTTAAGCTGCCTCCGTGCAAAGGGAGTGCAGAACAGAAAGGTCTGGCGGGAGGTAAATCAGGGTAAATCAGGGTAAATCAGGGCTTTTCCTCTCAAATTTAGAGGGCTGCCTCCTCTCGGAGGCAACATGATTCAGCTCTGCTGCTGCCAGTGGATCTGGTCCACACTCTTTGTTTTCTCTAAAAACAAAGGAGCTGGATGAGGATGTTTCTCAGTTGGGCACTCAGGTATCATATGTATCTTCACTTTGAGGAGGGATAAATAACGAGGAACAACAACCCTGACATCTCCATGAAGGTGAGACATGACCCCTCCCCCCCCCTTTTTACAGGCAGGAACCAGGTAACCCAGTGACTTGAGAGACCCCTGAAGCCCTTGTGAAGCCTCCAGCTCCCACCCCGAAGTGGTGGCAAGATCGTGCCCCCACTCCCAGGTCTGAGGCCTTCGTGTCTTCAGCCCAAATTCCTCAAGCACCTTCCTCATCCTGCAGTCACGCTCCAGAGGGTGCCAGTGGTGTTGAAGAGGGTCACTGCAGCACCCACAGGTGCTCCCCGTGGGGCCTCCGTTTCAGAAGGATCCATGGCAGCATCTGACAAACAGCAGGGCAGGGACAGCAGATGGCAAACTAAAGGTCAGGCCAGGTCAGCCCCTGTCCAAGGCTGGGATCCAACCCCGAGGTGTGGAGCCCCATCAGCGACATCCTGGCGTTTAACAGGCTGGTGCCAGGCACTCTCCTGCGGCCCTCACACAACACCAGCACTCCCGGAGAAACCTGCCCCCTTTGCCTTTCCCGTCCCATTCATTTGTAGCGTCTTCATGCATGCAACATTCACCTTGCACCATTCATCGCCCCTCTTACCGTAACAACCAAAATTTCATCCCCGTTTGCTCACCAAAGGCATCAAATTCCAGTCACCGGGTATTAACACGCCATGCTCCCCCTGCCTGCACACTGTGCCCGGACGGCAGCAGTGCCACAAGGCACATCTCGGCTCTCCCGTGCCGTTCAGCACTGTGCAGGGTCTCCTCGAGCTACTGTCTCTTTGATAAGAGGTGCCTCTTATCTCCTCGAGATACTGTCTCTTTTGATACTGTCTCTCCTGGAAAGAGTCCAGCGGAGGGCTGCAAAGATGATTCAGGGCCTGCAGCATCTCCCCTGTGAGGAGAGGCTGAGACCTGGGGCTGGTCAGCCTGGAGAAGAGGACTGAGGGGGGATCTCAATGTGTATAAATACCTGAGGGGTGGGAGACAGGGATTTGGCCAACCTCTTCTCAGTGGTCTGTGGGCACAGGACAAGGGGCGATGGCCACAAAACGGAGCCCAGGCAGCTCCGCACCAACATGCCAAAGAAATTCTGCATGGTGAGGGTGCCGGAGCGCTGGGACAGGCTGCCCAGGGAGGCTGGGGGGGCTCCTCTGGAGATATTCATGGCCCAGCTGGGCACCTCCCTGGGCAGCCTGCTGTAGGGAACTGCTTTGGTGGGGAGTTGGTGATCTCTGGAGGTCCCTTCCAACCCCTACAGTTCTGTGATTCTGTGATAATGCCATGTAAAAACCCGCAGGAGCCCCTGCAGAGCATCTTGGCAATGTCTCTGATTAGAAAAATACGTACAACAGAGACAAGTACCACTGGTGATATATGAGTATTCTAATAACTACAGCTGTCTTCAGGGGATGCATTTTCACAGCTATTATTTTACTCTTCCTCCCCCAGCTCCGGACTGCAACAAGCCAGATCTGAGTCACAAAGGAGAGTAAGAAAAAAAAAAAAAGAAAAAAAAAACTTGCAGTGATACTTGTCACTTGGACATAGGTAAATCAAACCCTCAGCTGTAGACCTCAAAGGAAACAGAGCAAACGTTAGTATGAATCTCTCTGTTCTCTGGAAGGGAAACTGAGGGACGGTTTCCTTCCAGTTGCTGAGGAACACTGGCAGTCTCGGTAGACCTTGCAGTTTTGCTGAGAAGTCCCTGACATTTGCTGTTTTGCTTAGAGCTTCAGATGCCAGCTTCATGTGATGATGTGAAATCCCACAGATGCATCTTTTTGCACCCATGGCTGCGGGTCCCTGGCCGTGCTCCCTTCCCCTCCCTGCAACATGACCCTACCAAAAATCCCATGGAGTTAACACGTGACTCTGCATGGCACAAGGAACCTTTTGGCTGCTGCCAGGCTAAGCAAAATAATAAACCTTAAAAATAAACACAGTAAAATACAGTAAAATAAAATACAGTAAAATAATAAAAATAAAATAAAATAATAGAATAGAATAGAATAGAATAGAATAGAATAAAATAAAATAAAATAAAATAAAATAAAATAAAATAAAATAAAATAAAATAAAATAAAATAAAATAAAATAAAATAAAATAAAATAAAATAAAATAAAATAAAATAAAAAATAACCCCCAAAGCCCCAGGAGCCCTGGTGCAGTTTCTGGGGGTCACAGCGATGAGGACTGCCTGGGTCACCCATGGAGCCCCTGGGCCGGACACTGCTGCATTCAGGGTACGTGGTGCCACCAGCAGCATCCCCTCCCCGTTCTCCTCACGTCCTAGGAAAGAGCCCAGCTGGAAGCGATGTCACGGTCCCCACTGCCGCTCATGTTCAAGAATCCCTTAAAGATATTGATATTCAATCCGGTAGCGGCCCAAGGCCAGAGCTGGTTTACTTGATAAGCCATTTTTCCTTCCTGCTTTAAGTGCCTTGCTGCACAGATTAGCTGTTTAATTGAGAGCCAGGTGTCTAAAAACCCCAGAGGCCTTCGTCTTAGTGATGAACTGTCAGAGAAGAAGGCGGTGAAGAAAAACAAGCAAGCCCCACCACTCTCTCTTTGCAGAAAGCTCTCTTTATTTGTGTGACGGCGACACGCAGGCAGGCTGTTATTTTCCTCTTATCACGCTTGTTCACAAAACGGGAAACACGGTTTTTCATCCTGTCCCTGGCTCCATCCAAGTTTCCTCAACTTGGTGACTTTGTGCTCGGAGCCAGGTGACGAACGAGGTCCTGCAGAGACCTCGGGGAGGGGGTGTGGGCAAAGCTGCTCCTTGCATTGCTGCCACAGCCCCAGGCTCTGGGAAATGTTGGTGTTTTGGGGTGCCCCGACCAGCCAGAAGGTCCCCAGCACCAGATCTGAGGGCTGGAGGCGGCGTGTCCCCAAATCCTCCATCTCCCTTGCTGGAGGAAGCCACAGCTGTGCAGCTCAGGCCTTTGTGCATCCCCTGTAGGCTCACACGGGACACAACCCAACTCTGCACCACCTTTCGAGGGTTACCTCCCTGCTTCCATCCCAAACCATTAACACCCATACCCCTTACTGGCACGGAGCCCCTGCATTATTATTTCTGGGGAGAAACAGGGCCGTTGACCCACCCCAGCACCAACAAGCTGGGGTGGCTGTTGCGCAGCGATGGAGCCAATTCTGACTCAGACAGCCCTTCTTGTACCTGAAGAGCAGTTTTAAAAAGAAATGTGGCCTGCTGCAAGATGCGGGGACTCCACTGATTGCCTTGGCACAGACCCATCAATAGCACAGAAATGCAGATGCATCTAAAAGTAAACTCGCTGCTGCCCCTGGTGCCAATCATTCCTCCCCTGAGACCTGGGAGTAATTTGCTGTGAGTCCCCACACACCGAAGCCGAGCTCCGAAGCACTGGTTTAATAACTATCACAAGCCCTGCAATCTTTTTAATAGCGTCTGAGTCCCCAGCAGCTCTTCCGTGGAGATCCAGAGGGTCTCAGCCTTTCTCCTGGAGAGTAGAGTTCCCCTTTGTACCATTGTGTGGTTCAATAAATAGAATGAACTGGAAATATACCAGTCCTCAGGTTTTCTGGGGAAAAATAGCTTTGATTCTCCCATATGTGATTGTTACGGGACCAGGAGGTTATTAAAAGAAGGGGGTAAACAAAGATGTCAAGTTATTGCACTAGTTCTTCTGGACCAAGGTTGCTGCCTTTGGGGAAATCTCTGCTATTCCGAGCGAGCTGGGAGGGCGAAAAGCTGGCGATCAGCTCAGTGGGTTGAGTTATGGACTGGTGTTCTGGGAAGCTGCAGGTTCCCTTTGCAAGATGGAGAAGGCACTGAAGAAAAAGGAGCCCACCGTACATCCTCCCTGTCCCCTGGCACGCGAGGTGTTTTTGCTGGAGGACGTCAGCAGTGAATAGCTCTTTGCTCTCCACCAAGCTCTCAGCACTGAACTGACGGGGTGGGCAAGGGGCAGGCAGCTGCTACCTGCCCTCCATCTCCTTCACCCCTGCTTAGATGGAAGCTGCATCCGACCTGGGTGGTACAGAAGGAGACAAGAAGCTGCTGAGCAGGAGAGAGCTAAAACATCAGCTCAGTCTGGTTCGTTACAGCACATCTGTAGGAAAAATCATCAAGGGTGACACCATGATTTTGTAGAAGATCCTGAGTTCTGCAGGGGTCTGCCAGGAGGGGGTGACTGTCCCGCTGTCCCACCTTGCTGTAGGTGCACCGGGAACTTTTACGTTGGTGCATCCTCTCCTGGAGCTGCCCTGGGGCTGGCACAGCTGCAGCACTCTGCAGTAATTACATGCATGTTCATGTCACCTCTAACGAAGCAATGGTCAGCACAGGGATGTCTGAAGACTCCATCTGACCCCAAATCAACCAGAAATGGAGTTTGCTTTCCCAAACGGTCAGCATTTACTGCACTGAATCAGTTTCCTTAACCTCTCTGGTTCTGAGTGGTATCTCCGCAAATTTGGGGCCCACAGCAGCTGACACAGGGTGCTCCTGCCCAGATGCTGCGTGCACAGCAGCATGGACAGAATTAGCTGCTTTATAATCTTCCTTCAGCTATCAGTCTTGCTACGCAAAGAGCCTTCTTTTTTAATTTTTAATTAAAACAACAAGCCATTTTGAACTGGAGAAATACTGCCAATCCTTTGAAAACATGGCCTGATTTAAATTTCAGTGCAACTGGCAAATCCCTCATAAAGGAGCAATAAATAATCAGTAGCTGTTTTAATAAGTATTTAATGAGTTGTTAAACTACAATGGTTACAAAGTCTATCAGGTCAGCATGCAGTTTATAGCTGTGGCTCGTAACCATCTGTCCTACATAGAATTCATGCCTATGGAAAGCTTAAAAATCTGTTTGTCAGGGTCTTAAATCCTGGTAAGTGGGAAAAAGGCATGACCTATGGCTCGAAACCCTGAGATAAATCCAAGTGCAGCAGCACCAGCCCTGCCCACCTGTCTGCTCATCCCCTTGCTGAAGCCCAGCGTGGTGCAGGTGGCCATGGCCGTGCTGGAGCTGGTGGGCTCCTGTGGGCAGGGCACGGCTCCCCCCAGCGAGCACCTAACCCTAGGTAAGCTCAGAAGCTGAGCACATGGACCTGCTCCTCGTCTTGTGCTCATGATGCTTGGCCTTTACACCAGGCTGCTGATCTGTGCCGGCTTTGGAAGCAGTGCTGTCGCCCACCTGCTTGGCAAAGCGAGGGGCATCCAACAGCCCCCTGCCCCTCAGTCCTGCCCCTCAGGTCTGAGCTCAAGCCCTCTGAAGATAAAGCTGTCTGCTGGGCACCGTGCAGGATTGTCACAAAAGCAGAATTAAGGCTGGAGACTGGCAGGTATCAGCCTCAGCAGGTTAAATTTCGGTTTCCACTCCCAAGCTAACAACATTGCATTTAAACCATGAGAAGAGTCCTGACAGCATAACATCCCACTCCCCCCACCCAAAAATAAACAAACAAACAAAAAAAACACACACAAACCCAAACAGCCAAAAAAAACCCCAAACCCTAAAACACACCATCAGTGCTGTGCTAGAAGCAAAGATTTGGGCATGTTCTGGAGCCTACACAGCCCAACCTACAGATTTCAACCTGTGAGACACAGCTCCTCAGCAGCTCTTTGTCTCCCTGAACGTGGGCTCCCCGCTCACACCAAACTTTTCTGGGCTCTGCTTCTTCCATGGATATATTTTTTAAATGCAGGCATTTTTCTCCTTAAAAAAAAAGAGTTCACACCATCCTTTGATTGCAGAGTATGCAACAAGTAGACTTTTCAGGAGTCTCTGCTCCTAATCGTCTTGGGAATCTCTTGTGAACAGACTCACATTCTTTTTGACAGCAGCAAAATAAATTTTAAAGGTCAATTGAATCAGATAAGCCCAGTCTGGCAGCACTTGCAGATGCAGAATTCCATGGATAACATTTACGTTATGTTCAAGAACAGAAACAAAATTCTTTGGAGAAAAGAATCTTTAAAAGAAAAAAAGAAGAAGAAAATGAAAAGGAAACAGCAATTAAATAGAATGTCATCTGTAGTCCCACTGGTGCAAAACCTGATGATTACCTACTGGGCTATGGACAACAGTACATGTATTAATCTAATTAAAGTCCTTTTTTACAGGCATCTGAAGCCAGCTCATTAGTGTGTTACCGAGATGCTCATTAATGGCTGGCCATGACTAATTTCTTGAGAATTATACTTTAATTCTTTATCATTCACAGCCTAATGGGAAAACACAATGTTTCCATCCCCCTCTCCTCCACCTGCGCAGTGCAGACAGGTTCCCATCAGCGGCCTATTGACTTGATATTCCTTAATGAACAGCCCCCCACACCAGCCCAAATGTTGTTTTAACAGCAAATGATTTATGCATGAGGAAAGTGGGATCTTCAGCCAGAGAACTTTCTGGGAACTTCCTTAGCTTAACGAACTGGCACCATCGCTGCTGCTTTTTGTGGCTCTCTGCTGGCAGCTGAGAGGTTTCCTGCACAGGGAGGAGGACGCTTTGGCTGCAGAAGAGCTGCCTAACCCAAACCAGGAGCCGGGTGCTCAGGTCCTCAGCTCAGCCCCCTCTGTCAGAGACCCAGAGCACCCCCTGGCTCCAGCACAGCCCCCCTGCATGGGGCAGGATGCTGCAGCACCCCCTTCGCTGCTGGCTCCTGCGTGGGGCACACGTGGACCCTTACCCCAGGACAATGCTGAACTAGGGGGGAAATCTGGGCTGCAGGTATGACCCCTAATGATAATTTAACCAACCACACAGCTCCTGAAGAGGAGTCCCCAAAGATGGGGCTTTGCTGATGCAACTGTCATTATTCACCACCATGCACGGATGCTGCATGTGATGGCTCCTCCAGTGTGCAAATGCCCCATGAGACGGGTCCTGCTCCCCCAGGACTGCCATGGGAATTAACACCGTTAGCACCACTGAGGCCAGGCACTTGCAGTGGGGGCAGCAGAGCCTGGGATGGGGAGCCTTAGGAGCTTAGAGCAAGAGCACGTTACGGGTCCTTGGCACACTAACCCTCTATTTTTCAGCAGCTGAGGTTTTTGACATATTCTTTTCCTCTCTCAGAGTCAATTATCAGCTGACTGCCTTTGAGAATTATTTCAGACACTCTAAATACTCAGAATGACACCAATGATTAAGACACATATCTCCGTACAGTCACTGGGACGTGGGCTCCTACTTCACTGGAAGTGGGATTTGCTGAAGTCCGTCTGTCTGAACGTGACATCGAAGGCTCGGAAGAGACTGGGGAGGCAGTGGCACCCTCAGCCAAAGAAAAGCATCTCAGATGGGAGGCATAAGTGGCATCCTGCAGCCAGCGGTGACAGGGAGACCTGAAAAGCAACCGAGCTGTTTGGGGTGAAAGCTATGGTAAGACCTATGTTGGCTACCATGACCTTTTCTCCTGAAAAATAAAAAATCCTGCTCCCTGTCTACTCGTCTTTGCCTCTCCGGTTCTACACAGATGCACAGAGTCAAAGACAGCCGCTCTGTGGTGGGGACACTCGCTGCCATGTGCCACGCTGCCTGCTGCATCTGCCTGCCTGATGCCCACGGGCACTGATGGTCTGGCCACCTTCCCACTGGTGTCGGCAGGTCTGGGCCAGAGCTGGAGCTGAAGGCACGTCATTTGCTGCTCTAATTCTTCATCAGTAACATCAGTAACATCATGCTACTGACAGATTCCCTCTTGTACACTGTGCTTATGGGTGATGGCTCAGGACCGCAGGGACTCTCAGCTCCCCACCGGTGCTGTCCTCACCCCTTCACACTGCCGGCCCTGCTCCAGGCACCATCACCTGCCCCTTTGCAGCATTATGCTTCTGCAAGGGGGGTTAAAAACACAGACCCCTTCTTTAGTAATACAGGAAGATTAGTAACCCATCATTGTTTGTTGATTACGGTCATCCTTTCCTATAAATGAAGTTTAAAAGTCATTAAAAGATTTGTCAGCTGTGACTTATGAGTCCTTCTTGCTGCAGGGGAGTGAAGCAATGACAAATGCCCTCCACCACTGTATCATCTGTTATGTGTTAGAAGTTGCTGTGTTCCAATTACCAGGGACCCACTGAATCTGTAAACGAAAAGCAACTCAAATATCCTACGCAGCTGCTGGGACCATTAGTCAGAGCTGGCGGCTTTCACTGCGCAGCATCAGGCTGAGAGGGAGTTAGCAATAAATAACACTTTGCATGTGTGCAGGGCATCGCTGGCTACCGCACGTGGCTTTATCAATGTTAATTATGCCTTTTGCCTGCTTCTGGGGAGCAGGGCAATTCCTGGCTTCCCAAGCAGAAGAGAGGGTTGATGGGCTGCAGGATCTTAGGCCCCTGGGAAATGACCAGATAGCACGTCAGATAGTCCACCTAAAAGTAAATAAAAAATTACCAGCATGTTTTTTTTTGTTTTGTTTTGTTTTGTTTTTTGCTTGCAGCACAGCGGCAATGGGTACAGCCAGTTCCAAGACTTGTCTGCCACTTGCAACAAAGCATTTTGCCCTGGAGCAACCACTGAAGCCATGAGGGGCTCAGTGCTGTGCCCTGGGTGCCAGCAACCCCAGCGGGCAGCTGAGCCTGGCTTGCCTCACACCCTGCCTCGGGAAGCTGCTCCACCAGCCTTCTGGGGGGCCTGGGAGGCTGTTCCTGCTTCCCATGTCCACTTTGCCCTGTTTCACTCACATAACGGAGCACCTATCCACAGAAACACTGGCCTGTAGCGCTGGGACCAGTTATGGCCCTGCTGGGGGATGGAGCACAAGTCCACATAAAGCCCACCTGCACGTCAGGACAGCATCGGGGGGAGGAACGTGAAGCACCGTCTGTGCTTGCTGGGAGAGCAGCCACCCCACTGTGCACAGTACAGACGTACACCCAGTTTTGGGTGCAGGACACTGGGCCACCTTTCCTGTCCTGTCCTGGCCCCATGTCTCTGCTCTGGGATGGGGGCACCACTCCCTGCAGCCCACCCTGATGGAGGGGCAGGGACCAAGGCTGGCCGCCAGCCCTCTCCAGCTCCATGGAAATGCTGTAGCTCCTTTACAACACGGGCTGCTCACCTTGCCTTTCTCAGGGGACGCTGGACAGCTTTCCTGCAGCAGACGAGCACTCTTTCTGCCCCCACCTTGCAGAGCTCCCAAATACTCTGGAGAAGTCAGGACCAAGCTCCTGGTCCCTGACCACCCAGGGTGGGAGAAGCTCCCTGGGCCTCACAAGTGTCCTCCCTCTAGCCCACCCTGGGGGCCAGGCCCGGTGCATGGTTTACACGCCAAGCTGGGACCTACCAGGATGAGAGCAGGCCTTGGATCGAGATCCGAGCCAGGAAGGCCACGCAGCAGATGTCACAGAAACACCTGGGTGATGCAGGGGGAATGACATCGAGCCTCTTGTTAACACAACAGCTTATAAAATCAATTAGATCACATTACATGCCAATTTGGTCCTCATCAAACTTAACCTCCTCTGTGAGAGGGGTAATGGTCCGTGGCAGTTTACTGCCTATTTGGCTTTAATTTGTTGGGCACGGTGGAAGGAGCATCGCAATGGCTGAGCTTGTTTTCCCAGGCAGCAAAGCCTCTTCCTGGCCTTGAGAAGAGGGGGAGCACCACTTGGACACTGTACTAGCAGGCAGGTGTGGATGCCTGACTCCTGGGTTAAGGCCCAGCTGTCCCTCACAGCTCCCTCCACATCAGCAAGGAGGTGGCTGGTGGCCCAGGGCAGGGGTAGGTGAAGGGACACCAGGATGGTGACCAGGCAGCTTGGTCCCTGTCACCAATAAGGGATGTACGGGGTGGCAAGATCTGACATCGCTCACCCTGACATCACTTGGTCAATCTAGTAAAATCTAAGATTCTTCCCAAGCTTTTCCCTACTTGAGCCCATCGGAGGTGTCCTGGAGTGACACCAGAGCAGGGTCGTGGTGCTGCAGATGTGACTTGGTCATGGGGATGTCATGAAGGACCAGGCCACTGTGTTAGAAACTCTCTGTCCTGCATCTGGCAGTGGCCAACACCTAACCACCTCCCACACTGCCAGCAGAGAGGACCAGTGTTCCTCCTGGTCTGGGCAACGAGCTGCCTTGGTGTCCCCTGGAGTGACTGGCTGACATCCACAAGGGTTGATGACCTTCCATGCACCCTCACTGCCCACGCACAATAGCAGGCAAGAATTTATCCTGCCCTGGGTAACACCCTATCCAATCTCACCTCCTGTGAGCAAACTGGCTGCCTGGGGCTCTACCATCCCCGACCCACAGATCTTTGGAGGCTTACTTGAGCCAGCACGACTCAAACATGCTGTCTGCTTTCCTCAGTGTGTAGGGAGGGCATCTCTGACTATCACCACGAACTGTGAGCAGGAACACATCTGTCTGGACATGGCTGCTCCGCAACTACTAATTCAGTGTAACAGTAGCAGCCTTTGGAAAAGCAAAAGAAGAATGATTTCATTTTCATAACCTTGAGTTCCCCCTGCCCTGCTTGGATGAGTTTGTCTGAATCACTCTCACCTCCCAGGGACACAGACACCATGAGACACCGTGCTGCTCCTACAGCAGCAAACACCAGGCATCGCCCACATGCCAAAGGTTTGGACTTAGTTCTCGGATGCCCAGGGCTTGTTCCAGTCTGACAATTGACAAAAGCCCCCAGGAAAACTGCTAATGGCCCTAACAGATAGCCCCTGTATGGCCAACCCACACCTGCATCCCCCAGTCAGTGCTCCTGTGGAAGTGCTGGCTGAGCCGGGTTCTAGGCATGCTGCCCTGTTGGGCCGGGCACTGCACCACAGCGAGGGAGTTCACCCTGTTCAGCCCTGTTTTTGGATGAGCTGAAGCTCATGAAGCTAAATCAGGAATTCAGGACAGTTTGTGAAAGCTCCATGGCTGAATGTGAGGGGGTGTCCGCCAGTCCCTCCTTTTCCACTTTTTAAGGGTGCTGGTTGTGCACAGACTGACGTGCCTGCCCCAAGCCACGAGACAGCCAAACCCTCGTGATACACCAATTGCCTTTGTCTGCCTCTGAGAATGGCAAGGGGAAGGTTTTGTAATTTTATGCATTTATATTTCATAGAAGAGTCTGAAACACGCCAACATCTCTCTACATCACCGGTTACTGCTTGGAACTCACTACTGCAGAACACCATCAGTAATTTCAATAGAGATGGAGAAATCAAGGATAATTCATTTTTAAGTGTTTTCCAACCTCTCATCCACCCCAAGACTTTAATTTTGATAGGCTGAAGTGATAGGTGTTTTATTCTTTGCAGCTGGAGTGTGTAATGGAAAAAGGGCAGTACTTGGCGTTCACATTTCATGACTGTATTGGGAACCCACTGCTAACCAGCATTTTCTCCTGGCACCCGGTGATATTGTGAGACCTTCTGAGTTGATTTTGCTTAAGGTAACTCCCGCTGCGCATTTTCAGAGGAGAATAGCAAATGCACCCTAAATACTTTGGCAGGAATAAAAATAAAAGAAAGTTCACTTAAAAAAAAATCTCATTTTAAAGCCAAAATAAGGAGGTGAGGAGGGAAAGACCAGCTCCTGAGCCCACGAGGTTGGCAAGAACCCTCCTCATCAGCTGGTGCAAGGCGGGTGATCTCTGTGAGCTTGGAAGAACCCTCTCTGGGTTTCTGGAAGAGGCAGGGTGGGCTCAGGAGACTTCACCAAGGTCATCTGCTGAATGTGTCAACCCTTGGGGGTCTGCACTAGGCTGCTCTATGGTAATTGGTCCCATGCCGGTGGGAGTTGGTGCTTTGCATAACTGGCTGAGGATGTCCCAGCCCTGGGTACATTCTGCAGCTCCATGAGACCAGCACCCCATGGGAGCCTTTGGGATGGACTCATCGTGAGCACAGCTGGACCGGAGATGTGATGGGGAAAAAAGCTGGCTTGCTTTCTGATACCTGCAGCTTCAGCTTTTATCACATCAGGCTATTTAAAACATTTTTTCCCCACAGAGTAGGAATTCACAAGCAGTGATGTTTATCTTTCTGGCTTTGCGGTGTCTTTTTTCATGGCCAGCTCACCTCTTGCTCCTGAGCACGGAGGACTAAATATCGCTGCAGCCATTAACTTAGTCCGTATGGCTCAGATGTGCTTTGTCTCTGCAACTGGCTGCCAATCCAGGAGGCCAACTGAAACTGGGAGGTGGACATACATGCCATCAGGGCTCTGCATTATGGGTGCTGATCATCCTTAATGTGAGGAGGTCGTAACCTCGGCCTCTGAAGCACCCATGAGAACACCTCACACAGGAAAGCTGGGAGAAATCCCCTTTCTTTCACTCTCATTTTTAACCCCCCTATGCCCACATCTGCATAAAGAGGTTGCTTTTTTGGGATCAATATTGGTTGCAAATCACCTTGATGAACAGAAACCTGTAAATGCAAATGATGACAGTGATAGCTGCTATATATAATGTCTTTAAGATAATTAATGTCAATCAGCATACACATATGGAAAACTGATCTTGTCAAAGTATAGCAGGATCATATCGTGATAAGATCCTAAGTTGCTTGTAGAGTCAATAATAGTATCAATGTGATCAACTGAGACTTAAGTTGTTTGACTGGGGACATGTTTTTTTTGAGAAATCTGAGAACTACAACATCATCCTGGACTAAAATCCAGCTCAACTGAGAGGTCTCCATGTGAGAGGACACCAACAGCACGCAGCAGCTCCTGGTATCTCACCACAAGTGGGTTTTGCACCCAAGAGGTTTTCTGTCTTTGTTAATGATTTGCAGGAACACATTAAACCATCACTGCTGCTGTCTGCAGGTGAGACAAAACTGGGGAAAGCAGAAAATAATAAAGAGAGTGGGTCACAACCAAATGCATGGTGCCTGGAGTACAGCATGTGGGCAGGACTCACATGGTGAGGTGACCTGCTTTGGGAAGTAGAAAATTTGGAAAGTCTTTGTGGACCCCAAAGAGCTTATGAAGTGCTGGGGTGATCAGGCCAGGCAATGCTTTGAGGAGGCATCAATAATTTTGCTTTTGGCTCTGGTAGAATATTCCTAGGCAAAATCCAAAGCTGGCAAGGAAAACACAGACAGACTGGAGCCAGCTCAGGCATAAGAACTACTTAAGGATTGGAAAACTTTTTTTTTTTTTTTTTTTTGACATCTCCAGAACAAAATTTCTGTAGCTGGACAAAGAGGATGTTCCATGGTGACTTGACCAGGGGCTGTAAGTGCCATTACAAAGACCACAAACAGAAAGAGAATTTATCCATCAAATAGACAGAAATGCAACACAATCCATCAGCCCATAGTTGAAACTAGACAGGCCCAGATAACAAACCAAAAGTATAAATGCTTAACATTGCGGGTAATCAGCCTGAGAGACTACTTGTTTTGATAGTTTCTTTCATGTTTTTAAAACCAGATGGATTGTTCTCCTAAAAAAACTGCTACCACGTATTTGTTAGGTCAGTATGGAATTCAGGGCAGTCCCAGGACCTGAGTGGTCAGATGAAGGGATAATTTGACTTGATAAATTCATTCAGCACCTTATTATACATGACTGCTCATGCACATGCTGCTTCTGTTTCCCTCCAGTACTTCTCCTCCCTTTGTCATCACCAGGACATGCTGGTGATCCAGCAGGAGGTGATCCTGTTGCCTTGCTACGGCTGATATTGGTTTTACCACTTTACCTGGACCTGTAGTATCTACAAGAATGTGCCCTTGGCTGTCAAATTACACTTTAAAGCCAAGCTTCCCCATTTAAAGGATGCTCAGGTCCTACTTCAAATGTCTGTGAAGCTAAATCTACATTTTCATTCAATTTTTGACAGTCATTACTACAGATGAATCCTAATTTCAGTTCAGCACTACAACTGGGAAGGGAAGGGATGCTCGTGTTTTGTTGAGGGTTCAGTTCTCATCCAGCAGGAACAAAGAACTGTATGGGTATTTTCAACTGCTCCTTTCCTGACTGATGAACCCTTCCGTGTGCCCACCTAGGGACTGTCACCCGCCACGTGCCAGCGCAGGCAGTCAGGACTGGCTTGGTGTGGGGAGCCTCCCAGGCCAACCCAACCTGCTTGGTGCAGCCTCAGCAGTACTACTGGGAAAGGAGACTGCTGAGCTTGTGATCCTTGCTCAGGCAAAATTCCCTGGAAGGTGGGACTCAGCTTTGCCAAAACAAAGATCCACCATTGCCAGACTGAGAGGCTGAGTGGTCTTATGCAGTCACCATGTCATTAAGTCATGGACTAGGCAATTCATGCTTCCAGCACATTAGTTGTCTGTCATTTTGAGCTTACTTGCCCATTTAGATAACAAAACACTTCTAGAACTTCCACTATTTACCTTTAATGAACCAGTTCAAATCTCAGGGAAACACACTTTAGCTGAATGAAGTGGAGATGGACAAATACAGACATTAAATAGGTGCAGGTATTAAATAGGTGTTTAGGCACCGCCCTTCCTTGATCTGCCTTCAGCAGCCGGGCAATGTGTCACTGCAGAGTGACCAGGAGCACAGAGCAGGAGGGCATTACACGCGAATTTGATGAGATTTCTTCACCTTTACACAGTTCCCTGCTGCCTGGACATCTCCTGACGAGAAAGATTAAAGGGATTAGAAGCTTACAAATGATGAGGCAGGAAAGTGAGGGGCTTTAGAAAATACCAAGGTCTTAATTTACAAGAGATGTTTGAAAAATGAATGGACCGAGGATTTTCTCCCACAGGGAAGTGGGAGAATTTACTCTGAAGTAAGGTTATTTGACCAATAAAGTGGTTTGCTCATCCCACATGAAAATACTAATGTATATTTTATGCAGTACGGAGACAAAGGCATCTCTCATTTGCTCTTGTACAAATTAGGTGAAGAGAGTGAACAGGGTTAGTAGGCTGGGTAGAATATGGTTATATGAACACAATGAATGAAGCACTGCTAGAACAAAGCTGGGAAACAAGTTTCCAGATGAGTAGTTCATTGACTAAAAATTAGATTTTGGGGTAGGCTAACAGCTACTGCCAAAACATGCAAGAAGCCTGATTACAAAATGAGTACTTGCAGAAGAAATAAAGTGCACTTATCTTATTTTCCCTTTCCATCCTCCCCAGGCATGGATCTAGCAGAGGGGAATGGTCAGGGATAGGAGCCTCCTGCACAAGCTGGAAAATCCCTGCCTCGGGACCAGCTCCTGGAAGCAGCCCTCCTAAGGCTAACTTAATCATTAGAATGAGTCGGGTTGGAAAAGACTTCTAAGAACATCAAATCCAACCATCCACCTAACACTGAAAGCCCACTGCTAAACCATGTCCCTAAGCACCACATCCCCGTATTTCTTAACTACCTCCAGGGACGGCAACCCCACCACCTCCCTGGGCAGCCCACTGCCATGCCTAGCCACCCCTCCCATGAAGAAACTCTTCCTGCCATCCGATCTAAACCTTCCCCTGGCACAACGTGAGGCCTTTGCCTCATGTCCTAGTGTTCCCACGAGGAGATGAGGCACACATCTGGAGACACACATTACCTCTGCCAGTGAAAACCACCTGAAGTCCAGATACTTTGGTGCACAGAAAACTCTGATGTGACATCAGAAGGGAAGGGAAAGTGGTGAAAGTTAGCAAGTGAGAAAGACCTGGCTATCTGTGATCAACCTTGTGCCGCTTCTCAACAGCTGACAGCGTGAGATGTTCAGATGTACTTTTTAAATGATTCAGGATTTTTGTTGTAATGCAGATACAGTCAGATTTTCACCAGAAAACCTCCCCATCCTCAACCTGGTTGATCCAGTCTTCCTCTGCCCACGTAGCTAACTCAGCATTTGCTAAAGTCTCCTCCTGGTGCAAACCACACGTAGGCAGTGTGCAACCTCGCCGAGGAGCCCTGATTGTCACGGATGGCACCAAAGCTCATGGCAGCAGCAGAGCTAAAGTGACTGCACCAACAATTCAGCCTTTGTTTTAAAGTAGCAACAGGAGTGCAGAGTCATATAAAATGTGACATAAAAAGAAATGTCTCCATGATTTTATGGTTGTGTCTACTAATTTTATGTAGTTCAGTCTTGCCTACTGTCATAAACCATAATGAAAATAGGCCCATGCCAGGGAGTATGAACTGGAGCATTAAACCCGTTAACCTATTTATATTTCAAAAACCCCATGCAAAGCTGTAGGAAATTAAGACAGATTGCTGCTGTTAATAGAATGTAATGGTTTCAGGTGTTCTGGCTAAATTTCAAAGACCCGGCTGCAAAACCCAAGAGGTGGGCAGCAGGCAGGGCTGCTCACCAGGGTCTCCAGTTCCCAACTGCCCACCAAGGGCCACAGGATTGCAGCAAGATTGTCCTCTGGTTCACTTCCCCATGCCACACACAAAGGGGCCCTATTTCCTAATCTGTCCTGCAGTTCACACCTGCAGAAAAAACAGTAATTATTCTAATCACATCCTAGCAGTGACAGCAGATAGCTCATTGCTCCTGGTCTCATTCTCTCATTACCTTAATTCTGGAGGTGGTGCAACTTTGCTGATATCCATGACTTGCCACTGATTTATTTCCTGGGCTGTCACTTACTACAGTTTTCCAGAAGCCTCCAGCTTTCAGAAGGGACTTGGTGGCTCCAGGGGAGCCCAGCTCTGAAGGCAGTGGTCTCCACCCAGGGTACTGGGTGCTGTGGCTCCAGAGGAAGAGCATCCTGCACCCCACCACACCTAAGACCAAGTCGGGTGGCCATGTCTCAAGAGCTGGGCTAGAGCAGGGGAACAAATGTTGCTGGTTGAGCACAGAGTCCCATTCTCCAAGGGTTCAAGTCCTAGGGTGGCTTTCATGTGTCCCTGGGTGCAGGCCGGGGCCACACGCGCTGCCAGCAGCTCTCAGCCCGGCTCTGTGCTGAGAGCCAGCCTGAGCAGAGAAATGCAGAGAGGCTTTTCCCAGTAAGCAGTTCAGCCCAGAAGAGCTGCAGGAACAAGGCTGCCACACCAACCTGAAGATCTGCCTTGCAGGAGAAGCCCTGGAAAGGGGATGGAGAACAGTGATAAGCTGGCTGAGCTGTGCAGCTGCTGGGGCTGCACCATCAGCTCCTGTCCCAGGGTCAACCTGCAAGGAAGTGCAAGACAGGACAGAGGTGCCTGGGGGAGCATCAGCCTCCTCACCAGGAGCTGGCAGGCACATCCACACCAGGCGGGGATGTCCTCCCCACTGCCCTGCAGCTCCGGAGATGTGCTGGCTCCCACATCAGTCGTCCTCACCCCTGCTTTATTCCCACTCTTGCCTTTTCCACTTATTTGCAAAACCCATGTAAAAGGCCAAAATGCTCCTGCTCAGGGCACCTTCTCTGCAGGCTCTCATAGCAGCCACAGGGTGACTTAAGAGTGTGCTTTTAAAGCTTTCCAGGCCTTGGGTGAGATTTACAGAGCACTGGGTGTAGGAAAGTATTTATTGTGGAGAAGAGGCAACAGTGAACCTAGAGAGTGTGCGACGTGAAAAGGAAGGCAGCATGATTCATCAGCCAGGAAGAGCAAGACAACTTATCTGTTTTCTGCAATTCCACTTACAGCCAAGAAAAATGAGCCATCGTAACAGAAATTATGTGTGACAGGGAAGGACAAACCACTCTAATCAAAACAAGAGCAGTTCAGATAACTCCTGGAAGAACCCAGCCACAGGCGTCTGACTCCACTGGGGGATATTGGACCAGGAGGACGCTCCTGGCAGGACAGCAAGGCACAGATGGTGACACTGCACACCCTCACCTCCTCCAGGATGGATAAATAAGTATTCAGAAAGAAAGCAGGCAGGGGAGCACTCCAGCATACTGATTGCCTGGTGATAATGTTTTCTGGCTCTCTGATACAAAGCCAAGGCAATTTGAGTTAAACCAAAGAGCAATAAATACATGAGAACTTCCCAGCCGTAAAGGCAGAAGAGGAAGGTGGGGAGTAAATAAGAAAGCAATGAAAACAAACGATAGTAGTGAGAACAACGGGCTCCCAGAAATGCTTGAAGTGGTTCCTAAGGACAACGCTTTCATCCAGGTTCCTAATGCACTGCTTATTTTACTCAAGTGAAGTGTGTACCTTGGGGTCCACAGAAATACCATGAAGGTCCTCTTAAGTTAGCTAACTCCTGAGCAGCAGAGAAATGCCTTCTGCCACTGCTAGAAACAACCACATCCCAGACCCAGATTTCTATCCAGGTTTCTATCTTCTTATGATGGAAGGAGATGACTGGACAGGTGAGGGTATGTTGGGAGTGCATGCCAACTTGAACTACATTTTCCTTAACTCCTGTTTGGATGCCAGTTAGTAGCCCCTGCTATAAAGTTTGCTTGGAGAACAGGTTCAGAGAAGAGGCAAAATCTAGGAGACAACTACCTAAAGAACAGTGCAGACCTTAATTCAGATCATGGAACAAAGACCCAGGCACCACCTGAGTCTAAATCACACTATTTGGAAAGGTCAGAGTGATTTGGATGCCGGAATTTGTACTTATGTTTCAAGTCTGTTTATTTTCAGCTATCCCAGAAACCAGCTGGGACCTCAGGCTGTTTGATTTTGCCTGGAGAAAGTGAAGAAGCGAGCAGACCACACTTGCATCTCCTATTGCAAACGCTCTTTGATGCTTTCTTCACCTTTGCCCGTGACACAGTACAAAATCTGGAGTTGAGCCCTGACTCAACTGAGCCCTGAGTCCTTTTGCCATCTTACACTGACGTGACTTGTCCATGTCCGCATAGTTCAGCTCTGAGTGAGGGGAACACATCATGCACACAGCAGGCTGGGGCTGAGCACTGGACCATCCTCTGAAGAGCAGGTTTGGTAGTTTTGCTGGAACACACCCCCTGAGCGAGGAGGAGGCAGGCATCGCTCTTCCCTGCCTGGTGCACACAGGTGATCAGGCTGGGTGTACTCAAAAGCCATCTGCACATGGTCCTGAGGCATGATCCTGCTCTCTAAGGCCCTGCCTGAGCAGGGGAGTTGGACCAGATGGCCTCCAGAAGCCCCTTCCAACCTCAACCATTCTGTGTTTCTGTGACCATGCTAGCATCCGATGATTTTCTAAACTTGTTTGATTTCTGAGTCTCTCGCCTGGGCCTTTGCTGGTGTCCTGCAGCCAGAAGAGCTCACCTGCTTGGATGGGCACGAGGTCCAGCCCAGGCTCCCCAGGCTCACAGCCTTCAAACGCCACAGAAGTGGGGGGGTGGGGGGGGACAAACGGACTGAAATCGAGCCAAAAGCTTAATGTGAACAAGTGCTTTCATTTAAAAATGTAGATCCTGTACCTGGTCTGCCATGAAGCATGACACAAAGCTGAATGTCCTTTCCCATCCCATTTGTGCAATGTGGGTGTTTTACCATCTCACCGGTCCCATCTTATCTCTCAGCAAACGCTATGTGCCCAAATCTTGTGATGAATTTAGATTCTTGATATTCTAAAAAACTTGTCTTAGAGTTTTTGAGTTGTTTTCATTTGCCTTTTCTTTTTTTTTTTCTTCCCTAACCTGCAAGACCAGGTTGAGTTTTTGAGTTTTCAAGCTTTTCCCCATGATAGGCCAAAATTACACTACTACTTTTTTGAAAGTGAGGAAGTTTGCAACTGATACCCCCATAGGAACTCAAGTTTTAAGAAGACAGACTTGAGGCCCATGGTAAAACCACAACGGCTGGCAAACCTGCAGGAGACAGAGACTGCAGCAAGACACATTTCCCCCCTTTGGGTAATTTATTCTAGAACTGAAATTATGTATTCATAAAATAAACATTGCTTCTAGTCATACTTTATTATTAACCCCCCCACACCTCAACACACAATTCTCATAGCTACAATACTAATAAAAATATGAAAACATTAATGAAGATCCAAGGAATAGAAACCTACTGATAAAAAAGATTTGGCCATGGCTGGAGACTTGTATAATATTAGGAGAGGACTAGCAAGCAGATTTCCAGTGGTACGAACTGAAGTGAGGAGAGACATGTTGACTTGTAACAGCCAAGAACCCTATCAGATGCTTTCCAAAAAGTAGAGCCCCAGTGATTAAGCTTTATCTTGGACATTTTTTTCCAAATTTGAAAAAAAAAAAAAAGCTCCTAGAATTTAATGCAAAGATGAGGAAAGCTTTGGGTCCTGTAATGCTCCTCTTTGAGGAGAAGTAGCCCCATTGGGCTGGGAGCCCTGATGCCAGCCTGGGATGAGGTATAGCAGAGGGTAGATCCTGCCTCAGTTGTTTTTTGCTGCTCTCTGCTGTTTCAGCCCTTGTTCAAGGCTCACACTTTGCCTGAAGCATAAGGGAATAACCTGTGACAAGCTGGCACTGCTCTCAGCAGGCAGAACTGTCTCCACGAGCACATGCTCTCTGCCCAAAGCTTGCAGGAGATCTCTGGGCACCTTCTGGAGAGGGAGCTCCAAGGGGATGTCAGCAGCCAGCCTCATGTAGGCAACAGATGACGGGGGACAAGGAACAGGTGTAAAAATTAATTCCTGAGTTGATGCCACAGGTCAGCTGAATATATTGGTAATGACAGCAATTAAAGGCAAGCCTCTTGGCCTTGGTCTGCATCACAGATCTCTTCTCCTGTCTTGCTTTCTCCATAGCCCCCTAGCAGGTTTGTCAGACCGTACTCTTCCAGAGCCAGGCAGCACTGGCTATCCTCACAGCTCTCCCTGCTTCCCGTGATGCATGACATCTGGGAACGCTAAAATATCCGGTGGGCAGGCTCATTTGTACAGTGGTTGAAAAATAGATGGCATATGAAGTGCAATTTGGTGTTGTAGCAGAGTTCTGTCCCCCTTGGGGTGTCAGGGCATTTGATTAAAACCCTTTTATGGGAAATCAATATTTTACTCATTATAACTTTCATTCTTAGACCTAAAAAGCACTGAGATGGACTTGTAAGATGCTGCGCTACATGCATGCACACACAGGTCTATTCATTAGCAGAGTAATCCCCTAGCACTTACTTTTCTTTCACTAGCACACTCAGGGGTAAGCAAGCAGCAAAAGGGTGCTTTTATAATGGGTTAGTGACAGGCTGCAGCAGGGGTGCACCATTTACTGCTAAATCAAAGGTTTCCACATAGAAACACTGACCCAGGTCATCCCAAGGTCTCGGCCAAGGTGAGAACAGGCAATCTTGGAGGGGTTGTACAAAGCTCTTCCAAGACCAAAACAGCCTAAAGCTTTGCATTGCACCCAGGGGAAATGGCTGACACGGGAGATGAGAGATGCTCAGTTTAATGAAACGAATGAAGCATTGACTTGAGATTGAAAAGACCTGGATCTGACTCCTGCTTCTCTCTCTGGGGACCCTGGTGAGTCACTCTGCAGCTCTGTGCTTTGTTTTTCCCATCTGTAAAATGGGCCGATCTCCTGTGGGGTAACACCTGCAGATACATTCACGGTAGGTGACTGAAAAGGAATGAGACTGAGGCT
This sequence comes from Anas acuta, assembly GCF_963932015.1. NCBI lineage: Eukaryota > Metazoa > Chordata > Aves > Anseriformes > Anatidae > Anas > Anas acuta. The sequence goes on from NC_088994.1 coordinate 3,202,223, forward strand.
TGGATTTGGCCATGGAGACTGCGGTTGGTCAGTCCTGGGGTTTTCTCAAAAGTAGCTGTAGGATCTGCAGGCAGCACTGGAGGCAGCAGGACACAAACCACCCGCACGGCACACCAGGGGCGGGTGCTTTTAATCACCACCCCTGCTAACGCCCAGCAGATGAAGGAATGAAACCAGCAGCAATAATAACAAAGTAATATTTAATAATACCTTCCCAAAGCAGCACTGGTTTATTTCCTCTCAGGGGTTGCTTTGCCTCCTACAACCTGATCTGTTAGTGCTGAAACCATAGCAACAGCCCAGATTGAACCATTAAAAATAAGGATGCACAACCATTGTCGTCCACACCAGCACCAGCAACCTGCCTGGATTTTACAAAGATGCAAGATGTTCAGGTTTCACATCTGTAAGAGAGAAAAGCCAACATGCTGGTGGGCTGAAAACAGGTGGAGAGCCAGCTCCCTCTGCTCTCTTCACCTTTGTTCCTCTCTCTGTAGCACGGGCTATGGGCCAAATCCTCGGGTTAACATTCTGCTGATTTTTCACAGGTCTATCAGCCCAACTAGAAACTTGTCTCTGCCCTCCTCCTGCCCAAGGGCGGCCGTGCAGCTTGCACTGCTGGGTCCCAGTGCAGAGGGCTGCGATGTGTCACCAGGACGGGGACGTGAATCTTGCTATGGTAAAAAATAGTCTTCTTTTGGCTAAACAGAGTTCATCACTGAGAAGGAGGCAGACCGATGTGTCCAGCACTTCTGTTGTTGGTGGTGGTGTTGTTCATTTTATTTTAACATTTAATTAAAGGTACCGCACTCCAGTTTTCTTTTGGTTATTCTTTATGGTGCTTTTGCTCTTGAGAGCCAGAAGAAAAGGACGTGACTGCAACATGGCCTATGATGCTCAAGGAGGTAAGAGATGACAGGTCCTGTCCTAGAGGGCTGAGTAGTTCCCAGTCCAACTGAGACCAGTGTTGCTCACTCCTCAACACTCCTCCCCTGTGCATCTCCACTACAGACTGACTCTGTCCTGCATGGACTGGAATAAACATTATTACCCTTTGTTTAAAGAAGCTCAGCTGCTCAACCTGTCAGCAGAAACAGCAACGTGTGACACAAGGATGAACTTCTCAATGAGATGAAGGGAACGAAGTGACTGGAGATGGCAGAATCCAGGGACAGAGTCACTGCATTATTTGGGGAATATTTTACTGTTTGCTTTCTTTTCTTTCAAAACACAATATTTCATTAACACTTGAAAGCACTGTATATTTTCTACTTGCTCTCTAGAGGTTAGAAAGTGGAAAGGAAAGGTTTGTGAACATTTCAGAGCCATTCTATTGTTTATTCTTGGAAAAATGTCACATGCTTAAAACACGTAGGAGAGTTTTGTGCACCAGCTACACGACAATAATTACGATTTTGTTGTGAGAGAAATGCATATGAGAAATACCTCTGCTAGAGAAAATTTAGGTCTGTTTCTACAGGATGAGCGGGATCAGGCAATGGGGATTTTGAAGGGGACCTCTTTGGTTATCTTGGACAATCTTCCTCCCAGTGAAGCAGAGCCCAGAATGCTTTTAGCTGCTGAGGACAGTTAACAACAGCCTGAATCTGACGTGATCTTCATCTGTGCTCTGTTATCTTACAACGGCTCCTCTGCTACTTCAGTCTTGCAACACAGAAAGAAATGAGTAAATTGCTCTGGGTAGAGACATCCAGACGAGGAATCAAAACAAAATCAGGCATCACCTTTCCAAGGGAGAGCAAATGACTCCTCCAAAGACATTACTCTTTTGCACTTTAAGGCTGGCGCACGATTTGTCCTCTTTCCTTTCTGTGATGAGCAGAAATCCTGCTCAGTGTCCCCCCCGCTGGCCACAATAAATCCCCAGTGCCTCCTTATTCCACATGTGACGATGAAAATCTGAGTAGCCGTCCCCCCCTAATGCCAGGATTTGCCACTGAGGGATTTTTGTCATTTTGAGAAGTGCAGAAAGCGGAGGGGGCCCTGCTGCTTCCCAGCACCGGCAAGATTTACAGGCAGGAGTTGGAGAAAGAAACCTTGGGAAATTTAAACATTTTTACTTTAAAAAGTGTCATTTTGTATTTACTGACCTGGTTTCCAGCCTCTCATCTGCACATGCTCTTAGAGACACCCAGCTTGTGGATTAACAGCAAGCAGGCTGAGTGCTTTCAGTTTTTTAAAAGTATTAAGCATACAAGCAGGCCCCTCTCCTGTGCACCCCAATGAAATGCACCTGGCAGGGTCCCCACAGCATGCAGGGCCAGAGGCATCACAGGGATTTGTGCAGGTGCACTTAGGAGCTGCAGCTCCAGCAGGAGCTCCAGGATGCAGGAGGCACCTTGAGGGAGGCTTTGGGCTCTGTTTCTCACTGGGTGCCCAAGGAGATGCCCAGTGCCAGGGTTAACCCACACGTGTGATGGAGGTGGCCAAGAGCTGGGGTGGGACAGGGCCACCTCTTTTAAAGGGCTGGGTGGTTTCCCTGCACCACCTCTCTTCTCCTCATCTCTCCCAGGTGTGTACAATACAGTGGTTCTCGGGACCTTCACAGGATGGACATGGGGAAAAGCGCAGGTCAGGGATGAAATCCAAGAGAAAAGCATCAGACTGGGGCAGCACATGTATTCTGAACCTGCTCCTAGCAAACCTGCTGGCTGCTCATGCTGCTGCACCTTAGACCTGAGTTCCTACCAGTGGTGGGAAAGCAAAACTGCTAAGAAGGTCTCAGAGACTCTCCTGGGTAAGACTCAACTGTGAGTACAACCCTCTTTAGACATCAGAGAAAACTCACTTAGATCCACCAGTTTCTACAAAAAATCAGCTTGTGCTGACACCTTGGTACAATTCAGTCAAAAAGTCGATTAACTGAGACCAAAAGCGACTCCGCATGACCTTCAGTGGCACCAACTGCTCCTGAAACTCCTGATTCTGCCTGGCGCTCACAGAAGTCAATTAACTATACCATTAACGTCAGCAGGGCACAATTAGTCCCTAATGAAAGACCAAAAAGACTTTGTTTGGTGTCATTCACCTCTGGAAAACACTGCCAGGTGACAATGCTCAGTTAAATTACTACAGCATCATTGCCAAGCTACATTTACAGCCCTTCCACTCCAGGTACCTTACCCACCTTCTCCAGAGCCTCTTGCCATCCCAGGGTTAGCACAGCAGCACGGTTTGGGTGAAACACTGCCTACTGTGCCATTCAGACAGTTTGACTAGCGAAAATGGTTCCCAAAAGCCATGGGGACTGTACAACTGAGCAAGTGTCACAGCTGTGTACAGATGGCACTTGTTCAAGAGGACACCCCACCACCTAAAGGCAGCTGCAAAAGGGGCCTTCCAAGTATTTCAAGAGCGAGTTTGAGAAGGAAGTGTAATTTTTTTCCCCTTATATTGGATCTCCTTGAGGATTGTCCCAGGCGAAAACATCTTATCTTACTGAAGTGTCTTGAGCTAAATGCCAGGAAAAATAAACTGAGAGTAAACCTCACTTAAGGAATGGGCCCCTCAATGCCAGTAGCTCAACCAGCTGTTCGTACTTTATTCTTTACCCAGTTTTTGATTTTCACCAAGGGTGAAAAAGCATTGAACCTGCTCCAAAGACAGCAGAGAACAGACCCAGAAGCGCAGGCAGAGCAGCGATGGCAAAGCACAGCCCGAAGGAGCAGGCGCTGGGGGCTCCTCACACACATGCAGCTGGGCCGGGGCTGAGCATGTGGGGCCTGCTGGTCCTCGGGGCTCCCAAGGCACCCAGGAAACAACTCAGACAGCGGCCACAGTCTGAATATCAACAAGATTTAACACAAGGAGGAAAAACGGGCAGCACAGCACCTGGCTCCACACTCTCGCCCAGCCCTCGCCTGTCCTAAGGCCCTGGGCAGCGGGTTGGTGTGGCCCCCAAACCCAGCCATGCGGCTGAGCCCGTGCCTCGATACGCTCTGTTGGGGCAGGACACGCGATGTTTTCATAGCCTGAAGTCAACGAAATTGCAGCAGTTCTCTAGGAGAAAAGGGTCGATACTTATAAAACGGCTGCACACAGAAATGATTTCCTGAATAGGGATACTTTCCTACATGGGAGCCATATTAGAGGGTTTGATGGCTGGAGGCAAATCCTACTGTGCTGTGAATGTCCTGTAATGCAGTGCAAGTCCACTCACAGTTAGTTTTTAAAAAATCTCTTCTAAATCTTAATCTGGGGTTTACAACTTGATAACACTATTTTTCACTTTTTTAAAAAAGAAGGTTTTAAATATACAAAATTCCACACGAATCTGTAGTTAAAAAAAAAAAAAAGATGCCAAAATTCTTCTTCCTAATTGTGGAAGCTTCTGAAATTCCTGAGAGGTTCTTCATGGCTGCAACTGACAGAGCTAATAACACCTTCCACTCCTACAATCAGTGCTGTGCACTTTGGATAAGATACATTCCAAACAACATTAAATTAAGTTCGTTAGAAAGATCATTAAATTTCTTTTGAATAAGTGTCTGGAATAAACTGCAGATGACTGATGGAGTTTTTTAATGAGTTCAAAGTCTATGAAATAGTTTTCTTCCCTGGGTCAATTATAATTTCAAAGCAAAATTCCTATGGGACCAATTTATTGGGAGTGCAAAGAGGCTTTTGTTCTGCAGTTCCCAGCTGCTCTATACGCTGCCTGACCCTGCCTGTGTTTGCTTAGCTGTGATTTCGCTTACTCAGATAAGATGCTGAATGCCCCAGCAAAAAGCTCTGGGGAGCAGCTTTCTTTTTCTGGCTTATAATACATATTTTGGTGTATAACCTACAAAAGAAAAATGATAAATGTCCTGCACAATGAATACTTCCCATTGATTTCTGAGCCTAACCAGAGATTTTTGCAGTCACACACAGACAGAGCCCTTCAGTGTCATCTGAGTAAAAAGAGATCTTCCTCAGACGAGGAAGGCAGGGGATTGTTGCTAGAATACCCACAGGGAGGTCTTACTGCCACAGGTCACAGACTGCCTTTCCTGGTGTGTATGGTGTCGCCCTGCATGAAGAAAGCTCTGCACCTGAAGCATAAAGAAGAACAGGCCCAAGTTTTAGTCCCAGAAGTATGTGTAAGCCAAACATTCACAGTAAGGGTGATCAGAGAAGGTGGCCAGTGAAAAAGTCCATGTGTACATCCATTTCACCGTCTTTCCACAGGACCTTGAAGTTGCTGTTGAATGCCTGTTGTGAGACAGCCTTCAGCCCCCCAGATCCCAGCACAAAGACATTAGCTAATGTCTTTGGAAACCACGTAGAGAAACTTGACATCTCCTGCTAGTACCACCAACCATAGGAACATCCAGACTGCTGAACTGCGGCCAAAGATAGATCTGCCCATGTATCCAAGGCTTGGAGAAGAAGATATGAGACACCACATGCACAGGGTGGCACTGAGTATATCAACTAATTTAATGGAGAAACTGAAGAAACAGGGCAGAGAAGGCGGGATGTGTGACTGCAGTCCTTCAGAGGTGGCCACAGCAGTGACAGAGAAGAGGTTCTGCTGCAGGTACCTGAACCCTCACCAATTTGTCCTTGCAAATCTGGTCGCGGCATCTAACAAGCACAACCTGGACAACAAACAACATTCTTGTCCCACAGAAAGGCCACCTTTTTCCACTCATGGGACAGGAAAATAGAACTGTTGCAGTCTCTTCCCTCCCTGTCCTTCCCTTTCTGCTGTTTTTCCTGAACACTGCCAGGCTGTCATCCATGGAGAGGTGGGGAAAGCCTCGCACCTGATGGCAACCAACACCCCGTGATCCATCAGACTGCACTGGCTCTTGACCATGAACCATTGCTTTGACCATGTATAGGGCCAGGCGCCACTCTGGCATATAACAAATCAGATCTGACAATGAAAAATAACACAGCATTATTTCTACTAAATCCACACCTTGCTCAGTAGATCCATTCTTCAACATCTTCCCAGCATATCACCCACTGCAAACCCTACAAGAGAGCACAGCGCCAGACTCAGGGACAAAACAAAAGTCCCTCTGCTTGAGTGCTGATGTTCTGAATCCCTTCCTGGAGGAGAGAGTTCTGAGATTTCTGCATCCTCAGCACCTTCGTCCGCTGCCCTCACAGCCCTGCCCTGCTCCCTGCTGAAGGCTGGAGGCTGCCATCTCTGTGGAGACCAAACACAACCTATGCCTCAGCAGCCACTGTTCACGGCCCGCAGTGTTCAGATAAATTGCCATCGATTTCCACTTCCATCAGCACAGCAAGGTGGACACTGCCTTCAGACCAGGCTACATCTTCATTCTGGCCTCGGATTAGAATGTAATTAATTATCTTTCCAGACCCATGGCCTATTACCCCTCCCTGCTCCTTCAGTGGAAATAATATATAGGATAGGATCCGAACTCCACCTAATTCTTTGTTACAAGCTCATATCCACAGAATAATCCTGATGGGCCCCTTGAATCTTGCTGGTGGCCTGGCCTCATCTGCACTGCTCAGCTGCTCATTCCACGTGTCATTTCCCAGCACTTTTTCCAAGGCTCTGCACCCAGAAAACACCACTCAACTGCCTTGTTATCCAAAGTGCTGGCATTTTTGAAAACATTCCCTCAAAGCCATCACTGAAATGAAGACACTGCTGCATGTTCCATCTCTCTCTCGGAGTGAAAAATCTCATCAAACCTGTAAACCGAGTATATTACCTACCTCATCCTATAAATATGGATCAACGAGCATTCACAATTTTATTGCAACTATGCCGTTCGCTTACCACAGGTCACTGAACACCTGCCACGTGCTAGTAATAAAATTCAAGCCCTTCTGCCCCAGGCTGGATGGAAACTGCGCCTCCCATGGCTGCCCCGGGCTGGGTACTGCGGATGGAGCCAGGCTGGCAGCTCTGACAGACACCGTGTCCTGCAGAGTAACGGTGTGAGCTGGGACAGCAGCTGGCTGAGCAAAGCAAAACACTTACACGTTTCCTCTGAGTGTGACTATGGACTTTCCAATGAGTTCTCCTTCGCTGGGCTTGCTCCCTTTTGCTGTCTCCAGAGAGAGGGGCTGGCACAAACCTGTCTGCAGGAAGGAAATTACAGGAGTCCCACACCCTGCTGGGGTCTGCATGCACAGACCAGAGGCCGTACGGCCCAACTCAATTCACAGGCAATGCCCTGCTCCAAAACATGAACAAGGGGCACTTTACAAGGTGCTCAGTACCCTGATGCTGACTCAGAAAATCAGTTAATTATTTGTTTAAATCCATGCAGATGAGCAGCCTAATTACATGCAGCAGGATACCCCTTCAGCCTAAGTGTTTCGCTGGACCAGGTCCCTGATATAAAATGCATAAAGCCAGAGGCTCTGTGCAGCATACAGAAGGCTTCTAATTAAATTCTTCTGATGGGGAGGAGGCAGGGAGAAGTGTAGCCTTTATTCAACACCCTCCTCAGTTTACAATTTATCTTCCATAAAGCTGCAAGCTATCATATTAACTACAAAAAGAAGGGATCTGCATTGCCCGTGGCATCCCTCCCTCTCTGCCCACTGACATGAAATCTAAAGAGGAATCAACCTTGCCTTGTCTTTTCTGTGGAAAAGAAAAACCTGAAGGCTCATGTTTCACCGAAACAGAGATGAGAGCTTGTGACCAAAGCTTTCTGACGGATTTTGGATGCCCCCAAGGACACGCACATGCCTGCAGAAAGCTGGTGCGGAGGAGCGAGCCCTGAAGACCACCAAGAGCACGTCCTGCGGAGCATGGCCACCTCCACCTCCACCTCCACTGCCAGCCTCACCTGGGGCTAAGCACAGCACGTGGGGAAGACGCTGCACACGTGGAGGCTTCACTGAGGGCAAAGTTGCTGCGTATCCTGAAGGTGTTGAATTTGCCCAGTAGGCAGGATGATACCATGGGATTATCTCCATCAACCAGCAACACCCAAACTCTCCACCCGTGTATGAACCAACAGCCTGCAACCCTGGACGGGCAGAACCGACCCCATTCCAGCTCCCTGCTCTCCATCCTCCCAGCTGCTGCCCTGGGCTCGGTGGGGCTGTGGGACAAGGATGGGCAGCCCTCGCCCCCACCCCAACACAGGTGCTTGGCTCTGCTGGAAACCAGCAGCACTTCAGCTTCGGCAAGGCAGCAACTCCCTCCTGGGGGTTTCCACCAGCACTTCAGTAGTGTTTTTTTTTTCGTATGGTTTTTATTTATTTATTTCCTTTTTTATGAACAGGAGATGCCAATTTTTATCCTTCTGCATGGTTTGAATGCACTGCAAACGACCGGCAATGTGAAAACATTTTTACAAAGGTCAGCAGGTGAACAGCAACCCCCCATCAAGTGCTGCTCCATTCTTATTTTATTTTTTTTTTGCTTTGGACATGGGTCTTGCAGACTTGCACTTTGAAACACATTCATATCACTGCACGTGTAAAGGTATTTCATAATGTCAAGTTCAGTAGGTAAAGGGAAAATGCCTACTACCTTCAGAAAATAAAAATGCCACCTTTGCATGAAGTAGTAACGTTTTTCACCTCTAAAGCCATTTTTGCATCTTCCTCAACGGGCACACATCCACAGTGCTGTTCAGAGAGGGAGCTGTGTAGTCTCAGCAATCCTCTGCCTACAAACAGGTCAGAAACATCCACCAGGAGCAAAGAGAGTAACAAATGAGAGCTGTTGAGCAGACCAAAAAACTAAAAGCAACCTTTCACAAGTGACCAAGGCCAATAGCTGTGACTCAGAGGCAAGATTAAACTTCAGGATTATCCCACTTAAAGCCTCAGAAGAAAATTAAATTAAATTACTGTCTACCTTGACTGCCACCTTTGTCAGGACAAAACAGGCACGCAGAGGAAGGCCAGTCTGGGCCAACTAATTGAATCGAGGTGTTGTGAGCTGCAGGGGAGGAGAATGAGAAGGAAAAAGGTTGTGTCAAGGGACTGGAGGTAGGAGATGTGCAGCCTGAAGCACAAACTGGAGCAGCTGCCACATCACAGTGACAGGAGACAATTTAAAGGAGGGAATTATGAGACAGACACATCTAGTATCTCTAAGAGATATCTTAATACCAATAGTATCTCTACTAGAGACTAGAACAAAAAAAAACCCTGGGAATCTGCAGGGAGATGCTGGTTCGGGATGCAGCAAGCTAGGGAGGTCATGGCTACAGCTGCCCCTGCAATACCCCATCCTCATGGAGCTGCTCACTGACAGCAAAGCTGGGTGATGTCTCCATGTGTCGCTGGCATGTGGCTGATGGGAAAAAGCAGGGGGCACACACAAACCCAGACATCTCACTGCGATTCACTGCCCTGGGGGTTCTCTCACCACCCAACCTCGTTCTCTCCTGGGATCTCTGCACACCTTCCCCTTCTAACCCAGCATCTCTTTGTCTCCAGTCCAAGCTGTGCAGCCAGGACAGCTCATTTTGGGGTATTTCCCTACCTCCTCCTCCCAGCCTGGCTCAGCTGGAAGCAGGGACATCCCTTGCCTGTCCTTCACTTCCCTCCATCTGCCCTCCTAGCTTGGCAGGTCTCTCCCTGTGGCCGATGCAAAAGCGATGTGTGGTGGAGGAGCAGCACATGATACTTGGTTTTGGCTGCCTGGTCTCCTTGCTGCACACCCCGTAACTGCTCCCGAAAAAAGCACCAGCGTGTGATCCACAGGGCAAGTCCATGTGCCTTCAGGTACCTGCCCTCCACCTAGAAACCTGCGTGTCCATGGGGAGACTGCCTCCAAACTGCTCCGTGTCTGGTAGATGGAAATACTGGAGCTGACATTGCAGACAAGAAAAGCATGCTGGCGCCTGACAAGGGGCTCCTTGCTTGTTATACAAACACCTAAAAGATTCTCCAGTACTTAAAAAATAAAAATACAAAAAAAAACCCACAACCTAACAGGCTACAAGAGCATTCAAGACAATATTCTGGCTGGCCTTTAAGTGCTGCCTGTTAAATGGACAGGCAGTCTTTATTAAACAACAAATGCAGCAGAAAACTCAAGTAACAATGGAGCTCAAGAGCTAAAATAAATCTTTGAGACTCTCCAGCCACCGCAGTAGAAACACAAGGGTTTTCCAGCAATCTGTGATGCCTCTTTAATAGCAGGGTGAAGGACGTTAAGAAAAGAAATTGGCTGGGCAAGCTTTAACTACACTGAACAGATCACCTTAGGTTAGCAAAGCTGTAGTCAATACCCAAGCCTTCAGATTCAGACTTTCAATCAAGTGCCTAATTAACGGAGCCTAGGAAAGCAGGGTTCTGAAATTTAATGAGGCACTCAACACTGAGCTAAGCGCTTCAGATATCTAAGCTTTCAAAAATCATGAGAGGGTGATAAAAAAAAGTCAAGATTATGCAAATATAACCCCTCTTTGGGTCCACTGTAAGGTTTGCTGAAAAGAAATGAGGATGCACCACCCCTGGAACGGGTCTGAGACTGCGATGGGAGTTCCTTACTATGGGGCTGGTCCTCAGCGGCTGCAGAGCTCTAAAGGTTTTTTGATTTCAAGAGCACACCCTGGATTTCTACCTGCTGCATGGACTGCTTGCTGCAGCCCCCTTTCCCTAACTATATTCACAGGCAGGGAGAATGCTGCCCTTGGGTGAATCATGGCATAGGAACAGGTAACACAGGACAGCCATCGTGGCAACTCTGAGGGAGTTTCAGGGAAGTTTGAGTCACTTCCTTGGTTCTCCTCATGAGTGTTCTGAGATCAGAAAGCAAAATGCTGAAGTAGAGCTGGAGGTGTCCTTGCTCCCCATGACAAGGGAGCACTGTTCGGCACGGGCAGCCTGGTGCTGCCACCCTAGCCTGGCAGATGCCCAGGGCAGGTTTGGGTAAACACCTCATCACTTCTGAATTCAAACCTTCAATGCACAATTCAGTATCTCCTGTTCACAGATCAAAGAAAAGGAAGGAAGTGCAGAATGCAGCCACAAAAATGATCCCAGGGCTGAAGGAAACGCTTGACGTAGAAGAATTACAGACTTCGTGCTATTTAGCTTATCACGAAGCAGATCGGAAGGTGATTTGGTTACACTAGGTGAGAACTTCCACATGCAGACAATATCAGGTACATGAGAGCTCTTAAATCAAGAGGGTGAAGATGGAACAGGAACAAACACCTGGAAACTGAGGCCAAATTCAAACAGGATAAATGGCTCACATTTTAGAAGGGACATGATTAACCACGGGCACAAGTTACAAGGCGAGGCAGGGGATTCTTTGTTGACATCTTAACTGTGTTTTTTGTGGGAAGAGATACTTGGATCAAGCACAGGTTCCTGGGCAAGGTGCATGGTGAGCAGCGGGACGGGCAGCGGGGACGCATGGTGCACAGGAGCAGCTGTGAGCACGTGCCTGTCCCTGTAAAACTGCAGCTCCAGGTGAGACATTTTATTTGCTTCCTAAAATCACAGTCCTGCCTTTTTCACACTGCTCTAAACATGAATGCCTACCATTATTTCCAGCATTTCACACGCAGGGAGGATATATTCCGGCAATTTTTCCCCGTTCTGGTTTTTAAATACAGCGAACAATTACACTCAACTGCGCTCATAAGGCAGCGTTAATGAGGCTCGTCGCCGTGCCTTACCGACAGCAGCTGCTGCACAGCACGTTACTGATCTGTGAGCCACAGACACCGCAAACCCACTTGCTAAAATGCAGTCACCTCTGATGCTGGAGTCAGAGGTGCACGAGCCCCCGTCTGCTGCTTCTGTCACTGCCACCAGTCCCTGCCCACCCCGCGGGACCGCCCCAGGCACCCATCGCCCACGGGGCACCGCAGGGACCCACGCCGAGCCCCAGCGTTACACCCACCGTGGTGCAACCCCATGCTGCTCCGCTTAGCCCAGGCTCAGCCATGCTGGCAGAGGATGGGGCTGCATCCCCGGGGCTGCATCAACAGAGTCGCTGGTGCTCATGGCTCTAATAGTGCTTGCCAGCTTCTCAGCAGAGCGAATATTTGTGCATTACATCCCCACCTGTCTCACTGACCACGAAGAGCATCACCATGTCCTGTGCATTGCATCACCTTGCGACTTTTTCCATACATAAACCCTTAACCACCCTCAGAGGTTTCCTGCGTGCTGCTAACTTGGTTTTCTCAGCTGCCTCGGGCATCCCAGGGGTTTATCCTGCACCCCTGAGGGTATGGGAGCTGTGGGCTGGAAAATAAACTAATGACCTGGAGCAACTCATTTGGGCATTGTCACCCAAAGCCAGTGGCAGGGTGGGGGACACTCCTGGGGACATCTCAGGGGGTCCCTGAGGCTGCTCCTTGCTGCTGTAGGGCTGGTCCCCAGTACAAGGATGCTGCTGGGCTTCCCAAAAATCCATCGCAGAGCAGACAGGGCACAACTGGAGGTTAACAATTCCCTTCTGAAAAGCAACAGCCGAAAGTGTGAAACTTAAAAATCTTTCCATGGGCATGATGCATGAAACATCCTAGGAAAAGCTCCTCGGAGCTGTTGGTGCCAGGGGGCAGAAGGCTTTGGAGTCTCCATCAAAGCAAGTTGTTCCCCTCCCTACGAGATGCTGGAGGTTGCTGCTGGCAGTAACGATCCGGCCCCTTCCCTGTACCCGTGGGCTGCTGTGAGGAGCTGGGTCCATAGGGATGGGGTGGAGACAAAAGGCTGTGGATATGTGAACCTGAGCACAGATGAAGCGCAGCACTAAGGAAACAAAGCAGAAGTCTCCAAAGCATCTTAAAGAGGGTGTTCATTAAGCTGTGGTCCGTGAAAGTGCAGTGCCCCTGCTTGTGTAGATCTGAGGAGCAGCTGGGGTACGGTGATGGAGCTGAAGGACCCAAGTTTATTCCCCGTGTGCCAATTTGTCACTCTTATCTTCTGCAGCCCACGCTCTTCTGGCTGAGCTTGAAAGCAAATTTTGCCCTTGAAAAATAAGTGTGTGCTGTGAAAAGGGATCCTCCGAAATGAGATGCACGAATGTCTGCTGGAACGAAGCGGCGCTTGCTGGAGACCATGAACGCTGCCCCAGGTCTGCGGCTTCGCAGAGACGTCTGCTCACACGGGTTAGAGAATTACCACGGCCTGGCAGAGAGCAGCTGGCAGGAACTGGAAAGGGCTTTCCATGAAAAACCTGATATATGATCAAAAAGCTCATAGAAAAACATATTTACTCAATTATCTTTTTTCTTAGACTAAAACCCAAGTTGTAACTCATTGTTTCTCAGGTAAATGCTATGGCTTTCCTTCTTCTTCCTACAAACACAACAGCTTTGAAATTAAATATTTTCTACAATTTGTACTGAAAAAGTCGTTTTGAATTTAAAAACTCCTTGAATTAAAACTTACTCTCTTTATTTTTTCTTCCGCAGAACAACGTTTCTGCTACCGAGAGCTACAAAATCTATTAAAAAGGTGTATTTCCCACCAAACGCCTACGATCATTGCATTATTGATGTACTACGCTCTACAGGACTTCCCTGCAAAGGGAGTGATAAACACAGATTATCTGCAGCGCCGGTCAGCAAACTGTGAAGTGATAGACCGTTTGCTGCGCTGCTCCCGCGATAAGTAAATAATACGGCCACTTTGCCCTTTATGGTATTGATCAGATCTGGTTAAAACAAAGAGGAAAAGAATCACAGGAGAAACTTTCAGTGGCTCGTCAACTACATCTCCGCCTCAGGCAGGAGGTGCTGCTATTAATTAGGCGGTGTCACAGACAGCTGCCATGGGACAGCAGGGATTTCATGCTCCCCGGCAGCGGCTCAGTGTTGCTCTGAAGCTAACAGCAAAGCCCTCCTTGACTTTCGGGTGGCACAATCAGAGGGGTTTATGCACAACCCTGAGCTGGGCACAGAGGTACCCAGGCTCAGCCCTGCCTGGATTGCCCATCCAGCCACCCAGAGGGATGCAGAGCTGGCCTGAAGGATCTGGAAAATGGAGTCCGAAGAGGCAAAGCAAGCTTGAAGCTCACGAAACACGCTGGTGAGCAACAGGAAGGCAGGAGAGCCACGTTCTGGCGTGCTCCATCATAGCACCTGCCTCCCTAACACATGCCTGGCAGCCTCTGCCAGCAAGGCCGGAGGGCCCTGGCTTTTGGCCTTTCCCATCCTTCTCCAATAACCCCATGCACGTTGTAATTCATGAGCCCTCAAAACCTTAGTGGACTCACAAGGACAAAATATGCGAGAGGGGAAAGCAGCCAGGAGAGCCAGGTTTGTACCCCAGTGTGCCTTTCCTTCAACCCTGCTCCCTTCCCAACATCGCCTTATTTCACCGCCAGGCTCTCACATCCACCCCTTCGGCATCTCCCTCCTCCTCCTCGACTGAAAATAATTACAGAGAGCCACCCCAATTGCTTTCTCTGCAAAGAAATCATTTGCTCAATATTGTGATTCATCAAATGAGCAAGAGCTGAGCCTCTTCTTAGGCTAAATGTTGGTCTTTCAGTCTACTGAGGCCTTTCTCACCTGCAATATAAGCTTCACTTCTAATTAATGGTGTTGACGAATCTTTCTGCACTAGGAAGTGCTCAGTGGTGTTTTGTCCCAGGGCTTTGTCAGAAGGAGACCCTGGTGCCTGGTCACCTGCTGTGCCCCTGCTGAGCCCCGCCAGGGGAAGCCGTTCGGGACACCGCAGACCCTGGCACGGTGCTTGGACCCTCCTGGTCCTCGCTGTCTGCTGGGACGCCTGGAGCAAGGCAGTCCTGCTCCAGAGACCTCCTCTTCCTCCTGTGCCTTCAGAGGGTGTCCGGGTTTTGTCCCCCAGTTTACAAGCTTTACTCTCCTTCATCAGTGCAGGAAAGCAGAGTGCTGTAGGCAGAAGGTTTCTCTTCCCATGGAAACCTGTGTGAGATGGGAGGAACCACTGCTTGGAGAGGTTTCTGGTTCTCCAAGGACCAGAACGGCCTCCTGGATAAGCAGGTCAGCCTTTACTATTGATTTTTTGTGGGAGATGAAGCTCAAACCGCTCTTTGCAGCCAGAAACCTACAGCTTCTCCTGTGCCAGGAGCTCAGCCTGTATCTTGCCAGGTGTTTAAGCTCAGGCCACCTTAGCTGGGAGCTGCTCTGTTTTTTCTTCCTGAGGTTCAAACCACCCAAAGCCCCACTTTCTTCTCTTTGTCCAGCCACCACCAGCCCACCCGAGGCAGTGCATCTCTCACAGCTCCTCACCAGTCTTAGCTTTTGCAGAACATGGATCCTCCCCGCTCTCCACTTTGCTGACTCAAAGGAAAGTGATCTTTAATGGGCCCCTGGATAGCTGTATTTTTCTTACCTAAGTGCGCACAAATTGCAGCCTACAACCAATTAAACAGGCGGTTTCTCATTTTTTTTCACAACAAACATAATTTGTAATTCCAAAATGTCAATAAGAGCCCTTCACTTTTATATTCCACAGCATATGAAATTCAGCTTAGTAATTTTGGAGCCCTTTTTTTTAATTATTTTTTTAAAGGCAATTAGGGCATTAATTGAGAATCACCAAGTTACTTCACAGAACACACTGCATATTTTCTGACTTGCATGCTTTGCCCTAACTGCTGGAGTTGCTGCTGCAGCTGTGATTTCAGAGCTCTGCATCCCTCCCTCCCCAGCCCTTCCTCCCAGCCGGGCTCCTGCTTCCAGTGCCAGGAGGCAAGGGACGGATCCAGCCTAGGGAGGAGGCGTGAGGCACCGCAGTGGGATGAGCAGGATTTTCCTTGAACTGCATTTTCTGATTGCAGCGAGGTGGGAAAAAGCCTGTTCCTTATGGAGAATTTTAGTGAGACAGGAAGAGCTTTCCAAAAATGTTTTCATCTACAAGAACCGCCATTGTTTCATTTCATAAATTATACATCGTGTTTTCTGCTTACTGTTCTGGGTTATTTTTTAAAACTGAAAGATACAAGCAGACCAGTAAAGGCCAGTTCTCGGTGCTGAAACCCTCTGGTCTAGCTACCAGCCCCAGCCTCCCTTCAAAGCCACCCAAGCCAAGGTCTCCGCACCCCTTCTGCTGCCCCTGCTGGCACAGGGTCTGGATGCGGGACCCCCATGAGAAGAGTGAAAAAACAAACAAACAAACAAAAAACGTGACAACAGAAGTGAGTATCTTTGTCAGAAGGGGCTGCTCCTAAGCCCCCCAGTCCTGCAGACGCAACTAACAGGGAACAGCCACCCCAGTGGTGTCCCATCCTTCGCATCGTCCTGCCTTGGTGGCTGTCTTGCCACCTAACGTTTTTGGAGATGGGACATTTTTCTTTTTTTCACACTAATATCCAAATTCATAGGAGGCATTACTGATGTGACAGATTCTTTGCAAATTCAAACATGAACTCAGAAGAGCAGCGTGCATACACATGCCCAGAAATGAAGGCAATGCACTCTGCCTTCCAAAGCTCCCTGTTGGAGGGATATTTCTGACACCAGAGTGCTAACACAGTGCAGCATTACAGGGATTGGCAGCACACCACCTGCAGCATTAAGACTTCCATCAGCTGTCTCAAAACACAAAGAGCAGCATCTCCACAAAAACTTAATACCTTGCAATTTTACAAGTTTGATATTAATACCAGGGCTTAAGAAGAAAGTAGGAGTCAGCTGAGTACAGATAGTTCTTCCAGTTTGGCCACGCCATTCCCCGTGGACAAGCTTCACTGCACTAAGAAGGCAGCTCTAGCATTGTGCTGGTGGACTCAGACACTACAGAAGATGAAGACAAAGAAACCCAAAGCATGGTTCAGAGACTGATGCATTACTGTAGGCACTACAGAACTGAGGGGAATCAGCTTAGGCAGATTATAGGGATTGAGGAACAGAGAAAGGAAGGCCGGGGTGAGAAGGCGTCCCTGACCAGACTGGGGCCTTGTTTGTGATGCGGCATGGAGCATCCAGCTTCTGCAGCGCTGAGATGACTGATGCCAGGTCATGGGCACGGACCTCATGGGCTTCCCAGCCTGTCATTCCTGGGGCTGCGGTGGCATTGGTCCCTGCTGAAGCTCTCAGGGGGGAAGGAATTTGGGATAAGCCATCGGAGTACTCCCTGCTCCTGCATGGCTCAGCTAGTGCCTCTCTGTGGAGACACCAAACCCTCCAGGCCAGAGGCAGCACCGCTGCTCCCCATCTTGCCTTCATGCAAGGTTTCCAACACAGGCCTGCATCTAAAGAACCTGAATTTGAGGCACTGTGCTTGGCTGGCTCCACTAGGGTGCTGTGCCACCTGGAGGGACACTTCCAGGTGTGCAGACACAGGTGACACAGGGCCCTGCCTGCAGCTGGTGCCACGTTTTCTCCCTCTGGATGCCACCAGCTGGAGTGCGAAAGGCAGAAGTGAAAGCAGAGACAAAGGACAAGCAGGGTGGGGTGAGCTGCCAGCAGAGCCCATCCTTTGGCTTTGTTTTTCCTTACATGGAGTAGATGCTGATAAAAGATGGTGAAGGATTTTTGTACTGCATGCAGCCCTGCAATGTACATGTAGGCCCAGGCCTATAGATCGCCGAGGAGACAGCTCTGTGGAAAAACGCTTATGAGGAAGAAATGCCAGTGTTGTAAAGAGAAGCTCAGGGAACCATTTTTCTACGGTCATTTCTCTTGGAACACCCTATAAAGTGACATCCACTGCCCTGCTGAGCACAGGCAGACTCTAAATGATGGACTCAGCACCCTGCTCAGAACAGGATAACCCCCCATATCCCATGGGATTTGGCCCTCAGACCCAGTCACCCACCTTGAGGCCAGCGGGACTGAGCTTTCCCTCAAGCACTTCACCAAGGGAACAAAACAAAGGCTGCGTGGTTTTACTGCTGAGGTGATACTGAGCAAGCAACGGCCCCAGTATCTGCCCGCAGATGGCCCATGCATGGCTTGTGCTGCAAATTAATCCTGTACCTTTTTGACAGCCAGGCACACCTCCGGCCTTTTGAATTTACTGAATTATTTTGTGGTCCTGGAGACTTGAACCTCCGGGATCACAAAGGACTTTGTCTGTACTCTGCTTGTGGGCTCAGAAACACAAAACTTACTGGAAGGCTTGGCCTCTCCCCATTATAAATTCTGCACAGCCTTAAACTTTTTCCTCTAACTGCAAAAAAATATGAAGTGTTTTTACAGTACCATAGGTTTTATGTGCCATAAAGCAGCATCTGTGTGCATTCCTGATTTCCACACAGCTTTGACTTACTGCACGCCTTAATTGTCCATTTTTGTTTACAATGTGCAAAGGAAAAGCTTAAACGCAGCTTTCCACCCCCTGCAAATACAGATATTGTTGTTTATTTATAGCTCCTTATTTGCAGAGAACCTACAGAGACAAACAGAAATGTCATTTACCGGGGAAGGCAGATGTACTGAATCAATCACTGTGCCGAGGGGCCTGGGGTATTTCACAAAAGAACCACAATTCACAATGTAAGATAAATTACCCAAACCTTTATGCTTCCCTTCCTGTCAGATGCTGTCTCAATACGAAGTTGGCGAAAAATACGGCAAAGCCCCTTTTTCTAGCTCGAGATCTGTTCCTCAGCCTTGAACTTGACCAAGCTGCAAACAAAAAAGGAATTGTCTCTGTATTTACCCAGCTGTTGAGATTACACCGAGGTTTTGATCTCGAGTCCCATCTAATGGCGTGTGACGTGAGATGGGTAGCGCTCATTGACCACCCAAGTGGGCTTTACATTTCCCTTTGCAGGTTGGGAAAAAAATCTGCCAGCACAAATCGGTGTAAAACTGCTCTTAGTGGCAGGGCAAGGGCTCTGCCTACATTAAAAAAGAGGTATTCCTGCATCTGCAGACACAACGCAGGAGAGATAGCAGCGAGCTGGGCTGCTTTTCCTGTGTAATTGTTGCAAGATAGACAGGGAGGGATTCTTAATTTGGAAAAAAAGGCCAGCATTTCATGGACACCTCTGAATTTCCCTGAAAGCACCGGAAACGATCTGTTTTCAGAGTTTATCTGAAGGATCCTTGGATGAAGAAGGGAGAATAGAAATTAGGAAGAACCAAGACAACTGTGCACAGAGAAGGGGAGAAGGAAGCGGTGCAACAAGGCGCTGCGGGTTTACCTTCAGGTGGTGCTGGCAGACGGACGGCCAGCCTAGGGCTGGAGCTGAGCTCACACTTCTCAGCCCCCATCTACAAACCTCTATTGGATACAGCACCTTACACAGGTCCTATATTTCATTTCCTAGCCAAACAATGCTAACACCTCACCACAGAATTAGAAGTATTTACAACTGACCCATCAATGCAATAGCACTCAGTCAGTGTCCCAGGGCAGAACCTTCACGGGGACTGTCCTTTGCCAAGGCTCTGCTGTCCCTGGGGCAGATGTGTTCAGGACCACCCTTCTCCAGACGTTTTTACTTTCTTGGCCTGATCTCTCAGTGCAGGTATTCCTGTTCTGAGCTTTCTTCTTCATGAAAAGCAAGCAGGTGATAACCTGTGCATCAGCGCTGCTGCCCTGCGATTTACCAGCACCACACAGGGACTGGAGAGCAACCCCGAAGGCTCCTCAGTATCCATCTCGTTACTTCAACATCTGCTCTCACCGACCCGATAGCCGTGAGACAGGAGGTGGTACATCCAAACACATCCTTTGTACAGAGCATCAAATCCTCCTTGCTTTGCTCTGGCCCTGCATCGGACACGACCAGCTCGGTGTTCATGCAGACAGACACCAGGTATGCGAGCAAGACTCTAAACAGAGCGTTCTCTTGGGTGGACAGCTCTAGAAATGTGGGTTCATTATCACAGTTTTGAGCCACAGCATGCCTATACCTTATGCTTGTTCTAGATGTTAAAACCATGGTTCCTGCCACCGACCCTCTCCTGCTCCTGGGCTCTGACTGCAGATCACACAGCCACAATGATAAAATAACCCGTGTAACTGCTTTCCAAACCCACTGTGGCAATGGAAGGAGCTGGTCTGTAAGTAGATGGGCCATTTATTTATGGATCGTACATACGATCATCCGTAAGTTCTTCCCAACAGAAAATAAAGCTGAATGTTCCCTGTCCCAGCCATGCACACCCAGTTCCTGCGATCTGGGCTGTGGCTGGTAGGGAGCAGCTGGAGCACCGAAGGGTCATTTATTCCCTCTCCCCTTCCTCACCACTTAAATGCAGACTGGCACCAGCTTCAGACCAGAGGGACAGCTGGGCGGTGGGCAGCCCAAGCCTCTCCAGGACAAGGAACACTTGGTCAGCACCGGGGAAAAGGCTGGAACAAAGAGCCCCTGAGAGCACCAACCTCTGCCCTTGGTCGGAGCTGAAACCTGGTGGCATCTGCCCCTGGGGGGTCCTTCTTTGCCCCCAGGCTGCCAGCAGAGATGCTGTGCTGGGTGGTGGCCACCAAGGCTCCTCGGTTTGGCAGAGGCTTGGAGGAGAAGCACCATTTCCTTACGGCAATTTGGATGGAAATTACGGTTAGTTAATTCCATGTGGAGAACAGGGCGAAAAATAACCATGAGCAAGGTGGGGACTTACCGAAGAGCAGGCTCAGCCCTGTTGGGATAGTGCCCACAAGGAAGCAAGGTCACTAATGGGGGGAGAAATTCAGCCAAGCAATTTTTTTTGGGGGGAGAGAAGAGCATGAGACGGTGCTGGCAAGCACAGGGTGAAATCAAGCTGGAGAAATCAATAAAGGGAAAGGACAGAGGGGGGCGATGGAACGCGGGAAGAGATAAATTAAAGGCTTGCCCAGGGGTTATGATGGCTAGTGAACAATAAATTAAACAAAAGAGGGCAACGGGGACGAGCAAGGTAGTGTGAAAAATTAATTAAAAGGAAGGGAGGCATAACCAAAGCATAAAACATGGGTGCTGGCGGAAAGATTAGAGAACCCAGGGAATGAAGAGGCTTTGGAAAGTGTAATAGGAACCAAGGCAGAGGCTGTAAAGGCTGTGACCACGTGCAACAGCCAGATAAACAATGCAGATGCGTTTTTAAGAGGATGAGAAGCACAAAACCACTGAAGAAGAAAGTAAGCGTCTTGCAGAAGGGGACAGCATGGCTGGTGCTGGTACACCAAGCCTCACTCCTCGGCTGTGCACTCCCCTCACCTGCCTGCAAGTGGTCTCCATCCAGCCCTGTGCCCCCAGAGGAGACTGAACAGGGGCTGCCCGTGGGATGAGGCACTGCAAGGTGGAGTAGTTTGGCCAATATAGCCAATATTTCCTAAATATTACCTAAACCCTAATCACGCCTCACTTTTCTCAGGAGGAGTAGGGATGAAGTTTTTAGAGAAGTATCTAGGGGCATGTGCGGAGATGGGAAATAATTGCGCAGGTATTTTCAGGCCCTTCAAATCACAGAGGAAAAGAACAAATTGGGCAAGCCTGGATCTCATCTTGTCTTTAAATCAGCATCCTTCGAAATGAATGGCCTGCCCTGGTGCCTGGAGAAGGTTGCGATTTTAAGCAAAAGGTACACGTGCCAGAGGAGGGAAGAAGAAATAGTAACATTTAAAGCCATGAGAGGCAAATTAAAAAAAAATAAATAAAGGCAGATTATTTTCAAAGAGTAAGATCAATGCACTGACAGTGGCAGTCAAAGTTGGACAAGGAGCAGCACCGCGGCACAGCCGGCGGCAGCGAGCCCCCGCGTGTCTCAGCGAGCACTCGGGAGGGAAGTAGGACAAAAAGCCATGGATAATTAATAGCACTGCAGAAAGCTAAGTGGGTTCCCTGACCTCTCTCCGCCCTCACAAACTTGTCTTTGGCTTCTGGTTAAGCTGGATTATAAATAGCTAAATTGATGGTGCGTTTTAGCTGACAGATAACAGGAAGCAGGTAACTTCTCAGGGACGCTGTAGTGCAGAGAGGCAAGGCACAGGGTGTGCTCCCAGTCCCTTTTAACACACCAGAGCAGAGCCACACAGGGCGATAAGGGTCGGAACAAGGAAATATTCATTGTGCTGTGATCACAGGCCAGCATTGGGCTGAGATGGGCACTGCAGGATGCTGATACCCCACAGAGCCTGCACTGGACCTGACCCCACTCAGCATCCCCACCAGACACCACCCGTCCCCTTTTTGTGTCCATTTCTTAAAATGCACAGATCCAGAATGCAAACACAGACCCCTGGAGTCTTCTCCCTGTGCCTTCAGCACTCCCTCTAGGATTTGCTGCTGGGACTCAGGGGAATTTCAGCAAGTGACAACAACAACAGCTGCCTTACTCTCATACATGAAGGTAGAAGCTGATGACGAGAGCCTCTGGATTATCACAGGGTGAGGCTTTGCAGCCCAGCAGCTGGCCCCCAACTTTGCAGTGCTTTAAATTAATGCCACAGTGCAGGGCAGGTGCCAGCAAAGCATCCCTGCAGCTCACCTGGAAGTGGGAGCTTGCTCAGCAGCTGCAGGACACACGGGGACACTGCTTGCAGTGCTTCCCCCAGACCTGTACTGCAGCAAGATGTCCCCGAACTCACTTGGGAGGCAGATCTGAGGAGGACAACATCCCCTTCCAACGTTACTTCTCTGACTACACCTGTGTTTTAAACTTATGCCCTTTAAAACACTAATTCCTGCAACTAGCAACCTTCCTAGCTACAAAGAGTCAGTGTTCAGCGCTGTGGTGTGTGTGTCACCTTCTGCTCAGACTGTGCGTGGCTCAATCCAGCTCCAGAGGCGTGAGTCTGCCCTCCTGACCTACTGCTCCTTTGCAGCACTTTCAAAAAGAAATGTTATTCAAGAGGATTCACGCAAAATCTGTGTTATTTCCCAATTCTATCTGAATTAGAAGAAATTCAAGAGTAACGCCTGTATCTTCCCACAAACACACACGCTGAGATGAATAGCATGGAGCCACCAACCCTATTTCTAGCTAAGCAATTCCTAATATTTGCTGCAAGCTATCATGCCACGGCCTGGAGAACCCCAAAACCCAACTGTATTCAGTTTGGGGCTTGATGCAACACAGAGATGTGTTCAACCATCAGTCACAGTCTGCAGGTGGGGTTATTTCATCCGGAGGCGGAGATAACCCAAGGGAGGTCAATGGGATGTGGGTGCGAGACCTGTGCCTTGCCAGAAAGCAAAGCCAAGGTTGTAGGGACAGATGCTGAAGAACAAAGTAGGGTTTGATTACAAGGCTTTCCCCTGTCGCTCTAGAAAGAACGAGCAAGCAGAAGACCAAAGCCGGCGTGGTCCCTGTTTGTCCCTTTGCTCTGAAGGCAGCAGGAAGAGCCCATGGCAGAGCTTGTCCCTGCAGAGCTCCCCCACCAAGGACACAGCCCTGTCCCCCAGGGCTGGACAGGCCACCCTGAGGCCACCCTCACTGCCCCTCTGACCCTGTTTTTTAGTGCAACTTCTAACCTCAGGAAGAAATCCCCCCCTCACCCCAGAATTTTGGAAGAAAAGTGCCCTTCCCAAGACACGGACCGTGGACCATCGGCGCGGGGACACGTGGCACAGTGCTCGCTGGCTGTCCCAGCACGCAGGGGACAGGAGCCCAGCCCAGCCCTGGCAGCATGAGGTCCCCCACATCAGTGGCACTTCTCTGTGCCACCGCAGCCTGCGAAAGGTCACTGCCTCACGGGGGAAATGTGCATGAAGATGAAATGCTGCATAATGGGGGTGGTAAAATAAGTGACTTCTTGGCTAATTTTCTAAAATCCCCGATTCAAACCACGCTGAAAACAAGTCCCAGGCCCAGATTTCTATTGATGAAGGATGCAGCCATCTGTTTGTTTGTCTTCTCTGCATTTCTTGCTAACTCCTATTCCTCGTTTTAAGAAAATCCACGCTCACATGTCATGTTTGATGCATCTGACAAGGTCAGAGCCATCACATCCCATCAAGCGCACGCTGATACAGCCTTGCGAGGGGAAGCCAAGAAAAGATGTACAAAAAGAGATTTATTTTCAGGTTTTTGTTTTAAGGCATCCCTTTGCCTTCTACTTCCTGACTCCCCTTCCAGCTCTGGTACTCAGAGGGGCAGCCAGAAAGCTGCACCTGGTCTGAGCCCAGCATCTGAGCAAGGCACGGGGTAATGTCTTCGCAGTTACAACAGCAGGTGAAGCTGCAGCAGATAAAAATATTCCCTTGTAAAGGTTTAGAATTGAAAAATTCAGGCACAGACCCTCAAAGGTGACTGGATACCTCTGAAGGATTAAGCACAGCTGACTGGGCAGGGAACCTGGGAAAATTACGGTGGAGAACTTGAACTGCAAGGCATAGACTTGAACCTGCCTTCATCTGGTATTAAATCCTGTTCCCTGGCTTATCTCTGGCTTATCTTATAGCATGGAATAATCCTTGAGTGGGCAGCAACTGGCTCTTGCCAGGAGAGGGAGAAAATGCCTCCTGGGTGAAGGAGAAACAAGCCAAGACGGTTGGGACCTGGTGGTTCAGACCCAGGTGAGAAGAACCCATCCTCAGTCCTTCTGGCTATCAGCTTGTTTCTCTAAGAAGCCAGGGTGTCAGTAAATACAACCTCCCTGTGCCAAGCCTGTGAGCACTTCGTTGGGCTCTGCAGTGTTCAGTGAATGCCTATCTGCAGCTGGGGGACACGTCTGCGACCGACCACTCGAAGCTTAGAAACCTTTAAAGTTTCATTCTGCAAGCATTTGTGCCTGATGAGCATGGGAGCTACCCTTGGCCGTAGAAGTGACTCGTGTCATTATCTGTCGGGTGGTGCCCACACAAGCAGTTACTTGGGAAAAGATTTTACATTTTTGATTCACGCACTACCTCAAGCTGAATTAACCTTCAAGCGTGGAGAAGCTCTGGGAAGCAAAGATAATTTCAAACAGCAAATCCCAGAGTTAAAAACCAACCCTCCCCCTTGCCTCCCAAATCAGATCATTTAAATTGACGTGTTATTTTGATAAGTTTAAGATGTGCAGAGAACTCAGCTCTCAGCTCACTATGGATCACTTGCTCATTTCGGCCGATCGCAGAAAACCACCTCAGCTCCAGCACTCAATCACTACCTCGGGGAGGTGTTTTAACCCCTGCAGGCTCAGTGCACCGCATCACACGCGCTGTGTGAAGGCATTGCTCAGGTTCTGCTCACCCCCAGCAGAGCAACAGAAGCTTGGCGCGGGCAGAAGCGAGGACCGAGCTCCTCAGCCAAGGTCAGTGCCCACCCCTGGGAGCTCAGCACACCAGGAAAACCCAGTCCGTGGTCAGGGCTGCTCAGGTTCCTACTGGGAGCCAGCGAGGCCCAGCTCTGCACAGGTAGGAGAGATGTGGGGGCAAGGGGAGGGAATGTCTCCGTCCTGGGGAATTCGGTGCTGGCCAGCAGCAGGACCTGCTTTTTGCAGAGAGTGCTCGTGGTGCTTGCAGCCACGAAATAACTCCTTAATAATAACCATCCATCAAAACCACTTTCAACGAGCTCTGCTTCCGTGACAGCTTCACTGCCAAGAACACGGCTTTTCCAGCTCAACACTCACCCAGCCCGTTGTGAGAGCGGTCACAGAGCAAAGCAAACCACATGCTTCGTTTTATCTCCAGGGAATCATCTGAGGGTGCTTTCAGGTATTTGGGTTTCTTCTCCCTCCCCATAGGATGTGGTCTCCACCTGCACGGCTCCGCTGGCAAGGCGACTGCATTCAAAAATTTCCTCTGCACATGTTTGCCAAAGTAAAAATAAATTAAGGCCATGTGCGTGGACACCTCAGAACCCACACTGCAGAAACCACGTAATCTAATTGCCTGCAGAAGAATACGAATTTTTTAAAAGGGAACAACCCACGAGGGGCAAAGCAGGTCAGTGCTGGGCATGAAGCGCCTGCCCACGCTGGCTGAAATGCGAGTGCTGCAAAGTGCTCGCTGCAAGCAATGGGCCCAGCAGCTGAGAACCTGCTCTCAGGGCTTCACACGCTATCGCCGCTCCCAAAGGGCTCAAGTTGTCTTCTTGTGGCTCACAGCACCTGCAGAGCCTCTGGGAAGAGCAACAACTTTACAGTCACTCGAGGTACATCAGTTCCTGAAGCCGATTCTTTTCCCTGACCGAATTATCTCAGGCACAGAGGGTAACTCAGTCCCACAGTTAGGGTTTTGTAGCCTCGCGCACAGCCCCTAGGAGTGCAGCCCCCATGTCCTGCGGCACCAGCCAGGGCAGCCCCATGCCTGCCCCTCAGCCACGTCTCCTGCGCCTGGGACCAGCACCTGCAAGTCCCCACCGACCCACCCCATCTCTTCTAAATTAAGCAACCTGTTACATCGCTTCCTTCCTTGGCCCACGGGGTGCTAAGAAGGTCACTGCCAGATCATAGCTTAAAGCGTGACCGAGCCCCGTCCTAATCCAGAGAGGACAGGAACTGCCAGAGCTGATAAATGACCTGAGCGAGTGATTACAGTCTGGATTTATTTGTGATTAGACACTGTGATGGCCCCCTCTGACGCTGTCTTCTGAGACGACAGACAGAAACCTTCATCCACACAGTTCTCATTGAGCTACTGAAACCCTTATAGGATGCTCTGGGTCCTCTCGCTATGGGACACTTCCAAACCTCTCTGGGTCAGCCCTGAAACAGGTGTTTCTGCGATCTTCCCAGCATTGCTGAAATAACAGGCATTTTCATCAGCCCTCCCCATTCTCCATAGTTACTCTCAATGCTCTCTCTCCTTGAGTTGCCTGAATAACAGATATTTTCACAGCTTTTTGTATGTCCCCCAAGAAATAGGCAGTTTCACAGCTCCTCCTGGAATCAACCTTTATTCTGTGAGCTGCCCATAATTGCAACAAATAATCAGCCAGCAGCATTCAAGGGTTCACAAGCCCTGGGAAAGCACAAGGCTTGCCAATTGATGAAGGTGCTGCAGCTCAAGCCCTGCAGCCTCTGTACGCAGGATAAAAGAGACTTTCTTCTGCTTAGGGACAGCACAGCTGCACCTAGCTACAATTAATACCCTGTAGGAAAATAAGGCTCCGTAGTTGAAAACACTATTTAATATGCCAATGACCAAAACAAAAGTTTGAAAAACTTCTGGCAGAACTCTTCTTAAAATGCCCTGAATGTTAAAAAATGATGTATTTCTGAAGAGCCTGGAGTTGGACTTAACCCATGTGGGTCTCTTCCCACTCAGGATATTCTGTGATTCTGTCATTTTCCCATGCTGCTGAATCACATAACTTAATTTGCTGAGTTAAATCTTGGTCTCTGGAATTAGGGTATAGTACTCCTCTTGGTCATGAAGAAGGAGACTTTCAGTCCACTTATTTGCTTAACATGTCCACGTCAGAATTCGTTAGGCGACAAGATGTTCTCATTACTACTAAAGGGAGGTATATTAAGCTAGAAAGAGAAAGAGGTTTCAGCCAAATTGTAAACAAAGCCAAATTCCCCTTCTCTTTCAACATCCTGCTTTTGGTTTGAAAGCATTCAGGTGAATCAGGGGTAGCCCTCTGTTATCTTGGAGTGTCATGTATCAGATTTCCAAATATGATTAAAAATGTAAACCTGAGCGTGGTATCCCTTGGTGTCCACCAAGCAACAGCAGAGCTCTTACCCATATGGCAAGAGGTTCCACCTGGTAACACTTATTTTTTCTCTCTCCTACGTAAGTTCCCAAGGAAAAACTCAACCATGCTACCAGTTAAAACAGATGTGTTACACCGTGGCTGCAAGCCCAGCAGAACTGGAAATGGAGGAGCTGCTTTTATCTGCCTGGGAACTGGAGGGGAAAGTCCATTGCTGAAAACATTTCACTACCTCATGCTCGTATCACGCATTGTGCATCGTACAATTGCTTCCCATAAGTCCTGAAATCTTCATTCAGTCTCTGCTGAAGCAAACTCCGTTTTTTATTCAGCTGGAGCCCTTTTACTGTGTGCTCAGTGAAACAGAACTCCCACAAACACAGCAAGAGATCTCCCAGCTCAGGACTACACTGACTTCAGATGCTCGACAAGCACAGTGAGTTTCTAATCGCACCAGCGCTCCCTGGAGCAGCATTCCCAATGCTTAGGGCACAGCATCACTGATCCCCAGACCCTCTTCCATCCCTCCACAAAACCTCTTCTTCCATGAGGTGCTTTCAGCCCAGCCTGAAGCCTGTGTCCTAGCTGCCCTTGGACCAGAGCTGTCCGAGAGCCACCTGAGTGCTTTCCCCACGCCCCCCATGCACCCATCACAGCCACGCTCTTCTGCCTTACCCTGGAAACACCACAGATTGGGGCTTGGCTTTCATCTTCCCAAGCCCTGACACGGCAGAATCAGGAATTAAAAGGTGCTGAACCCCACCACATCCGAACCATCACTACCTGCACATCCAGGCGTGATGAAGGCACTCTCACCTCTAGTGCCAGCAGCACAGGTCCTCACCGCAGCCATCAGCCTCCGACCCCCTGAATGCCTGCACCAGGCCAGGATGAGTGTGCACCCAGCAGGCTCAAAAGGAAAGCCTTCAGCCTGACTGCAGAGCAAAACCAGCCAGAATATGAAGCCAGGTGTTCTTAGAGGCTCATGGTGAGCCTCTCCTTGCAGCGCAGCTGCAGGAATTAAGGGCAGGGCGTTCCCGTACCGCTCGCCACCTCCGCGTGTAACGCAGGACGCAGCTACTCACCGGGAATGGTGTGGGCACTTGTGTTTGTTAGTCCTTCCCGTCACCAGGTCCGGGAGCAGGCGCAGCACCCCTCTATGGTCTCAGCTTCGCCCTACAAGAAGCAGGACACACAGTTTTCTACCAGTTGTGGCAAGCAGATAATCCAGTACTTTCTAATCCATGGCAGAGGAGGGTATGGCGCATCGGAAAGATAAGCCTCTGGCTGTTTGTCTGCACGGATCAGACCCAAGACCTTCGGACTTAAGGCTCTGAGCTGCTTAGCAAGGGGCTCAAAGCCGGAGACAGAGGCAGTTGTGTTTGCAGGGCTGAATACTTGGGATAGCTTGCTTCAGATTGGCTCAGGCTCGGGAAATCCCACAAAACCTGCTACATCGTGTTAGTGCTTGCAGAGAATGAGGTACCCGACGGACAGAGGATGGGAATTTTCTGTCATGATGGCTGGGATTTGTTAAGGAAAAAGAGAGTTTCTTCAAAATTAAATATTTCACAGTAAAGCAAGCATTTTGTTCAT
Organism: Anas acuta; assembly: GCF_963932015.1. Classification (NCBI taxonomy): domain Eukaryota; kingdom Metazoa; phylum Chordata; class Aves; order Anseriformes; family Anatidae; genus Anas; species Anas acuta. Next base: position 3,231,202 of record NC_088994.1, read on the forward strand.
TGAACTGAAATGCTATCCTCTAAGCCAGTTCCTCTGGGTTCCGTTTGAACTGCCAGGACACCCTCCAGGACTGCAGCTAGGGTGCCTTCCCTTTCCTCCCACAGGCTGGGACACCCGGTTGGACTGTGCAACGAGCTGCTTTGTCACCTCGAGAAGCCTGGGAGGCAGAAACTAACTCAGGGAGTTACAGTTCAGAAGTGGGAGCTACAGGATTATCCACGGCATTTGTTATATTGGGCAGCACCAAGTGCCTGCTTAGCACGCTGCTGGTGCGACACCATCGGCACTGCCAGCCCAGCAAGTGGCTCTGCAGGCTAGGAAGGCTGTGGCCAAGACAGCAGAGATCACTGCTCATCCCCAAAGTGGACTGACTGCTTTTTCAGTGGTGGGATCCAGATCCCAGCAAAACACCCCTCCTCTGCAACCAGCTGAGGCCTCAGCCCCGCAAGTCCTGGGAGAGGACCCAGGAGCTGTGGTCAAACAGCTGGGGTGCAACGAGATGTCCCCGTGCTCTCTGACCCCCAGGCAGTGGCCGCATCTCTGACTTCACAGCCCCAACAGTCCCAAGTGTTCAGGAACTGGATCCAGTCCCCATACTCTGAGTCTTAAACCATTAACGAGTCCATTAATTGGAACCAATTCCTTCATATCAGCCTGAGCTAGCTGACAATGTACAAACAAGCAACAGAGCAAGGTGAGGTTCCTGCGCCTCCTGCTCCACCCTCGCGAAGTCAGTGACGATTCCCAGCAATGCCTCCTGAATGAGCACCCAGGGCTCTCACGGATGGAGCAGTACTTTTACACCCTGCTCTGTGAAATACTTGGCACCCGGGCTGCCTGCTCTGAGGGGAGGAGCAGGCAGGGATCTGCCGGCCGTGGCTAACAGCAGGGTGAGCGGTGAGTGCAGCCAGCTGCCAGCAGCCACGGCCCCCCGTAATTAGAGGCTCACTTCAGCCTCAGATGTGCCACAGCACTGCAGAAGGTCAAACCGGAGTGAAGCTTTCAATTAAAACAGAAAAAGTACTAAGGAGACAGAGAAATGAACCGCTGGGCTGAAACCACCACCAAGGCAGTGCTGAAGGGACAACCCCTTCTGCATGAAGAAGCCACCACAGTGACACAGGCTAAAACCAGGTGGCCATGGGGCCACTTTTGCTGTCAACCAAGAACCCAATAAAGAGTAACTTGACAATGCTGTTTCCTCAGTTCCCCTCTGTTTCAATGGGCCCTTCATCCAGGTTTAGTGGACCTCTCAAGAGGTTTGGTTGCATCTCTCAGTACTCAGTGAGTTCAGAGATACCATGAGAATGGGCATTCGTGCAAGAGAGATGTAGAAGACGGGAATGAATAAGAGTAATTTGGAGATAAACTGGGTGGGAGCAGAGCCCTGAACATCAAAACTCTCAGGATGGGGATGTGGCAAACAGAGAATTACAGGAGCAAATCCCAGTAAGGAAGAAGGAGCAGATTTTTTACCAGACATCTGGATGAACTGCTAAACGCCTTCCCCCATCCTCCTCCCAAACTCACCCAGGTCCCTTGGCTTAAGCAAACGAGCTTTATCTTGCTCCTAAAATCTTCCACTTTTGATAAGAAAAACCCAGTGTTTTTTCAGTGGGGGCTGGAGGGAGGAATGAGGAGCAGAGGGACACTGTGCAAAGAGCATCAGAAGCACTTAGTTGCGGTATTGGCACCATGCGCTGGTGTTGCTGTGAGACCAAGGGCCAAATTACTCATCTCTGTGCTCCTTAGGATGTGAAGTTTGACTCAGATGAGCTCTATGACATTCACCTCAGATGGAAGGTGTACAGGAGGTGGCGCAGAAGAATCTCACCACTAGCAAGGTCATAGGGGCTAAGAAAAGGAAGTCCCCTTCTGTTGCTCTGTAACCCCTCGTTTCTCAGCGCACAGCTACTTTGAAGACCAAATTGTCCTGCTCTTATTCTAAGACCGTCTTTACTGCATGAGACCGAATGAACTCGGCAGGAGGAGCAGCAGGCTCCAGCCTTTGCAATGCTGGAGTCCACCCGTGCAGTGCAGCGCAGCATCCTGTGATTTTTCTAGAATCACTTCAACCCATGATGGAAAAGGAGGAAGGAGGTAAATACCCTGCCAACATACAACAACATCTTTCAAACTAAGTAACTGCACCAAAATGTGCTGTTTTATTTTCACTCTGGGCTCCCAAAGCATTTCCCTTCTCTCCCTGAATGATAACGGGCATAAAAATTAAATATAAATTCTCCAACAAAAAGCGAAACACACTGAAGGGTAATAAATCACCACTACTGGATGGCATTCAGAGGAAGTTGGGGGAAGGAATAAAGGATGAAATAGCATAGATACTGACTAAGATATATCATAGACCCTTACAAAACCAAGAACTCATCTTCAGGGCAGGGGATTCACCACAGTGGGCTGAATTTTGATGAAGAAGCAAAGGGAAGTCGCAGAGAGAAGCGGTGGGGCTGGAACACAGCGCAGCCCCAGAGGGCATGGAGAACCTCACCCCAGCACCCCGATTGCATCCCCACTTCATGCTGGGATGAAGTCCGGAGGGATGCGAGGACCACGTGCCAAACATGACCCACTGGCACCAGTGGGATCAACTGGGATCTCCGGAGACAGCGAGGAAGGTCCAGCCCCACGCTGAAGTGGGGCTGCTGGCAGCTCTGAGCAGCAGCTGTCACAGGCTGAATGCTCTCACCTGATGACCTGAAATTCCTACATCTGCATTTCCAATAAACTGAAACACTCCCTGGGGCATCACAGAGGAGCACAATATTCTGGAAACATTATATATCAGCACTGATCTTCGTCTTACAAACAAGATCACCTTTAGTTTTGCAGGCACCTCCTACTTCATTAAACTCAAAGATCTTGCTCTCCAGGGGTTTCCTCCTCAACTGGGGCAGGAAATGAAAAGACAGAAAATGCAATTTAATTGGGGATGAAGCTTCATCTTTACGCTGCCTATCATCATTATGTGTCATTTAAAAACAAGCACGGAGCAGGTGTGAAATGGCACCGGCTCTGGATGCACATAAAAAAGGTTGACACCAACAGCACGAATCAGATGGTGTGACCTGAAAACTCCTTTTCTCTTTTCCTTTTTTATTTTCCTCAGATAAAAATCCTTTTGATATGGGATAGATGAAATGGTAACTTTGTGAAGCCAAGTGGTTTGAAAAGAAGAGGAGCCAACTTCAGGATGTCACCCTTGCCAAAACCTTGTGGTGCAGGGCTAGCAGCAGCGCAGAGGGCAGGCGAGCGGAGGTACCCTGGCACAGCCTTCACCTCACACAGAGGTGCTAACACTGAAACTGCTGCTCCTGCTTCTTCCTTGCCAGGCATCACTTTGCTTCCCCATGCCCTGATGAAGTGTCTGACTGGGTTTGATGCACCCCCTTCTCCTCGCAGGTTACACCGCAGCACACAGCCGGAGAGGGGACCCCGGGATTTGGAAGCTGCCCTGGGAATCGAGTCGGGTGGGAGAGGGCTCTGCTTTCCCTCAGGTTGCCCAAACCCTTCCGTCACACTCCAGGAGCAGGGAAAAACGTGACGAAACGCTCTTGCCTAGTCACTACTGAGGATACAAGTCAACCCTGTGAGGAGAGCAGAAGCAAGGAGAGCTCAGAGGACAGGTGGTGCTGCTCACCGCGGTTCTGCTAACACAGGAGGGCTATAAGGGGAAGGAGACCTGGAGTTCATCTCTTGTACTGACAGAGAGTCTGGGGGTTTAGGGCAGCTTGTTTGGCTCAAGCCTTCGCAGAACAGCCTCCACCACTGAGGCTTTCAGTCTGAGGATGCCCAAAGTCAGATGGGCTTGGACCTGCCTGTGCCCAGGCTCTGCTCTGCCATAAACGATGGTGCTTGTGGCACCCAGCTGCCTGTCAGGGTACTTCCAATACCTGCTGGTGAAAAGGTTCCAACCCAAGTGCTAGGAGAGACAGGCAGAAAACGTGCATGAGCTCAGCCACCTAACCTCAAAACCACAGCCTGGTTCAGCTCGGAGCTGGGTTTCCAGGCTCCCGGGTTGCTGGCTGGGTTGGTTTTACACGACGGCTGTCTGCTGAAAAAGGAACGACTGAAATGTAAGATCTCTCAAAGGCCTTTGTGTCATTCTGGATGGCATCGGTAACACTCTGGGACTAAATACTGACTGTTTTTCTAACAAGTGCCATTTCTGTATCTCTGGCCACCGGAGATAAAATAGGGGTGAACTACGTTAACTAATGCGCTCTAATTAGTAGCTGCCCCTCATTTTCGAAGTCCTGCCCCACATTCTGATGCAAATTCACTGCCTTTCATTTTAAGCAATACACCGGCGTGGTTTTAGTCTTCCAGTGATCCTTTAATGTCGTATCTTCTCCCCATTGAATCAATATTCAGATCCCCTAATTGGAACTTATCTGCTCACCCAGCCTTGGGCTAGGTTTGCTCAGCAGCTGAGCGTATCGGGCGCTCTCAGTGACTGCATCGGCAGCGCCCAGCTTTGCACCGTGGCTGCTCTGCAGCAAAGCGAGGGGAGATGCTGAGCGCTTTCTGTAATGGAGACATGAAACCCAAAAACCATTTCTCAGCCCAGGATGGGATCAGGGACAAGTCAGTTTTCCTGCTCCACTTCAAGAAGGCACAGATCCCCACTGCTGCTAATTTTAAATCCCATCTCCATCTTCTGCCTATAAATTCTCTCCTGCTGCCAGAAGGTCACCAGGCCAGCTGGAAAGCTATTTTTCACAACCTTGCTAATCCAGAGGCACCTTGCTGCCTCCTCCCACCAGGAAAATGCTGACAACAAAACTGACTGGTGGCCAGCAGGACCGCAGGTTGGGCATGGCATTGCAGGGAGGACTGGCCTTTACGGACCCAGGATCAGTTCCCGGCTCCTCCCCAGCTGTCCTGCTTGACCTTGGGCTCCAGCTCTGTGCTTCACCTCATCTCTACTAACTGAGGCTAACAGCACTTCCCACAATTGGTCATGCGGATAAATTAATTTTTGTTTAGGAAATAGTTTATTATAATGGGCACAAGGGCCCTGTTAGAATAAAAGGGGATATTTTTTTCCCTTGCATCACCACTAGCTTTAGAGGAATGAAGCCAAGGACGACTGTAACACATCATGTCTAGGGCTGAGATTTTTATGAGATTTGTGCAGGCTCAGCTCCAGGATCTTCTCCCATCACCTGCCATCATTCCTTGACAATAAATATTTCCAAGGAGGAGCAGCTGCAGGGCACAAGGAGAGGCCGATACCTCTGCAGTGGCTCAGGTGCTGCAGGCATGCAGGAAAGCTGGTGGAGCAGTGGGGTCCCCCCACCCCTTGGAGGGGCTGCTGGGGTCAGCCAAAGAGACAAAACTTTGGTCTCATTCCTCTGCAGGTCTCCAGACCCTGCTTGTGAGGAGACTTTTGCAATTGCCCAACTGACCTTTGCAAGCTCTTGTTCACCCAGGAGGCTGCATCGTTGCACCTCCCCTAACGCCTGGTGCACCAGGTCCTGCGGGAGGGACATGGGGTGGGAAGGAGAACGCTTGCCATGAGGCTGGGGACTGCTCTGTGCAAGCACTCCACCAACTCCTTCTCCCAGAACACCAGCCCGATGGCATCACCACCATGGTGGACAAAGTCTGTGCCCCAGGACCACCCTGAGGCTTTTCCAGGCTGCGGGGCTGGGCACACAGAGCTGCTTCTGCGAGCAGGGCTGGTCCCCAGGGGGACCCCACCACCAGGACGGCACCGGGCTCTGAACCAAGTGGCTGAACAGAAAGCTTCCAAGCTGCTCCGCCGCATCTGCACACACAGAGCAGTAACAGCATCCAGCGCACGCAGCCCCAGGGAAGGCAAAAATAACTTTAAAAGCCTCCATGTTATTATATTTTTTTAAAAATGAAAAGAAGTGTAAGAACCCCGCAGACACCCCCTGCTGCCCCAGAGCTCCAACCATGCTCGCCAGCCCTCACCCAGTGCCAGCAATGCACGTGGGGCCCATACTCCAGCCCCGCCACCCTCTCCACACCTCGTGGGACCACCCCACTTTGGCAACAGAATAAAAATCATCTCAGCATCTACTGCCAGTGGTGAATAGGAAGCCCAAGCAGCTAGATCCTACCCGTGCAAGAGGTGCTGCTGAAGCACAGCGCAGCAGGAGCCCACAGAGACAGCAGGGAAAGGAAAGGGAAACCTCAGCCACCCGTCAAAACCCCAGCAGTGGAGATAATTGGCTTACACACATTTATCCCTGCACCCAATTATCAGCTCAGTTTAGTGTTTGATTTTCCACAAGTCCGGTCCGGCAGCCTGGCTGTTGTTCTGCTCCATTCTGCCTCCCTCGCTCATTTATATATATATTATCCACTCCTTAAATCATTTTAATAGCTTCTTTACTCGCATGCCCTCCCTTCTCACTCCAGCACCATCAGCACAAGGCAGGTTGCAGATATGAAGGAGCTGACATTTCCCTTTTGAGTAATTTGCAGTGGATTTCTTGCCTGTTTGATGTAGTCGTTTTGTTCTCTGCGATGATGTGACATTAATTATTGTTAAATATTCTTATCTGTTACATACAGTTCTGTTTAGATAAAGGTCAGTGTGTGAACCCCTGACAGTGCTCAGCGCTGCCACGCTCTAAAGCCAATTTGTCATTCTCTGCCTTCAATTGCCTCACTTTAGTTTCAGTCCATTTTCCTGTTAATTCAGGCACAGTGGAGAACCATTAAAAACCGCAAAATATCTCAGCTGCTGGGATTGGCACTCGGATGGGAAATTACCACCTTGGGTCGCTCTGGCTGCACGGGAAGGTCAGGAAACACTGCCCAGGCAAATCCAGCAGCAGCCACTGCCTCTGCGCCTGGCCCTGGGCACCACCGAGCGGATCCTGGCTCCATCCCCTCCAAACGCTCCCTTTGGGCAGTTACAGACAGCAGTGAGATCCCCCTGAGCCTCCTCTCCTCCATGCTGAGAAGTCCCTGCTCTCAGCTCTCTGCCAGGGTGGGGATGCAGAGGCCAAGCCCCTGGGCACAGCCGGAGCCCAGCAGGCAGATGTGCCACGCCGGGAGCCGCAGGAGAGCAGCCGGTGACCCTGAGTGGCTCCCCAAGGGACAAGGTGGTCACACAATCTCATGCAGACACGTGTCAGCACAGCACAAACAGCAGCCCGTGGGACATCCAGCCTTCAGCAGCAGGGAGAGGTCACAATTACATCTCAGCTTACACCCACAGCTACTGTGGGATGAGCAACGGGGCTGGCAGCCCAGGTGCCCCCAAACAACCTGTGTTGCGGCTTGGTTGAAATGCAAGAGCTTCCACACCTCCATCCTAAATGCTTCAGCATCTGCTTCCCCCCGGGCACACAAATAGCCCTAATTGCATCAAGGCAACTGCTCAGATGCTTAAACCCAAGTCCAGGCTGAAGCGAGTGTCTGAATGAGGACTTCAGTGGAGATAAAGGGAGGTGAAAGGATGGTGGAGAGCTGAGCCCGCAGCCCCACGGAGCTGAGGATCAGGGCAGCTCAGAAGGCAGGTGTGTGTAAACGCAGACACTGAACTTGCCAAAACCAGGGATGCTCCTTCCCGAGTCCCACCCGCAGCAGCAAAGCACCAGAAGCACCACAGAGAAATGCATGCTAGCTCCAGCACTTTCCACATGGAAAGCATTTGCTCAGTTAGCCAAAGCGATGTTTAATTTTGCATTATGCTAAATTGCTTCCTACTTTTAAATAAGAGAATAAACCCTGAACCCGCTCCCTCTCTCTGTAAGACACAAAGAAACATCACGTTTTGCTGAATGTAATAAAATGTCTCTTTTACTCTATTTCTTTGTATGTGAGTAAGACAAAAGATAGAAAGGGAAAACACTTTGGGCCCCCTCAGTTCTAGACTTGAGGGAGTAAAGAGGGCCTCCAACATGCTGGATCTCACGGGTTGTGGCACGACGTATACCTGGGAGTTGGACTCTGTGATCCTTATGGGTCCCTTCTAACTCGGGATATTCTGTAGTTATATAATTAAATTCGATAATCCCAGCCCAGGAGGAAGTAGGGCTCCTCCACCACTACACATCTCACAGGGAGGACAGAAACCGTCCCCACATGCATTTATTCAGCACAACCAGCAATAAGACAAGCTCCAAAGAGAGATTCACACCCCAGGCCCTCAGCTCAGTCACATGTTAGGGTGTAAGGGGGAAGACGTGGTGCTGACCGACATCTCCCCTTCCCTAGGTAGGACGTGGTGAAGGGCAAGCTGGCTTCACATGTTCAGGGAGGTATAAGAAACCTCGGGTCCTCGCCAGCTTTGGGGACAGGGTGTCCTGCAGCTAAAAATACAGACAAGTCAAAAACTCAAGGCTAGCAAGAGGCAGTGGTAGGTTGGCTGAAGACAAAAACAGATCTTGTTTATTTATTTAGCCACTGACTATCCAGCAAGGATAGTCACACATGCTGCTTGCATGACTGACAGGCTCCTGCCAACTGCAGGAGTCAGATTTCTCATGCAGACCCAGGGCTTCCCTCTCCCCTTCCCTCACTGCAGGCTCACAGCCGTCCCTGTGATTATTTCTAGCTGTGGCACCACGCAGGACATTGTGTAGGAACACTGTGAAACAGCACAGGATGGGCACTGCTGCTCCCTGGAGTGGCACTGACTCAGTGCCAGAGCACCCGGGGACTCGCCAGGAGGTGCTGGGTGCATCAACCCCATGAGCTGCTACTAAAGCCCATAAAATCCAAGCCCCTGCAAGGCCTGGGCTCAGACCTGTCAAGAGTTTGGGGCATCCACGCTGAAAATCCATCCCACCTGTCAACTCAGAGCCAAGCTCTCAGGGAGGCTTTGGAGTAGCACAGCCACACGGCAAGTCTGGGAACACGTCCCAAACTGTCCCCAGATGTGCGGGGACCTGTGTCCTCCTCCTAAGTCACTTCCCTCCTGCCTTTTTTCCTTCCACCTGGAGCGATGTACTTCACAGCTATTTCTTTCTGGGCAAGCTGGCCCTGCTTGTGCAGTGTGGTTGGTCCAGGTGCTCTCCAGAGGCCCCTTCCAATCTCAAACTCTGCAAGAAGAGCTACTTACAGCGTGCCCCAGCTGCCCCGAGCTCACCGGCGTTTTATCCTTCACTACATCTGCATCATCAGGGGAAGCTCCAGTGTGAACAGACCCATCACAACCAAAATATTACTAAAGCATTTTAATAAAGCAGGTCGATGAACACCCCGTGCCACCTGAGACACACAGCTGCTGCCAGCACATGTCTGCTTCCCACCTGCTCAGACCGGGAAGTCAAACAAACACGGCCAGCCTGAACCAGGGGAGGGTTGGATATCATGATCCAAATCAGAATTTAATCCGGGATCCAGAGCTAAGACTTGCCAAGATGCCACGAGTACTTCTGCAACAAATATTTGACACCTCATCCAGAAGAGGCTACTTATAGCGACGCCTTGCAGGGCTTCTCATGGAATCGCAGCAATGCGGGGATGGAAAGGCTCTGGCTCGGGGCTGGGCACATCTAGCTGTGGGGCTTGGCAAGATCACCAGGCTGAGTGCTCCACAGGTCCACAAAACCACTGCAAGATCAGAAACAAACCCAGTGAGCACACAGACCCAAGTATTTAAGTAAGGAAACAAGGTGGGAGGCTTGCTTGTAACTTGCAGTTTTCCTTGTTGGGAATTAAAATGGTTGTAGGCATTCAGCTCCTTTCAGCCAGCGCAAACGAGAAAGAGCTGACACGAAGACAGCCATCAAAAATAGCAAAGGAGCACCACGAGGAGCCCCTGAAACAGGCTACACGCCAGCCTAAGCTTTCCATACAGGGCAATTCAATTTAATTTGCCTTACTTCATTAACCTCAATGGATTTACACCTGAGACCAGCGCTGAAAAAAAATCAATTATCTATTTAACCTCATTGCCCTGATATTATTTCCTCCGCCCAATATCTGGCTCCTCACCCGAGAGATGAATTCTTGCAGACCTGCCAGAAATTCGGGTGCAGACTCCGTGCTGTGGGATAACTTCACGCTGCGCTACCGTTAAGGAAAGCACAGAGCCCAAGTCGCTTTTCCAAGAGCGATTTCAGCAAGAAGCTACCACAGCAATATTAATAGAAAACTCCACTCAGGCCCACAAGTGCATCTGTGGCCCCTGCAACTGGTGCTCGATTGCATGGATTTAAGGCTCGTGTCTTGCTGTAGGAAGCTGCCTCCTGGCTGGGACACTGCAGATCTCCTGGGAGCCGATGGGAGGAATTGAAAGCCCAGCAAAGGGGGCAGCCAAGCCCTGCCCAGCTCCCTGCTGTGGTTGGTGGTGGCTCACCAGAGCTTCCAGGAGAGCAGACATGGAAATTCAGCCAAGGCACATCCACTGCTCCACAGCTGCTGAGCTTCAGACAGAAAACTCACTAAATCCCAGCTCAGCGCCCACCCAGATGCTCGTGCACGGCCCCACGTGCACCGCAGACCACTGTCCCTCCAAGCCAAGCACCTTCTGCCCACCCGGCAGGGTCTTTTAACCCCCCACACCATGCAGACACCTCCTGGGACCCTACCTGCAGCAGAGGCAGAGTTTCCAGCCCCACGCAGCAGTGGGGCCGTGCGGGCCTCCCGGGAACACGTGCCCAAGCTGCTGCTTGCACCGCTCCAGCTGGGGAGGCGTATATTAATCCTGCACTAAATTGGATGGTTTGTTGTACACAAGCAATTTCTTTTTTTAATGAAATGGGTGTATCATTATGATTAGGCATAGTCGTTCCATTCAGCCTTTAATTAGATTTGTGTAATTAGAAATTCACCAAATTATTTCACAGAGTGGAAAAAACATTGCTTGGATGGGGTTATATAGCATCGCGGCAGGTCCCGCCGTAGCTCTCCGGGCTGACTGATAACCTGAGAAAAATGACATCTTCCATTTTGAAGCCATCACACGGTGCGCGTAATTCTCAACTTCTGGCAGCTTCTGCATGGCTAAGAGGCAGAAATCAGGCAGGAGCAAGTGGAAAATATGATGGCCCGTTCCTACGGGTATTTACTGCTGTCACCTGCCCACCTGGGGATGTTGATGCAGCAGCTGCACAGGAAGCACCAGCTGGGCTCGCTGCGATGGCAGTGCCAGCAGGAGCATGGGGCTGAATAAAAACATCCCCCGGGGGCTGAGATACCTCCACTGCACAAAGAATTGAGCCCAGCCCAGCCTGCAGACTGGACAGTGCTGCAGCCGCCAGGACACCAGTCCTGGGGCTGGGCTGGAAAGTGGACAGCTTCACGTTCCCGAGCTGAAAAGCAATGATATCTAGAAAGTGGTTGCCTGATTTGGGCTTGTTTAGCCTAGAAAAGGAAGGCTAAGAGGTGACACAGCTGCTTTCCAACAGGCTAGGCATCAGACCTTCACATTGGAGCTAACGGAAGGTTTGCCACACAGCCATAAGCTGGCGGTGAACACTCAAGCAATGAAGCACACAGCTACCAGTGCAGGAGAGCTGGACTGGCTCCCCTCCCACGTAAGGAGGCAGAGATGCCTAAGAAAAGCCCCCAGAGCTCACGCTTGGGGTTGCTCATGGGCAGCTGAGAGACAGAAGACCTGACACCCAAGCCGGGTGCTGCCTTGCAGTCCTTCCAGCCCACATCTAACGTGCACCAGTGCAAGAGGCTGATCCAGGCACGTCTGATTTAGTGTTCAGAACTAATTTTTTAATTCATTCATTTACTGTCTTCAAGCATTACTAATCAGAAAAATAATCCTGAAAATATATTTCTTACTCTAAGGTCATTTTCAGGAAAGTACCTTCATCCATCCATCACATCCTGCCACCAAGGCAGGAGAGAGGACATTTTTTCCAACAAATACACTACTTGCTAAAGGTCCAGACACAGAGTGAACAGCTATATTTATAACATATATACACATTATAGTAGCCATATATATATAAATGCAGCTTGGAGCCCGTAAATGTGCATGTGAGAGAAATACGGTTCCTTCATGGCCTCCTATCAAAACCACCTCACTGCCCCTCATCTCAGCACCGCCCTTCCTGACACCACCACCCCTCTTCAGAGCAATATCCTCCTCTCTCTGTCCTGATCACCAGGCACTGCTGGCTTTGTAGCAGAGCAGTTCACTAATTTCAAGATAACGTGCCCGCCACAAAAAACATTGACATAAAACTAAGATAATATAAAAAGTTTATCCGATCATCTTTCAAAGATGAACAAACCTGAATATAGACTTTTCCCCTTAACCCCCTCTTTCTTGAAGGAATATTTCTAAATTTGAGATCAACATAATCTAGCCTCATACTTCTGGAAACGCCGTATAACTCACACTTTACCTCCACATCTCACTCGGAGGCGTGGACGGAGTGCCACCACCAGAGGAAAGCCAGCTGACACCACACGTCACCCTCCGGACTAGCACCAGCCTCAGCCTCCTGCCACCAAAGAAACGGAGTCTCACTTTAAACATTCCTGCGCTCGGCCAAAAATGTGGAGGGAAGTCCAAGCTGGCATCAAGCACTGCCTTGCTCGTCCCCTCTGTCCGATCAGCATGTGTGGGGACCCTCTGGCAATGTTCTTCGCCCGTCCCCACCCACTAAAAACACCCCTACTGATTCCCCAAAGGGCTTACCTGGTGCAGCGCACAAGCTTAGGGAACAAAGGATGGAATCGCAGGGAAATTGGCAGCTGAAGGATGCAGGGAAGCATAAATTCAGCATTTTTTCCTTCACTTTATGTGAATCTCTTCACAGTGCTGCTGCGAGCAACACCAACCTTGCATCTCCATGTGTTTGCAGTGACCTGACCCAGTGGTTGCTGATTTCTCGCGAAGTGTTCGTGGAGCCCCTGGATGTCTTGAGTCTCATGACAGCCCAAAATCCCTACCCAGGGGGCTGAGCCCCCAGAACAAGAGGCATCTCCATGCCCAAGACACAGCCATCACCAGGTGCTCCCTCCCTCCTGCCCAAACAGCCCCAGGCCTGCTGCCCACCAACTGCTCCTTCCAGGCACAGGAGGGAGTACCCTGGGTGTGAGTACCCCTTACTCGTCAGTAACAAGTGGTAGTAACTGGGACAAAGCAGTGGTGAAGCTGTGAATGCCTCATCCCTGGAAGCACTCGAGGTCAGGTTGGATGGGGCTTTGGACAACCTGGTCTAGCGGAAGGTGTTCCTGTCTGTAGGAACCCAGTGGTCTGTAAAGTCCCTTCCAACCCAAACCATTCTGTGGCTGTGGTGACAGCCCCATCTGTGCAAACCTGGCACCTCTCCCACACACTCCGCTGCCACCTCTCCAGTTTGTGGGGCCTGCGCCCTCTTCCACTTGGGCCATGGATGGGCATCCACAGAGATCTCCTGGCCGGATTGCCCGGAGGTCCTGAGGGCTCTGAAATGTGCACTCTGGCTCAGCTGTCTGTGCTGAGGTAAGGCAGGAATTGAAAGATGCTGGAAAAGACAGAAAAAGGATGCTCTAACCTGTGGAATCACAGAATCACTAAGGTTGGAAAAGCCCTCCAGGATCATCTGGCCCAACCATCCCCCTACCACCACCATCACCCACTAAGCCATGTCCCCAAGCACCACGTCCAGCCTTCCCTTGAACACCCCCAGGGACGGTGACTCCACCACCTCCCTGGGCAACCCGTCCCAGTGCCTGACTGCTCTTTCTGAGAAGAAATGTCTCCTTATTTCCAACCTGAACCTCACCTGGTGCAACTTGAGGCCATTCCCTCTGGTCCTATCACCTGCAAGAAGAGGCTGACCCTCAACTCCCCACAGCTTTCTTTCAGGCAGTTGTAGAGATCACTGAGGTCTCCCCTAAAGCTCCTCAGGAGCTTTCTTATTAGATGTTTCCCATTACATTGCCTCTCAAGCAGCAGTGCTGTGGTGGGTGGGAAAATGGGGAGCCAATTACACAAACAACAACGATACACAGCATTTGATTAAGGAGCACTTTAAAGAAACTCCTTAACAAACATTTGAAGGAACCCTAATAGATGTTTGCAGTCATATTTGGAGCTAATTTAAACAAAATGTTTATTTGCACAACCAAGGAAGGGTCAAATTATGAAGCAAAGTCTTGTTTTTTCCCTCTTCCAGAGCCCTTCCCCAGGTCCCTGCTGCTCCAACATCTCCCAGCCCTGTCTGCAGGGATCGGACTCTCCCACCTGCAAGTTTTGAGGCCAGAAGTGCTCATTTGCTCATTGCAATCACAATGCTGAGTGACTCTTAGAAACCCTCCAACTTATCAGGCCAATCACAAATAAGCAGCGCGGCTTGAATTTCAAACATTTTTTGAAGCTGAACAACTCCAAGAGCTCATCAACAAAGCCACTTGATGAACATGTCTGGGAGAAGAGGCGAACAAGTCTGGCAGAAGTCTCCTCTCTGAAGCCATGGCTGGTACAGCAAAGGCAGCAGTATCCACAGGAGCTCCTGGCCATGCGGTGTAGCTGCTTGCCCCAGCATTAGGCACATTAAACCACGTCTCCCTCCTCCAAAAGGAGAAAAAAAAAAAAAAGAGAACAACAACAACAACAACAAAAGGGTGATGGGAGCACAGAAATCTAGTGCTTTAGCACAGTACCAAAATCGTGGGCAGCCATCAAATGACGTGAGTTTTTCCAAGTTTCGCTTCCTCCAAACGTCCTACGTCTTTGTGCAGGATGGTTCACAAAGCAATATAACAATCAAACAATAAACAAAGCGTAGGTGCAAAAGGTATTTGTACAGTAAGCAGGGACTTAGGGCAGTGCATTTTCACTTTACTTAAAAGCAGAAACATTGAATTGTAGCACAAAGCTAACCCTCAAAACAGTCCCTACAAAATATGCATGAGGTGAATGGTTCTAAAAGGAGGAAAATGAAAATGAACTTGCAAAAATAAATAAATAGAATAAATCAGGGCTGAGTAATCAGCTGGTCCCAGAAGAACTCAGTCCCACACACCTGAGACAGACCTTGACCCTATGTTTCTATGAGCTCCAAGAATGAATCCTGGATATTCAAATACTCAGTCTTTCAGAACTTTACAGCTCCCTGGTGCTTTTCCTCTAGAATAGTTTCCTCTGATCAGGACTAAAACGAAGGGTCATTTTCATAAACGACTAGCTGGATTGCCCACAATTGCCAAGGCCTGGGCAGAGTGCTGGCCACGCTTAGGTCTCTGGAGCCAGCCCCAGGAGAAAAAGGATGCTGAGTTTGGCTACTTTAGCCAGTGTCCCAACCTGAACCCATGCTGGGCTCTTGCACCATGTCTCTGGTGGCCTCCCCCACCTACACTGGGCATTTAGGACCTCAAGGAACAAAGCCAACGATCACCACTAAGTCCCTCTTCCATAGACCAGGGACTGAATTCCTAACCCACAGAAGCTTTTCACATCTCAGCATACCATTTTTTCTGCCTGATTTGAATTTAATGCTTACGAAAAAATAAATAAATAAATAAAGCAAAAAGTGTCTTCCAAATTTCCTGCAAATCAAAAATGCTGAGAAGGCATGATTTAGGTAAATTCTATTTGAGAACCCCAAACTTATACCTGAGAACATTTGAAATTGCTTAGATTCACCATGATGCCTTAATAACAGAAATACAAACACAAAAAAAACCTCTACCACAAGCTGTAACTTGAAACAAAGAAGCTGAATTTACAAAACAGACTTTGGAGTGGGCTGGGACTTTTTTTTTTATTTTCAGTTCAACATTTTTCCTGCAGGAAACTGGCACTGAAATAATTTCTGTTTTTCCAAGCATTTCAAATTTGATTAAAGAAACTATTTTATGAAAAAGATGGCATTCAGGATCTCTCTTGGACCTATTACGTGAAACAATCTTGCAGTGACTAAGTATTGATTTACCTGAAGGTAGTAAGTGGGTGGTAATTAGAAGAGGGCAGCTTTTTATACACTCAGGAGAAATGCATGTTCCAGACAGTGCATCCCACACGGTGCATAACAACAACGCCAGGGCCACCAGAATAGGTCCGCCCTTGCCAAAAATCCTTGCCCAGTAAGGTAATCATCTTTCAGTTGCTATTTCAGTGTTCTCAGGAATTTCCTGCTTTCTTAAGATTTTGGGGGTTTGTTTCTTTTTCTTGCTAACCACTCTGGAACCAGTCTCTGGAGCTTCCTGCGGCTTCTGGGAGAAGGCCCGCTACCCTCCAGTGACACAGGACAGCTTCACCTCTCTCCAGTTTTCCAATTACAGCACCTAGGCCTTAAGTGAGGCTCAGCTGCACACTCAGGGCAGTGCAGGAAGGCTGCAGGAAGGGGCCAGCAGGACAAAGATGGGGAAGCCCAGCAAGGAGGGGCCACCTGCATCAGGGAGGCAGCACTCGCAGTCTGCTGACAACCACAGGGCCTTTCGAGTGAGCAGCAGCCTGCAACACCATTCCCAAATCTCTCCACCATGTCTTTGGGAATGTGACCCTGACACCTAGATGAGCTCTTTGGAAATATGTAGGAAATGGGGTTTGCTAGAGGAGAGCAGCAGCAGGTCTGCTTGGATAAGGCACAGGGAGGATCTCGCCGCCCTCCTCAGCTGCACAGCAGGAGGCTGGGGAGAAGACAGAGCCAGGCTCCTCTCAGCGGCATGCACAGACAGCACAGGAGGCCCTGAGCACAAGCTGGCACATGGACAAGCACGTTTACCACAAGGGCTGTCAACTGCATTAGCAGAGGCCCACGGGAGTGGTGATATGCCCATGGCTGGACATATTTTAGCAACCTGTCCTAATCTGTTTCTGTTTTGAGAAGAGACTCAACTAGGGACCGCCACAGGCCCTCTCCTACCTAAACTACTCCATCTTTTGAGGTTAGGAGAACCGTGTTGGGGTGACAGAACCTTCCTCTTGGTCCTGAGATGCCTGAAGGACAGCAGTCCTCCATCTGCAGAGCAACAGGCAAACCAACAGGGAATCTTTTAATTGTAATTAAAGGTGAGTGTCTTTTCTGAAGGGCTACAAAGGGCTACCTGAACACCCTGTTGAAATCAGAGCTGATGACAGACCCCTAAAGGAAATGCCAGCCCTTCGTTTGGAATACCACATGTAAAACAATCCTTGCTACAAGAACTAGAGCAGTCCTGTCCCCCACCCTGCTTTCTGCATTGTGCATCATCTACGGAGCAACTCAGACCTTCCACGAAATCCAAAACACAAATCGCTCGCTAAGTCCCATAAATTGATGGCAGATTTCGCAGCTGGTTCACGTTCAGGGACCCGGTGTGAATCCTCCACCTCATGGTCACAGCAGGAGTGGCTCCAGCAGCTGGAAAACTCCCGCAGGTGAGGCGCTCTGCCCTGCGAGGCGGCGGGGTCTGGAGAGCCCCAGCAGTTCAGCCAAGGTCGAAGCAATGAGGCAACCACAACCGTCCCCTGCTTGCTCAGCAGCTTTCAGCTGGGTCCTCCTGGCTCGCTTCACTGACACAAACAGTATAAACCCTGCCAGGACAGACAGAAGCAGCTGTGCACAGAGGGAACATCCTCAAGCAGACATCCAACATTTTGGAAAGGGCCTCGCTTAGGGAGCACCCCAACACGAGTTTCTTTCCCACAGGAAATACCTACTGTGACTTCGGAAGATCTAACCCACATCCTGAGCTCCTTCCTTCACCTGAGCATTTCCTGATGCCAGACGAGCTCCTGCAACAGCCACAGCACTTGCCTCCTCCTCCACCAGCCCTGGCTCCCCCAGACTCACAGCTGTCAGGCCCCTGCTTTCCAGATGCTCAGCACATAGCAGGGGCGAGCCATTAACAGTTCACACCAGGCTACACAACCCCATGCACAGACACGAGCTGGGATCCTGGGAATGCCATCTCAGAGAGTGGGAGAGGCAGCCCCCGTTGCCACCTCCGCGATGACAGTCCCACTGTACCCTTCAGTAAGGCTGGAGCTGCCACGGATTAATGGGAGTTTGTCACCACCTGCTGCCTTCTGGTTCTGCACCCAGCAGATGTGACAGCCCAGCTCTGCAGGGGTCCTGACACATTGCCCCACCATCCCTCCGCTCTCTCCTGGGCAGACTGACTGCCCATCACCGTTGTGGCTTTAGGAAGAGAGAAGGATGCTAAGCATGTGTCTGCATAGCCAAATGGAGGAGTCACAGCAAGGTGGGGAGGTGTAACGATACGGTAATGAGCTTGCAGGAGAGAGCATGGCTAATTGCTGTAGTGGTTGCTGCCAGCCAGAATCTGCCCTGCTAGCTATGCTCACAGAGCTGTGCCGTTCATGGACTACAGTCACACCATTTTCCCCGGCAGCCTTGTCCCAGGAGACAAAACATGCTGACGTCTGTTTCTTAGGACCATGTCCTCTTCAAACAGAAGCTGTAAGTGCTTGCAGCTCCCCCAGACTTCAGTGGGACTTCTGGCATCCTCCAGAAAGAGCCCAGCACACATGGCACCAGTCCACAGATGCCCAGCTCAGCAGCTCGGTGAGCAGCTCTGGGCACAGAGATGTGAGGAGCTGGCCCTTCACTGTCTGTTCAACACAGAGCTAGAGGGCTGAGAAATAAAAGATCAAGATCATTCATGCAGCCAACAGCCCAGAAACCCCCCAGGAGTGAGGACTGGTCTCCACAAACCCAGGGGTCAAGCAGCTTTTCCCATCACTTCTACTCTAAATACGAACAGAGCAGACTTCCAGATACACGTGCATGAGGCATGTGAAAGCGGCTGTAGGACATATGATTCCTTGATAAAATCTTAGTTATGGTCTTAGTCCCATCTGAGAATTGCACTTGTGCTCAAGAAAGGTGGGTTTTAACTGACAACAAGAAAATAAAAATAATACAAAATTCAAGCCACCATAACAGGGACTTTCACGCCTTCCAAATCATTATTTACTTGCCAGATCAATGTACAGACTAGGCCTAGGCACTTGGCCCTGTGAGAGCACTTCTTGAATGAGGGTCTCTGGAGCAACATAAAGGGAAAAATAGCCAAGAAAAATAACGCAGTATCAGCTTCAAGGATCTGCTGATAGGGACTGAGACTCTCAGCTGAGTAAAGGAGCAGGGAAAAGCAGTTGTAAGCTTCTATTTGCTCTCAATTTTTCTCCCAGTGATTGATGGACAGAGGGCTGTTGGGACTAGGCAAGAGGAAGAAAGGCCACAGCAGCACCCCTTTGAGATTTAAAAAGGAAAGTTCAGATACAGGCACACAAGTGATTGATTCCCACGGATCTCTCAGAACCACATCAGTCTGAACAGGGCCTGTAACACTGTTCCTGAAGCAGGACCTTCCTCCAGGGACACCGACCAGCTACATTTACACCGCTGCTCTTGCCTTATGCCCAGCCACCCCGTGATGTCTGCAGTCCTATAAGTTCCAGTTATATCTAAGCAAATAAAGAGCATCTGAGAAAACCTGTTGCCTCCAGATAGCCTCTTCTGTTAGCATGGCAGGTGGTGCACAGCCGTTGAAGACCTCTCTTTCACCAGCACGGCAACGTGCTTTTTCATACCAGCCACCACTTACCCTCAGAGCAGCAACCAGCACCATAAAAAGGAAGAGCACAGAGACAGAGACAAAGGAAAAGTACCTGGGTACTGCTGGAGATGCCTACAGAAACGTTAATGCCTGTTTGCTGCCCTGCTCATGGGCTGGGGAGGCATGGGGGGCAGAGGCACAGGCAGATCGGGCATCACCTTGGTGCTGAGCAACACCCCCAGCACACACTGGCCCAATCTGATGGGCATCCTCAGCAGCCTGGCTTAAATAAGCATTTCCCCAACGTCAAAAAGCATCATCCCTGGTTTGATTTCAGAGATGGGTACTTTTCTAACTCCCAGATTTAGCCAGATTTGTTCAAAATTGATTTCCCATTGGCTTAAGGGAAAAAGAAAACAGGTAGGAGCTAAGCAGATGCGTGCAGTTCAGAAAACAGAGGTCTTGTTTTGTGCTGAAGATGCAAGGCAGGGATATCAAGCTGGGATTTCTACTTCTGCATGCAGGCAGGACGAGCAACGCAGCTCAGTCTTTTCCCTGGTGTCCCCACGCTTCTGGGAGGAAGGCAGGACCACAGCCCTGCTCTGTTAGGAGCCAGTGCCTGCTGCCAGCCAGCCCAGGAGGTTGTGGTTTAGCAAAGGGCAGCCTCTTGCTCTGCCTTTCTGCCCATTCTCCCAGAATTTAAACAAATTTTATTGGTACTAAGGCTAGATCATGTGAAACGTATGGCAGAATACATCAGAGAGGAAGCCACCTACCTTTACACGACAAATGTCTACATATAAGGTTCAGCACCTAACTTCATTGTTGGCATTACACACCGCTTGTCTTTCTGCCTTGCCTCCATCTGTTGCTAGGCTTGGCTTTTCAAAAGTGCCCAAGGAAGGTATATGTGACTACTACATACCCTTGGAAGTCACTAAGTTGCAAGTCAGTAGATACTTGGGCTCTACTGAAAGTCCTGCCTTAAACATGTTGTATGAAATTTAATCTTGCCTTCATATTATGCCTTGCATTGCAAGGGAGCCCAAAACACTTTGCAAAACACAACGTACACTGCTGGATCTTCACCTGTTGAGGCACACCTGGGCTGCAGTCAGGCTGCTACTCAATGCCCCCCATGACTGCAGAAGTGACCTTCCCCAGAGCCACTGAGAAGTCACCAGCAGGGCAGCATCCCAGGCACCCCCTGGCCCCCTCCTGTTTGCCAGGCTGCTGCTCCTCCTCTTGCAAAACAAACAAACAAACAAAAACCTTTCAGTAAAAAAAAGTTTCCATGAGAAATTACGCTCAGCCAAGTTCCTCAGCCCATCTGCTTACAGGGCACAAAGGCTCTTCTACATCCAATCACCACCAAAGTTCAAGGCTGACTTTCTTCCTGGGGTCTATGGACAGGAGGAAAAACAATTACAAATATATAGATTTTTTTTAATGTACTTTTCTGCTACACACATTAGGAAGTGTTGCATTGACTGACACTGCACAGACAAGCACTAGAAATCCAGGGCTCACCAGAGAAGGAAAGATCAGACACAGGCTTGAGACGTTTCCCTGGCTGCACCATATCTCCACAGAGAACCAGAGAGGTCCACAGAGACCCTACTAGATGCCAGGCACACGACAATTATGTTTCTTATTTCTTCCCATTCATAGGAAAGATGCTTTTTACCTAATTTCTTTGTAATAGTGTGGATGGTGCTAGAAGTACCCTGGACCCTGAAGTCCAGGGTACTTCTGAAAAAAAATGAAAACATTATTTTCACCCAACCTCATGCCTCCTTAAAACTGCAAGAGCTGAGCACTTCCTTGGGATTTTTGTGCCAGTCCAGCTCAAACCTCCCTGCGATCTTTTGTCTCTGCCTCATCACTGATGCAGAAATGCTACAGAGATGCCAGACTTATCTCTACCGCTGTCACTCCAGTCTATTATCTCAGCAGTCTCAAATGTGCATTTTTCCACCATGAAAGCAAGTTGCACAGATGAGCAGCAACAAAGCATTTTGCTTACACCAGGAGCCCGGAAATCTTCTGCGGCACCAGAAAAGGGTTTCTATGGGGCTCTGACTGATCACGGCCAGATAATCAGGCAATAGCTTGCTGATCTGTGCGGGTCAATTCACACCCACATTTTAAGCTATGAACAGCCACAGCAACATCCAGGTGGTCGCAAACCAATGCACCCCTCCTCTGTTCAGTACCTCTGCCTGTTGCTGGCAGGCTGGAGCGTGACACGGCAATACTTCAGAGCAAGGCAGCAAAATAAAAATGCTCACCATAAAGCATGATGACAGCACTAATTCACCAAGAAATGGAAGATTTTGGGGGGGGTGCGGTGGTGTACAGAAAAGGCTGGTAGGGAGAGGTGAAGGAGAACAGTTCAGAGGAGGCAGCTGGAAACAGAGCAAATGCAAGCACTCGCTTGCTGCTCGCACCCCAAAGCTCCTCGTGCTGCAGAGGCAGGGCACACACGGCACCCATGGGGCTGTTCCACACAAGCATCCCTCTGAAGCACACACTTCAGGAGGTCACAGACAGGTCCGAGCAGCTGGACCTGCACAGAGAAGGGAATCAGTGCCGACTTTCTGTTCCCCTGATGAGAGCGCAGGCAGCAGCTGCCAGCCCAGCTCCTGGACCCATCCAGGCCCTGCCTCCTCCTCTCCTAGCTCAGCACTCAGGATGGGCAGAGACCTGACCATGCTGCACCGTCCTGGGGGCTGCTGCCCTTAACTCACCCCAGCAAATGCTGCAAGCTCAGCCTTGCACCCAGCCAGAGGCAGGATTCGCACGCACACCCTGCAGTCTTTCAGTCCTCCTTGCCTTTAGATGGCCTTAAAAGCAGCTCAGCACTTCTAATCACAAATGCAATCGCATGGAGCCTTATCAAGGGGCCTGTGCAAGCCAAGCATGTCAGTAAAACTTGGCACACCACATGCATTCCCCCAAGATGCTGGGTGTGGGATGTTCCTCTGGCAATCTCTCACCAAACCCACCTCCCTCTAATTTTACCAAACGGCAAAGGACTCACATCCAAACCTCGTCTCCAGCAGCACAATATCCTGCTTTGATCCAACGCAGACACGCACAACCACCCCTAAGTGCACACAGAGCAGGAGAAACAAGGCTTAGAAATATGGTAGTAAAGGGCATATCCCTACCAACCAGCTGCTGTCTGGTCTGGATAGCAGCATCCATGCCAGCAGCACAAGGAAAAACGGTTTGGAGGGAGGCCCTGGAGAGCCAGCCTGGGTGCACCTGGCTCTCTGGGTCCAGCTGCAGAACCCAAGGACACGGTGGTGCCTTGAGGGTGTTATTTACAGTGTAGATGTGAGATATATAATCAGATAGAAATAGGTAGCTTTGTCCAACGTCTTGAGAAGAGACGAGAAGAGAAGAGGGAGCCTCCTTGAGAAGAGGGAGAAGCAGGATGAGAACTCAGCTCCTCGGACCCCTTGCAATGCCTCTGCTACAAGTCCAGCAAGCTTCTCCTCTTTTTTTTCATGGCACTCTCACCTGCAGGTTTCAGACTCTGTTCCCTGCTCACCCACAGGCAGGCAAGGATGAGGAGATTCATGGGCCTCAACACAAGGCTCTGCACCCCAAGCACCTTGATTTCCAAGAGAAGCCTGGGTGCAGGCATTGATCCTCATAAACATGAACCCCTCTGCATTCAGAGCCGTTCCTCTGGACAATGAATTTCCTTTTGCTGCAACTTTCTAGGCTGAAAAAAAAAATCTGGAATAGCTCAAAACAGTATTTGGGATGGTATTGTGCTCACCCCACCCCCAAACTGGAGGTTCCATCTCAGAGCTAACACCTCTTGACAGCCAGGATGAAGCCTTGGTTTCCCCAGCTTTATCCAAAAGATGAAACACCAAATATTGAGCCTTTCATAAATCAGCAATCGATGTTTAAAAAAAAAAAAAGTAATTACTTTACAGCTATCTTTAAGGCCATTGCTCATTTTGGTCCTAGCCCTTCTGCAGACTTCTCAGAGCACAATGAATTAATTGGGGTATTGAATTAGCGAGGTTAGATCCAATTACCTCAATTTGACCCAGATGCTTTAACCAACATTTTTCTAATATATTGAAGCTCGTTATCATGCAGATTCACCTCTGCCCCAAGTAACAAAGTGATCCATCCCAGAGCAGACTTCCCACGTGTGCCTTGCTGACCCTTGGGCGCATTGCCATCCCTCGGGTGGGGGGCAGCCCCACAGCCACTGCAGCACCTCAAGGGAGCACTCTTCCCATTTCCACTGAAATTCAGAGCCGGAGGAAGGAGAAACACACTTCTTGCAGCAGCTGGCCCTAAGAAAACTCAAGAGAGCCAAAGAGGTTTCTCAGTACCAAGGGGCAGCTGCTGGGAGGTGACAGCACCTGGGGCAGGCGCAGCAGGCTGCACCGCTCCCCTCCACATCCCAGAGGTGCTAACATTGGTCACCAGCAGCAGCCACAAATATTTAGGCACCTAAGGGACGTGTGTTAGCCACACCACGTGAGCCTCTTCTCCTTACAAGGATAAAGTTCTTAAAAGATTAGCAGGCGGGGAGCAAATTGAGGGAACAGCAAGGATATCTTTGGAGGATGAGCAGTGGACATGAATGTAAATGCCAACACTGGTGTTGTCAAAGAAGTCACAACTTCAGCTGGACTGACACAGATCACATCGCCAAGCTCACAGCAATCCTGGACAACAGAGATTTTGGCAAAATAAATAAATAAATCCTCAACAGAACAGTTTCCATTTTCCTGAGAATATGTGCTACTATGTTGTTACTTTTTTTCCCCTCTCCTCTCATTGCAATAAGAAATACAACAGAAAAAAAAAGAGCTGTTTGTGGTTTTTTTTATGAACTAGTATTTCAAAACAACAAACTCATCCCCATTTTGATATGCTGTTTAATGGCATTCAGCAGCATGCTCTAGGATGGTGCTGCAAAACAAAACACCGCAACAAGAAACACCGGATCCTCTGAATTTATTTTCATTCTGCAATGACTGCTTTTCCTGTTTCAGGTGCTCTTGTCAAAATGCCACATATTGAAGCATTGGCCTCTCCTGCAGACAAATTCCCATTTCCAGAAAACCTCTGAAGAGGGTGGTTGGGTGCTGCTCTCCGCCTGCCAGCAGCAGCAGCTCTGGGTAGGGCTGCAGCCCACAGCAGGAGACCACCCAGCTCCTGCCCAAAAGGGACCTTCTGCGAGGCTGGGTTGTCCAAAGCCCCGTCCAACGTGACCCTGAACACTTCCAAGGATGGGGACAACTGGGTCCACAACTTCTGAATCGCTAAAAACCAGCCCTAAGCCTCATCACTCATAGCAAGGAGGCGTTGTGCAACAGGGCCCCACGCATGGCCTCCCTACGGGAGGTCACTCCACCTCCCTGCATTCATCTGGAACCCCCAAATCCCTGGCTTGGATGCCCGAGGTCCCCTCCTAGGGCTTCCTGCCCCACCACAGGACTGACAGCGCTGGCATGCCCTCCTGCAGCACGGAGCAGCTCCCAGCTCCTTGCATCTGCAGCACCCACCACGGAGGGAGGAGCTGGTCAGGGTCTCACCTCTCCCTGGTCCCAAAGGCAGGAGTTAGAGCTGAAGATGCAACTGGTGCAGGGCTGGGATGGCTTCCCCCCACTAAATATAAATGTGAAATAGATCAAAGCAAACACGCTCATTGAGTAAGTGCTCAGTGCTGTGAAGAAGAGTTGCGTAACCCAGCCATGAACCCTCCCTGCCTACTTCTGATTGAAATCATGCATATGTATAAATATATATTTTATCTTCCCCTGACATTCTCTTATAACAACTGCCAAGCCTACCAAATGCAATTAAAACTAAAAGTCTCTCTTAATTTCCTTCCCTTCTTTTGAGCAGGTTTCGTCATCTTTGTTATTTATTTTTTTTTAATAAAAAGCCCTGCAACAAAATAGCAACTGAAGTCAAAACCTCAACACACACAATTTGATATGCATGAACAAAACCCCAGCCTGAATGAATAGCTGTTCCACCAGGATTCCCGGACACACAGCCTTAGAGATCAGGGGAGCAGAGGGGCTTTGTGCACAGAGCTACAAAATAAAAATGAAACGTTGTGTTGGGCCAAGAAGAAGACAAATTAACAAGGGTATTGCTTTCTGCACACACCAGTTTCAGCTGGCTGTGTTACTTCCTACAAGTCTAATTGGGAGGGGAGGCAGGTAGCCCAGCAGCTGCTTAGTAAACTTTATCATTTTATTCCACGAGGTCCCAATTTTCCCTGCTACATCGGATTCACTGTGCCTTGGCACACTCTACTGTTCTTTACTCTGTTCTCCTTCCTCATCCGCCTCCCCCCATTTTACTGTGACATCCAGGTCTGCCTACCCAGAACCTTCCCAATGCCTGTAGGACCAGGCTGGAGAAATTCTCCTGTCCAGCCCCAAGAGAAGCAGCAGGACAGCACGTTGGAGCATTGCCGTGTGGTAGTGATGCTGTTTGCTTTATGAACGCAGCTACAAGGCAGTCGAAGGCAGCCCGTCTCCTCCCTGCACAACCCCACAGAGTAGGTGGCTTTGCATATGTGGAAGGAGCGTCCTGCACATGCCTCTGTGTTCTGGCAAGAGCAGATGGTCTGAAGATGGTAGAGGTAAGGGTCAGGCAAAAGCTGAAGCCATAAAATTAATGAGTTGTTCATCTGTATCTGCATCAATGCATGCACCAGGCACGGCAGAGCTGTGCTGCAGCTGGCACGGCCATCAGCACGTGTACAAGTGGAAAAGGCGCTCCAGCATCAGGAAAAGGGAACAAGACCAGGGCAGACAGCACCTCACAGCTCTCCAGCAAGGTCTTGGCTGTGTTCCACTCTCTGCATCACCTGGGTTGGCATCACCAACGTCCTCCCCGCCGCAGAGCTCTCTCCGTCCCTCCCAGCAGGGATGGAAAGGTGATCAGCAGCCCCACCTCAGCTGCTTTTCTCACCCAAGGAAGTCGTTCATTCACGATGCCAGTTCTGGTGGAAGGCAAGGCAGACACAGTGGCTTTGCTGAGACCAGTGTCCCGAGATACTTCCTGCCAACACGAGCCTGTGACCAGTTTAACTGCACCTCGTGTGACAGTGTCGCTGTCCTCGGGTCCGTGCTCTGATGGGTCATCTTCCCACGGAGCCTGGCACTGAGCTGGTATTGATCATTTCCTAATTAAGCACAAAACCATCCACCACTCCAACCATAAGGTCACAAGCAGACTGTTCTCTGGAGGGACTCCTCACTGGCTCGCCGCCAGCTTCCATGCGTGCCTCTGGACAGTGCTGAGGATTTATACACTTCAGCTTCTGTCATTTTCTACCCTGGAGGAAGCAAGCCTCCAAATTGAATTATCACAAAGAAATCAATTCCAGATCAAACCTCTGTGAAATTATAATTGCTTTAATGATCTGCAGGCTGGAATAGACAGGGCCCAGGGAAAGCGCCACATAATTTTCCCCTTCTATTCATAAAACTCCTATAGGAATCAGCCTTTGTTCGCAGGGAGCATTAGTGTTTTCTAATTATGTATTAATTTAATCTACTATTAATTTTCAATTATTGTTATTACACAGGCACTTCCTTTTCCCCCTGATGTGAGTGCAATGTAAGATGCTGAATTCCAAATAGCTCTGTGGTAAGCTGACAGGCAGCAGATTAGCCTTTAAAAAGAAAAAAACAAAAAACAAAAAACCTTCAACAACTAATTTTGATGAAGACATTCCAACCAAACAAAAAGAATATAAAAAGAGAGAAACAAACCTTTCTGACTCATCCGAAAATGCTATCAGCAGCCTGATTTGCCTAGAGGCTTAAATCACTCAGGTACAGCATGTCTGTGAAGTCTTTCATTACAATTGACATTTTGACAAGTATAAAAAAAAAACCTGCAACAACCCAACTCACAACATCATGGGCAGTTTAAAAATAATTATCAACCACATAACAAAGACATGCAAGGAAATGAAGTTTCACTAACTTCTTTCCTCCCCAAAGATGCTACTGGATGTTGTACTGAAAAAACAATCAAGTATTCTCCCTTTATTAATTGTAGTTGCAAAAAGAGCTTAGAATTTGCTTCATTACACGTTAGAAATAAGATAACTGACACTGCTGTGACCAGAGCTGGCCTGGATGGAAGGCAGGAGCTCCTGCAAACACGGATGGATTTAATTCTTGAATTTCACATTCCAGAGATTCTGCTCATCAGAAAGCTGCTGGCTCCAGGGGTAGACTCTTTACTATGGAAAAAGATACTAAGGGGGAAGAGGAGGCACCCGGAAAGCACAGGACACTTCAACCCCATCAGCTCCTCCTGCCTTTTTCATAGATTCTGGGGGTAGAGGCTCACAAGAGGGGATGGCGAATGCCTGCTTGTGGGCTCTGGGCCAGCCCACACTGGCCAGCAGAACATGCTCACATTTCCATACACAGCGAGAATCACATCCAAGAACCAGTAAACTAGTGAGACTTTCCAAAGGTTTCAATCGTTTCGGATCAGACAGATTCACACACTTCCAGTGTGCATTCAAACAAAGAATTAAGCAATTAAGGAAATGCTGTGAAATAAAGGCCTGGGAAGTGCCACATCTTCTGCTGGTATAATACCATGCGTGGTGAGCCCATCAGAGTGGAGAGCAAGCAGCATCGTAACGATGACCAAAGCTCCTGCAACAGCACGTACGTGCGCCTCCTGCTAGGGCTGTGGAAGAGCCTTCCTGCAGCTTCCAGGGCCGGGACACGCACCTTGCCCAACCAGCCCTAGGAACTCACTTTGAGCATCACCGAGCTGAGATCAACCTCTCACCATTCAATGACGTGACAAAGCTGGTCTGACACAAACTCGGAGCGCACAGACCACCCCAGAAGCACGCAGCTATCCCATCCCTGAAACATGAGGTCTATCAAGCGCACAGAAAGGAGAGGACTTTGATCAAAATTCCAGAGGACAAAGAAGAAGAGATGTCCATTCCTGCATGAATAATATAATATTCAGGCTGACTTCGGAGGTCAGATGATGTCTTTTGAGCAGCGTGGCCCAGGACTACAGGCAGCTGCTCTGTCTCCACCAGGGCACTATTTATCACAGAGCTCCATTCTTCTATTACATTATCGTGAAATCAAAGCAGCTCTAGCGAAATCAGAAGAATAACACCCAATTCATACCAGAGTATCAGAAAGCTAAATCTGGCTTGTCAGCTATAAAAGTGTTTTGGGATGAAAAAAAAAAAGTTACACAGGGAATAAAATATTCTTGATGAAAGGAAATGGCTCTTTTTGTGTGCTCTACCTGGCTCCCCACATCAATGCAGCCTCCGTAGGCAGCCTGAGATCAGCTGGGTTTTGGCCTGCCTGGAAGCCTGGTCCGCAGTAGGCGGCCGCAGCCCTGTGAGGATGAGCACTGGGCCTCCCAGTCCATCCACCATCTGACACATGCCATGAGCAAGCAAAATAGCAGGGCAGATTATCACGGCCTGTCCACAATGCAGACAGCGAGAGATGGAGACAGCTAAGATTTCCCTTGGAACACCAGTGGGGCTCGCACAGCCAGTTACATGCTCCAGCCCATAAGTGATAGATCAATGACAAATTTGTCCTGGAGGCCATTCATCCAGAGCAGAACGGACTGCCACCACGAAGACCAAGAATTCAGCAAACTTTGAAATCAAATTGGTCTGTTCTAGAGAGGAAGCCAACAAGAGAGGGTATCTTCAACAAACAGAAATAACTTCCTCTGCCATTTTTGTGCTAATCCCTGTGAGACCGGATCCTAATCCTGAAGATCTATGGCATGGGTCAGGAGAACAGTTTGAGTTCTACATCCTAAATAACCCCCCTATCTGCGCAAGACAAATCTCAGGCACCCAACTCCTTTGGCTAAGGAGTGAGCTAGGATGAACATCAGGCTGCTCACTGATGTGTTCTTTAAGGAGGGGACAAAGTGACACCCACACAGCCATCACGCAGAGTCACCTCTGTCTGGCATTTTGTCTGCCTTTCTAGGAACAAGGTCAACCCTGCTACTTGAGAGGGAATAATGAGAAGTGGATGAGGCTGGATCAAAGCCAACATGTTCTCCAGCTATCCGTATCCACCCTGATCTGTGCAACCTCTGCTCATTGTCCAGACACAAGCACTGTGTTACTAATGCCAAGCTACACTCACTCTCTCATATGCTGCTCCTGCACTGCCAAGGATCCATGCACAGACAGTGGGTAAAGCTTAACATCAGGCCTACAGCATTTTAGTCACTCAAGTCGTTTACTATACCCACACAAGCAACGCCGTGAATTGGAACAAAACGCTGGAGTCATAAAAGTTACCTTGCAGTGCCAGTGCTGGAGGGGCCTGCTCACCAGCTCAGCTGGGAAATTCAGCCACCAGGCTCCAGTTCCCTCTGCACGATGTGGGAGAGCACTGGGGAAGTCGTCAGTTCGCTCCCAGACAGCAGGCAGCCAAACTGAACGGGAAGCAGGGCTGTGAGGGGCCCTTACAGCACAGACACCTGACGCTGAAGCAGACACACGCTGATCCTACAGAGAGCACGGTCGATAACACGTCCTGACCTCATACCCCAGAGCTCCCCAAACAATGCTTATGAAACTTCTTCCTACCTGCCACAATCGTTTTCCCGTGCTGTCTTTCCAAGATCACTGCTGTCACCTACATTACAGCTGCTCACAGCGACATCAAAGCAACAGTTAAAACGCACTCAGGACAGAGGAGCTGTAAGGAGCCTCAGGGCTGCATAGAAAGGCACCTAGCATTGCCTTCTGGGGCCTAAAACAGGCTGGTATTTTTCTTTTAATCTAAACCCCCTTGATTGATCTTACACAGAGGTCCAGCCTGACCTGGAAGCACCACGCAAGGATCTCCAAATGCATGCGTGTGGCACGGGGTCGCCAGCTCCCAGTGCCTTCCCAGAGCCTCAGCAGGGTTTCCTGCTGGGTTTTGACACCTGGGGCTCCTGAGGTCAAGCAATGTGAAGCTCTGAGGGTTTTTTACCTCAGTCTGTTGCTGGCCATCATGCTAAAATGGCTGCAGGAATGGATCTTGCATATATCTTTGAATAAATTGTAGAAAAAAAAGATCCCTGGAGAAGTTCAGGCAAAAAAAAAAAGGGGGGAGATAGAGGAGAAAAGTGCAACACTCAAATAGCACAGAATTAGTAGCCAAGAGAGCACTTGTTATTTAGGGGAAATTTGTTGTCTTGGAACAGAAAAGGGCAGAAAAAAAAGCATGTGAGAGGTCTCTACTGAGAAAAAGAGGTTAATGAAAGGTATTTTTATTCTGGAAGTATGTGAAGTAGGAAATGTTGTTTGACTCAACTTCTGAGTAGGTTATGCAGAATTATTACCTCCACATGTATAAAATTCCCCCCAAGGGGAATGGTGCAATTGCGAGGGGACAGCACAGACGTGCAGGGTTCTGGCTGAAGTTTCATACAGGGCTTTGAGCTCCCATTTTGCATCCTCCATAGGGACCCAGTCCTGCCAGCTATCCTGCAGGAAGGCGAGACACTGTTCCCAGGTGAGGATTCCCATCCCTCCTGAAATCACAGCTCATGTTTTTCTCCAAGGACAGGGCACAGGGGAGCGTGAGAAGCCCCTGAGCTGACACTGGGGTGGCCCCAGCTCAGCCCCACCAGGACCAACACAGCCTGGTGACACCATTTCATTCCCCCCACCTGTACGAGACAGGAGAAGCCGCTTTTCTCATCTCCAGAAACCTTTCCCAAGGGAGAACCTGGATGTGGATGCACACACAACCACCATCACCGGCGAGCTGGGGTACACTGCAGCGCAGATAAAAGTAAAGTTTTACCAAATTGCTTGGTCTGGAATACTTTAATTCATTTAAACCAAATAACTGATGCTAAATTGCAGCCAAATCACACAGTATAGGAGACACTGCTGGCATCAGTAAGGGTATAATTCCTATTCCAAGGGACAAATAAGATCCCACAGACTGCATCCGGCTTCGTGTTCTTATCTTATGAAGTCTCAGGCTACGCTGAAGGAACAGGAGATACCTTGCTTTAAACATCGTTTCAAGGATGGGCAGAACTACAAGTTGCCCACGGAGGAACAGGCTGGTTTCTGCAGGGTCATGTTTTATACATGATCCAGCACTGCAGTGTCTCTAGCACACTGCTTTGAAGAGTTATTGTTTATGAATTTGTTATTTTAATAAACTGGAGCCAGCAGGGAACACAGGATTTCCAGCTCTAATAGCATTCATATGATTTAGGTCAAAGCAATCCACAAGCTCAGAGCCAAATCAAAGCACACCCCTGGCTGCGGGCTGCCGTACCGACGGGGAGAGCAGCAGCAGGACAGGCTGGAGCCTCTGGCCCAGCAAACCACCTGAACTCACACTGCTGGTACCTGAGTGCCATGGGCCGACAGGGACAAGCTCACTGAAGCACTGGAACCACGCAGACACCTCCCGGACTGACCACGAGGGCTCTGATTCTCTCCCACCCCAGTGGCAAGGACACATTCAGCTCCCACCGGGAAGCCAGCTTTGCGAGGCTGTGTGACCGGGCAGGTGTAGTGGGTTTATGTGGCAAGGTTTTGGTAGCAGGGGGCCATAGGGGCGGTTTCTGTGAGAAGGATCTAGAAACTGCCCCATGTTTGGGAAGGGCCCCATTGTTTTCCAGAGCTGAGCCAATAAGCGATGTTGTTTTGTGCCTCTGTGAGAGCATATTTAAGACAGGGGAAAAAACGCTGTGCCACACAGCAGCTGGGAGAGTGAGAGGAGTGAGGAACGGCCTCGCAGGCGCCAAGGAGGGGGAGAGGTGCTCCAGGCGCCGGAGCAGAAGTCCCCTGCGGCCTGTGGTGAGGCCCATGGTGAAGCAGAATGTCCCCCTACAGCCCATGGAGTACCACGGTGGAGCAGGGTTCCACGCTGCAGCCCGTGGAGGAGACCACGGTGGAGCAGGTGGCCCTGCACCAATGGAGGCTGCCGCCTGTGGAAGACCCCTGCCGGAGCAGATTCCGGGCCGGACCTGTAGCCCGTGGAGAGGAGCCCACGCAGGAGCAGGTGACCTGGCAGGAGCTGCTGCCCGTGGGGGACCCAGGTTGGAGCAGTTTGCTCCTGAGGGATGGAGCCCGTGGTACAGACCCATATCTGGAGCAGCTCTGGAAGAGCTGCTGCCTGTGGGAAGCCCACGCCGGATCAGTTCATCAAGGACTGCATCCCGTGGGTGGGACCCCACAGCACAGGGGACGAGAGTGACCGAGAAGGAGTGGCAGAGAAGTGCTGTAGACTGACCATAACCCCCATTCCCCTGTGCCGCTCGGAGGGAGGAGGTAGAAGAGGATGGATGGGGGGGAAGGTGCTTTTGGTTTCTTTCCTTTGTTTCTCACTTCTCTAGCTTGTTAGTAATGAGCAATAAATCTTACTATCTGTCTTCTTATGCTGAGTCTGGTTTGCCCGTTACACTAATTATTGCGTGATTTTCTCGTCCTTATCTCAATCCTTGAGCCCCTTTCACATATTTTCTCCCCATTCCTCTTTGAGGAGGGGGAGTGAGAGAGCGGCTGTGGTGGAGCTCGGCTGCCCACTCGAGCGGAACCACGACAGCAGGGTACGGGACACCTGGCCCCTAGGGCAGGGCATTTCCCACCCAGCCCTGCACTACCAGCTGCGGGTCTCACACTGCCCCAGCTGCTTCAAGCAGCGAGAGATCAGACAGAAAATAACTGCAGGAGGTTTACAAAGTCCTTGCACAGCTGCCGGGGGCATGCTGCGAGGCTGGTGGCATCGGTCACCCCAGGGAATAGGAGCAGAGCTCTGCAGGCCTGTGACACCCCAGGACCTCAGCGGTCCTTGCCCCCCACATGAGATGTCACGCTTGGTTGCCAGGGAAGCTCCTGTGCCAGCCCTGGACTGCAATTTCCTTTTAATTATAAGGAGGGAGAGCATGAAGGGGCCGAAGCCCAACCAACACAGCAGCTACAAGCACACCTGATGCAGAGCTGCCTGCCCCAAGCTGTGAGCGTGACAGCAGCAAGGGACAGAGTTTTTGGAAGTGTTGCTATACCAAAAGCTACGTTTTCCAACACTTGAACTTCATCACTTTTAGCAGTTGAGACCTTCAAGCCAAAAGTCTTTGCTAGGGAAAGCCAACCTGAAGATCTGTGGGCAAAGCAACAGTCACTCACCCACAACTAGAAGTCCTGATGAACGAGCAAGACTAACAAAACCTGCTCTCCTCCAGACTCTGGGGCTATCAGCAGCATCAGAACTCAGCCTTACCCCAATCATCTCCAATCTAACTCTGAAGTTACACAAAAATAATAAAGGCTTTTTGAGCTGCTGGAAGGCTCAGCCAAGCTCACTCCCCTTCATGGGAGTGCCATTTATAACAAAGTTATAACATTTATAACAATGGGCAAGCTTCATCCGAACTACTCTCAAATGACATTTATTGCCACAAAACTGTTTAAGTTCACTGGTTTCAGCCCAAACCACATTTCCTATGTAGATGCAGAGCAGGAAACAGCCTTCTTCACTCTCTTTCTTACAGTCAGAAAACAAGGATTTTACACCCTGCGTTTAGAACCAAGTCAGGTGAAAATTGCAAAACACTTCAGCGTCTCTATTTGCTTTGTAACCAGAATAGCTGAGAGACACCTGACAGCTCTGGGGACTCCACTTCTGTGCTCATGCATAAACCAGAGACAACAGCATGGCAAGATTTGTGCACGGCTCTGATCCCTGCCTTTATTTTTAAACTGGCACTGTCACCACTGCATCTCAGTTCACCTTCTGCCCGAAACAAATTGAACAGATTTCCCAGAGGGTCTCCTGACTCACCAATGCATTTTCCTTTTAAAGGTCAAAAAAATATGTAGTGACAATAGGGATTTCATTAGTTTCCTCTTAGTTTCTGTTGGTCAGCAGGGACTTAAGCAAAAATTGGTTGCACTCGGGAGCTTCCACAACAATGCGCAGTTCATATTATATAGGATAAAGGGAAAGAGCAGTTGTAGGATACATCTCACCCTTTGATTGCCAGCTGAGCACAGCGAGAGAGCACTTAGCAAAGCGGACTCTCCAGCAGAGATGTCAGTCCTGAGACATCTCCACACGCTCAGTTCACATATGTACACACCCAGAATAGGATTCCAGCCAGAATTCCCGCACAGGACATACAGAAATTTTGCTCCAATTTCCCTTTAAAGGCTCTATCACTCCTCTTTTCCAAGCAACTTTAAACAATTCCACGTATTCCAGAGCTCATCTCCCGTGCTGGTGGCCTGGCACAACTCCTACCCAACCTCTAAGACCAATACTCCTAAATCCATGACTCAATGACAGCCAAGTCCGCCGAGAGCTCCCCACCTCCTGATATTTACTGTTCAGTCGCAAGGATCTGCTCACCGCTGAGAGGCCTCCAAGTGCTGGGTACTCATCCAGCTGCTTCAGAGTGCAGAACTTCATATTCGGTTTCGAGACCCTCAGGAGCCTGCAGTGCTTGTAGGCGCTTGTCATCTGCTGAAGGAAGGAACAACAGGTGCAGCCCTTCTTCCATTTCAAGTGTTTCTTGATAGTATTGTAGAGCAAGCAGATCAGCTTTAATACTAGAAATATCTCCCACACTGCACCAGATTGCAAGGATATTCATATATCCACCTTCATCTACGCCAATCCTTGTCTGCTACTAGTTCAATTGTGATTGCTCACAGGCTCATCTCATCTGGGAAACGTAACTCAGGGAGCAGAGTCTCCACAGAGAGAGCCTTGCAAAGTTCCCTCTTCAGCTGTAAAATAAACACTACATCCCTTACGTATCTGTTTTTAAGGGATGCTTGGAGTCCCGTGGTGTCACACCTCCAGGTTCTCCTTCCACAAAGCCAGGAGTATCCTGCTTTGGGAAACAAAGTTCTTGCATCCTTCACATGCCTTCAAGACAAAAACTGCCAACCATGCAAAAAACAACCAGGTGGGTTTAGGTCACCTACTGCGTGGACCAGTCAAACTATGATCAGAGGACAAAGCTCCAGCTGGGACATCAGCAGCAGCCATGGCTTTGATACCTACTGATTTAACACTAGGACAGCATCTTCCCTGGGACCACACGCATCTGTCTCTGACCTGTGTCCATCGAAGCAAAAAGGAGACTCAGCTGTTTTAAAGGGCGCTAGACTGGGTTCCTCACATGCTTCTGTTAGAAAAGCTGCTTGTTTTCAACTCAATTTATCCTCCACCAACACAGCCTGAGTGAGAAAAGGTCAAGAAATACCAGAACGAGATTGGCTGGGGGGAGAGCAAGGCGGAAGGAGAGTGATTTGTGTTTTAATAACCCCTGCTGTAGAAACACAAGCTTCAGAGGTCGGGAAACAGGCTCTTTATTCAGAGCAAAGCAAGAGGCACCTGCTAGACACGCAGCGTAGAAACATTTAGTATTTTGAACCGTAAGGCTAATCTGATACGACGCTCCGTCATCCCTCGGTGCACAGCTTGCATTAATCTTTCAGCGGCGAGGCTCTGTCCCAGACCCGCAGCACGTGCTGAAGAGCACGCACCTCGCCCACAGCCCTGCCGGGGCTCTGCCCTCGAGCACAGCCCCGCCGGGGCTGGCACAGCGCTCCCCCCTCGCCGCAGAAAGGACGCGCTGTCAGGTTCGGTCTTGGCAAAGCAGCCAACACGCATCTGACCTACATAGAGCGCACAGATGCGAGCAGACACGCACGGCGCTCCCCGGGTTTTTAAGCAAAAAAAAAAAAAAAATTAAGCGCCACCTGCTTGGCCTGGAAAGCCACGTGAAAAAGAGGCGGCCGCGCAGAGAGAGGTTTCACTGGGTTTCAAGCTGGAGCTTGGTACCGCCACCTCCCTCTTAATACACCTCAGTGGATGTTTTTCATGACTGAGCTATCTGTTGTACCGAGACTGGAAGCACTGAGCAAGTCAGCTGTGAGGAGTGCCGCACACCCCCAGCTGCACTGACGACCACCTCAAAAACCCCTTCGGCCATTGAGCACCGCACAGGGCCCAGGTTCTGTCCTGGAGCTCCCATCCCTGCCCCTGCAAGAGGACGTCGCCCACCAAGCAACATGCCCGGCCCCAGGGCAGTGCCTGGGTGACCCTTTGGAAGGCTCGTTGTGTTAGGCGCCTGTTTCTGGACCAGTTTAATCTGGAGGTAAGAGGCAGATAAGCAGATGCAGCAGCACAAAACAAAATTAAGGCCACCCAGACAGAGCTGCCACATTCCTACGCCGAGAGGGCTTACAGCAGAGGTCACCTCCTCGCCAGCCACCGCCAAGGCTCGCAGAAATGACTGTACGCTCCTGGGCCAATCGAAATGTCACACGCCAAGCATTGCTGAGACTCCTGTCCCCTGTGGGGTGCCAGCCCAAGGAGCCACAGGGTGAGGGGGGAGGCTGGGCTGGGGCAGGCAGAACACCCCCACCACCCCCCCAGGTCAGGTTCTGGAGGCAAGGGTGTGGAAGGAGGGCTGAGAGAGCCCCACAGACCCCGAGAGGCTGAACCACGAGCACAGGGCCTGGCGCTGCTCCCAGCCCTGCCACCACCACGGTCCGTCCATGTACGTGCTCCCCTG
The DNA here is from genome assembly GCF_963932015.1 of Anas acuta. NCBI lineage: Eukaryota > Metazoa > Chordata > Aves > Anseriformes > Anatidae > Anas > Anas acuta. The sequence continues at coordinate 3,268,201 of NC_088994.1, forward strand.
TCCTGTATGTGCTTAGAGCATAAATTCTGGAGCCACGGCTGCTGGTTATAGGCACAGATCTTCAGGTGCTGTTGTACTGTGTGGTAGGACACCTACACAAGGCCTCCAGACCGCTGGTATCTGCTCAGTTCCCCTCCAGGAAGGGAAAAGAACCACACGGGGTTGTTTTTTTTTGGGGGGAGGGTGGCAGGGAACCTTACCAGTTGCTTCCTGGTCTCCTTTATTCCTACTGGATGACCTCAAGTAGAAATAAAGTTCAAGGAATAAACTAGAACAAGCAGACTAATCAGCTCGCATTTATTTCATCAGCTGGTCTTTAGTCTACTTGCTAGAGACTTCCCTTGCTCATGACAGTGAGGCTCTGGAGGCAAAATGAAGAGAGAAATTTTAGGGTCAGAAAAAAACAGACTTACTGCCTCCTGCCATCTGGAATTTTAAAAGCCATCCCCCAGAAGCAGAAGTCCTCGCTGTGTTCAGGCACCTCCCCAGCATCAGCCTGCTTCTGGCAGGACAGGACACCACCACAGGGCCTGTGCTTCCAGAAGTGTTTTCTCCTCAGACATCCATTTACCAGATCCAACACTGCTTTCCATCGTGGCACATTCCCATCATTGTCCCAAGTCACAGACACACTTGGCAATACCACCCTTCTCTCATGACCACGATAAAATAAAAAGCAGATCTGTATTTATCACATTGCATGGGCTGCTGCATTTCATCCCAAGACACGACAAGTTCCCAACCTGAGCAGCTTGGCAGGACACAAAGCTTATCCCACCCCTTTTTTTGGGGGCTTCTGGAGAAAAGGCTTTGCGTAATCACACACTGTGTACTCCCTACACATGCCAAAGATCAGCAACCCAGCTGTGAAGACTTGGGGGCAAACTATAAATCACCCGCACTCCTTGGTGGGCCAGAGCCTCCGACTTGCAAAGCCACAATCCCATGCACTGCTCCCCCACAACAAGCTATAACAGACAGACGTTTACACTATACATAGGGCTAAAATCTATCAATTCTGAGGTCATGAGCACAGTGTTTTTCCCTCTTGCAAATCAGTACTTGAACAGACATGTATCATCAGCAAGAAGCACAAAAAAAGTGGAGAGTGATACGACATCTGCAAATTGGAATGATAATAAAAGCAATGAATGCAGAGGAAAGCCTGAAACACCACTTCACAAGCTGCCCTCCTCGGCTACTCAGGCTGTCAAACCCACCCCTCTGCTACGAGCCATCCAGAAGCTCCTCTCGCTGTCATTTTGAGACACGGGATGGGAGCAAAGATGAGCATGCACCTGCATGACAAGTCAGCAACGCGCTCCCTCCAGCTGAGGTCAGGGAAGACACTATGAGAAAAAAAAAGTACCCATGTGCACAAAGTAGCCACCAGAAGCAGGCTACGCAATGATTAATTAAATCTTGTTTCTGTTCAGCTGTAGCTTCTGGGCCTTTCCACACTGAATTAGCCCCCTCTACCATCTTCTGTTTTTTACAGCACACCTTGCTGTGGCGGGACGCTTCACCCCAGCCCACCACACGTGTGGCAGGGCTCGAGAGAGAAAGGAAGGCAGGGGCTGGAAATTCTCCAGACAATAAACAAAGCAGCCCACGCTGCCGGGCACGCAGCGCCACGGGGCAGCACGGAGCAGCAGCAGCAGCCCCATCACTGCCACAAGCGGGGAGCCAAGGACATGGACGTGGGACCCAGCCCAGCAGCTGGAGCACCAGCAGGTTTTGCTGTGAAATAAAGAAGTGCTGTGGCCTTCTGCTTTCCCCCAGCCACTGCTGCTTTTCAGATTTACAGGTTCAGAGGCTGTTCTGGAAGGGGAACTCAGGAGAGGCTGGAGCAGCGCATGGAGCAGCAGCACTGCCTGGCTTACACTTGGGCTGAAAGCACCTCGTTCACCAGGAGTACGTACACAGCCTGTACACAGCCTGTTCGCTCGGAGAGATGAGGCAATTTAAGACAGGTTTTGTAGCATTTGCCAACAAAAGATGAAGGACTATCTGGGTGAACAGCGTTCACGTCCATCTTCAAAGTGATGAGCTGCCAAAAACAAACACGCAAACAGGGCCCAGGAGCAGGGGTAAAAGCTGAAAAATAAATTGCTTTTTTTCCTATGCAAACAGAAGGCAGCTAATAGCTCGGTGCACGGAGGCTGAGCCCTCTCCGCTCGTCGTACAAGCAGGGCAAGAGACCGTGTTTAATTTCTTCCTCACAATAACTTTAATTAAAATCATCTAAGCCCTTCCTATCCCTCTCCTACCACAAGGTGTGGTTCTGCTCACAGGAGGTATTAGCAAACCCTGGCTTATTAACGCACCCTCCCTGAAAACGCTGTTTGTACCGCAGTAAAACGGCTGGGGAGCCCATCTGCAGGCAAGCACTCTGCTCCTAATTACGAGCCAAGAAGTCCAGTGCCTACTTCTGATGTACATCCATTGCAACAGTCATTCCCCATGTGCCTGTGAAGCTGTTCTCCAGTATTAGCTTCACAGGGCATCCTTCAGCAGACTTCACCTTAAAAAGCTTCTCTTCACCAGCCTGTGCCCCGTGGGTGCTGAGATAACTACTGGAGGTAAAACACACACCCTGGCTGCACGAGATGAGCTGCACCAGGGCTCCTCCAGGAGTTTTATAGGCACAGAAGTTTCCAAACCAGCTCTACATTCTCACTCCTCTTGTGATGTAATCTGCGGTGAGAGCTCCTGTGCCTGCATGGAAACTCACTGCAAGGGTGTGGAGAGGCGGCGAGAACACACCGGACCTTCCAACCCATCCCTAGTGCAGCTGGGACACACACAGGCCAAAGCTTCGCTGCCCTGCTTAAATGAGCGAGCACAAATCACGCAGCAGAGCAAACCTGGTAGCAAGAGCAAAGAGAACGAAGCCTCAGTTGCTGGAGAGGCTCAGAAGGATTTTCACAGAGCTTACAGCTCACACCAGCCCTCGACAGCAGCCCTGCAGCACCTTCCTCTGCAAAGTGCCCATCCCTGGGCACTGGGACATGCGGCTGGGGCTGCAGCACCGTGCTCTGGGCCACCTGAGCACGGCTGGGAGCCATCGAGGGGGCCCCGCTCCCCGGGGAAGCTGCCCCGTGCCTGGCACCCAACACCTGCAGCGTGCTTCCCCTGACCTGGAGGGATGCTTGCTGCCATGCAGTCCCACACAGCCAAGGGCCAAAAGCTGGCACTGGACAGCCCTCGCTTCTCCAAGGCACTCGGCTTCATCTACAAGCTGTGGTCAAACAGAGCCCTCGCCACGGCACCTGCACCATGCAGCTGGCAGAAGCAGCAGGTCCCATGTCCTAAAGCAGCATTTTCCCCCTCACAAATGCTCCTAGAGCATCTTTCCAGAAGAATTCGCTAAAGGCAGGATAAAAGCATGAGGTTTAAGCAGTCTTGTAAAGGCACTGGGAGCCCAGGTGAGGAGCACCAGCTTCCCATCCCTACCTTGTGTCCGCTCCAGTCTGCTCCCCAGCTCAGCAATCCGCGCACCAATACAGATTACACTGCTGATCTCCTCCCAGCTCCCACAGCAAGCGGCCACTGCCCTCATTTCATCAAAATATCTTTTCTTGGCAGAACTGCCACCCGTATTTCCACACCCTGCTGCCACCAGAAGGCAGGCCCCGCGCAGAGGGCTGTCCTCCCCCGGGGGTGGCGGGCACAGCGGGAGGACACCGCAGGGGACACACGGCTCCAGCCAGTCTGTCCGTCCCCCAGCCTGCAGCAGCAGCCAGAAGACAAGTTCATATTCTTTCCTACCATGGCCACATTTGTCAAAACACAACCTGCTTGCAAAAGCCCCAGAGGAACCACGTCCCACCTCCCACTGCTCCGTGCCATCCCACCAGGCAGCCGACGCCGCAGACTTCACCTGGGAATTGCTGCGTTCATGCGGCCGCAGCCCGGAGGCACCCATGCCATTCACCTCATTCCTCTTCTCTACGAACATACTGGCACCGCGTTTCTATTTTAAAAACTGACTTTTCAGATCAAAAAAAAAAAAAAAGAAAAAAAAAGACTGTTGTGCAACATGACTGGTAGAGGCTGCAAACGGATCCGTTCAGTGAAGGAAGCGCTCTGCTGCAGAGGTGGGAACGCTGCTGGAGCCTGGCACCCTGCCTGTTAGCACAGGCCCCCCAAAATCAGCGGGGGAACCTGCCCCACAAAGCCAAGGCTGAGTCCTGCCTCATGCACGGCTTTCTACACATTGCAAAGGTTTATTTTAAAAAAGTGTATTCCCGTGAGGTGCTGCAAGAGCAGGACCCACCCTCTCCCATGGAAGCAGCAGCTGCCTTTCCAGCAGAGCTGGTGCACCCACTCCGGGCCCTCCCACGCAGGAAGATCCGAGCGCCCTCAGCGAGGGGAGCAAACAGGACTGTTTGTGTTGAACAGTGCCACACGAGAGCCAAAAGATGACTCACACCGCCCGTATTGCCTTTCCCTGGGCATCCAGAACAAAGCAAGGCAGGGCAACAGAAGTCGGAGGGTGAGGTTAATTCCCACAGTGTCTCCTCTAGCTTTGGACCACGTTAACAGGGTAAATGCTGCTTCCTGAAGGTTTCCCAAAGACAAAACCTGTTCTCATTTTACTTGGGGAAAAATAAGTCATCATCAACACTGGCAGCGCTTCTTAAATGAGAGGGACCTCGCTGAGAGCTTGCAGAACTACAGATTGCAGGCAGTGTGCTTTCCCACATCCAGGCTGGGGCATCCTCCGTGGTACCCTCCGCGTAGCTTCTGCTGTTTGCCTGCAGCCCAGCAACCCTGGGATGCCAACTGCAATTGCTTTCAGCTGCAAGGAACACCACTAGCCACAAGAAAAGCTTAAGACCTCCCATTAGCATGCATACTTCTCGTTTCCATGCAAACTGTGGATTTCCTAGGATGTGCACAGAAAAGCAGTCTTTGCCCATTGTTACCAGCCTTTGCCTTGAAAATTCCAGTATTTCAGATGCAAAACCGGAGCCTTGCATGCAGGTGTTAATTCCCCAGAACAGGGCTTTTGTGTCAATCTCTGCCCCGGTGTCACCTCCACTCTGCCTTTTGTAAAGTACATACAATTAATTTTATAACCGAGATGCAGCTGCAGACACCTGACCTGCTAATTAAATACACACTCACAGAGGAAAAGCACTAAAGAACATTACTCACTTGAATTGAGCTGAAACAGGTAGACGGGGACTGGTGGCAAAAATAAAAATAGCCCCTGTTCACACTCCCGCGAGGAAGGCAGCAGCGTTTTGTGCACAACAGCAAAATCAACTTAAACACAAATGACAACTTCTGAAAGCCTCTGCTTTGGATTCATCCTTGACATTTTTCTAGGCCAGCTGGAAAACAAAAGCTTTGTCTTCTTAAAATGCAATTGCCTGAGGCACCTCTAAAAAAAGTGACATAACTCAGGTCTGAAAAATGCCTCCTGGGTTTCAGATTCTCCTAAGAGCCTCTTTGCTGTTCAGCTTGATTCAGATCAGAGTTCACGCTGATTCCCCACATCAGCAGGAACTCTGCAGATTTAGCCTTGGCTACAAACACAGGTATGAAAAATAAAACCTAAACGCGTGCTTTACGCGGTATAATAAAAATTGTACAGTTATATAAAAAATAATAAACAACTCGTTATCGATCGGAATGATTCCTCCCTCCCTCCCTCCCTGTTCACCAGCAGGTTCCTGGATTTCTAAGCAATCCCCGGTAACCGTTTATTCTGAAGTTACCCCCGTTCAGTCTGTTTCCTCCTAGCGTGTTTTCCAGGCATTTTTAACCTTTCCATCGCAAACCTCAGCCCACGACCTGAAGGGATCGTACCTTGACCCGAGATTTAACCCCTCGCTTCTCCCCCAGCCCCCCCTGTCCCAGTAACTGGCAGCGAAGCCTTCATGTCCCTGCCGAACCCCGAGCCGGGCAGGACGGTAACTCAGCGGGAAGGGAAAACACCCGCAGCCCCTTCTAGGCTCAGCACCGTCCTTCCCACACGCGGGCAGCCCGGCGGTACCTGCTGCAGCATCCCCCAAAATTTCCCCCCCGATCCCGGGCACGGCAAACCCGGGGCGCTCCGCGGCTCCCCCGGGAGCGCTCGGGACGGGCGCGGCGGCTCTGCCGGGACGCGCTCGGGGCCGGGTTTGGGGCAGGATCAGTCCCAGGGCTCACCCCGGGGGGGCTCAGACCTCTCTGCACGGCCCCAGCCAGCCGCACGGAGCGGGGCTCCGCGAGCACCGGGGCTCCCCGGGACCCCCCTCCTGCCACGGAGCCGCCCCCGAGCCCGTCCCCGGCCCCTCCGGACGGGAGCGGGAGGCGCCGGCCCCGGGAGGCTCCCCCCTGCCGCTGCTTCGCCCCGGGGCACCGGGGGGCAGCGCGGAGCCCGGGCCGAGCCCCGGCAGCGCCCAGCTCCCTCCCGCCGCGCCTCCCGGCGATTCCCGTGAAACGCAGGCTTAAGGGAAAATACCCCAAATGAGAGAGTAAAAAGAAACGACCACGAGCCAAAAGGAATTAAGGCGGGGGGAGGCTTAAAGGAGGGGAGAAAAAAAGCGGAGCCCACCGGGAGCCCGACTCACGCTCAGCGCCACGCCGGCTCCGGCCGCTCCCGGGCACGCCGCGCCCCGCAGCACCCGCGGGCGGCGGAGCCCCGCCCCTCCCCCAGGCCCCGCCCCTCCCCGCAGGCCACGCCCCTCCTCGCCAAAACCACGCCCCCTTTCTCCCCCGCCCCGCCCCTCCCGCCGACCGTACCACAGCGGCGCAGCGGGGGGGGGCGCTGAGCAACGCCAGCCTCTGCTGCCCGCCCTGCCCCGCCTCGCCCCGCTCCGCCACCACGGTGCTGCTTCGATCGCGACAGAGCTGCGCTGTCGGGACACGGCAGAGGGAAAGCGGCGCTCGCCCCGCGCCGCAACCTCCGCCCTCCCACTCTCGTCCCCCCGCAGACAGCGCGATGGGAGAGTCCGGCGGGAGGGGCGGGAGCGGCGCTGAGGGGAGGCGGTGGCTGAGGCGGGGCTGAGCAGCGGCGCCTCCCCCGGCAGCCGCGCGGCCCCGAGCCCCGCCGGGCCCCGGCCGTTAGAGAGCGGCGGGGCCCCTGGGAGCGGGCAGCGGGCCCGCTGAGCCCCCGAGCAGTGTCCCCAAGCACCACAGCCCCGCCCCACACAGCCCCGGGGACGGGGACCCCACCGCCGCCCCGTGAGGCGCTGCCTCGCGTCACCGCCCCTGGCGTGACGGGGCTGCCGCCTCAGCCCCGCTCGCCCCCCGGGAGAAGAGGCGGGCAGCGGCCTCCTCCCGCGCCGTGTGGGCGTTCAAATGCTCGATTCCGCTTAAATGTGGGAAAAAAGTTGGCGGTGAGGGTGACGGAGCACTGGGACCGGCTGCCCAGGGGGCTGTGGGGTCTCCTCTCATCCAAACCCCGCCTGGGCGCCTCCCTGTGTGACCCGCTCTGGGTTCACCACCGCCCGGTGTCGGGGCGTTCAGCTTTTAGACCAAAACTCACCACACAAAAAGCCCCCGTTACATCTTTAAGCTTCTGCAAAAGCAGCTGCTGTTCGTACTAGTCCAGAGTTAAGTTTGCATCCAAACCAGCTTTACCCCATTTTTCTTCAAAGTCCTGTTTATTGTTGCTTTACAATCACTTTAAAGTCTAAGGGGGGGGGCAGCAGTACAAAAACATCTTTCATTATTTATTAAGGACAAACGATGCAGGGGTTCTGGAGGAGAATGGAAAGTACACATCCTTTCCTGCACTTAAAACAATTATTTCTTATTAATAACCCTGCAGAAAGGTGTCCCACGGAGAGCTGCAGGTTGGATGCTTTTGAAGTTAAGCCTCTTGATCACAAAAAGAATTGCTCTTCCCCTGTGTCGTTCCTAAGCAAAGATCCTGGGAAATGTTTTGGATTGTCACTTTTATTTTTTAAAAAGATGTAGGTCTTTGTTTGGGGGGCTGTCCCTGTCCTGGGGTGGAAAAGTAACGTAGGGGTAATTACAGAAGTTGAGGCCTCTCATGAGGAAAAAGAAAAGCTACGGCACAGCAAAGCAAACCCACAGCAGATCTGGGAAGAGGATCGAGGATCTGCAGAACCCCAGGAGAGTTCAGGTTGGCAGGGACCCCGGAGGGCTCAGCTGGGTGTCTCTGGACTTACCCCAGTTTAGCACCATGTCATGAGCTGTGCCAGACGTGGCTGGTACGGGCCAGGGAGATTCCCGTTCCTCCAGCCCATGCACACCCTGCTCAGTGGCAACCATACTCTCGAGCACCTGCAAACTCCTCTTTGGTATTCCCTGCAATCTGCTGCATTTTATCTCCTCCTTAGGTTATCACTAGGGCTGTTAGGACACATCCCTGGAAGACTGCTGAGAAACACTCCTTGTAAATGGCCTCCAGGTAGGGCACAACCCACCCCGACCCCTTTGGAGCCCAAGCACCCAGCTCATTTCTCAGTGCTGTACAAAGCCCCCACCCAGCCCCAGGTTGGATGCCAGGATGCTGTAGGAGACTGTGTCAAAATCATCGCTGGCCCCAAGGTGGCAAGTCCTCCTGTGAGACCTTTCTTCAGCTCCTAATTGGACAGTGGTTCCCTGGAAAGGAGGCAACTGTTCTTGTTTGTCAGCATAGATTGCTTGCCCAGGACACAGAGTGTCTGGTTATGAACCTTTCAGACATTTAACCCTCCCACCCCTTTCTTCCCATAGCCCTGATTTCAATCTCCTACATTTGATTCTTGTGCTGGGAGATAGAGAAATGCCAGTGCTTTGCTTTCCTTCCCTTTTTTCTCTGTTTTTAATGAATTTTTCATTTTGTTCCACCAGTACAGAAAGAATAACAATGAAGCAACAGTGTCAACACAGAAAAAAAAATCTCCAAAGTCACACCGTGGCCAATCTGAAGAAACAGTAATAGATTTTATGAATCCCACTAAAGAGAATAGTTAGTGGAGGAGGCTAGGGGTGCATCTCAAAAGGTCCTAAGTTATTTGTACTTTCCACACCATGAAGCCCTGTTATAAGCAGCTGTTTGAAGAAAGAACAAAAATGATCATTCTGCAAAAGAGGATTTCTAATAAAAGAGGAACAAAAATATACATGTGCTTTATGATGTTTAAAAAGAAAACAGTTTGCCTAAAAAGGCAGCTCTTTCCTGCTTGCTCTGGGTGCCGGGATGGATGCTTGCAGGGGCTGAGGATCACAGCTGGACTGAATGGGCTTTGGATTTTGTCTACACTCGCAGTCCTGCTGTAGTCACGCTTCACAGAGTCTGCCCTAGTGACGGGTATGCCTCCAAGTGTGAACAAGGTTCTCTTTTTATATGTCTTTTATTTTTTATTTTTTTTCCAGGAGGCGTTAACACCAATTTATGAGCTCAGTGGGATGACAGAGATGGGTGAGCAGCACTGACCTTGGAACTTACCGCTGTCAGATTTCTTTTTCCACCCCGTCTCAAAGTCACTCTAAAAGCAATAAAAGGATGTTGGAAGGGGGGAGCTGGGGCTCATCCAACTTTGTGTTAACAGAGAAAAACTCTGCGGACACAGACGCAAAAAGCAGATGACTCTTGCATGGCCCTGCTATACGCACACAGCTGCCCTCATGGGGAAGGGACACACATTTTGGGTCAGTCCAGCACAATGCTGCTGCCATGAGTGCAGGAACGCCCATGCAATATGGCATTATTACTGGCATTATTTTTTGTTCCTGTGTACACACCGTGTATATCCAAGTGTTTTTCCTTCCAGGAACTGTACACTACATGGGGCTGAAGATGGTCTGAAAACAAAACCTGTGCTTATTTTTATGTTTTCTTACTGTCATCAAAGATACGCTCTTAAACAGTTGCTCCACCTCACACACAACATGCACCAACTCATAAGGTGTGAACGTGAGAGCAGGAACAGGATTCTCTCTAAAAAGAAAGAGAAACAATTAATATGGTGGGGAGTGGGGAGCAAATAATATTACTTCCAAGGATCATTCAAAATGAATCTCTTTGCCTGGACTTTGGAGGTTAAACAATTGAGCTGAGAACATTTCCTTCTTAAAAACATAACACAAGGTGCTTTTTGGCCCAGAAATGCTGCTCAGCTCTGATACTGGTAACTGTTTATGAGTGAAGGTGACTGGTTTAAAGGGTTGTGCCGAGGGAAGGAAGCAGTGGCACATGGCAAACTCCTGCCCAGGTCTCACTACTCCTCCCCTGGATGCTGTCTGGGCACAAGAACCAATAAATCTGTGACCAGGATGGGTATCAGCAGCGTTTCTGGGACTGACATTTCCCATGTTTGGTTCAAGTGCCTGACAAATGACAGGGCACAGAAGCGCACGAACAGTAATGACTAAATCTTTTCTTAATAGTCTTTCATTATTAACTGTCTCCGGATTTATTCATCACTCAGTGCAGGAGAGAGCAAGCCAGACACGACGCTGGTGTGAACCCAGGCGAAGTTTCTGACTTTACTGGAGCTGTCTGATTTCCATCAGTGCAAATCTGACCTTGCTGTTTGCTTCTCTTCCATTGCCTTTGCTGCCTGCAGAGGAACACTGCCCAGATGATGCTCTCACCTCCTGCTGGCTCATGGCTGTCCGGTCCCTCTCTGTCCCTCTGCGCTGCCCCAGGCTGCTCTGGAGAAAAGTGGGGCACCGGTGCTCTCTGGTCAGTAGCTAGGAAAGAAGAGCATTGAGGTGCTGGATAATCCCCATCAGTGTGCTGCCCTCGGCCTTTTCCATGCTCTAGGAAAGGAATGTGAATGTGCTGGATGAGGCTTTATTTTCCAGCACTTTAAAGTGAGAAATCAGAAATTTTGGGGGCAGTGGATAAAAGAGGAGGAACCTGACAGCGGAGGTAAGGTGCTAAAACCTGTGGCCAGTAATCCCACTAACTGCAAAAGCCTGTGCTGATGCTTTGCAAACTGGTACAGCAGCAAGGAGACAGCGGTACGGAGCAGCTCAGGGCAATATACGTCTGCCCTAGTGCAAAACCCAGCACCCCCAGGCAGCACCTCACAAACTATGCGATGCATGCACCCACTCTAAGTGTGGGATCGCTTTTCTAGGCGGACCTTAGTTTATGTTTCCCTTAGCACTTCTCCTTAAAAAGGACAGCTTCTGCTGAAGTTCCCACCCTGGAGTTCCCTTTTTTAGTTGGACCACGTCCACTTCTCAGAGACCTGCTGTCATTTGGTGCCCAGCTGGAATCCCACTGAAATGCTTTAATTAAAATGGACATTAAGAGCTCACTTTTTCAAGCCAAAGAACATTAGGAGGAATTTAAATGAAGAGGTTTTTAAATCTATGGCATTTGTTCTAATGAGAAAACACTTTCTAATCCTGAGTGTTTCCTAATTCAAAACAGATTGCAAAGGCTGTAAGTGAAAACAATTTTTTTTATAAAAAAAAAAAAGAAAAAAAAAAAAGTCCTGTAATTAGTAGACCTAACTGGCAAATAAGATTCATTTTTTCCCTACAGCTTCCACATCAGCTTGAAAGCAGGCAGTGAAAAGCAATGTGTGGGTGCGCCCACACATGTATGCATTTTCTCTTAGGACAGGTAACAGAACTCACAGAAATTGCCATCACATCAATCCCAGCATCAGAGGAGGAAACTATTATGCAGGATGCAGAGCTCTCCTGGTCCACATAATGAAAGGCGTATTGCTGCCGCTGTATGCTGAATGCTGAGGAAGAGCAGGGAAACAATCTGTTTGCAACAGAGGAAAAACACTTCCAGTAATTTGTTGGAGCAGGACTACTTTCATCTGAAAACACCAAGATAATGAAATGTAAAATAACAGCAGAAAAAAAAGTGTGAGACCTCAAATGATGGTGACTTGGGGATCAAGTAAACCATTTCAGTGTTGTTACAGAGATGCTAGGGAGGTGAAATACAATCCCTCTCTTCATGGTCTATTTTTTAAATCATAGTCCTTCCCTTGTTCTGTTTATTTTTATTATTTTGTTTTGTTTTGTTTTTTGCTTTGTCAGCCTGCTGTATTTTCTGACCTTCTAGGGCTGGGGCCCATCTCCCTCTTGTTCATTTCAGTGCTTAGCACAGCACTGAATGGATTTTGTTGATGACAGAGTACCGAGAATAAACAATAGGAGTAAACTATTTTTGGTAGCTTGCAAATACTAAGGGAAGGAGAGAAGGCAAGCAACCAACCTACTTACTTGGGAAAACTGTTGTCTGCTTATTTTTATGTACATTTCACAAATGAAAATCCCGAGCAGGGGAAGCTGAGGCGACCTGCCTCTCCTTTGGCTGCCTTTTATCTGTGTATTTCAACCTCAGCATAAAGCAGTAAGGCAGAAAACCTGCTGGATACTTACTACTATATGGGGAACACCAGTCATCCATGGTCCATAAGGACTTTCTCCTTTTCCCTAGGAATGAAATACTTGAATGTACCAGCAGAAATCCTTAAAATATCATAAATTAATCAGTTCTCCCAGTCTCTGCTATGCTGGGACAGCAAACTCACATTGTGACAGCTTGTCCTGTTCTCTCCTGTGGGTCCTCACTTCCACGTTTTAATGCCCTGTGACCAGAGGCAATGCAGGGCTGTTTCACGTGCAGCACATCTCCTCTGCGCTATAGCCTGGGGATTTCGGAATGAAGGCAAAGTGTTCCGGGGTACTCAGCGAGGAGAGATGCATCAGCCTGAATCCAGCTTCCCACCTCCTTCAGATTTTGCAGAAGCTGGCTCCAGATTTAATTCCCTGGCAGTCTTATTTCCCTAATGGCAAAACCAAAAATCTGGATCTAAAAAGCCACATCCTGAAGCTTGGATGAGGTGTGAAGTTTGTGGCAGGTATCCACCTTTGGTTCAATGCACAATGTTACCTTCATTAACAAAGAAAGCAGTTGCATACAGTATTACCCAGGCCTGGCTGGCTGTTGCTATTGAATGGATGTCAGTGCCAGTGGCTCAGACGGACTGCCCTTCTGTTGCTTCTGGCTGGTTTGGTGTAAATTCACTAGCATAAAAGGCAGAGATGTTCCCAGAAACACCTATTTTTAAGTGTGTATCTGTAACTTTCGTAAAGTGGCTCTGAATTCATCCTACTGAGTATTCACTTTGGAAATACGGAACATGTTACCTGCAAGTCCAATTAAAACAACTTTGGTTTTAAAATTTGGATACGCAGACACCTTTTTTAAAGAACAATCTTTTGTTGGCTTAAATGGGTAAGAATTAACAAATTTCAAGGGACTGGTACTCATTTACGACAACCAATGACTCAACCTAGATCTTACTCAGTAAATCGCCTCAAATACTGTGGAAAAAGATGGAACTGTTCTGGAACATCTGCAAAGAAAGAGACAGAAAAAGTGTCTCCTAATTCAGTAGGAATTAATTCACTGGAAGTATGGGGCTCCTTAATTTTTGGATGCCCAATCAAGTACCTCCAGTCATTTGACAGCTTTGAAAACAGATCTCTTAACCCTGACTGTCCCCTCTGAAAGCCCATCTATATCCCCAGGCAGCTCTACTGCTCTTCTTGCAATGTCCTCCCCCTGCCCCTTTGACTTTGACACCATGGTTGGATGCTCTCACTCCTGACCTGTTGGGCAGGAAGACTGCAGAGCCCCAAGGGTCTAACTCAGGTCTCCACCCTGTAAGTGAGCCTGCAGTTGCCTCCTGATCCCGTTGAGAAGATAATGATGCACTCATGAGGCCTGATGGGACCAAGGCAATACTGTAAAGGCTGCCAATTTCAAGCCTGTTCCCAAACAGGTAGCAGGGTATTTCACCAGCAAATGCCTAGGAAGACAGATTGGGTGAAGGCTCAGTAGGTGGTCACAGGAAAGATTTAAGGATCTAAGCTTTGAATTTCTGCCCCGTGTTTCTTGTCCCAGTCTGCTCCAGCCCTGCTCCTGAGCACAAGGAGGGGGCAGTTTGTGCCAGACCAGCGCCAGGTTGAGGAACACAGACCTGGCCTCTGCTTCTCAGATTTAACCAGTGACACTTTGCAGCCATGTGGCACAAAACAAGGTTAGACCTGAGTTTGGACGCAGGCCCGTGCTGGCAATGGCGTGAGGTGTGTGGCAGACGTCAGCAGCAGCCTGTTTTTTCCTAGCACTTGGCTCGTTCAGGACCTGCTCTTACAGGTTTAAACTTACCTCCCTGAAAAGAACATGACCGAGAAACTGAAAAAGAACACAGCTAGAATTTACTTCAAGGAGAGGGTAACCAAGAGAAGGTTTTTAGGCTGGCATCATGGTGGCCCCTTCTGGTTAATCTGGCTTTTAAAAGGTATCTTGTTTCCTGCAGAAGCTACAGGGCTTACCTCAGCTGTGCTGCAGCCTTCAGCCCCCACTGCTGGGATCACTTGCCCACCGCAGCCAAGTGCCTCCTGACATAATGTCAGGGGCCCCTACAGCCCCCCCTCTCACAGCCATTCTCCAGGCTTCGGATCCTTTGAGGGCTTGGCTCTGCACATGCTCTCACCTCTTGCAGCCCTTTAAAATGTCCCGTGCTAGCACTTGGTGCTGAACAGGGCTGGCTTCCTGAGGGCTGAATGGCACGTCCCAGCCTGGCTGGTCCCCCTGTGGGTAGATAAGAAATCAGTTTGTTTAGATCGGTCCTTATCAGTTTGGGGTCTGATTCCACACCCGTGCTACTGCCTGATGCTTTCCTTTGGAAGCTGCCTTGCGGAAGCTGTGGGGACAGCTCATGGGTTGTCTTACCCTAAGCAAATAAGGGTGGCAGAACTAGGTCTGCTGAAAGGAAGACGTAAATGAAATTCACCTTCCAGCGCTCACTGCAAGTGAGGCTGATCTGCATTTCTTATACCAGGCGGAGGCTACAGCTCAGATGCTAATTTTATCTTGCTGGCTTTGTAGCATCCTTGATCTTCAAGAGAATTCAAAATAACATGTACCAAGTGTATAACTAAGTCGTTTTAAAGATGTAACTGCAAAGTGCATAGCGCTGCTCAAGGGGAAAGAGCCGCTGTGCTAAACACGGGGTATGAAATCAGATCACACGGACAGCCTGAACAAACAGACTCTTTTAGGGGTTATCCTCACAACCGGGCTGTTAGGGGAGACCTCGCTCTCCATCTGCCCTACAAACCCACCCACAGTGGTAGCGTATAACAAGGCTGAGCCTCTTAACGGGCTGGGACAACACGATCCCTTTGCCGTGCAGACACAGGATGGTTTCCTGTCAGAGCCGCTTTATGCTACATCGGACACGGCTTTTGCCAGAGACCCTCCCCACCCCGAGTGTAAATACCTGGTGCCAAGTGCTGCGGGGTGGGTGGGGTGCTCCTCGCCCTTTGAAGATGGGCAGCACCCCTGCGATGGGCCAGCAAACCCAGGGGAACCAGCCGGTCCCACTGCTGTGTGCTGGCTGGGGGCGCACTCAGAGGGAAAGCACCAGCCCGGGGGAGGTGGGTCTGGAGAGCTTTAAGCCCTGCCAGCAGCTTGTCGATGCAGCTCCTGTGATCAAAGCTTGGGCTTTTCTCTCCTGCGGAGCCCCAGGCAAGGCAGGATTTTAGCATGAGCTGTAAGGCTTGATGCTCAGGTCCCAGGAGGAGTGTCAGACCTGTGCAACGCTGCCTGTACAGACTTCTGCTGCAGTGGTTTTCCAGGCTGTCTGGAAACAGCACGGGCTGGCAGAGCAG
Organism: Anas acuta; assembly: GCF_963932015.1. Taxonomy (NCBI): domain Eukaryota; kingdom Metazoa; phylum Chordata; class Aves; order Anseriformes; family Anatidae; genus Anas; species Anas acuta. The sequence continues at coordinate 3,283,813 of NC_088994.1, forward strand.
GGCCAGAAAGCAGGCAGAAGCCAGGCGGAAGGCAGAGGACCCCATACAGCGAGTGGTGCCTACGTTACAACCAAGATCCCAAAGAGCACGAGGGCAGTAGGAAAGACAGAAGAGGGTGAACAGGCAAGGCGCCCAGGCACCGTGCCAGCTACCTCGCTGCCCACACGGATGCCCAGCACCGCTCTGGCTGCAGGGGTGGGGTTTGGGATAATGCAGACACCTTCCTGAGGCTGTGGGCAGACCCAGCCAGGCAGCTGCTCTCAGCGGTGTGAGCGAATAATCCTGCTCACCCCATGGGGCCGCTCAATTTAACGGTTACAAAACCGGCGTGGACGCCAACATCACAGCCTACCAAAACATCACCAGCTCTGCTGCTCATTCACTGCTGCAGGCCCCACCACGTTTTGTGAGCATGACGGCAGTTACTGGAAGGAATGGGACCTGATTGACCTCACCTCCAAAGTCAGGTCACAGATGAGATGGTGAAGAGCCTGGACACGCTGCACACAACAGGCGTGGTTCCAACCCCCTTCTCCGGGACTGCTGCTGCTCTCCTGGGAGCCCCCCCGAATTATTTCCTCAAGCTGTCCCAGGCAGAGCTTTCTGGCAGGGAGGAAAGAGAAGATTCCCAATGTAACAAGGAAATGCTGTTCTGGGGGGCAGTCAGAGAGAGACACATTTTTTCTTACTCTGCTCCACATTCACCTCCATGCTTATTTTTGAGGGTGTTTGGCCATCTTCCTTCCTTCTTAGCCAACACTGCCATCTCACAGGCTTATCAAAAATAAATGCTGGGTTATGGACACATCCAAGGAGCTGTGTCCTCCTGAAGACGGAGGTGAGGAAGGATCCGACCTGGCAGCACTGACACCTAATCCCCACACCTGCAGAGCCGAGCTGCACCTGGGGACATCTGCCGCGCACAGGGAACCAGGATGCTTGCCAGCAGGGTTAGACTTTGCCCTGTCTGTAAAACGAAAACAAGGGACTGGAAAGGCTACTGAATTGAAAATGAGAAAGGAGCTGCATTTGGTTTGCTCAGTTTTTACAGTGCTTGGAACAAGAGAGGGGAGAGCCAGCTATCCTCTTTCTGAGCTGCTCCTGCCTCCCCCACAACCCGCTGCCCTCTGAGCCTCTGCACGTCGAGGGGGCACACTGCACACAACGGTGCTGGGAGCTGCAGAACTTCTCTTTTTGAGCTCACTTGCACCCAAAGTCCTTCCTCTGGTCTCTCAGTTCCTTCACAAAGCAGTTCCCTTATTTTCAGAGCAGTTGTTTGTTCCCATTCCTAATGAATCATACTGCTCACTTGTAAACAAGAACCTTATTAGCTCCACAAGCATGCGTTTGTTTCTATTTATACCTTTTCCATATCAATATTTGAAAGCACACTGCCCTATGCTGAATTCTTTCCCTTTTTCCCTCCCTGCTGCCTTTTCCATCTTTTTTTTTCTTCCCTTTTTGTCCATAGTTTGCCCTCTCCCAGGTTTATCCATGCCAATAAAATCAGCCGTAGATTTTCTGTTTCCTTTGTTGCCTTGAATTAAATAATTGGCAACTTCCATTCATGTTCATCGAAACGGGATCTTCGTATCCCTGCTTAGGTGCTAGTCCTTTGTGTGCATTAGAAATTGGTGGGAACTGAATGTACAAATCCTCCAGGCAGATCTCAGAAGGTCTACTGTGCACCTTGCTTTGGAGAAAGCCACACGCCTGCTTGTTTATTGGATGCTTCTGTACCTTGTATTTTAAATTCTGGTCTTAGTAGTCCAGGGAATCAGTGTTTTGGGGCTTAAATACATGAAAACAAGGTACTGCTTCCCTTCTCCCATCAGCTGTATCCAGGGACAAGACTTCAGTTTCCTTTATCGGGGGTGCTAGGAATAGCTTTGTAATGTAAATAGGCACTTATGGTATTTCAAACAAGCACCTGCTTCATCACACTGCCTAATGAGAGCATGGAGAGAAATGCAGTGAAAGCAAAGGAAGGTAAGACTACTATTTAAGCTAATTAACAGCGAATTAAATTAAACTGACACACACATATATTTTGGGCTCCTGCATCTAAGGAGAGAGAGTGCTGCAGAGATTTCATTATTCACATTTCTCATCATCTATTTTTTCCCCAACATCTACCTACCCAATTACCTGGGGAAGGAAGAAGGAGAAAGACACTAAGGCCAATAAGATAATTCTCATTTACATAATAATTTTTCTGCATTGTGTTTAATAGTCTGTGAGTAACTGTAGAAGAATATATAGTCCATTCTTTAAAAAGCTCCAATGCACTAATTGAAATTAAATTACATGGAACTCAGTCTCTGTCTTCTGTTCATTGGGAGATAATATGCAAGCCCCAGTTTTATGTGTTATTATTAATATTGATAGATGAACCACCGTACTCACCACAGAACCGCTTCCCAGATGTTTTTCCCCTTCCTTCAACTGTAGGTGAGATGAGAATGATGTTTTTCCCCATTAAAATATCTCATTTGATGCGCCCAGGATTGTGATCCTTTAGCATTCAAGACAGTCATCACTGCAGGTAGCAGTGCCTATTTGCAGCATTAACACTGGGTAATGCAACTGCATTCTTTTCTCCCATTATTTTGCATACGTTATCGCTCAATTAATCTGTCAGGGTGACATTTCCATCACAAACAAAGATTTTAAAGAGAATTTAACACTAAATTGGCAGGCCTGGAAAGCGAATTCTGATGTCAGGATCCTCGGAAGAAGTAAAACATCAAGACACTTCCCCTGCCTCGCAGCAGTCACACGAGGTGCTGGTGCTGGCGGGAGGTTTGGGCTCTGTGGCAGCTCGCTCCTTGCCTTCACTCCGAGGCTGTTAACAAGGGAGCCAATTAGTGCCAGTTGTTATGGGAGCACTTTTTCCACCAGGAACTGGACTGAAACCTTTAATTCATTTTGCATGAAATGTTCAAGCATGGAAAAATCCACAAATTCTGAGGTTTTACAGTATCCCCATAGATTCTATTCTTTAGAAGGTGTCCTGCCCTTTTAATGGTGAAGCTAATTTTCTGTAACTAAATACCAAGCTTCCCTGAACTACCTGAGCTGAAGCGGCCCCTTTCTCTTCCTGGTGATGCTGGGACCTTGGAATAACAAGGTGCCAAAGCTGCCGTGGTGGTTTCACACTGACGGGCAGCCGTGCTCCACCACACCACTCCCTCCCTGCCCCTCCTCAGCAAAACAGAGAGAGAAAAGATGAAAAAACCTCGTGGGCTGAGATAAGGACAAGGAGATCGCTCACCAGTTACCATCAGGGGGTAAAACAGAGTCAGCACAGGGAGATTAACGTAACGTATTGCCTGTTGGTAGCAGACCAGAGCAGTGAGAACTCAAAGCAAGCTAAAAATGCCTTCCCCCCATCCACCCTCTTCTATGTCCTTCCCCTGAGCAGGGGAATGGGCAATGGGGGCTGCGCTCAGTCCCTAACACTTTGTCTCCACTGCTCCTTCTCGGTCCCTCTCTGTCCCTGCTCCCTGTGGGGTCCCTCCCATGGATGCCGTCCTTCCCCAGCTGACCCTATGTGGGCTGCCCACAGGCAGCAGCTCCTCAAGAACTGCTCCCACACGGCTCTGTCCCACGGGGTCCATCCCCCAGGAGCAAACTGCTCCAGCACGGGTCCCCCACGGGCAGCAGCTGCCCCCAGACCCCTGCTCTTGCGTGGGCTCCTCTCCACAGGCTGCAGCTTGGAGATCTGCTCTGTGGGGGACCCATGGGCTGCTCCACCAGGGGCCTCTCCTTCTGCCCTGGCACCTGGAGCCCCTCCTGCCCTCCTGCACTGACCTTGGGGCTGCAGAGATGGGTCTCTCTGCATTTCCTTCACCGTCTCCAACCCACATGGCACAGCTACACCCTGAGTGCTCAGCAGGTCCTGGTGAGGAGTGAGGAGTGCCTCCCAGTCCTCGCTTCCATCCTTCATGGGAGGGACTTTGATATGCTCCTCTGAACCAGCGCTGCCATCCACTTGGACCTCTTCAGGGTGAAAGACAGGAGAGGCTGTCTTTTCTCCCACAGGACTACTCCAGGACCTTTCTCTCCTCCCGCACACATCCTAGCAGCTGTAAGGCAGACCTCTGCTCTCTGAGGATGCAGAAGGTCCCCCAAGACTTTGCAGAACCGTCCCAGGGGATGGTTTGCAGCAGGCAGAAGTCTCACCCACACCAGGGAATCTGGCTGGAGGCACAGCAGCACTGAATGGGTCAGCAGCCACAAATGGGGCTACAGGGGCTGGTGTTTTATGAACGCACAAGGTGCCACCTCCAGCTCCCTTCCATCAGCAGGGCCTGGGAGTCGGCACTGACTTTGAAGAAGGCTGCACCTGGTGTGGGTTGCTAAGCCCTGCCCTAAAGGCTTGAAATCTTCTAGAAGGGCGAAACTTCCTTTCAAAGAAACTGATTCATCAAAGCCTGCTCATGCACTAGCGGGAGGGGATCGTTTTCCATCCAGGTAAACGGGGCCGCAGGCTCCCCCCGTGTGCAGATGAGTCACCGGGAGAACGTTCCTGAAAGTCAAAGCACGTTCCTCCTGTCAAAGACTTTACATTATAGGCAGTATCAGAGAGCACAAAGTGTTTTTCTCAGGACACATACCACGTCCTGCAGCTAATTAATCCATACATTTAGAAAAGAAATGCTTGACAATACACAGAGTTCAACTGAGTCCAGGTTACAAAAGAAAATACCAGAAGAGGAAACCTACACATCTCTGCTCCATAACATCTCTCCTTAGCAAGTCCCAGAAAGAAACTTCACCTGTTTTATTTCTTTTTCCCTTCAGTAAAATCCCATAGTAACCTGTTTTGTATTATTTTACTCAGCCCACTGACCTTGTGAATGTGCAAACCCCACGTAAGGGCTCCAGGTTCTCCAACACTGACTTATCAGGAATTCACTTGGGAAAGGCTCTCACTGCGGTGCAGTGCGTGGAGGAGCTGCGAGTGTTGGAGCGCAGAGGGGCAGGATGCAGGACTTCTCCTCGAACACAGCGGGTGGGGCTGAGGGCCTGGCTGTGCTGGGTCTGGCTGGGATGTTAACTTTCCCTGCAGCAGCCCATACGGTGCTGTGCCCTGCACTTGTAGCTGGAACAGCAGTGGTATCACACCGGTGCTGTGGCTGGTGCTGAGCAGGGCTGGCACAGCACCACGACCCTTCTAACCCTTCCAAGGGGTGGGCAAAAAGTGAGGAAGAAACATCACCTAAAACAACCAAAGGGATATTCCATACCATACGGGGGCACGCTCAGCAATAAAAGGTGGAAAAAGGAAGAAGAGGGGAGGGGTGGGCTCTCGTGACAATATCTGTCCTCCCAAACACTGGCTATGTGCATCGAGGCCCTGCTTCAAGGAAGTGGTCAAACATCACTCATTTGTGGGAAGCAGAGAGTAATTTCTTTCCTCTGCACGTCAACACAGCCTTTACTTTTTTTTTCTTTCTTTCTTTTTTTTTTTTTTTCCCCTTTTCCCCTTTCCCTTTTTTCCCTTTGGTTAAATTGTTTAATTAATAATAATCTTTCCTTAATAATTATTTTTCCCTTTAATTCAATCATCCTTATCTCAACCCATGAGTTGTTCTTTCCTTTACTTCTTCCCCTCCTCTTCTGAAGAGGGGGAGTGAGAGAGAGGTTGTGGGGGAGTTCAGCTGCCTTGCACGGTAAAACCACCACCCTGGCTGGCACAAGGAGGAGGAGGATCCAGCTGGTGGGCAGTGGGGATGCAGCACTGAGTGCTGGTTCGCTCAGGTGCAGCTCTGGGCTTGGGCGCTCACACCAGCATCCCACAGCTGCTGCAGCAGCAGCACAGTGCCCCGTGCAGGGCTGAGCCCCTTGTCCTTTGCAGGATTTCCAGCCCCGTTGTGGGAACAGATAGGGTGGAGAGACCTGGTCAGCAGAGAGGATGGCTCTTATATAAGTGACTCGCTAACTTCCCCAGTCTTCAAGAAAAAACAAAGTGGCAGCAAAGGAGATTGGAGACTACAGCACAGAAGGGAAGTAAGGCCCCTGCTTGTTTCAATCCAGCTTGTTACAGCAGATGCTACAGCCATCGGCTGTCTCTAATAGCACGGCTGTGGGAGCTGTGCCAGTTCAGCTAATGCTCCCTGTAAGCGGTGATGATCTCTGCATCCAGTGAAGCCTTCCACTCTACAGGCACCTCCAGCAATGGGCAGAAAGCTGCGAGCTCTCACGATGAGAGAAACTAAGCAAAGCATAACAACATCCCAGGAACATAATGATACTTGGCATGGGGGAGGAAGTACAAAGAGGCAGCAGCCTGGAGATTTCAGAAACGGCAGCAGCCATAAGTGTGACCCCAGTGGGCTCCACGGCATGAAGAGTGCTGCCCCTTGCTTTCCATAACAAGCAGGAACGTGCTCTACCTAATTCTCTGCGTGGGATTTGGAGACAGTAAGAATTTGTTGTTCATCGGTTTTATGGTGCTTCTGTAGGTTCAATAATTCAGTTTATAGCTGTATTGTGCAATTATATTGCTCATCGCCTTTGTCAACAAATCAGGATATTCAGAGTTCTGGCTTGACCGTGTGGGGTTTAAAAGCTGACCAGATAATGAGGACAGGGAAAAGGGATATGAAGGATAATAGCGCTGGTGCCATTCCTCCTCCATCGGTAAGTTCCCCAGCACAGGGACCTTCAAGCACTTGCACCTGAGCCATGAAAACAGGCTCAATCTTGATGGCACCTGGAGGGAAATGAAGTGCCTGGCCCTCAGACACCCCTCAAATGAGCACCCCGTGAATGGGCACCCCCCATCCTGGGGCTGCAGCTGCCCCTACCCCATGCACACCACCGCTGGCTGGGAGCTGAGCCCAGCAAAGGGGCTAAATGCAGCCCTGCTGCACCCCCTGAGCCAGGGTTTCACTGCAGGGAACACATCAGGTGGCCAGTGGGAGTGGAAACAATCCCCTATATCACTGTGCATCGGCTACATCCGTGCTGCAAACCCTGACTTGCAGGACAGCCCGTGGGGACACAGCTCCCACACCGAGGGCAGGCAGTGCTGGAGGAGCTGCCCTGCACCAGCCGGTGCCGTCGGGGGCTGGCACCAACAGTGGGTCTGTGTGGAGCACACAGTAAGGTGGGAGAAGAAAACTTATTCTAATAAATACCCCAGGCTCATCACTGACATGATGGGTATTCAAGCAACTTTTTTTTTTTTTTTTTTTTTTTAAAGTTTCCCAGCTCTCAAAGGCACAACTTGCTTGAAAAACTCTAGCTTCTCTTCGTGTTCTCCAGTCAGGTACTGAACTGATTTAAGAATGGATTAATCCACTCTTGTCATTTCTAAGTTCAACAATGCTTAGTCTACACAAAAGACCCCTGGCGAAACAAGGAGATACCGGCCAGCACCTACACTTGCATGTTCCTTACGCTGTGCATGTGATGAGACTGACCTGCTGTGCCAGGGAAGGCAGCTCTGATGCATCCTGAGGGCACGGACAGACCCTGAGGTCAGGAGTCAGCAGGCTCCAGCTGGTACAGCATCATCCTGAGCAGACACACACAGCTCACTGCACCTTTCCTGCCCAGGTTAGGCAGGCCAGCACACAGCGCAGCAGGGCAGTGGGAGGCTGGGACCATCCAAAGGGGCTGAGTAACGCTGCTCAGAGCTGCTACGCTGCCTTCTGCGTAAGGACCTCAAGAGACGGGGGAGATGGGGCACGGAACAGATCTCTAGCTATTCCACATTCCTTAATTATTTCATAATAGCGTCTTTAATGCATCTTAGAAGCTTGGAAAGATTCCTTTCATGCCTAATTGCAAAGCTTTCTGAGAAAGCAATCACTGCTCAGAGGCATTTTCCAAGGATTTTTCTGTCTTTCGCCTTTGTAACATCAGTCAAGCAAACCACTATTCAGCCGTCTCTGTAGTCTGGCTCCTTTTTAACCTCTCCTGTAAAACCCTTGGATATTATTATCCTTTCCCTATTTGTTCATGTCTTACGAGTACAGATGCTTATTTGGAGCTTGCATTAGTGCACCCGCTACACAAAGACGACATGAAAGGAGCAAAGAGAGCAGCTAAGTTGAAAGTCTCTTGGATGGGCTTGGAAGTTATTTGTTACCAAATGAGAAGCAATCTTTCATCTGCTTTCACCTGGCACCACTCCGCAGCGGTGGGGAGCAGAGGAGGAGGGCATGCATCCAGCCGCAGGTGAGCAGTCTCTGCCGATGGCTCTGGCTCCTGTCAGATGGGAGAAGGCTCCCCCAGGGAGTGCATTTGAACACTTTATCCCCGTGCTGCAGCACTACAAAGACTCACGCTGAGCAGAGGCATTTTCACCATGTCAGTCACTCCTCCTGGCTTACAGGAACAGTAAAGTCAAGTCTAATACCCCCGCTGCGCGCGGGCGCGCTCACACACGGCGCCAGCAGCAGCTGCGTGCCTGGCTCCCCAGGGTGGCCGCAGCACCAGCAGGAGCCCCGGCCACCACGGGCACCTACTGAACGGCCAAACTACGGGAAGAACAAAGCTTCCCTCATGCCCAGGTCAGCCTGGCACCAGGCTGGAGGGAGAGGCAGGGCTGGCTGAGGAGGGACAGCAAGAGGAGCCTCACGCAGGCTGTGGGAGCCGTGCCCCCGCAAGCGGGGACGTGATGTTCCCCATCCCTCACACCACTGTGGCATCGCAGACCTCCTGGGAGTAAACACAGCAACCATGACCTTTTGAAGCTTGTCTTCCTCTGTGTAATAGTTGTCTCTAATCATGCAGCCGTTAATTGCTTTGTAAGAAGCATGCTGCTCAGCCAGTGGGAGTTGGACACAGCGGCTCCGCTGCCCGGGAGGGTGGTTGTGATCTGTGGGTCTGATCCCGGAGACACCCCCTGCGTGGGGTCAGGCCCCCTGAAAACAGAGGGGTGAAAGGCATCTTACAGGGTTACTGCATCTTACGATGGTGGTGCCCCAAGGGACATTAACTCCCCTCCCAAACTTCTCATTTAGCTTAATTTGTCTGCGTTGTGGCTGGAAAGCCAGCTGGTGGTTCCTCAAAGTATTTCATGAGTACTCCTCAAGAGCTGCTGGGTCAGAAGCACCCAGAGAGCCAACCTTAATGCCTGTCCTGCGTGCTCACACTTACTTCTGTGGAAAAACATGGAGACCATGTTCAGTTGTGGTGCTGTCAGGTGTGTCACCTCTCCCCGTAAGTAAACTCCATGTCCCATCACAGGTGCAAACACAAGTCCAGATCAGGTTCACAGCTCAGAGGAGGTGAGCAGAAATTTCAGTGCACCCCAGCATGTACCATAACCGTGGGGCATGGCACTGCTCTTGCTTCAGCCCCTGCACAGGGGCTCAGAGAAGGGGCTGGAGGCTGTGCACCACCCTGTGAATTCTCCTGATCTATAGAAGCAGTGATGGTGGGGATTTTATTCTGATGAGGCGTGGATGAAGTGTGGGGAATTGTGATCACTCCGATAACCCTTGCTGTACATTTAAAACCCAACCTGTAGCATTGCTTTTCCCGCTGCATCTTTTCATAAATGACAGAACAAAAGCAAAAAAGCAAAACACAGGAATCGTAAGAATGGCAAACCCACACTGGGTCCTTGCACACAACCCAGGGAAGTTTGATCTGTTATCAGACCATTACCCGACCACACAGTGACAGTCAGACCCTTTAGATTTCCCTGTGATCTGTCAAAAGAGATAGCTGATCTGCTGCTCAAGGTGTCACACACACGCCTGGCACACAAAACCACAGCCGGCACCAGCTATGCCTCTGTTGAAACCACACACAGAAGATACATTGCTAGCAGTTAGGCTGTTACAAATACAAGCTCAGAAAGCCAGGATTTTGAGAAATGTTCCTGGACAACAAACATAGGTCCACCGAGCATTACTGCTTTAAATCTGATGAGGATCTCTTAATGCTCTCTCCCTTCCCCATCACCACCTGGCTGGGTTTCCTGATGAAGCTGCACAGCAAATCGAGGAGGAACATCCCTGGAGATGGCCATTGCCATCTGACTCCTGCATCTCCAGGCTGCTCATCAACTCTGCCTTCCAGGTGCTCCTAGTCTGCCTGGATATGGTTTCAAAACCCAAAGGGAAGGCTTTTTTTTTTTTTTTTTTTTTTTTTTTTTCTGTTCAAGCTTTTTTATTTCTTGTTTATCCGTTCATTTTAGTTTGGAAAGGAGACAAAGCAAGGCAAGGCCTCCCCAGGTCTGCAGGGCATGAGGAATGGAGTCAGTGCCAGCCTCCCAACCCTGTCAGCATTGCAACAGCCAGGAGCGCTCAAACATACCATGAATGCCGACTCTTTACCTCCTACGTGAGACCAGTACCACACCAGCCCATGGGCCCTAAGGCAGGAGGGAGCAGTTGTTGCCATACTTTGAGCTTTTAGCCAGGGCCAGCTCCCAAAACCTCTCATTTGTCCAGGAGTTTTCATCACAAATGTGGGAAGCTTCTCAGCTGGCATGCCTTTGTGGGCTTTGTCAGTCACCCTAACGCTCATGCATTGTAGAGCTGGTCCAGAAGTTGAAATAACAGTCGGCAGTGGAATTAGAAAAAAGGGAAAGAACATGGTGATGATATTCGAAAAATGAAAGCATTCAGTCACAAGGCCAGAAAGATTTGCATCAGAGGGAGCTCGGAATAGAAGTGGAGCATCACAAGTTTTGGCCACTGGAGTACTACAGAGATTTAACAACCCAAGTGTTTTCACAGCCAGCTTTAATAGCCAGGCCTTAGCCTCTTTGTTGTTACTCTGTAGTCAAAGCACTTCATACAGATTTTTCTTCTACAAGTCCATCAAGTGCTTTATCTGGGCCAGCTCCAGGGGTGAAGGTCCCACCAGACTTCACAAAGCTGGTTTTGGAGAACACTTAGTTGAGCAAGATCTGCAGGAAGCTCTCCACTTATATTAGTGTCATCCTTCACCTTGATGATAACTAAAAATAAAGTGCTGCAATAATCAACTAGATTGACTAAGACAGATGCAGCTTTTAACATGTGTACTGTAATTAACTTACACAAGGCTAGAAAGCTCCATCTCAGCCTCTTCCCACAGTGGAGTAAGTTTGGCTTTCTAATAATAGGAGCTGGTAACACATGTTGAATTATAAAGTAATCAAAGTTGGTTTTGGCAGGAACAATCTAGATTTGTCGTGCTTCCATTTAATCTCCAAGTCTGACAGGCGCTCATTTCCCAATGGACCTGCTGCTTTGCTCTTAGCTCCTTCTGAATCTTTCTTTTCTGGCATAAGGTAGGGCACAAATTCTTCGTGCGGGGAGGGGAGGATTGCTTTCTCTGACTGTCCTCTTGACAATGCATGTGCTGACTTGCTCTCACTTGCCATATGGTTTGCACACATGAGGTAGGAGCCATACACACACATCGCGGCTGATCTGGATGCACGTTATGTGTGCACACCCACACAAAAGCTGGCGCAGCTATAAACCGTACACTACGGAGTGGCCTGGCCCTGAACTGTCACATATGGGATTACACAGGGCTGTCTGAGCATCCTCTTCCACTTTTGCAGCCCGCATGCATGCAATATTGTGCAGTATCCTTTCACTGCCTTTCGCTGCTGCTTGCATAGACGTCCCTTGTTATTCTGGGACACAGCGTTGGCAGTAAATGCACTTTCTAGGTTATCATCTTTCTTCAAAAATTCTCTCCTAGTCTCAAGTTTCAGATCGTGAATCTGACCAGCCTTAGCACCCTTCATGGTATCCCAGACATCTCGGGATCACCTCTTGTACCACCAGCTCCCTCCTGCGCCCCAGACCTCCTCCGTCTGTGACTCCTCAGCTGTGCTCTCCTTTCTTACTCCCTCATCCCTTGCTTGGCCAAATTGCATCTCTAGGCAGTGACTGAGCAGGACTGCTGCTCGGGCAGCCAGTCCCTTGCTGTCTTTGATCTCATCAGCTCAGCAAACTTCCACACTAGCCAGGTGACAGGAAGTGTCACTTCGTGTAGGCTAAACCCCATAGTGAACTTCTAATTTGGGATACTAAACCATGTCCTATGCCCTCTCACCTTCTTGGTAGTGTTTCTTGTCAGGTTAAGAAGCCCATAATGCCCTCGCATCTCTAGTCTTGTCACCCTCCCTCATACATCCCAGTGTGTGCAGAGCATCTCAGAGGGAACACCAGAGCTGTCCCTCTTTGTCTCACCACTTCAGCTCAGCTGGATTCACAATAACTGACCCTCATTCTACTTACACATTTGCTGCTTCCATTTCCCTGTGCTCTTAAATTTGCAGAACAATTATCCCCATCTGACTCCCCATTGTGCACAAACAAAATGCACCTCCACAATAACACCTGTGTGCTACTTGTGTGTGTACCAACAGCTGTGAACGTCCTCATTCCTGAAGGGGCTTTCCTAAGGCAGAAAAGCTCAGCTGTGCTGGGCCAGGAGCACGCTCACGCAGACAGCCCTCAGCTGCAGAGACCGCACCTCCCAAAGCCAAGTGCTCAACAAGCACCACGTGCAGAGCCTTCAGGTCACTGCACGCACAAGGGAGCACCCTCCCAGCCTGCTGCACCTCCACGGGTTCCTATCTCTGGGGATATCCAGCTTTGCAGACCTGATGGGGACAGCCAGCACCCAAAAGCCTCACCTCAAGTTCTTTCAAATGTTAACTTGGAAGTGAGCAACAGGGAATTTATTCAGATGCAGCTGGAGTCTGAACTTGTTCCCTCTCTCTTTTTTTTTTTTTTTTTAAATCTCATCTGGATGAGAGAGCATTTTGCCCATGTCCACAATGTGTAGCCCTGACCTGGCTTCTCCAAGCACCATCTGCCTCCTCTGACATCTGGGGAGGTGGAGATCCACCAAGCAAACTGTGCCCTGCATGGACAAAGGTACAAATGGTGTTTTCTGAGTGCCTGCTCCAGCGCAGACTCAAATTCAGCCTCGAATTTGCTTTGGTGTGAGACCTAGCCTACCTCTTGCCGCTTACCTGTTATTTATTCTGTCTGGCCATTATGCCATGCAGCGGTCACTCACAGCACACGTGTAGTGCTGAGAAGAGGCAGTCCAAGAGGATTGGAGGGAGTAAATCAGTGTAGTTTTCCTTCTGATGTATTAAATAAGAAGAAGGCATAAAGCAGAAAAGCATTCTTGTAATGGGAGAAAAGGACACGCGCAGAGACGGAGAGGCTGGCTGTAACCATGTTAACTAAACAAGCCCTGCAGAGTTTACTGTCCCTCATGACTTTCATCCCTTTCTGTTGAGCTTCCTAATGAGGACACATGACTTTGCTTCGCTCTCAGCTGAACTGAAATGACGTGATGCAAATCAGGTTTGCTCCTGTCTGCTTTCTGCATTAACAGCAGCAACAGGGAGGTTGTATCCCTGGCGCCCTCATTAGATGCAGCACCACCAGCCCTGGGCAATCTGGTTGCTTGCTTCCCTGTGCTCAGACACAGACAAGGAAGGAGGGCTTAGCAACAGGGCCTGAGTGCTCTGAGACCATGGGAGAAATGAGCCCCATGAGCAGACACAAGTTTCTCAACTGGCCGCAAAAGGCAACAGCTCCCTTTGCTGCAGCAGCCTGCGTGCTGGGGAAATAGCCCAGAGGTCTTCTGCTGCACATCAGAGGGGCTCTGTGTGGTGCCCCTGCTCCAGCTGCCTGTCCTCCCCCTTCCCCATAGGAAAGAGCAACCTCATGGGGAATCCAAAGCCAGAGGACCCTCTGCTTCCTGATCCAGCCTGCTACTGTGCTTCCCCAGGGCTTTATTTACAGCTCTGCTCTTCACCACAGATGAGTGCTGTGAACTGGGCTGTAATCCCCTGCAGCTTCACTGAGATGAGGAGCAACTGCCTCACATAAGAGAAGATGGTCAAAAATTTGGAGAAAGATGGAGAAGTGAGCACACCATGTCCCCGCTGCATTGTCAGTACCCAGAAGGTGCCTTTTCAGGTCACACTGGAAACCAAATGCTGCGTTTCAAAGCACAATGTTTTGATTCAGACTAAGTGCATGCACCTAATTAAAACAAAGTGGTGGTAGTTTGCTTGTAGCAGATAAGGAAGTCTTGAAGATGGTCAAGTTGCATGGCACAGAACTTGCCTGTTACACAACATACAAGGTGCTGGACATTTTTGGCATCCCTTGGGGCACAACCAGCAGCACAGTGCCAGCATTTTCTGTATTGCAATTTATGTGCATGATTTTCAAAAGTTCTTACTTCAATCGAATCAGAGCAAGTTTGCATCCAAACATTTTCACCTGAGAAGTCTTTGCATAAGTAATGCAAATGTAATTCTCCCAACTCTCTTTCAAGCTGGGAGAGGAGCAACATTGCTGTTTCCTCAGGTTTGTGCCTTTGGACAAAGGGTAAACCTAAAACAAACTCCAGCCCATCCAAATGGGAGTTAGATCCATAAAGGGAAAAGCTGAAATGGAAACACGTGGCAGAGACCCTGGCTGCTCTGACTTGGTTTTCCAAATGGTGCCAGGTAGGGAACACTGCTCTGAGTGCTTTTTTCAGTGATTTCTAGAAGACAACCCATACCCGCAAGTGTAATGCACACGTGGTGAATGCCCAGGCAAATGGCCGTTTTAACCTTCACCCATGTACTCTAGCTCTTTATTGTAAGCTGCTGTTTTTCCCCTATGCTTCTCACTGCAGGTAAGCAAAGCTAGTGGGAAAGCGGTGTTCAGGAGGCTGACCAGGCCAACGCTGTAGCTGGAGCATTTTCTATTCAGTGAGACTCTTCCCCTCCAGTGATTAAGATCAGCAGGCAAAGCCTGCATACCTGGACCAGAATATTTCTTGGGTGAGCATAGTCAGGACTGGTCTTGGCAGCTGATCCAGAAAGAACCTCATGCCCAAAGGGAGGGCACAGCCCTGCGCAAGCAGTACCAAGTCGCAGCTCACTGGCCTGGAGCTGGAGGGGGAAGAGGCACAGAAACCAGTAAAAAGGCAAGGGAACAGAGAGTAGAGACTGTGCTGGTGGGCTGAACCACCAGAGGTGGCTGGGGACCAAGAACCAGCTCAAGGACAGGCTGGACCCCAGACAGTCCCATGTTCCCAGAAACAGGGATCTCACAAAGTGCTCCCGTGGGAGGGCAAGGGGCAGCTCCCCAGGATGAGCTGGGACAAGGGACTTGCCAGCACCAAGAAATAGCAAACTTGGCACTTGGAAATGCCATGTCCAGCTGCTGCAACGGGATCCCCAGCCTGGAGGGTACAAGAGCCCTATTGGTATTCTCTACCACACCCTCACCCAGGCATAATCATAACCTCTGAATACTTGTTCCAGTGGAATTACCCCTCATGTTAAGATTATAGTGTGCAGCTGTAAATGCAACAAAATTTGGCTGGCTGCTTTTTCTGTAACTCCAAGTTCTCAAAACGCAGTCAAAGCCACTTTCAGCTAGTTTCACTTAAAGAAAGTCTAGCAAACCTGTGAGTTACACACAAAATGCAAGCCATAAACCATCAAAGGTTCTGTTAGAGGGTTGGTGAACTTTAGCAATGCCTTTGATGAAAATGGTCTGAGTTTCAAGTGTGTAATGAAACCCCAAATCATTCAAGTTTCACATGGTTGCAAATATTTCTCACAGTTCTGATCAAAGGTGCATTCAGCAGGGAAGAAGCTTTGATTTTGCAGTACAGGGGATGTGCTGAAATTTTCAAAGCCAGGCCCTGGGATTTAGATGAGCAGTTCTTCTTGGAAGCGATGCAGCTAAACTTAGCAACGCTTAGGGGGAAGTTACATGAAGATGGCATATTTGGATTACTCCTGTTACCCCTAACCCCCTTCCCAGGGGGGACTTTTAATCCCCCACGCTGACATTCAGGAGGCTGCATGCCCCCGCAGTGTGCTCGGGTTCAGCAGCTGCCCTCCCTACGTATCTATTTCTAATGCTCTTCCCTGATTTCACTCCATCAGCTGCCAACATTCCTGCTCCGCAGCACTTCCGAGGAAAAGCTCAAGTGTGTTTTGGGGAAGAGGCGTTAATGCTGCAGGACTAGTTGCTGACCCCCACAGCAACAGGGAGATGTGGGGGCCACGCAGCACAGCTGGGGAGGTTTCTCCAGTGTCTCTATATGGTCCCACCACCGCCCTGTGCCTCCCTGGCCAGCACCACCCTGGGAGAAACGGGAAAGCAGCTGCATCTTTCACTGCAAATGACAAGACCCAAATCCCCCTGGAGCCAGAGGCATATGTAAATGTCTGGTTTTAATACCTCTGCCTCGCTGTGAAGTCTTCATTTGTGACAAAGATTTCCATAGCAACAGACTGATCTTGCTAGGAGGACTGTGGTCCCCTTGGAAGAGCAGGTGGAAGGAGGGAATAGAGGAAGCACAGCGCTGCTCGGAGAAGTGGATGTAGGTATTTACGTAACCAGAGCACAGGCTTCAGCGCTTCAAAACTCCCCCAAAAGAGTTCACCAGAAGAACTATGCAGAGGGCACTCTGAAGGCATTACACTGGGGCAAACAAGACACAGACTCTGTACAAGCCACATCTCCCCACCTGGAGCACAAGGATCCTGATGCTGCTCCCCTCTGCTGTGGCTCCTTGTCTCCGTCAAGGGGCCTGGTACAGGTACCCGAGGCCAAGAAGCAGCTTTGGGTGCTGCAGCCCTCCAGCTAGAGGTATGCAAAGCAGAGGAGAGATTACACACCAGGCATCAGCAGGTGCGAGCTCTTATCGCAGCCCTGCCAGATATTTGCTCTATCCCCAGCTCACCCTACTATCCTATTTCTGTCCTCCACAGGCAGCAGCTACTAACACTGACCCACCAGGCTGTTCCATAATTAGCCACAAGCTAATCAATGTTTAGATACTGCTTTTAAATCCTTAGCTACTTGGCTCTATGGCAATGCAGAGCTTTGTCATGCTGATAGATCCAACTCTGTTAGAGCAAAGACACATTGCTGGGCCCACAGATGCTATTTTTCCCGAAGAAAAACCCATTTTACAGGCAGTCTGGCATAATATAGCGATTTATTCCCACATCCAGCTTCCAACCAGTACAAATAATATGCACATGCATTACAGAGCCATCGGCTGCTTCCTAAGAGGCAATAACAGTGTTTGGTCAGAGGGGGCTGGGGCAGCCAAGGACTTAAGGAAGCAGCAACTTTTTCTTTGCAATGTGTTTTGCTTCCTGATAATTTTATTATTTTCACTGAGATATTACAGTAAGTGGCTTGGTAGCACCTTGTGATTCTGACAAATAAATCACATCACAGCAATTTAAGTGCAGAGGTAGCACCTTTGGCTGGCATATTTCACTTTAATGTGTCTAGAGGCATTTATGCAGAAAGCCCTGCAAAGGCAGAGCAGATTCTTTTCCTCCTGTCTATGTAATTCCCTACTCTGTTGTTTTTATCACCCAGATAAGAGGCTACTGTTACAGCAGGTTCAAAGACTAGAAGCTCCAGGGGGAGAGAACAAGATCCAGCATCACAGAAAACTTTAGTGTCTTTGGCTTTAGTATTAGATGACTTAACACTTCACCCAGCGATATCAAAACCCACCCTGCCTGAAATTCAAGCCTATTAAAGCTCTTCATGGTTTCTGAGACAGACAGATGTTTCTAAGAGCTTTTCCTACTCAGATCGCTCTAAAGTCCTGAATGATTTCATTTCTGAAGGCAACATCCCTACAAGCATTACCATTATTCTCTTTACTTTACAAAAGCAAGTAGAGGATGCCCTGAAACAACACACTCAGTTTTTGGACAGCTGATTGAGTTAGCTTATTTATAAATGATTCCTACGTAAAACTGGTCTTGTTCCTTCTACCGGCAGCATCCACCTACCAGAAGAGCCCTGCTGCTTTTCTCTTCTACCCCTCATCTCTCCCAAAACAGAAAGTTGAGTTAAACAGTACCAGAAAACAACCCCCATAGAAAAAAAAAAAAAACCTAAACACAGGGAACGCTACATTACCACCCCACCTTGCAAAGCCTTAACGCAGACTTACTACCTCAGCTGTTGTGCCTGCAGCAGCTCAAAAGATGCTAGCCTCCCCATCTCAGAGCAGCACACTGAACACAAAACACCTCTCTCCTTATACCAGCAAACCTACAGGCATTTTAGGATCCAACCTCTTATTCCTCATGAGGGTAAACAATCAGCTTCTTGTCCAATTTGCTGAATTTGATATTTTCTCCCCCTGCATGCAAGCAAGCTGTTAATTATTTATAAGCCTGTCTGTAATGCTCTAGTTTACATGCTGGAATTTACATGATTTATTAAACAAAATAGCATTTAAAAAGAACTCCTGTCATAGATATGTTATCCTTAAAGGAAACCAAACATTTTTTACTTAAGGAAATAACTAAATTAAGGAATTGCTTAAAAGAAGATGCCTTCTTTTGTTTACAGACACTTACCCACTTAAATAAATCATCTCCCTCCTCCCTCTCATTCACAGGTTTTGCGATGAAGTCTCATTAGTTGACTAACCTTTGTGAGTACGTTGGTGTCGCAGCAGCAACTGCTTCGTGAAGATTATGCATTAATCATGAATTCCTAACTGACTGTCTTAAAAAACTGGGAAGGTCAGCTGGTAACTGTACATTGATTAGTGGCCCAGAAAGCACAACAGTGGGAAATTAAAAGGGTATTTGACCCTTGCTAGGTGTTGTTTTTTAACCCAAATTTACTTACTTTTTTTCCCCACCACCATGAAACTCAGATTTGGTCTGACAAAATATTTCATATTGATCATCGTGCATTTTTTTTCCCAATAAAAACCCTTAAGAATGTTTAAAAAAAAAAAAAAAAAAAAAGAGAGAGAGAGAGATTTCATTTTTCTATTTCAGTTTTTCTTGAAACAATATCCCATTCAGAAGGAAAGTGCTGCTGCTAGTTCCTAGATGTTATTCATTACAGAAACAGACTGTGATGCTGTAAAGCCTGACCTGTTTCTCACTGGGAAATACTCCATCCCCCTCACAGCTGGACCTTCTCTAAATTCAGAGTCAGAGTCCTGAGCCTCCAAATTCAACCAGCTGAGCAGTGTCTCCTAAGTAGAAATAAAGCTTAATGCATTTAAGGCTGAGTCAAAATGGTTGAAACTGAACTTCAAATAATAAACATATCAATCATTTTTCCTTTATTGGATTACACCTGTATCAATCATGATCTTCACAGCAACCACAGAAACATCGCTACTACACTTCCAACATTGCTTTATGTATGTATCAGTGTCCTTGTACTTGGCTCTGGAGACCTGCAACCTCTAACTCATCTTTTGTCAGGTAAAATGACAGGTTTTAATTTCCTTTCTTGACAAGAGGATATGATCCATAACTGCTAAAACAGTAGGTTCGTTTGTGAATGCAGGGAATTATGTAATTTAGTAGAAAATACCCCCTAAATCCAGTAAATAACAACAATTTTGCTATATGTAAAAGCTAGATATATTCAAATAGAAATAAAGTTCACATTTGGGCAGTGGTGGTAATTAGATTATGGACTCAGGTTACTGAGAGATGGATACAGAGTCTTTGAACTGAGGCCCTGTGTCCTTTTCCAACACACATTCTGCTGCCAGTCACTGGCTTTGATGTAGAAATCCTGGTGTGAACTTTGCTTGCCTGGGTTATCAGGAAGATCAAGCCAGATAATCACAATGGTCCATTTTGGCCTTAAAATCCCTGACAAGCCAAAGCTGTGAATCTGAGTATGAATTTTTTGGCACTGACATTAACATCTCTCTTCTCTTGGGGAGTTGAGCTATGGAAATTCTCGACAGCAACTGAATCAGCACAGCAGCTCACACCGGAGTAAGCATCTGTGGAGAATTCTTTGAGCAAGATTATTGCAAAATATTGCTGTGCGTCATGTTAGGGATATAATCATGAGGTTTATTCCTTTCTTTTTGACTGTTGACAGTGGAGGAACGCTCGCAGCCCACTCGCTCGCAGCATGGCTCCCCTCTGATTTTGGGAAGGCTGGAAATAGCCCAACTAATGGAGTGACTCCAGGCTTTGTGAGAGTGAATGGAGTGAGACTCCAGCCTCAAGGGATGCAAAAAATAACCCATGTTTTCCTTGAGTCTCACAATACAGGAGAAAGATGTGTGTATAATCACAGATAAGGACGTGCATCTATTGTGAGACTCGAGCAGTCCCCAGGTGCATGAGATAAAGCTGTGCCTACTCCTACTCTGTAACTGTCGAACCCAGGCAGGGGCCCAAGAGCCCCTATAGCCTTAGAGGACAAAGGGACACAATGCAACAGACATGACGTGGGAAACAAACCTTACTGAGTGAAGAAATGGGTCCCTCCTGGATTGCAGCATTTGTCAAACCAGAGTGTTGCCACCTGCTTCTCTTCCCTATTTAATGAATATTCCCTGAACAAAAGAAAAGGATGAGCAAATCAGCTTTAGATGAAAAAGAAAAAATATCTTCTGACATCGTCATCTTCTTCCCCTGTCCACAAGTAGCTGTGTTTAGGATTTGTGAATAGGAATTCCCTTTTGAGTGGGGAGTTCCCCTTTTTGGTTTTGTTCCTGCAAAACCAGCAGCAGCGACATGAGCTTCCCCTCTGACTCCCTCTGCGTGCCTGAGCTGTTACCTGAATGCCCCATCTCCTTAACGAGAGCATCTTGGGCTCAGATAGTTCTTGTACTGGACATCAGGGGTGTCAGACAGATCATGATAGCTTATTTGTAACGGATGTAATAAAAAACTGAGAGCACCGCTATATGCTGATGGCTTCTGAGCTTCCAGCAAATGGCCTGGGCCCGCGGTCAGCAAGAACTCCGGAGAGTCACTGGGAGCTTCTCTGCCAACCCCAGGGGGCATTGGATTGGATTTTTAAGGTGATAACACATCTGCATCCTGTAAAACTCTTCTGTATGACCTGTAGCCCCCAAGAAGTGCTTCAGGAGATGCTCTGCAGGCTCAAACCCTTGCTGATCCAGGCTGGGACTAGGTGGAGATGGGAAAGCTGAGAAATGTGTTTCTCAGTCCTAGACCTCTGACCTTGTTGATGGTTTGCTCACTTTCTAAACATGTGGTTTGCATTTATAAGGCTTCCCTCACTTGCAGCCATTTGTCTTCCTCCCTGGGTAGTCAAAGGACCTGTCTCAGGCCGGTTTTATGCAGGCTTTTATTGTCAGACCAGACCCTTCCTGCAGCCTCCAGGAGGGAAAATTCTCTAAGAGGTGAGGAAAACTGGAAGGTACCATTATGTCACCTCACACCAGGAGCCTTGAGAGGCCAGCAGAGACCTCCAAGATCAGTGCCAGGTAGATGCCTTTATGAGCAGCTTGTCTGGAGCAGGCATTGCCCTATCACATTGTTCTACAACGCACACATAAAACAAAGCTACCCTCCTGCTCTGCATGGCTGGAGCAGCTTTCCCCTCAGTGAGAGCACTGAGTTGGCAGAGAGAGAGAAAATGAATGCAGAAGTTGCTTTGGACTCCAGCTTCTAACATTGTCTTTGGAGCTGAATCCTCCTCGTCCCTGCACCATTGGCTTGAGTTTACACGGGGTCTGCTGATTCTTCATCTCATTTGCTTCAAACACGGGATTACGCAAAGCATTCAAAATCAGAAACAACCACCAAAAAAAAAAAAAAAAAGAGAAAAAAAAAAAAAAAAGAAAAGCCCTCTGCCATTGAATAAACAAATACAGGCCTTTGCAGGGTGAAATCAATTCCTGTTAGTATTCTGTACATGCAATAGAAGCAATTCTACTTAGCTCTAACTTAAATGCCACTGTATGTCACACTTTGCAGAAACTGATAGTTCCATTTTCAGCGTATTGATCTCCAATTAAATCAATGGTTTTGAGCAAGTCCACCTGTCCAATCCATAGAGCAGATTTGAGATACCCAATCTTCAGCAGGTGTGTAGAGAAAGGGCTGGCTGAAAATGTAATTGGAATTGGAGGAGTCTGTGGTGTGCTGTGCATGTATGTGGCATCTCCAAGCTCCAGGCCAAAGAAGAGACATTTCTTTTGTTCATTGAGGAGCTCATTTCTGTAGGAGCAACCACAGATCCTCTCTAGCAGGAGCTTAGACACAAACAAGGGAATCTGTCCAGTGACAAATACGTACACTGGATGTGGCCAGCAACCTTCTTGCCTTCTTGAACAGCAGACACTGTGTGAGACCTCCTTTGAAAGACAGTCTTAAACCTCTTCTGGACCTCACATTCAGCAAAAGTATTACGTCAGTGCCAAACACTGAAAGAGCACCTCATGCTGAAGTGCTAATATATATATATATATTTTTTTTTTTTTTTAAACAAAGCCAGAATCTTCTGTGTAGGATGTGTGTTGACCAGCTAAGCCTGCAAGATCGAGGGACGATATGTCAGGAGTGCTATAGTTAATGCACCCCTGGGACAAAGAGTCATCTTCATTCCTTACTGAGGAGTGCATTTAGACAAGGGGGATACTGATGTCTTTCCTCAGAAAAAAGTCTGCGTGAACACATATACCTTAAAGTTTGCATAGAGAGTACTAGAATAAAGCAATCTCAAGTTGCTGACATAAACTAATCACTAATATAACTCCAATCCCACACTCACTGCTCGTTACTAAGCACCAGGCTGAATGTGGGCACTTGACACAGCAGGCAGCAGCAATCCCGGAGCCCTGGGCTGGAACCTTTGTGTTCCTGTTTGTTTGTTATTGTTGTTGTTGTTTTAAATAAATGTAGCAAGAAATACCAAAGGCTCCTAGTAGTCGAGGCTGCATCTTATTAGAACACAAAAATAATAAAATGGAGCAAGACTAGCAAAATTAACTGTAGTCACACACACAAATCTCCCTTTCAAATTATATCTGATGTTCTGGGTTGAAATAAATTCTTTGCGGGTCCTTCTTTGTCTGTCAGCTCTGCATCTGGGCTGTGAGTTGTTCCCTGTTGCAGGCCAGGAACTTCCCCGTTCATCCCCTAGCCATGCTGATGGCTCTTCATCACCATCTCCTGTCCTCGCGCTCTTTGCACCATCTCCAAGCCAAAATGCTCTCAGAGATCTCCACTCCACGCACCAGTATCAAGGACAAGGAGATCAGACAGCCTTTCCCTTCCTGCCTGGTCATACCACCACTTTGGCAGGATGTCTCTGTCCAGAGAACATGAACAAACAGTATTACTATCTGTCCCCTGCAGAGATGCACACAGACCCTCTTCTTACTAGGACATTCTCAGATTACACAGACGTGACAACTAGAGGACATTCCCATACAGAACATATAATTATAGGGGTCAGCTGAAATTAGTGACAATCTTCAGCCCAGAAAAAGGCCGAGCAATTACCAAGGACCATTTTGGATTCAGGGTCTCTTTCCTAGTGGGAGAACAGAAACACAGTGAACAAAAAACTTGCCTGTCTTGTCCCTTAGGGAGAGCAGGAAAAGAGACGATGCTTGAAAAAGGACTTCTGGGGGTTACATGGAATATCTGTTAAGGAGCAGCTTTCCCTTCTCTGCTAGGCAAACTGGGAATGGAGCTAGTGAAAAACACTGAGGGAGAGGCATAGAGTGCTCTGGAGGTGTTCACGATGGCTGAGTTTTAGACAACATGCTTTTACATCCTTCATTCACATGCCCCTGATGCTATGATGGGTTATATTTATCAAGCTCCTCTGACAGTCTCCTCTGGACTCTGACCATCAATTCATCTCCTTTCACCTGATTCCAGTCACCTCCATTTTTTAAGAGCTGTCTGTCAGAGGAACACGTCTTTCTCTTCTGCAGAATTTTGTCACTTCTTTCCTTTTGTGTACAGACCCCTCAGAAGGTGAGATATAAAGTGTTGCTCTGCTCCATCACTAGACCTTTAATCTACTGGGTATAAAGCCATCTCCTGGAATATGAACCCAAGACTACTGTGTCCTAACCTTGTCTCTGTTAGGTCCCCTACAGCACACACAGGAATGAGAGGATGGCTCCTGGTTTCTGTGGACTTATGGGGAGGAGAGTTGCTGGGCTATGACTAGGTGGGCTGATGTGCCACATGAGGTACTCTGAGAAACAGGCAGCCCAGAGGCAGGCATTCTGTCCCTTTTCCTAGTTGCAAAACAGATGTGCTCACAGAGCCAGGACAGGTCCAGCACTGTGCCAATGAAAACAGGGCAAGAAATGAACACAGGGCTTCCAGCACCCATACGAAGCCATGTAGAACAGGCTGCAGCCCATAAGAGCTCATTAGATTACGTGCAGCCTGAAAATGCCTGAACTGCTGACATGGCCTGAATCAATACTGTTATGAAGGTACAGCATGACATCCAACCTACCGAGTCCTTTCAGATCCATGGTGGCTTTACATTGTACCAGCCATGGCAGTGCTGCTTCCTTGGCACAGTTCCTCTCCATAGGCATCGCCTTATCCCTGCATGCTAATCTCTAAGCCCTCCATACTCTAACATCCCTTGCACAGTAGTAAAGAATGGGCTGAGTGGCACAAGTATTTTGATCAAATATGTATGGAAGTAACTCTGATACATTTGCTATGTTCTTACGTACCTGCCTTCAGCAGAGTCCCAGTTCAGCGAAGTCTATCTCCATATTTTCAGAGACTTCAGTGCAATCAGCATATTTCCTAGTAAATAAGAAAGTACAACTTGCTCAGTAGGGATTAGATGTAAGAACTTTAATCTTTCAAGTCTGCTTCCTGGGCTCGTGAAATGGGTCCCGCTCCATCCCACTCGGTGGCTGCTTTGTCCTCTTTCTCAACATGCTCCTGGCTATTGTGGGGAAGTCTCCCCTGAAGACAGGTTTGAGCTCTCTGCCTGGGCATTTTCTCATGCAGCTGAAAACATGCCTGAGCAGCTCACATACTGAGCCCAAGGTTGGAAGCCTGAGAGTATTAAAAGTGACAAACAAAAACATTATGGAATAGGAGCTGGAAGTTATTTCCTCCTTTTCTGACCTATTGTTAGTGCAGTTGTGGGGGAAATGGCAAATTTTACTGCTCTGATCTTTGCTTGTAACAAGCTCTCCAGCACCCCTGCAAGGAATTTTACTTTAGGTTGATGAGTTTTAGAATTTAATTTCCAGTGGCTCAGAATTTGTGACCCTGAAGCCCACCTGAACTCAGGGAGCACAAAAACATTTTTTTCTTCTCTTCACCATGCTGTACAGTATTTGGCTGAATTTCACTTCCAAGTTTTAGAGCTGGAGGTATGAAGAAAATAAAGTACTCATGAATATTCTCTTCAACACACTCTGCATATTCCTACAGGTGGACTTCAGAGCTTGTCCTCTTGCTTTCCAATCATTTGTGGAAGATGGGTTTTTCATTTGGAACAAACATTGGCCAGAGCAAAAGTGTCCCAATACTCACGGTGTCCAACTGCAGCCCTGCAGTTGCAGGCTCATAGTGCTGGATCCCATTGCGACCCATATGTTTCCTTGCCAGGAACAAGTAGTATTGGTCCTTTTGATGACAGACAGTCTGCAAACAGTCAGAAAATCCAGATAGGTTTTGCAGAGAACAGCAAAGCGCAAAGTGGACTGAAGGGAAGTGCTGATTACTCTGATTTTGCTGGTTTTATGAGAGAGCCATTTTTCCTGGCCTACATTGTGCTCCATGGGGTACAGGCCAGGCTTGTGCTAAGCTTTCCACCCTGTTACACAAACCTTCCAGCAGATATCAAATAAAGGTTAACACAGTAAAGGCAGCAGGATGAGGGACCCCACCTAGCCCCCTGGGGCTCTATGTCTGCTCCTACCCCAGCACCAGGCCTGAGCTGTGCTGATGCTGCCTGTGATGACTCTGTCCCCAGCTGGTGGGCAAAGGCCTGACCCTAGGCCGTACCTCAGGGATCACAGCCTGTCCCCACGCCTGTCTCTGCTCTCTCCCAGGGACCCAGGGCTGTCCCCAGCTGTCCTGCCACACTGACCAGCCATACCCTTGGATACCCTTGGCCTGCCCTGCCCATCGTGTCCCACAGCTGAGGTGAGGTGGGGTGGGGGGCAGCTGTGAGGGGAGGCTCCACCACCACCACACTCTGTCTCTTGCTGATTTTTGTTGGCTTCACGCACCCCAGATATTTATGACTGAAGTAGGGGGCTGGTTCTGATGAAATCTCCCTCAGGTGTGGTTTGTGGGGCCAGTGCTGAGCTATGCTGGCATGGCACCTGTGAAGTTGTTTTTATAACAGGTGTTAGAAGCTTTGAAATATTTGCTGGTCAGGTTTGAATCTTGCTTTTAATCATTTAGCGTTGTTTAATCATCTTGTCCCGACTGCATATGGCTCCCAGGCATCATTTCCACAGCAGAGCATTTTGCTCCATCCCATTCTCCTCCCAGCTCAGGCAGTGCCCGGGGTGCGGCCAGGAGCAAGGCCTGCCGAGCGCTTTCTCAAAACTCTCCCATTCACATGAGAAATAAACCCAAAACCAGTGACAAAAATGTAACTGCATTAATGTGGGGGAGACATGGTGGGATACACCGCAGGATGGGCCATTAGCGTTTGGCTGAAGCAATGCTAATACAAGCCTGAAAAATATGCAGCCCAATTACTGCAGATACACCAATGAAGTAATGGGGAGCCTGGGAGAGGGACTGATGAGCAGCTTCGTAACGGGCTAATGAGCAGCCTGGCTGCTCTCCATCAAAGGCCTAGCGGAATTTGGTACAAGACCCCAGGGGTGGTACAGGAGGGGAATGTGCAGACTGGGAAATGTCCAAAAAGTGCATTAAAATACAGCAGGAGCCGAGTGGGAGCTTATGTTTAGCACGTGAATAAAATAACTTAAACATGACAGGTGCATGAGAACCAAGATATTTCAAAAGGAGCTATATTTGCATGATACAAAATACGAGGAATAGATTAAATGTATTTTTAGGAGAGCACTTTTAAACTTAGAGCTTCTGGGTGGCTGGAAACACCTTTTATTCCAGATAATGGAAGAAGGTGCCAAAAAACCCAGCCTCTTAGGGTTTGACTCATAGGGTGTATTAGAATAAAAAGGGAATAGATAAATAAAAAAGGGGGAATAAAAAAGGGAGGAAAGAGCAGGTCTCAGGGATGGGAGGTGGTTTGGGAGGAGCTGCCAAGGATGTCTGAGGAGGAGGTGGGCAGAAGGCAAAGAGGAGTTTAGGGAGAGGCTGGGGATGGCCAGAAGCATCTGACACAGGAGCAGCTGGACCCGTTACTCAGGTGTTTGCATCTGCTGTCTGGTAAATAGCTGAAAACCATCTCCATCTCTTGGTCTGTAAGGAAGCTAACAGCTTTCTGCTGCTCCTTGTTGTAGTTTAACTGAAACAACTAAAACAATTGTAGTGGATTCAAATTCTGAACATTCAAATTCTGCTGATAAAACATGTGAGAAATTAGTACAGCTGGATTGTAGGATAGTTCTTCTCAGCCTTTAATTCTTTAAAAAAAAAAAAAAAAAAGAGCTGAGGTCATTAGTAGGTTGGCCAAGTCAAGATCTCAAAACTTAAGCACTGTCTACAAAGCCTAAATTTGCCTTTCTGCTTATGCATTATGTTATCTATTTTAATGAACTGTTTGTGTGCATCCAAGGACTGACCTGCATCTGCTTGTGCTCCTGACAGCATAGCCCTTGCAGGTGTTTGGTTATCATCCATTTTTGTCATAGCTGGGCAACAAGAGGTTACATGACTGATTAACTTGACAGGAAACTATTTCAGCATGTGCTAAAGTGTGTTTGGGAATCGTATCCTAAGGTAGGTCAGAACTGGAGTTCCAAAGAATGTGAGCAATTCTCAGATTAAGATAAAAAATGCTCAGATGAGCGAAATAGTTGACATAAATGATAGTTATTCAAGAGATGATTGAAAAGCATCTCTCACTTCTGGACATGCAGTGTAAGACTACCCAGCACAGGGGTGAGGTCACAGCACATGGGTGAGGTCCCTGACTAGAAGTGCTGATGATCTTTCTTAATCAGTCTCTAATGTCTTCCTTCCAATTTCTTGCATTGTAATGATCTTCTTGCACTGGATCTCTAATTCCAGAGTGATCTCTCAAAAGCCTTTGATGGAGGCGCTAGGAACCTGAGAGCAGTGACTTGCTTTGAAGTGGCTGGGTGATGGTCTCAGAGGGACATAGAATAGGGTAGGTATTTTGCAGTGTATCATCACCTGCTACTGAAGTGCTAACATGAATCCCTTGCCAGTCATAGGCTGCAAACAGCAATCAGATCCTGCCTGTTATACTTTTGATAAGGGAAGTTGTAGTGTCTTGGAAGTAAAACTGTTTGACTGACGTATTTTGCTTCAGCTGCCACGGCTATAAGTTACTTCAGTGCAAAAACTGAGATGTAATTATTCCTAATGGTGTCATGTTGACTTGCTTCTTGTAATGCTAGGCAGAAAGGTAGCTTCTGTAAATCAGGAAACTAAAACCAATTAATAATGAAAAGGATGACTTCTGCAAGTATATGCTTGAATGAAGAAAGTGAAGAGATGTGCGTGAACACTTACTCCAATCAAAATAACAATTTTTCCAGCAAGTTTTTTCTGATCCTTTCTGTCCATTCCTCATCAGCATTCACAGAAGTACATACTGTTTGTGAGAGCGTTTGTAAGGAAAAGAGCACATGAATATTTATAGAAATTACAAAAAATGACATGCAACTATACGTGCAAAATCTGTATGAGAAGCACTTGGGTGCCCATCGTGATCTTGGTAGAGTCTGCACCACTCAGCAGCATCTCTACTAACAAATGGGGGTGCAAGTACCAGGGGACTGATCAAGCCTTACAGGCACTAAGTAGCTCACATTCAAAGTAAATGAACTCTGGAAAAATCCTTGGCTCAGATATCTTTTGCTTCCAACATTTAGCTAAGAAATAAATATACATATATTTTACTAGGATTTTAGGGTAAGAAGTGGAGAAAACAGATGCTGACTTCAAGAAGGTCAGGTTTTTACCTTAAACTCTTCATACACAATTTGTGAACTGAATTTGCAAACAAAATAGAGCTGAATTTATTAGTTAATCCTGTGACTGAACATCTATGCAGAATTTTATACTTGGGCTTGGACTGTTTATCCTGCTGCTTTCAAGTAGATAACGAACCAGCAACAAAGTAGGGCAAAGCAATGGCTCTCTCAATAAATATATACAAAAATCTACTTTTTAGATTTCAGGACTGTTTTCCTGTTTTGAATCAATACGTAACCAAGATAGGCTGACACTGAGAGGTTATGATTTATGATTTCACTTTCACTCCCCCTCCATCTCCCAGATAGTCAGTGGGGTGATTATGCTGATGCTAACTGAGGTGCTGTTACAGTGCGTATGCTAGAACAAGTATGTTATTAACCCTGTTACCCTAAGTTGCGGTATTACACGCAGT
This sequence comes from Anas acuta, assembly GCF_963932015.1. Classification (NCBI taxonomy): domain Eukaryota; kingdom Metazoa; phylum Chordata; class Aves; order Anseriformes; family Anatidae; genus Anas; species Anas acuta. The sequence continues at coordinate 3,313,083 of NC_088994.1, forward strand.
TTCTCCTGAGCTTCTAGCTAAATCCAAAGTAGAGATGAATCTGTAGTGCTCTCCTTCTTAACCAGCTGCTCTCTGGTCTTTGCTTGGTGCAAGTTCCCATTGATGGAGTGTGTTGTTCAGAATCATTTCCTAAGGTTTTTTTTTTTGTTTTGTTTTGTTTTGTTTTCAAGCTGTGTTTGCCCTTGACTTCTTTTTTCATATTGAATGCCAAAGTGTTTGAAACTGTTTCATTTCATTTCATCTCAAAAGAGTTGTAATAGCTTATCTGCATTGCTGTTCCCACTCCTCTATTGAATGGTGTACTCTTCTGGCATTCTTTGAATCTACAGGCTCCAAAGTTGTTTTCTGTGGATGTGATGTAACTTCTTAAATGAGGCTGCCTGTCAAATGTTTTTTAAAATAATAATAAAAAAAAAAAAAAAAAAAAAAAAGAACTATGAAAGGGCAAAGGTTAATTGAATGGGGTGTAAGTTCATTGGAACATTTGGAAATGCTTGCTTGACTCTGAAAGCTGTGATTCATAGGTCCTTTTCTACAGTGTCTTGGGAAATAGAAGCAGGAACAGGGACAAACAAATTAAAGGTGGTTAGAGTGCTGCCACCTTTTGGTACAAAATTAGGGAGAGCTCTTGCCAATACAAAGAGAGAAATGTCTTTTCAGTACCTGAACAGCAGTGAAAAGATTACCTGGACATAATCTGCTTAGCAAGAATGTTATTCCATGTAGCTGTTGTGGTGGTTTTTGTTTTGTTTTTTTCCCCTTTGTGCAGTCTTTCCATCTGCATGTTCTTTATTTGCTAGTTCTTTTCAATAACAGTCTTCATTCCATTGTTTGTCATGTTTGTATGTATGAGAAATGCAACATGAAATTGCTTGCAGCATCCCATAGCCTTGGGAAAGGATGCTCCGATGCTTCTTTTTGGAGGTGCAGTGGCTTAAATCAAAGACATAGCAGCTGAGCAGGTTGTGGAAAATTGCTTGACATGGAAAAATGACTTGTGTCTAAGTGTTGCTTGTCTCCTGGCACTCTAGAGCTAGGGTGAGGAGTGAGCTGGTTTATCAGTCTCGCTAAGAGTCAGCAGTAATATGCAGTTAGACTTGGAACACTGCTTCTTCCTCTGTGCACCACTCAGAGACAGACAGAGATAAAGGGGACAGTGTGTGGCATCCACATGCAGTTTTACTTCCTGCCACAATGTGTTTAAATGCTTCTGGTGTAAATTTTAAGCAGTATAACCCATACGAAAAGACAGATATTGTATAGACAGAACATAGGATTTTTATTTTTATTTTTTCCAGTGTGTTTGTCTGTGTAGGTGGAAGGAACACGGGAACAAACCAGAAATCTCACTTCCTTTCATGAGTAACTTCCTCGAGGGGGATAAGAGATGAGGGGATAAGAGATGCCACCCATGATGTCTCTTTGCAGAAGCTGGGAGGGGAGGTTGGTGTTGGACATGCATATATCCATGGGGATATGTAATCCCTCATTACTGGACCTTGTTGAGTGGGGGCAGTGCCTTTATCAGGAAATGGCTGATGCCCCACATGCACCAGTACAGCACTGGGCTCTGGTTTGTGCTGGGAGCTGATCCTTCATGGAACAGTGTGCTTGGGGGCTGTTACCTGGGGGCACTGCCGGCTCCTCCTGCCTGTGGCAGTGCTGTGAGCAGTAGGCTGTGGATAACTAGCGGGTATCTGAGGTTTTTAATAACCATTTTCATGGTAGGCAATGACAGTAATATTTTAATAAATGAGAAAGCTACCCATTTCTTTACTCCGCAGGCTCCAGCTTATAAGTGATAGTTAAATTGTGCTATAATTCTATTTTACAATACGTTCAAGACCTGTTTTTGCAACTTTGAGTCATGCTTTCTTACAGGAGTAGGTTCTTTGACTATAAAGCAAGAGTCACACGGGTAAAGATGCAGAACCATGCCTTGTATCCGTATTGTACATGCTGCATCTAAGTTATTGCATGGATGCTGTAATTATTATTTCTGTAGATTTTATGAACTCAGCATAAATGCTCTCAGGGTAAGAGTCCTGACAATGAACAACTGAGAGGAAGCTACAAAGGGATCTTAGTTGATACGCAAAATACAAGATGTCAAGATCTGACATTCTTCATCACTTATAAGAAGACATCTAATAACTCATAAGTGAATGTAAATGTCATATCACTGCTAAAGCATTATGCATTCTCTATCAACCAGAATAATGAATGATTACAAATGTTGCAGTGCACAAAACACCAACAAAACAAAAGTGAGGCATGAAATTAAATTAAAGAAATAAAGCGGAAAATAATGATAATGCTACTATACCTTGCTTTATTAATACTTATCATCTGGAAGGATCTCAAAGCTCTGTGGGCAGGACAGCTGCTTGCTGCTCCCCGACAAACCTGACCACACAAATATAAATACTCATACGTCATTTATGTATAGCTGTTGGCACAAAGAACAGTTTTGTTCTAATTCTTTATGGACTTGCAACAAGGCAGACACAGTATTCTGGGAAAAAAAAAAATAAAAGGCTTTTTAAGGGTTTCTTTGCAGTTGCAAGCACTGGAAAATTAGTTTTGGCAGCAATGGCATTTGTAATCACATGACTGCAGGAGCTGAATCCTGTAATTCCTCCCTTGGAGTGACCAAAGAGGGCATGTTCAGCTTTCTGAACATCCTACAGCTATTCGTTGTAAGAGTAACTGAAAAAGGGAACATCTTAACTTCTTAATTTTCTTTCTTTCTTTGTATACCCTGTGGCCAATCTTCTTCTAACATTTAACATATTCTGTGCCTGAAATGTCTACACCATCATTTCCACCCTTTCTTTTTCTGTCTATTTCTAGTTTCCTGCTGGGATGTGGGTAGAAGACATGGTTACTGTTGTTAGTTGTTGTGATCTGTTTTTTTTTTTTTTTTTTTTTTTTTTACTTAAATGATAATTACATGATAAGTTTAGTCCTCGGGGACCTTGAGAAATGTTCAGCTGAAAAATGTTTGAATATACACCTGAAATCTATGAAAAAGCTGGTTTTAAAAATTGGTCATCATAAACTCAGACTAGAGAAAATATTGAGTCTATTCCCTTTTGTATACTCCTGGTGAGCTCCCTTTTTAAAAAGTAACAATGGAAAAAGTGCATGTTTTTAAAATCATAGTAGCAAATTCAGAGAGTACTCAGAGGCATCATAAGAACATCTTCTAGCAATGTATTGTGGGACTCTGGTACCTGACTGCAGCTTGCCATTAAAACTCTGCTCTCTTACCATACATTTTTAAATGAATATTTCTTTCAGGGCAGAAGTAACTGGGCTAAGCTGGCTTCCGGGACAGAGGAAGGTAATCAGTATACAGATGTTTCATCAAAAAACACTGAATGCTGTACACTGACCATATGCTTCTGCAACTGTGCTCCTAAGGGTCCCTGATTTAGAATAAGCACTCCTGTGCAGATATCCTCATAAAAAATGAATGAAGCAGTTATCTCACATCAGCATTTACTGCAGCAGCCATTGGTGTGTTCTCCCCTGTGCCTGCATAATGCTGTTACCATACGAAGGGTGAAGCCAGGGGAAAAAAGGGTTAGGTTGTCCCCAGGCAGGTTTTAGAGCATGTCCCAGACTGGGCAGCACTGCAGCTGCATGCAACGTGGTTGCTGGTGCGGTGTGCCTGGGGTGAGCTGTGCAAGCATGCCTTGGTTGGCAACTCCTTGCTGATGCTGTCATGTCGTAGGAAATACCAGGAAAACTCCACCAGGCATGAATAAACCCGGTTCTTTGACCAGCTTCTTCAATCAAGTTTTCTTCCAGCCCTGTAGGTTGCCTTATAAATCAGCAATACAGCTCTTTCTTTAGTTTTGTTGGTGATGTTCTTCCTCTCCAATGCTTTTCTCCTCTTTCCATGTCTGCCATTACTAGACGACATCACCTTCTGTCTTGCTCATGTCTTGTAGTGCCCTCCTGGATCACCTTTTCCTTTTTGGCTCTTTTCTTCCTCTAGATCCATGAAAGCCCACTGCCCTAAATCCCTTCTGCTTCACAAGAGGAGGGACGTTGGTGGTAGGAGGATGGTTGGACCAGATAACCTTGGAGGTCTCTTCCAACCGTAATGATTCTGTGATTCTATGAGATGAGAAGCCAAGTGAATTAAGGCAGCATACCTGAATGACTTGCATCCTGCCTCAAGTTCAGTTATTTTCCAACTTCTATTTTAGTCTATTTTCAGATGTTTCCTCAATGGATTAATCACAGGCAATAGGCACAATTTGAGTCATAGTTTCATGCAGTGGCGTGGTGAGTCACAATGCACTTTCAACAAAAATATTTGCAGGGTGAGATTTTCTACCTCTGCCCACAGTGGCCAGAACTCTGCTAATGCTGATAGGCACAAATGTTTGTGCACACAGTATCAAATTCATGGCAAGAGGCATTTTATTTTTACTCAAGAGCTGGTGTATCTGAAGAGCTATGCTGGTACAAGTTCACAGCATGGATTGCAACTTTAATAAACCAGCGTAATTTTTGCAGAAGAAGCCCTCTAACAGCACATTGACCTTGTTCTTTCTCTGCTGCACACAGGGAGCATTTTCAAAATCCCTGTTTCTACCTGCTGGTAACATGTTATAACTGATGAACAAACATTTTGTGGTAATTCCTAGGTGGACAGCAGTGTTTATAAACAGATATTACAATATGTACTAAATCATTCAAAATGAAATAGTTAGTACACCAAATAAAGTAAATGCATTTCATTGTTGTCTCATTATAAATGCTTAATCACTTCCAGCAAAGTACTGTATATGCACATATAAATATTAGATACCTATTTAAAAAAGCCTTACGGGAAAATGGACAAACCTGCAAATTAAATCAATGCTGTAAATTCTGTGGTAGTTCCACAGAGGTTGCCAGAGCAGTCACTGCACACTAATATTTATCCAGGATGATCTCCCTCTGTTATAGATAGTGAACTTTGTGAAACGACCTCGGCTTTTCATTGCAATTCTGGTTAAGCCTTTTTGGAAGAAACAGAACGGTATTGATTATGGAAAATGTTCATAAAGCATTTTATGGAGGAAGAATGGGGGCACTTAGAAACAGGCTGCTGGGATTTGGCTAAAAATGGAATTTTTAGGAAGAACGAGAGAATGGCTTCAAGCCACCTCAGCTCCAGACATTTCCATCAGCTGTAGCTTAGCTCTCCTGTGTCCTCCTTTTTCACCTGCCCGCTGATGTTCTCCACCAGCGGCTGACCTCGGGCCAGGGATCTCCTGATGCACTGTGATGTTGTCATGGCCTCTGCCGCCCAGAGGGAAGGGCTGTCCTCTGTGGGATCTCATCCTGCGGTGTCGTGGGGTGCACAGGTGGTTGCTGGCATGTGCTTGTAACCTGTGAGCTGTTAAACCATGCTGACGGATGCTCCTGAAGGTCTAATTAGTAAACAACTTGGTAGTTAACATGTACCTGACTGGGGAGAGGTGGGGGGGGGGGAGGGTTGACGGCCAGATTGTCAATTATGCAAGTTGAAGTCCACCTGATACATTTTCCTCATGCACTTTAATGAAAAGAACAGTTATAAAGGTTAATTGGAGTGCTGTTAAGCTGATGGTTCCTCTCCTGAAGCTGATGCAAGGTCGACCATAGGATTTTATTTGTTTATTTATTTATTTTTCAGAAAGTGTCAGAAGGAGGAAAACACGTGCAAATAAGCAGATAAGCAAATAGATCAGCCCCAGCCAGTGCCTGTGGTTTGTTTTGGGGAGCCCTTTGATATCTGATGGTTCACTGGTCCTGGAGATAACGTGACTGTGTAAAACCTCTGGTTTATTACAGAGTGACCGTACCACAGGGCAGTAGAAACACGGAAGCTTATCTAGCCTGCTGCTCCTGGGAATGTCCATACCACCCTGCCCCACTTGACATCCCTTACAGTCCCATGCTCTGGACTCCTCTGGCACTCTCCTCATCCTGTAGCTACTGGCAAACCAAGAGGCTGCACACTGCTTCTGAGTGAGGTTTTGCTGGTCAGCAGGTGAAATGAAATGGGGTAATAAGGGGGCTGAAGCTTTTTCTCTGGTGGGTGCTAATTTAGGTCTCTCCCTCTGTCCTGCTTACAACTTTCAGGAGCTTGGTGAGATAATCACGTACCTACAAAACAGCTTCTCCTTTGCCACTTCATTAAAATTTAGCCAATGAGTTTGAAAATCTTTGGAAAAATGGGCTGGGAGGAGCAACACAGGCAGCATAACTAAGTAGATCAAATTCCTCTTTGAATTTGTCTCTGGAAAGACTAACTGTTCATCAACCCACATTGCCCAGAGCAAAGTCTGCACTGATGGACAGTGATTAACTATCCTTTCTTAAAAACCTCTGAAGGGGATTTCACTGTGTATTTTGGCATAAGCTGAGTTGACAAAGTCTCTCTTGGTGGAGTGTCACAGATTTAGGGATGTACTGTTGACACGTTTTCTTTCAATGCCCATCTCCTAATCTATAGTTCCTCCTCTGATTCATATGCTGCCAAGGCAGCTCTTTAAACACCAGATGTCAAGTTGGACACATAAACATTTTTTGGAGTAGGCAGGTTTTAAGTAAAAAATCTGTGCAGAGTGCTTCTCTTCTCTTGGCTACTACATGAAGCATTCAGAGCAAAATTGGAAAGTAGCTTAAAAATTAAAGAATTTATGGTCCTTTTTAAAGGATAAAGTGGAAAATACTTCATTGGTTACCCCAGATAAAAATGAAGAACTAACCTGAGATCATTCCCAACCACAAATGATAAAGAAATCTATGAAATCCTGGTTGTAAATCTCAAGACAATGCTAAAATTGCCATTGAAATGAGTGGGAAGAGTCCCAGGCTTTGCTTGAAAGAAAGCAGAAAACAAGTTTGTTGGCTTTTTCCTTCTTGATGCAGGAAAATTGTGACTCTCAGAGGAAAACTGTGCTAGTTGAGAAGTGCAACATAGTAAAAGCTGTGCTAAAGGTTAATACAAAAGTGTTAAGCCTTCTGTGCTTGGACTCAAGCCTGGAAATTGCCTTCCAGCTATATGGATCGTTACCAAAGGGAGGCACATTATGGAGAGGATCTTGATGATTGTGTGACATAAATAGATAAGCAAGTTCTGATAAGCTTTTCTCTTCTCTCCCATGTAGAGATTTCCTTGCACAGTGGCTCCCAGATAGCAGAGCAGCGACCAAAACAAGACAAAAAAGGGAGTTTAAAAAAAAAAAAAAGAAAAAAAAAAAAGCCAGCACTCAGGTATGATTGTCACCAAGTTCATACCTAGGCTGTGCCCAAGAAAGAGCAAAACTGCTGTGTCTGTCATCTTTGGGGATGCTGAAGGAATTCAAGCCTTTCCAGAATGAAAAGGTGTTGATGGACAGTGTCCCCAGCTGAGGACAAAACCTGACAACTTTTGCTTTGTAAGTTTTCCTTTAAGTTAAATAGCAGCAATTAAAAATAATTAAAAAAAAAAAAAAAAAGAAAAAAAATAATGGTGGCAATGCTAGAAGGCACAAGGCTAGGAATAACGAGTGGTGGAGTGGGATATACATGCTGCAGATAATGGCTGCTGTTCCTGCCACCTAAATACAGAGAGTAAAACAAGTGAAACAGATCCGTGGGTGAGATAGGAAATTACTCCCAGAGAATGGAAAGGTGTCAAGATATGGCACCTCTTGTTCATTCCAACATCTTTTAGGACAACTTCTTTGTGTTCCCCAAGGGTCAGTATTGGGTCCCACCCTCTTTAATATCTTTCTTGATGGTTTGGAAGAGAGAATTAAGTGCACCCTCAGTAAGTTTGCAGATGACACCAACCTGGGGGGAAGTGTCGATCTGCCAGAGGGTAGGAAGGCCCCGCAGAGGGACCTGGACAGGATGGGTCGATGGGCAGAGGCCAATGGGGTGAGGTTCAACATGGCCAAGTGCTGGGCCCTGCACTTGGGCCACAACGACCCCATGCAGTGCTACGGGCTTGGGGCAGAGTGGCTTGAAAGCTGTGCAGGCCTTGGAGAGACATCAGATTGAAATCTGGTTTAGGGGATACTTGCTCTGCTCCTGCCTCACTTGTTTGCACTTCTGAGAAGGCCACTCTGATTAGGAGGATATATTTTTAATTGTGCTTTTGTGAAGCCTTTTGATATGAACAAATTAACTTTGATCTCCAGCTGCTTTTGCCTGGATCAGATGGAAAAAGCTCCCTTAAATACTGAGGATGAAGAAAAACCTGGGGTGATGGGGGCTAGTAATACTTCCCACATCAAATGGATAGAAACAGAATAACCCCTCGACACCAGCTTAAGGCAAGGAGAGCTCTCTGAACACCGAGGCTGATTCACCGTGTGAGACCAGACCTCAGCGCAAAAGCTGGAATGGTAGTCGCAAAAGCAATTACTGTTGATAATTACATGTATTTGGACATGAACTGCATTTCTACTTTTACTGCAAGACAACGTAAAGTAATGGCCAAACTTCTTTATTATGGACAGGTCAATTGTCCTTTCCTGGCACTGTCTGCGTGGTGGTTAATGGCTGTGTTCTCACCTACCTGACCTGCCTGAGGACAGACAGGTCTGCATGGTCAGCTCCTGTTCCAGCTTGCTTTAGTTCTCTTCTTCCTTTTCCTTGTACCTGTGCCCATAAACTGGGCCAGCAAAGTGTGTGTGTTGATATCACCAATGTTTAATTAATGCTCCCGGTTGCTAGCAGATGTATGGAACCAAGAAAAATGCACTGACTCATTCCAAATTTGCAGCTCACTTTCAGGAGTACTTAGAGGATGGGTGTGCGTTTGCATATGAGATCTCTAAATAGATGGACCCAGATAGATCAGGACACGAAATAGGGTATGGGAAAAGCATGTTCTTTTTCCAAGCTATTTGTGATTGCACAATTTGGATGGGCAATCTTAGAAGAGCTGGAGATTTTTAAGGACTTCTAGAAGTACCTGGAGAAGTGGTCCCTTAAGGATGTAGTTCATGTTTCAGCATGTCTGGATGTAAGAAAAGGCCTGTTACTACCAGCATGCTACCATTGTCTTTCAAAGCAGATTTCAATCAGACAAGATTCTCATATGGCATGGAAACATGGGCAAAGGAAATAGTCACCAGACAGCAGTCGTGGAGAATTTTTTAAAGAGCTAAGATAAAATCTGGCTTTAGTAAAGTTTTCTGTAGCCTTGATTTTCACTTGAGCAAGACTAAAAGCTTCTTCCTTTCCACCTTTAGCATCAAATCATCCATTTCCAGGAAAGAAACTAGCAAAGAAGGAGTGTTTCATGCTGGGAGATGGCCTCATGTGCAGGCTGTATGTTAGCTACATAGATAAAAATGTTTTAAGCCAAAGAATATTTTGTTGTAGTTGAGAAATGCTTGCCTAGTGATTTCACTTATTATAATGCTACATAGCAATTGCTGTGAAATAGCAGCAAAGGCATGTTTGTGAAAGACTTGGCTCCTATTCAGATCTGCAAATGAACATGAGATCAGTGGAGCAAGAGATGTTATTTCTCCCAGCTTAGCTTGCTCACCCCTGCTAGCAGGTATGTGGTTCAGTTTGCATCCATTTAATTAAGGTACTTATGTTACACTAAGGGAATGGGAAGTTGTTCACAGGACACTAAGAACTGATGATGAACAAGAAAATCAAGTTGCCAGCTAAGGTGGCCTAAATCAAAGGCTTTTATTGAAGTGTCTGGATGCTAAGATTAAGGATATTATGAATCATCTGTGTATATCTTAACCACCTCCTGGCTTTATATCTACAGAATCAAAGTTTGACTTTGACACTGGCTTTCAATTTGCCTGAGGTTTTCATATAGATTTTCACATATATTCATATATATTTTTTCATATATATTCATATATTTTCATATAGGTTTTCGTATAGAAAGGGAAGGCACTTATGGTCACATTTTAGATGAAAAGATTCCAACAGGGGCACAAGGATCTTGTCTGAAAAATGTGAATTTGGTGTTACAGACTTTAATCACCCTGGGAGGAGCCATCAGTTACAACAGGTATGTCTTGTCTAGGTCAATTGCTGTACTGGTGTGCTCAGGAGGGACAAAGGACATTAACATGGTCTTGTGCCTTTGAAACACTTGACAAATAGCTCAAAGTGCCCTTCTTCTGGAGAAATATCTCAGCATTTAAGCCTTGCTTGTAGTAAACCTTGAACCGATTAAGCTAACATCAGGTTTTTAATTGCTTTGGTTAAGTTGATGCAGACCTCAGTGTGTGTACTCATAAATCAATTTAAAGGCACTCTGTCTCCTCTTAGTGTAACCTGCATTAAGGCAGCAGATTTTTTCTTCACCCCTCTTCTCAGGTGCGGCAATGTCAGCCTTGCCTTGGGCAAAGCCAGCTGGGATTTACCTTTTCTTCCCCAGCTTCTGGTGCTTTCACCCTGAGTCTCCTGTAAGTCCAACTTTGATTCGGTGATTTTATCCTTATGAGATTTTCTGTATGGAAAAGGGGAAACCACACCTTTCTTCTCTCTGCCATGCTCCATTAAATTAAACCTCCCTGCTTGGAGTTTCCCTCTTGGCCCCATCAGCCCATGCGCTCTGCACACTGTGGCTTCTTGCAGCTCCTCAGGAGCAGAAGCAGTTCAGAAGAAAGCTGTGATCAGTTCAGGAAAGAAAGAAAAAAGAAAACTTGATTGCTCCTGCTCTCACCTGTAGACACTCCAGCAATTCTCTATCCACACAGCCAAGTACAATGGCTAAGCTGGGTGAAACAACCTACCCCAAACCCCTTGGTTCTCACTCTTATTCCATTTTTCCTGTTGCTTTCAGGATTTTGTCTCTTATGGTTAGTCGGCCAAAGCAGTGTGGGAAGAGTAAACACTGCCACAGCAAATTACTAAGCCTTTAAGCAGTGATTCGCGGTGCTGCATTGCTTGCTGTGTACTCCTCTGCCTGTGTCCAGGAGCCAGACCGACCCGGGGGCACAGTGGTGCCGAGAGTTGGTAGGTGCAGGGAGAAAACAGCAAGTGGAGCATGTGGAAGGGATCCCAAACCTCTTGCTTAGAAAGGAAAGAAGTGGTGAGAGAGGAAAATTTCTCCTAAATTTCTTTTTCCATTTTTCCTATGGAAATTTTTTTGGGCAAGCTTTTTCCTAGCTGCTCAGCAGCAGGAAATCCTGGTATGTTACAGTTCATTCTTTTACAGGTATATTGTTTGTGGGGAGCTTTTTTGTCTCCCTGTTAATTGCAGTTACATACTCACTGTGGAAAAGGACATTGAGTATACAGCAGGGAATCTATGAGGTCTCTAGGGGTAGAATTTCTCTGGCTGTGATAATGTTTCCTTAGTTCTTGGGATGCTCAAGTATGGGATTGGGTAGCGATCATTTAATAATGCATGTAAGCCTCTAATGGCTATGAGTGTGTAACAAAATGTATCCAACGGCCTTATCTGTACTAAAGAGGATATTCTGGGCTTCTGCAGCTAACATCTGAAGTAGAAATAAAAGTCTTAATGAATTACCATGTGTGACCTGAGCTGTTGTAAGAGGCCACATGTGAGCTAAGAGCACACGCAGATGGTTGAAGTGGCAGAGCCAATGCACCATTACTTGCTACTTGCTTGTGGAAGTGGCCCTAGAGACAGCTTACTGGAGACACCCATGCTAGAAAGGACAGATAGGATAGCCAAAGTAAACTTAGTTCTGTGTGTTAAATGCTTCGATTAAGTGACACTACCTCAAGGGTCTAGGAACATATCGAGTGTCCTGGAGGCAGTGGCTGAGGAATTGCAGGACTTGCCAGATTTTCTCTACTGGATCTTGGGAGGGAGCTGGTGCGGGAGGCTGCAGTGGAGGAGGGTGTCAGCCTCATCAGCTGTGTGTCTGCTAGTCAGCAGAGGCAGGGATAGATAGACAGAAAAGAAACCCCATATAAAAAATACAAGGGATTAAGGATTAATTAATTACTGCCTTCTGACTGAGTTTTAAACTTCTCTGAGATGTCTCTTTGCTCTCCACCCATACTTTCCCTTCCAGTCCTTTGCCAGCTCTTTTCACAAGCAGAGGTTGTTTTAAGGCTGGAGTTGTACCTGCACGCACTTGGTGAAGGGGAAAAGCTCCATTCAAGCGGCAGCAGCAAATATTTGCCAGAGCTAGTCAGGAGCTTGGTTTGTGCTGGCCCAGAAAAAATAAATAAAAGGATACTTACAGAAAGCTAAGTCTTTCTTGTACACATAACGCATGTGCGAGAAGCCTGCGGATGAAAGTGGACACAGTTTATCAGAGTTCTAACTTAGGGACTTTATCACAAGACCATCAAGCAATTGTATTTTAGATCGATATCACATTTTTATATATTTTTCCTTCCTTCTCCCCCCTTCTCCTTAATTGGATGTCATCCACATGGCAAAGTTAATCTGTTAGACAAGCTGGCAAATGACAATGACAGGATTATAATTAAGTGACAGGACATGCAGCCAACACAATTACCATGCTAAAAGAAGCTAAAGAAGCTCATAAAAATGCTGTAAAGAATATATGTCATGGGATATGTATATAGTTGGGGAAGAAAATGTTTCTTGCTTTACTAAAGCCCAACGAGTACTAGAGGACTCCAACGAAAGAGATGTTTCCTTGCACTGACAGCTGTCCTCCTTTCAAAACAGTGCTTTTGTTCAGCTTCATGCAAGGTGCTGCAAATGTTAATAATTTTTAAGCTGGAATTTCTCCTTCCGTATTCAGCCACTGCTTTCCTTTGTACCTGCACCATTGTCATGTCTGGCCGAATCTTACCAATTGTCAGCCTTTGTGAGGGCATCTGTCAGTGCTGGCAATGCTGCTGATTTCCTTTGATGAAATAGTTAAACCAAAGCAAGTCTGAATCTGCTCACCGAAGGCAGAAGACCCAGGGAATTCATGTGAAAGATGCCACTTACACAAAGCACTGGTTAATAGCATTTGCCTCCAAGTCCTATTTTCAGTCTTTTATTCTTCAGATGAATGGTGAATTTGTGGTTGGCACTTGTCACCATTTACCTCAAGTAAAAAAAAAAAATTGTTTTTCAATTCCAAAGAGAAGCCTATCTGTTATCAGTCAGTTCCTTGCCCTCACAGACCTTGGGTCTGGAGTTGAACATCTCAAAAACGCAAACTTCCCAGAACAGAACTGGTCAGGAGGAGCTGTGGTGCTTTGTTTTCTATGTCTGAAGGCAGTCCTGCTGAAATTACAATGCCTCACCACACTGCCATTTTGATAATATTTTGTTTTGGATCATCTTCTCCTTAGAAAGTTACCACTCCGCTATCTTCTGGAAAACAGCAAAACCCTTTTTCATCTTTTAATTGGCATGGGTTTCTGCTGTGCTGTACAGAGCTAAAATTTCAAATGGTCAAACTTTATCAGTTTGAAGAACCCGGTGCTTTGAAATGAAGTGTAAAAGAAGTTAAATTTTCTCCACTGTCTGTTTTGATTTCTGATCTAAACATTCTGGTAATTTGAGGTATTTGAAGATATTTAGGGCTTTGAATTCTAAACTAATGTGCTAAACTCAGAGGTCTTGATGTGCTCAGGGTCTTTCAGATCTGCTCCAACACCTCCAGTACCTAACTCCTCTCTCAAGGCTAATCAAGGACAGCTTAAGTCTGAAGGAATATATGTCAAAACCCCAGACCGCTTCCCTGATTCTGCAAAAGACCCCAGGCTCCTCCTGAGCAATGTTGCAGGACTGGGCCCCAGGTCCTTCTGGCTGGACTATTCACCCCATTAAACTGAAATAAAGGCAAAGAATGGTGGGTTCTGCCAAATCTGCACTGGTACAGATTTTGAACTATAGACCCGGTGAACCTGATTTATTGTCTCAGTAGCTGGTAATTAGCATGGCTATTTGTAAGCCTCGTGCTGCTGAATTTCTGCTGCTGGGAGCTCCGTCAGTTCAGTCTCTCCCTGATGCCAGCAGTTCCTCCTGCTCTGACGTTGCCTGGTGAGCATTTCAGGGGCATGGCCTGAGCTGGCTCGCTGAGGGAGAGAGGCTCGGGGGACTCGAGCAAAAATCGCACGCCTCCGTCTGCCCAGGTCCCAGGGACATGGCAGTATTTCTCTGCAAGCTGCCCTTGTGACAGAGGGCTGCCAGAGGCCTTTGGTAACGGCAGCCGGAGACAACGCAGCCTCTACTTTCAGGGAGTTCTTATCACACTCAGTCCTGCATAATGGAGAGAACTGCAGAGGTGACAGGGTTTTATTATTTCTTCTTATTATTTTAAACTTACTCTTTCATAAAAGGCAGGACAAGAGGCTGCTGCCTGACATTTCAGTCAATTTCTTCATTTCATATTTTAAAACGTAATGAGGAGCCTGATGTACTGACTGGCAGCTGCAGGCGAGCATCTTATTCATCAAAAGATTTAAACGGAAGAGGAGTTGCTCGTTCAGCACTGATCTCCTGCTGGGACACACGAGTCTACGAGGAGCAGAATTCAGCCTTACGTGCTGGGGAGGATTTGCAGGTCTGTTCCTCAGGTGCATGAAGGCAGAGCACAGGGTTGGCTTGTAAAAGCAGCTTGATCAGCACCGTGTCTGAGTGATCCTGTGAGTGTGTCGGCGCGGGATGGTCTCTGCGTGTGTAAGGACGTGGTGCACATATGGGCTGTAAGTGCCATGGAGTTGCCGTGGATTCTGGACTGTAAGTCTGAGCCTCTGCCTGATGGATGAAATACTTACCACAATGAGAAAAGACAGTCCTCGTGCAGCAACCATGAGGTCGGTCCCAGCAAGAAGGAGCTGGCTTCTACCTCCACCACTGCCATGACCCCAGCACCCATTTAGCCATGTTTTGTTTAATGGTTTCTATACTACCCTCCCTTTGTGGAAGGGAACAGATGGAACAGAGAAGCTGGGGATTTTCTGAGCTCCATGCTGCTTGGCTACAGCCACAGGGTCACAGCAACCAGACAAATGCTGCGGCAAGCTCCTCTGCCCATGTGCAGCCATCGAGGTGGCCCCTCCGTGCTCATCGCTTGCCCTGTATCTGCCTCTGATTCCCAGAGCTGCCCCTCTTGCAGCGGCTGAGCAGTTTCTGCTGAGCCTGTTCTTTCTGTTCCTGGTGTATTTTTGGCACTGACTGGATGAGTGGGCGAGTTACGCTGTGTGGTGCGCTAACGCTATCTGTAGCATGCTCATGCGGGAGGGGAGTGGGGAGCTGCCAGGCTGTGCAGGGCCTCCTACGGACTTGCCTTGGGTAATGCTCTCTCTCCATCGCTTTCTCAGCTTCTGAAACAAACAGGTTAGCATCTGGTCTTCCCTTCTGTGCTGGAGCAGGAATAGGCAAGTTACATTTCTGGAGAGAGTTCTGTGAAAGGGAAGGCAAACGACTGACGGTGTAGCTGGCAAACCCTGCCCAGAGAGGCCATTCACCACAGCCGTGTTGCAGGAGTACTAGAGACCAAAACATACCTGGGTCCACCGTGTTGGCTCTGTTCATCTCTGTATGGGATTTTGCCTTTTTATTAAAAAAAAAAAAGAAAAAAAAAGTTCCAGTCGCTGGAAACATGATTAAATGTAAATTATATCTTTTTCTCTTAATTTCCTTTTCCCTGCAAGTGACTTTCTTGTCTTCTTGCTCACATTTTGGTTTGAGGCCAGGGACCTGAATTTGCAAATTACACATTACTATATTTTTTCCCTGGCATTTTAAATGGTTTCTGGACACTACGTGTAGGCAGATGCTAGGCAGGATCTTTTCCCTAGGCCAGGTACTCATGTCCTCACAATTAGCTCACGTGGCCACAATTAGCCTGTGTGGCAGTGGAGACTGCTGTGCTGTGCTCAGATGGCACCTCTGGGCTGCGTGACCACCAAGATGCTCTGCTGCCCCTGCCCAGAACTTCTGCCTGCTGTCTGTGCCACACAGCATGGAACAAAGTGAGCAGTGATTGAAGCAGGAAAGATCACCGAGTTTTATTCAAACAGGCTGTCTGAAAGCTTACCTCAAATTTTTTCGGCTGGGGTAAAGGTGGGAAGTGTCCGAAGGTGACTGCAGGGACTCAGCATGCATGACAGCAGGGCAGCTGACCTGATTTTCAACATGACACTGACCACGGAGACACGAGGCATGAAAGACCAGAGGTCTTGTCAAGACTGGTGCTGTCTGAGGAGCAGGCTCTGCCTTGGAAAGGTTCAGGAAGGTTTTCTCCCTTCACATCTCCTGCCATCAGCTGAGTCCAGAAACGTTTGTCTTCCCCTGATTGTCATGACTACTAATGCAGAAATGGTAGCGAGGCTAGAGACACCAAGTGGAAGTCGGTGCTTGGGTATGCCAACCTGAAGGAACCCAGGGCATCAGACTTTTGGGCTGAGCCATTTTAGTGAGGCCAAAATGGAGGAGGAGGATGGAGAGCTGATCCTCAGCAAGGCTTGAGCATTACACCCATGCCACTGCACTGGTTTCAGTGTTGAAACAGAATCAGAAGAACATGGCTGAGATTCAGGCCTTTTTCTACTCTCCTTTTTACCCCCACAAAGATTTGCAAAGATGCCCCCAAATGTACCTCATTCACTGCACTAATGGGCTGCAGAACTAAAGGGGAGTGAAAGATCAGCAGAAGCAACCCCCTTGAAACACAGGGGGTGCCCTGTGTGCCCCAGGCCTCCTGCTGCTGGGGGCCGTGGGGGCTCCCAAATTCTGGCCCCGTGGCAGCTGCATGGGAGGATGCAAGAGCCCGGGGATATGAAGGTGGCTTTCTGAGACAGGGGTGCTTCTTCAGCTGCCATGAGAAATGACTCTCATGACCTTTCAAGAAATTCAGAGGGGCTGGGGAGTGCCTGGAGAAGAAGAAAAGTTGTTTTTTGAAGGGGAGAAGGGAGAAAATAGTAAGGGAAGATTGTTCTTCTGTGGGCTGTAACCCAGTGGGATGGTGGATGGGGGTGTAAACGGGGTGTTCAGCCAGAAGAGTTCACCGTGGTGCTATCCTCAAAGGAGGCTATTGGGAGAGAAATAACAAACCGGGCAGGATAATGACTGGTGGCATTCAAGGGGGAAGCTGGCGGGTCTGTAAGGGCCAGCAGAGGACACTGCCAGTGGGGGCCTCCTTTCCAGTCGCTTGGAAGTGGGAACAGGAGAGCAGCGTGTACTGGCCATGCTGGGGCTTCTGCCCACGCAGGCTGTTCCGGGCTCGGTTGTGCTCAGAGCTGACTGTTGTACAGCTGCAACGTGGGGAATTTGTCTCTGTGCCATACCCTAGGAGTATTCGAAGGGGCTCATGGTTGGCCTCCTCCATGGACCAGCGCAGCAGATGCTGAGGTTTAACCCTGCTTGAGCGAGAAGCAGCTCCGAGCAGCTGGTGTGACTTGCAGCCGGGGCAGAGCTGCAGATGGTGTACGTGGTACAGAGCTTTGTAACAGCAGCGGGGCCGGGAGGGCTCCAGACAGCGGGACCAGCCCTTCATTCCCCTTCTTTTGTATGCAGTGTAAAAATCAGTCAAAACAGGAACAATGTCCCTACAGGGAAAGGCTGGGTCCTGCAGGGTGCAGTGCGGGGTATTTGTGTGTCTGCCATTTTCCTCCAGTTGAAGGCTGGTCCAGGAAAGCAGCAAGTCGGAGCCAAACCAGGGGGATTTGGGTGAGAGGCTGTAACTGATGTATGACATCTCTACTGACACGTGGACAATCCTTGCTGCTTTTTGTCAAAAAGCGCAATGCCAGCATCGATGCAGCGATGGCAGTGGCCATGCAAAGCCCATGCACAGGTGGCTGGAGGGCAGCGGGTCAAAATGGCATGGCCACAGCGAGCTCTGTGCTATCAGTGAGATCTGGGGGGCCAGTTCCCTTTGCCTCGCTCATGTTTCTCCTTTTCCCTAAGTGCTTTTTCTATAGAAATTCAGCAAACAGCAAACACAGCCCAATTTGCCCAGTTGACTAGGAAACTGATGCTCCCAGAGCCGGCTCTCAAATAAATGACCTACTAAAAATAGCTTCACGGAGAGCAGGTGAACAATGCCATTGCAAAACCTGCCTAGCTGTTTTAGTAAATGCTGCTTACTGATCCCAGGGGTCGAGCTGTTTGGGTATGTTACCCCTGCCAGAGGTGGTTGGAGGGGGTTGTGTTGATTTCCAAGCCAAGGGTCTGCAGCTCTTTAGCTTTTATGTGGACGTACTGTTACGCCTCTTTGGCGATATGCTACCCTCTGTCAAAGCACAGTGGTCCAAACAGGGCTCTCAGGGCTCCAAAAGGGGCTCTTGAAGGACATGGGACTTGTCCGTGCTGTATCCAGCAGCACAGGCTGGTGTCAGGCTGGGGTGTGGGTGTGAGCACAGCATTTTGAGCTGTCCCAGTCCCTTTAGGGTTCATAGATCTGGGCTTTGCTGGGTACTGACAAGATAAAGCTGGGAGCTGGTGGGAAATGGGGCTTTGTCATCTTGGCATGACAGCTTGGATTTTGGTTGGCTTTTTCCTATCAAGTTCAACTGGCTTCTGTCGTGTCACCAGAAAAACTGTTTTTCTAGACTCTGGTTGTTCTGGTATTTTCAGGAATGGGAATTTCTGTGGCTGTGTCTGGCTGTTCAAAAGAAGCCAACCCGCAGGCAGATCTCTTTTGATTCCTTTTTCATGGCTCTGCTCAGCTCTTCCTCCTTCATCTCTTGATACAAGATGTTCAGAGGAAAGGCCAAAAGGTGCTGTGTTTGAACCCTTCCCAAGCCACCATCCCACTTTTTCTCTGCATGAGTGATGTGCTCATGTGTGTGATGGGACAGATGTCACCAAAGACATCGCTGGTCCTAGTCCTTGAACCAGTCTCTGGAGAACTCCTGCCTGATCTGAGTGCAGTGTTCACAGTGGAAGCCTAATGCTGTGATTTCTTTGCATTTAGGGAGCTTGTCGCACGTCCAGGCCTTGTCCTCTTTCAGCAGTTGTGTATGTCGAGGCGTGCTGTAGGTGCTGAGATAATTCAGAGTGTTCTCACTCAGATGTGCTCCCACTTTACATTCCCTCCTTTATGAACTGTCTCCCACTCAGGATGCCTTCTGGCATCTGTGTTCCTCTCATTTGCAGTCCTGGGAAGATGCTGTGAGGGTGTCTGCAAGGCTGTCTGGATGTCAATAAGCTGCCGTGGTGATGGAGTACAGAAGTAGATCGGGTGTGTGCAGCAAATAAACGGTGCTTGTGGAGACACTGCAGAGCAGATCAGTCACCTCTCTCCTCTGCCATGCCTGACATCTGTCCTGGGCATGCAAGAGCCCTCTGCTAAATGACTTATGGGTCACTGCAGAATGATAGCAGAGAAGGAAAGGAAAGGAAAGGAAAGGAAAGGAAAGGAAAGGAAAGGAAAGGAAAGGAAAGGAAAGGAAAGGAAAGGAAAGGAAAGGAAAGGAAAGGAAAGGAAAGGAAAGGAAAGGAAAGGAAAGGAAAGGAAAGGAAAGGAAAGGAAAGGAAAGGAAAGGAAAGGAAAGGAAAGGAAAGGAAAGGAAAGGAAAGGAAAGGAAAGGAAAGGAAAGGAAAGGAAAGGAAAGGAAAGGAAAGGAAAGGAAAGGAAAGGAAAGGAAGCAGAGTAGAAAGTCCTCTGAATGTCCCATTTTAGACTTTCAATTTTTTAAAACAAAGCCTGGATGGCAACACTGAAATCAACTTTTTATTGTATTAATGAATTGCACAGAGTACAGAGTTACTGAGCAAATCTGAAGGGCTGGCTTCTTCTCACTGACGGTTGCACATGGACAATTATATATAATAATTATAGTATTAATTTAGACATTAATGTCACTGTGTCCAAAGGCACGATAGTTTCTTTTGAGAAAGTTAACTGATTTTTCTGTCTTATCTATTCTTCTCTGACCTCCTGAAGATCTCAGCTTCCTTTCTCTGCTCTGGGACATTCTCATTATTTCATTTTCTCCTATATCATCTGTCTTTGTACTACATACTGAAATATCTCTGCTTTCCCTGTTCAGAAGCTGAGCTAGAGAAGTGTTCAGAGAACAGAGAATATCATTTTCTCATGGTGAAACAGAGCTGCAGAAGAGCACGCTAAGTGGGACCAAGCAAACAAGCAGAGTCGATTGAAGGGTCACCCCAAGTGAAGCTGTCAAGTGCCATTATCTGCACAAGAGAAAATGTCCTCAGCCTGGAACAATCCCAGCAAAGGAATCGGAGGAATGAAGGAAAAGAGCATAGAGTGATTCCTGACAACTCCTGGAGAAAAGACGGAGCTCGGTGCTGTTGGGATCTGGTCTGGCTCCTTACTGCTGTGCTCAGCATTACGCATCTTATTAAATCTGTCCATTTCCTCTTTTCCCTGATAAGGCCCCTTGCTGTTCTCATCTCTGGGGAATACACCATCCTACGTGGTTTTCATGTAGATTGATTCTTTTCATCGACATGGTCCTATTTCCGCATTGAGCTCTAGTTTCTGATGATTATCCAGCTATGAAACAGCGGGAGAGGAGCAGAAGAGGACCGGCAGCAGATTCATTTTGAAGCCCTACCCAACCTGCAGAACTGGAAGATATGAATCATTTAAGTTGTGCTTTATCAGCTTTTTTCAAAGTTTGCTACTTTGAAAGTAGCCTGGTTGAAAGTGAAGAGAAAGAGTCCCTTTTATGTTTCCTGTCAAACTGTGCCCTGGAAAGCATCAGGGCTTCACTGCAAGGGTGGGTTTTAGGGGACATTGGAAGGGCTGTACTACAGCCCTCCCCAGGACGGAGTTTTCAGACCTGTTTGTGTATAGTGGTTGTGCACAACAACTTTCAGTTCTGCCTTTTAAGCTACATTCCTCTGACCTACAGCAAGACCTGTACTCACAGCCATTTGTGTGGCTTTCTCTGCCCATTAGAGCGTGCAGTTCTGTTGTCCAAGGAGATAATCCTGAAGGATTAAGCACCTTTACCTCCGTCACGCTTGGTCATGGTGAGTAGTGTAAATTGGCCTGAGAAGCTGGCTGGGGAGGCTCTTGGAGGAACATGATAGTCTGTAGTTGCAGAGTTCAGGTTTAAGAGACATAAGCAAAGCCATGGAGAAAAGTGAAGCGGACTCGGGAATTCCCCTTTTTTTTGTGGTGCTTCAGCTGCTCAATTTTGGCATGACTGAGCCATATGAAAAGACTAGGCTGTTTCCGAAGGTCTTTAATGTGCTAGGACTATTGAGTCAAATTAATATAATGTGATACAAATGGGTGAGCAGGGAGGCTGGTTTTGACAAATCACTTTGCAGACAATCTGGGTGGATAAAGACATTTATTTTTGTCCAGTTTTGCACATGATACACAAGGTCAGCTCTGCAAGGCTGTACTAGCGAAGGGAAAAGCAAGTGTTAAAATCTTCTGAAAATCTTCCCTAAACCCTCTTATAACTATAGTTCCGTGGAGATGCTGGCATTGTAACTCTGTGACCAAAAACATGAGTATTTTGTTGGTGACAAATAGAATCCATTCTTCACTTGCCTTACTGACAGCAGACATTTCAAATTGGAGCAGATATAGTACTTTTTTACAGACACTGTCTGTCAAATACAAGACGATTATTTGAACCACTTTAGAAAAATCAAAATATTTAATCTAGAAAAACTTGAAACTTGACACTAATTTATCCATCCCCCCTTTCTCCTTCTTAGAGGACTAGCTGCTGATGCAATGGAAATCCATGTAGGTCTGATTATTCTAAAACAGCATGTTTGGTCAGAAAATTTTTTCTTCCCAACTATTAGCCTTTTTTTCTTTGCTTACCTCGTCTGGAGAAAAGCTCACACTGAGCCATACATTACTGGTTATCCCATTTGCTTTACTGAGATACTTTGCTAGGCTGATTTTGCTATGGAGGCAGCACGACAGAGCCCCCAAAAAAGAAATCTAATGGCTTCTAAAGAGCTGCATGTGCTGACACCAAGCAGCCACATGATCACTGTCCTGCTTCCACTTAAATGCTGACTGGTGGTTTCATCTCTTACCGTCTCATCTGGCTCTTGCCTCTTTTTGCCAGAAATGAGTCAGGTCAAATATGGTAATTCCTGAGCCTTCTTCAGTTCCAGCTCCCTTTTCTGAGGCAAAAGAGGAAAGCCTGAGACTCCCTCACTGTGTGTGTTAGAGGCTAAGCCAACCCCACGAAGCCCTGAGCCCTTCATTTTAATAGCTGAGGTCTGTCTACATCTTGTAAACTATATTTTATGTTCTGTTAAAAGAATCTCTTTAGTGTGGAATATTCACACTTCATTAACATGTCAAGTCTCTTCTTGTTTCCTAAGTTCAAAGCCTTGGGCATCCTGCACTGGAGGCTCCCACGGAGTCACAATGGTGTGGGAAGGGGCAGGGCAGTCTCCTCCTGAGTTTGGAACTTGGCACGATGATGTTTCACCAGTTTTTAACTTGTTCCAGTGTTGGGAAATAGCAAAGAAAAGTGCTTGTTCTCCCCTTCCTTGATCTCAGGGTTTTGCTTAGCCTGCTCATTCCCTTTCTAAGGTAAATTTGTGTTTTTGTTCTCTCTCCATAAGAGTGGAAAAAATCATTCCCATTACTGCACTGCGATTCCTTGCCAAGTCTTACTAGCTGTTCTGCAGTGCCTGGACACCAGGCAGGTCCAGATGAGGTCAAGCCACTGTTTTGCCTGGAAACACTGCACTGCTAACTGTATTTGCCATTTGTTCCGTGCATTAAATTCCCATTGGTCTCAAGGATGAAAATTTGAAATGTGAAAATTTGAAATGTTAAATTTTGTAATGCAGCATGGGACCCTGTAGAAATAATATGCATTTGATATACACCATACAAATTACTTGTTTTAAAGCTGGATCTCTCCACAGGGCAACCATGTCCAAATTAAAATGTCATTCTGAGAGCATGGCATGGCTCTGAGCAGTGGTGGAAATCTGTGATGTGGTCCAGACCTTTATAAAATGAGGATTAAAGACTTGTAATCATGAAGCATGTCTGTCATTCTGCTGCATTTTCTTGTTTCAGACCCTCCCCAAACACACGTCCTTTCTCAAGTGCTCCAGCTGATCTCTCATGTCCTCCATACAGAGTGACTTGTACGGGGGGGTACCACCACATTCAGCAGATGTATGGGCTTTCTGCTTTGTTAAAGTCTGTTAAATTTACACCCATTATTATAAGATGCAAATTCCTTGGCTCTGAAGAGAAGGAAACGATCATTTCTTTTCCTTTTCATAACCGTCTTTGCTAGTCATAGGGCAGTTGGAATAACGTGTTCTCTTTCAAATGAAAACAAAGGCATAAAAATAGATCTTCAGAACCTAGAACAGTGGCAAGAAGATCTTTAAATAAACCCCCTCAGAATACAATACTCTATTTTCAAATTTCCTACTTCAAATGGATTCACAGCCTCCCTTTCTCTCCAGAAAATGCTTTTATCAGATCCAAAACTAAAGGGCATTTAGTCAGAAAACCTTTTGTGATACTTTTCTAACAATCAGCTGTAGTACCTTAGCCAAAATCAGGTGTCTTTATTGCAGATATATATATACAGTTTCCTCTGCAGTTTTCAGTGGGTGCAGTTGTCTTCATCCCTAGCCACTGCTGGTAAATTGCTGCTGCATTTCCCCACAAAGAAGGCTGCGTTTGGTTGATATATGAAATGATTCCAAACAATCCCTTGTCCATGGCAGTAACTAGTTTTCTTTACAGAAAGCCCCTTAGCGAGAATGTGAAGCTTAACAAACAAAAAGCAATGCCAGGCTCACTTGTGGATGAAACAGGAGGATCTCAGGACTTAATTGGTGTGGTAAAATGAACATATTTCTGGGTAACGTCCATCACCTTATTCTATCACAATGTGGGTGAGTATGTGGGTCACCAGAGCAGGCAGCGGCAGCTGACAACTCAGGACTAGACATGCTTGTGGTGGCCAAGCAGAGGAGCAAACATCCCCTGCAAGCAGCCTCCAGGAAGGCAAAAGCATCCGTGAGCTTGCAGCCCAGAAAGGAAGGCACTCAGGCTGCATAAAGCTGCATCCTTGATTCACCGTTCAGCAACCCGGTGCCCCAGATGTATGTCCTGGTTCCTGAAAATGAGAGTTTCTTTCCTTCTCCTCTGTGGCTAAAGAATTATCATGGGCATGATAGTGCCTGTCCAGTGATGATGCCGAATCTTCTCTGTAATTCTTTTCTGCTCAAGGAAAATCCTGGATATGAGCAATGGAATAGGTCATAGAAATGAAAACATCGCCAGGTTGGCAGCTAGAATTTCACACTCGAGCAGATTGTTGTTGCCATTCCAGCACCTCCAGCAGTGGAGTGGCTTGAGTACGAATGCTTCAGCTCGGCAAATCTAGCTTTTGGTTTCTGGCTTTTCTACAAACTCACTGTGTGAATTTTGGCAACTTGCTTAATTTCCCTTAGCACAATCCAAAACCCAGGGAAGTCAAGGAGAGTCTTTCTTGGAACTTAAATGTGGTTTAAATAGGCTCTTCAGACTGTGTTTCTAGTCTATAAAATTGTAAATGCACTCTCTCTCCTCTAAAGGCAGCAAGCTCTGCATGACAGCATTTATTTCTTACTGTTAGCACAACAGAGCCCTGATTTGGGTTGGCATTCTGTAATTTGGAGGTGAACACAGCCTGTGAACACCCCACAGATACAGGAACTCAGATAGGTGGCATGCCTTGCGCTTCCACTGCTCACGTATGGGAAGAAGTAAAGCTGATTCCCACTGCCTGGAAAGACATTTCAGGCAAAATTAAAAATTTAAACAACAGCAGAAAGGGGCCAGATGCTTCCATACTTCATAGCTGTGGTTTGCTTTTTGCTCAGAGATGCTGCCAAGCTACAGTAACGAACATGTTCATGCAAACAGTTCACTTTACCTGTTTTCTGTATACTTTCTGGGAGCAGAGTTGCCAACAGGACCCAGGCCTTGAACCACAGCACTGATCTGAAGGGCTCAGCTGATTTACGTGGCACGGTGTCTGGCCCCTGTTCTCATCACGGCTGCAGGAGCACAGCCCGGCGATGTGAGATTGCTGCCTGCCAGGGTGCCAGGTGGCTGCAGCAGCCCAGTCCTGCCCTGCCAAGCAGTGTTTACTGATTGCTGGGCAGAGCATGCCTTCCAGATAGAGGGGCTTGGGTGGCTCATTTTAACCCGTTACAACAAGCAAAACCCCACAAAACAAATAAACAAAAATACACCAAAAGGCTGGTGGTGGGATTGTGGTAGTTAGCTTGGTTGTAGGCTGGTAAAGCAAGAACAAATACATTGGTAGGACTTAAATAGAAAGATGGATTGCTGCAGGCCCCCACTGCTCTGTAAGGGGTTTTTGCTTGAGTAGACAGCATGATGGAGCCCCAGAGCCCAGCACAGCAACCTTCACGTTGGAGCTGGATCCCTCTTCTGTCCCATGGTGCCTGCCACTAGCTGAAGCTGAGACAACACCTGCAGAGCTGCCTAGCAGCTAGGCAGAAACTCTTATCTCTGCCTGCTTTCTCCCATTTCTTCCCATCTTCTTCAGGAACCCAAAGCATCTTATCACACCTGCCCTACAGCCTGACGAGCGTAGCTGAGCCCAGAGGTCTGCCGTGCATTCCTGCAGCACTCAGTAAATGTCACGGTGGGGGACAGCCAAGTGATACTCGTGCCCAGCCAGCCACGGGGCTGGGGACACTAGCTGCAAGCCAAGTATGTTCGAATTCACATCCCTTTCTTGTACACACTGTCCTTACGGCCTAAGGTACAGGAGACCATGACCATTTGGTCACCATTCTGCTCCTAGGAGGAGGGCACATCTGGGCATGCTGTGAAGTGGAGCTGGTGCTGGTGTCTCCAGCTGGCTGGCTGGAGCTTATTTTGGTCACATATGGGTTGGTACGGACATATGGCTGGTTTGGTCACATATGGCTGGTATGGAGATCACGGGGACAGCCCCGTGTCTCAGGATGTACCCAGGACATAGCATAAGGACAAGGGCTGCTTTCCCTGTGCTGTGTGCCTCTATTTTGCTTCTGCAAATTCAGTAGCTCTGGGCTCTCTGGCGTGGGACACCAGGTCTTACACCTGAGCAGGTACACACTTGGCAGCTGTGGGAGAGACAGAGAGGAGGTTCAGCCATAAGGTTCGGTGCATTCAGCTACAAAACTCTTCAGGTTACCACGTGGCCTAGCCAAGAAGGAACAAGTGTTTTCTAACTCCCAGTATACCCCTGTGGCAATTTCTGTCACCCATTAATTTTGTTCATTTTTAAAAATGGCCTTGAAATTGTTTCTTAAGAATAGTATTTCTGGCATATTTGAATGGAGAATGAGTAGATGTATTTATTTCATTTCAGCTCTGCATTAGAAATCTGCTCCAAGCTTGGTGTGGTACTGTTGTCTGCCACCATGACGTGAGAGAGATGGGCTGCACTCTTCATCGTGAGCTCCTTATTGCAGAGTGAAAGACAAGCCTATGCCAACCGTGCCCTCTGCATTGGTAGGTTAAATTTGGGGCTGTCCAGAGAAGCTTTGGAACTCTGTTCCTAAGGTCAAATCTAAGGTTGTTCAACTTTAAATGATCTCTGAAAAAAAAAAAGAAGAAGAATGTAGATTTAGGATTCTTTGTGCTCGTTTGTAATTTTTATTCTTTCAGTACTACCATAAGTTCCATTAACCTGGATTTAAACTAAGGTTATGCTGTTGGATGAGCGTAATAAAATGCACCACCTTGACTACAGAAAGTATTTCTTTCATGGTGCTTTAAGAGGTCTATAAAGCTCTGATAAATGATGTTGAAGTTTAGCTCTCCTTCAGCATTCTGCTGAGAGCAGAACCAAAGCCTTGTTGGGACCTTTTCTTTAATACGCCACAGTCGCAGCAGTGATCAGACCTAGCAACTCTGCTTATTTTAAGCCAGCAACAGCTGTGGTGCCAGCAGTCCCATTGCAAATGCTTGTAACATGATGCTCACGTAAGTAACGGCCCGATTCATCCTGCGGTTCTGGGGAACGTGCTGGTCCGTGCAGGGGGAGCAGCTGGCGGCAGACGGAGGGCTGGGGAGACTGAGAGATGCCATGAAGCAAGCAAGCTGGGCTGAGCTGGGTGCTGGGATGGGCACATGCTGTGCCATGTTTGTTAAAGTGAAACAGCTGCATGTGAGGAAACAAAAATAATTAAAAAACAAACAAAAAAAAAAAAAAAAAAAAAAAAAGGAAATGAGGAGATCTTTTGTCCAAGCCAGTGGATGCTTGCATCTGCTTTGCATGGAGGCTGCATTGTTTTTGTGGAAGAGCAGCAAGAAAAGTCTTGCTCCTTTTTTAGTGTGTGTATGTGTGTGGTTTTGTTACCCAGGTGTTTCAGCTTCCCTGTGGTTTACTGGGAGCAAGGTGCTCCCCTGGGACTGAGCATTGCCCAAACACAGCTCCATGTGTCATTCATGGCCACCACACCGCAGAATTCTGAGGTGAGAGGTTCACATACATAAGTGGGCTCATGTCCCAGTCAGCGCGCTGTGCTTTTCCAGGGAACTCGAGCACAGCAGTCAAGTGGTCACGAAAAATCAGAGCCACTTTGCTCTGTGAACAGCCAGCCATGGCAAGGAGCAGAAATCCATGGTTGGGAAGAGCTGG
The DNA here is from genome assembly GCF_963932015.1 of Anas acuta. NCBI lineage: Eukaryota > Metazoa > Chordata > Aves > Anseriformes > Anatidae > Anas > Anas acuta. Next base: position 3,340,590 of record NC_088994.1, read on the forward strand.
TGGTGAACTCCAGGAGCTCAGGCTCATGCAGCCAAAAAAGTTAAATCAGACTTTCTCCTAGAAGTGAACTGAGTGATTGTCCTTGGGACTGAGAGAGTAGAGCTTGTTGCTCTGGTGGGTTTTCTTTTAATACAGTTTGTATAACTTCACCTCTCTCTGAACTCCTGGATCTTTCTGGCTGGGAACAGGAACAGTGCCATAGCACGAACTCAGAAGCAAGAAGCCTTGGAAACTTCCCAGGAAGGCTGGTGAATCAAAGACGTGTAGCTTAATATAGAGACAAAGTTTAAACTGATAGCAGAACAGCAAGCTCTTAGAGACAGAGTCTATATGAGCTCAGATTATTACCCGCTTTCACAGCCTCATCTCCCTCAGAAGAGGCAGCTATATAAGAAACTCTTTATCTGGCAAAGAGTGTGGCCACCAAGCAACTCCCATATGATTTATCTGCCTGTGTGCAGCCAAGGGTTACACCTTATAAGACTGTGTCCCTGTGGTGCTGTATGTTTGAGACAGTCTTTGCTCAGCTTGTGAATCGTCCAAATGCTGTGTGGGATGGGGAAGGGTATCTGAAGGTGCAGGAATGATGGTGACTTTTGCATGGTCACACCTTGGGGAGTGGCAGAGAACTAGAGAGGACTTCATGTTTTGGGTCTGTCCCAAAGCCAGCAGGCTGCTTCTGCTTATAATTTCAAGGATAGGGAGGGAAGAGTGAAGAAGGGAGGTCCCCCTCCTGCCTCACCTTCACTTGGGCACACAGTTCTGCCCACCTCCGTCCCCATCCTGATGCCCCACCACTGTCTTGTGGCCTCTCAGGCACTTCCAGGCAGGACTTGCTTCCCAGAGTAGGTGTAGCCATGTGCTCTAAATCTTTCTCCTTTTAGCAGAGCCAAGAAATCATTTGTAAGTAACTTCTAGTCCCAGAGGTGATTCCCTCTTACCTCTGTGACAGCTCTAAGTGTTTTAAACTGAGCAATAGGTGTTATCCACTTGAGAATCTTGAAATGATGGATATTGTGTGGGATGCAAAGCAGGACCTGCTAGCCATAGGCCATGGTCATGCCCTGCCAAAATGGTTTGAACTCTGAACCTTGTTACCAAACACATGCTTGCTGGGGCAGGTCACTCTTTTCACTACATTTGCTGCTTTCATACAGAGTAAGATGCGAGGCTTGAAAGAAACATCTTTTTCTTTCAAGCAAGCCTCCTCCTGGAATACTTGGCTGAGCTGCTAAATAGACAGAAAGCTCACTCAGTTGGAAAGGACTTTGTGCTGCCCCATGAAGCTCTGATCCTCCAAGTGCACCAGAAGAAATATCAAGGCAAAATCTTTTATGAGAGCTCACAGACATTAGGAGGAATAAATGCCAGCCCAGATACAACTCCCTGTCATTTAGTTGAGCCGGTGGTCCAGCAGACAGGGAAGAGTGGAAATAATTCCCCTCTCTGGAACATACTGTGCAGCCTCTGCTTTTTGGTAAGCCAGTCCATCCATTGGGAAGCGACTGAAGGGAGGTTGAAGTATACTTAGAGAATGATGCTGGTTGTTGTAAGTACTTGGTGGTGAGGAGAGGTGGAGCTGACACCTTGTGGCTGGATGTTCTGAGCTTTGTAAGCCAGCTGCAGTAATCTGTATTTGCCATGGTTTTGGGAAGAGCGTAGATTGTTAGCCAAATTGCCTTGGGAGGTTAGGGAGGATGAACATCAAGAGCAGGTGGATTTAGGCCAGACAGTTCTGCAGGATTTTGTTGAATGAGCTTTGATCTATGTAGCACCTTTGCCAGGCTTGTAAAACAGGTATCAACTAGTGGAGGGAACAGAGTTTCCAAGCCAGGATGAAGAGAAGTGTTTTAGGTGTTTTCTAGTTGTGTGGCAGTGCTTACTACAGAGCTGCAGCACAAGAGCTCTCCTGGTTTCTGTAGGCATGACTGGCCAGATTTAGGAAGACTGGAACTTTCTAAAATGTTGGGAATTGATGGGTCCATTGCATGTGGCAGCTCATACGGACACCTCCCTGCAGGAGGATTTCCCTGGATGTATTCCCCAGACATCTGCTGGGTAAGCAACTCTGCCAGACGCAAGCAGTCCAAACAGTTCCTACAATGCGTTGAGGACAATTTTCGGATGCAGGTGGTGGAGGAGCCGACGAGGCGGTGGGTGCTCCTGAACCTCGTTCTTACCAACAGGGATGGCCTTGTTAGGGATGTGAAGGTTGGGGGCAGCTTGGGATGCAGCGACCATGCTTTGTCTGCTCTCCCCTTCATTTAAACAAGATAACTTGACAAGTGGTCAGCCAAAGTTAGGAACCACAGTCAGCAAAGATGGTTTGAAATGCTAAAGGCCATTGAAGCCAAACTCCAAATCTCTCTCGTTGTTCTTATTCCCCCAGTTTTCTCCCTGCATTTTCATAAAGGCTATGAAGCCCAGGAAGCAATACAATCTACTGACAGTTTCAGATGCGCAGTCGCCATCAAGTATTTGACTTAAGAATGAATTCCCATCAGCATTTTGTAGTGATTTAAGTGACTGTGAGCAGGTGGAGAAAGTGGCTTAAAGTCAGGTTGAGGCCTCAATTCAAGTTCATTCCTGAGAAGTGCAGATGGCACAGTGCAGTTTCTTCCATGAGTACCCTTGGATTGCAGAAACCTAGCGCTTCTCCTGTGCTTCTTCCTCCCCTGTGAAATACTGCAGACCACTCAAATCCTTAGGTATTTGTCTCAAAACAAAGTAAGCAAACAAACAAAAACCCAGTCAGTCCAACAATGCAGGCTGAAGCTCAGTCTGAGATACAAGCTATGTCATGATGTACCTGTTGCATTGGCAGGGCACGATGGAGTCACCTGATGTGACCCCACAGAAGGGCTCTTTCCAGCTCCTTGTGAAGAAACGGGAGTCTGCCAGTGCCACAAGACCCAGCTTGGTGTGCCAGCGCCCACCTGCGCCACGGTCGCGGGCACGAAAGAAACGCATCCATGTCAGATCCGTGGAAATACTCCGGGCACAGGGTCGTATCATGGAAACCATTGAGGAGGAGCCCCTGGGCAGCACTGGCGAGATTGAAACCTTCCCCATTGCTTATGAGGAGCTTCAGAGCCACTTCGAGAACCTGGGTGGCAGGAAGGTGAGTACAAGAAGGTTCTGCACTTCAGAATGATTCCCCCACCATCACTGTGGCCTTGTGATTCTAGCACTTCTGTCAACATGAGGCAAGCATGTGCAACTGTGCCAAATCTCCTTGTTTTGCAAGGAGACCATGGCAAATGGAAAGTGCGAGATACTGCTAAGCACGCTGGTGCGATGAGCTATCAGCTAAGCAGCACATGAATGCACCATTCACAACCTGCAGTGCCACAGAAATTGACCATAGAGCATCCTGGAGAACACTGCTGCCAGAACAGCACCCCCTTCCAATCTGCTGCTGCTTCATGTCATTTCTGCCCCCGAGAACCCTATCAGTCTCCTACCAGTAGCTTCTAACTCCCATCCCCTTGACGTCTTCTAACAGGGAGCAGAAAGTGAGATGCGCTCACTGTCACCAGCTCGGACTAGCAAGCCTGAGAGCAATCCAGGTGTAGCGGAGTCCGGCGTTAAAAGGAGGAGGGCAGTCTTTGAGATGCTCTCAGAAAATGGACAACACAGCGATGCCAAAGGTTAGTCTTACCACTTGGATCTGCTTTCTCACTCTAGTTGAGTGCACTCGATCTCTGTTGTGACGAGGGGCAACCACATTCGTGCCCTCAGGGCAGCCCCCAGGCTGCCCAGGAAAAGAACGTGGTGTTCTTATTGATGCCAAACAAGCTTTCCAGCTTTCTCCATTTTATCTTTGTGTTACGGAGGAGTGCCCGAAGCCCATTAAACACTTTTTGAGCAAAACACAACAGAACAGTGTCCTATGTTTAGAGAAGATAACTTATGATGAAGACAACCCAAATCTAAAACTATGATATCAAAAATATGGGCAGCATTCATCAATTATGAAAAAGCAGGAGCTTCCTATTCTCAGTTGGTGAAGATAGTTTGGATTTGGAGACGTGTTGCTTTCGTAACAACACCTTAGCTTTTAAGCGTGGCTTTCAGGTTTCCACAAGTCGAATGCTCCGTGCTTGTTGTGTTCTAAAGTAAAAGTTGCTAAACGGCTGCTGAAAAGTTGGTGTTCCTGTTCGTTTTGCCTACTGCTTTTCTTTCAAGATTTGAAACAGGTGCACCCATCTTCCTCTCCCCAACTATGATGTCTGTTTGTAGTTTCAGGGGGTAGTCGCAAACCTCTCAGAGGACTTCGAGAAGCGCGCCCTCCGAAGCCTGGCAGCACGCTGCAGGTCTTTGAGGAGAATGTCTCCTTAAAGGATAAAGTGGCTCTTTATCAAGCTGCAGCATCCAAAGCAGAGAACAGGAACTGCTTTGCTAATCATGTAAGATCCCAATGTCTCATTATCTTCTTAATTCTACGTTTGCTTTGCACAGGGTCAGACCCTAACTGTCTTTATTTCTACAAGCAAGCTATCAGATGGCTCATGGGGTGGATCAAAATTTAAATCCGAAATTAGGAAACTTAGATAGCAAACATAGTCATCCTTCAGTCTGTCTCTACCAAATGAGATTTTTCATGCTACATGCCTCTGGTCTTTTGGACAATCCCTTTTCATTCATGGAATTGCTCTTCTTTGTAGTCCACCTTTGCCTGAACTTCATGTATGAGGGCCCTAGGCCTGAGAGAGAGCAGCAATGCGGTTATCCTATTTCCTCATGTTCACAAAAAAAGGCAGTTTCTTTACCACAACAAATATTCTTTATTGACAAATAATAAAATCCTATTCAGATGCACAATGAGCTTAGAGCTCTTGCTGCTCAAACTGAAGGATTTGAAATCACTGCGTTATAAATCAGCGGCTGTTTCAGGTAAGGTACAGGAAGAGTCCAGGTGTTTTCAAACCACACAGTTCCTGCCCGCTGGCTTCTTGATTTCCTCATCGCTTTTGCGTATTCAGAGCAGATTCCTGCGGTTCCTTGGGCAGAGCAGGTTCAAATTCCCTCCTCCTGACACTTCAAAGAATGCTGCAGTTAGCTCTCTATCCCCAAAAGGAAGACCTGTAGGAAGCCTGGCCCAACTGAACTGTGTGGAGAACATAGGAACCGCTTCATTTACACTCTAGAACCCCTTGCCCTTTCTTGTTGACGTGGACAGTACATTCTTCCTACCAATGGAAACCACCTGGCCTTATTTAACCCCTCTAGATTTCCGAGGAGATCAAGGCCTGCACTGCGCCTGGTGGCCTGGCAGCAGTCAGCAGGCACTTTGAGAACAGGCAGACCACCTCCTCGAGGATGACCATTGCTCGTTCCCAGCACGAGCAGAAAACTGCATGGGCAACAATGCCATTTGTAATACTAACCAATGAGGTCTTCCATGCTAAAGAGCTTGAGGGAAAAATACCATGATTTGCTTGATTCCTGAACTAGTACACACAGTTTTAGAATGGTGTCCTATGCAGTGTTGTTTGAATGTGGTAATGAATGGGGTTTCCCATTCTTGCTGCTCTGCAATGGTTCAAAGACGGTGGCAGAAATATGGAAAATGCTTAGGTGTTGCACTAAATCCCCCAGTAAAGCGAAGGTTTTGTGCATAGGTTTCTCAGGAGGAAAAAGGTACTCCGCAGACAACTGGAGAGAAGGCTTCTACCGTGGTGCAGCATGCTGCTGAAAATGGTAAGAAGTGGTTCGAGAGTAAAGGCTCACAGAGGAGCACAATGGACCAAGTTCTTGGCAACTGTCCACTCCCACAAATGTGGGGCTGCTCTTAGGATGCAGATGGGGGACATTGATCCAAGTTATTAATTGCCTCCTTCTGCAGCTCAGCACATTTATTGATCTCAACGGGACTTAAGAAACAGGTTTATATGCTGCTACACAGAGAGGAGTTTGGGATGAGAAGGTAGCTTCAAATATGTGTGGAGCTGCTGGAAAGAACTGGGCATTTTAAGAGTTGCCTGGAAACACATGCAGACACTTGCCCCTGTATAGATAAAATTGTGGACGATAAAGGCTCAATTTATAGCCAATTAGAATTCATGTGTTAGGTTACTTAGGTGAAGACCTAGGCCAGCTCTGAGCCTGGGTAATGCAGGTATGGCAAAGCAGCAGGCAATACCATGTCCCATGTCCCTCAACACCTGATTTCTCTTCACTTTGTTCATTCTGTTCTTTATTATTATTATTATTATTATTTTTATTATTTTTCTTCTTTCGTATTCTTCTCCATTTTTTCCTTTACAGCTGTCAATGTGGGGGCACAGAAGATGGAAGCATTACGCCAACCAAACTCTACAATACCTTCAGTGGCTTCCAGAATGAAAGTAATTAATGCAATCATCAAGAATCAACAACTTCCTATAAGATGTCAACATCATCTTGGAGCTGGTGCACCAAATCTGAAGTGCGAAAGAAATGAATCCTCTGTGATCCAGGTGTTCCCTAATCTTAAGGAGCCACAGAGGAGGGAACCATTGCGCCAGCCGAAAAGGAAAATTAATTTTGCAGCCTCCAGACTGAAGATCATCAATGAAATCCACAAGAATCAAAGTAATATTCAAAGATGTCCAAACGAGCAAGAAGCTGCTTTAGTGGCTTATGACACGCAGTGGTCTGAAACCACTGAACGCAATGGAAAGGACAAAGATGAAGCCCTCCCATCATCAAAGATGAAGCCATGTGTTGTGCAGCAATGTACAACACGTTTCCAATAAAAACCTGTAATGCCTTAAAAGTAACAGACTTGTCTGAATTTCTGCTGCCTGTCTCTCCTCCCTCCTTCAAGACTTCCCTCCTGCAAGATGCTATCAGGACAAGGCGTGAAGTTGGATGTGTAAAACAGATTAAGAGGATTTTCATCAACATTGGTTCCCCAGTAAGTGCTGTGAGTAATTTGCAAGCTAGAGAAAGCGAGCCCAAAATCCCATTTTGAGTCGGAAAGGCAGCTGGAGCAGAATTATGTAAAACTCTGTCTCAGACAGTAACAGAGTTTTGACAAGTGCATTTTGTGACGTGACCCTGCTGAGTGTGAGCCAGCACAGAGGCAGGAGCCGGGCAGGTGAGCTACTGTGTTGCGTGAAACACCATATTGACAGCGGTGCTCATGTATAGGCTGTAGGGCTTCGCGCGAAATAAGTTTCCTACCCAGTAAAAGGCAGTGCTTGATATTTTCAGTTAAACAGAGCGAAGGATGGTCCCAATGACAAGGATCACGAGCTGCCAGGCTGTTTTCCGTGTCTGCTGTTACAAAGATAAGGATGTTTGTCTTCTTCCAGTTCCTCCTGGTTTTCTTGTGCTCCCCTTACTCTGTCTTGGACAACAAAGCCCCTGCTTTCTTTTTGGGAGGTATGGGAGACATGGTGGTGGGAGTCTACTACAGGTCTCCAGATCAGGAGGAGGAAGTCGATGAGGCCTTCTACGAGCAGCTGCTAGTAGCCTCATGATCACGAGCGCTGGTCCTCATGGGGGACTTCAGTTACCCAGACATCTGCTGAGTAAGCAACTCAGCCAGGCACGAGCAGTCCAAACGGTTCCTACAATGCGTTGAGGACAATTTTCTGATCCAGGTGGTGGAGGAGCCGAAGAGATGGGGGGTGCTCCTGGACCTCGTTCTTACCAACAGGGATGGCCTTGTTAGGGATGTGAAGGTTGGGGGCAGCTTGGGATGCAGCGACCATGAGATGGTGGAGTTCCAGATGGAACTGGGCAAAGGAAGTAAGGCTAAAAGTAGGATTGCTACCCTGGACTTTCGAAAAGCCAACTTCGACCTCTTCCAGGACCTGCTTGGGAGTATCTCATGGGATAGGTTGCTAGAAGGCAAGGGTGCTTGTGAGAGCTGGGCTACATTTAAGCAGCACTTCTTCCATGCTCAGGGTCAGTGCATCCCGAAGAATAGGATATTGGGGAAGGGGGGCAGGAAACCCGCGTGGATGAGCAAGGAGTTCATCAATAAGATCAAAAGGAAGAGGAAGATCTATGAATGCACTTTCCGAGGCGATCGGCTCTGGGGCAGACGCGTTCTGCAGCAGATCGGGGGATCGGACAGGCAGTGCTAATTTTTCTGGCCTACTTGAGCCTACTTGAGGGAGTCGCCAGGGCCCAGCAGCCCTCATGAGGGAGGCTGACGAGGCGCAGGCGGAGCCAGCAGCACTCCCTCCCCCCCGGCCGTTCAAAAGCTGCCCCTAGGGAGCGCAGCAAACATGGCGGGCAAACAGGGAGTGGCGCGGAAGTTAGCGAGGCAGTTGGTTAGCGAGGCAGTTCGAACAGGGAAGACGGAGCGTTGGTTTGTTCTCCCATGTGCCTGGTGACAGGACGAGGGGGAATGGGCTTAAGTTGCACCAGGGGTGTTTTAGGTTAGATGTTAGGAAGAACTTCCTTACCGAAAGGGTTGTTAGGCACTGGAATGGGCTGCCCAGGGAAGTGGTGGAGTCACCATCCCTGGAGGTCTTTAAAAGACGTTTAGATGTAGAGCTTAGGGATATGGTTTAGTGGGGACTGTTAGCGTTAGGTCAGAGGTTGGACTCGATGATCTTGAGGTCTCTTCCAACCGAGAAATTCTGTGATTCTGTGATTCTTCACGGTGAGGGTGAAAGAGCATAGGAACAGGCTGCCCAGGGAGGCTGTGGGGTCTCCTTCTCTGGAGATATTCAAGGCCTGTCTGGATGCCTGCTCTGAGGAAAATGCTTTGGCAGGGGGGTTGTACCCGATGATCTTTCGAGGTCCCTTCTAACCCCTACAGTTCTGTGATTCTGTGATTCATTCAGAAAAGGAAGGGACATTTCTGTGAATATTCAGTAGGAGCTCATCCTCTGCATGTCATCAACTCCCCAAGCAGAACTTGACCTCAGTCTCGTTCCCGTCTTTGACCATCTGCTGAGGCCTGAAATACCCGTGGAGCTCTGAAACAAAACCCAAGAAATCAAAGCCAAAAAAAGTGTTGAACTTCTGCATTGCTTTCTAGACAAGGAATAGGCAGCTGATGCTGATACACTTCTTGTATCCATCTATCTAAGCTGTTGGTTTTTGTTTTTGTTTTTTTGTTTGTTTGTTTCTCCACCCATTTCCTTGTCTTCTTTCTGTTGTCCCCTACTTTCTCATTTACTAGAACAAGCCTGAGCTGCTTGTGCACTAGGCAGATTGATGCTGAATTTGGGAGGAAAAAAAATAAATAAATATATATATATATAAATGATATATTCATGTGATATATTATGATATAATAAAATGATATATTAAAAGTGATAACTTCAAGACTAAGCAAGAGCCATATGCTGTAGCTAAAGCTCTGAGATCAGGCAGTCTGGAAGAAGAAGCAGTGGAGGCCAGGAGACTTACTTTCTTGGTAATGATGTGCCTGCCATTTAGTAATCTTAGTATCTTTTTGTAAACTATAGTGTAATTTATCTTTTATTTGGTATATTTTAGGCAATTAAAAATCAAACTTTTTTTTTTTTTGTATAAATTTGTAGCTGTTTGAATATTCTTTAAAATTATTAAAATCACTGAAAAAGAGAGCAACCTAAATATATTATTTTTATTAGAGAAAGAATATGAAAAATACATTTTTTTCCTGTTTACCTAACACTTCTCTCATCTATGATTTCCCTCAGGTAATAATATTAGGAGGTAAAAGATAAGAAACAGTCCCCAAGGTTGTTTATTCCATTCTCCATGTTTGATGAAAAATGTTTTAAAAATTAATCCTAAGTGGTTGCTTTTTTTTTTTTTTTTTTTTTTTTTTTTTTTTATTTATTTATTTCTGTTTGTTTTGCATTTTGCACTGTTTTTCACACTGTGGTTCTGAGAAATAGCAAAATAATGGAAAATGACCAGAGCTATAGTGTGTCCAGAAATGGTTTAACTTAATTTTGCAGTAAATCTGTGATAGACTTCAAGTAAAAACTTGAATTCAGCTTTGCATTGATCATTGTGGTTTTATGTATAAGGATCTAATCCAAAATCTGGCATTTCAGATGTAGAGCAATCCAGTAAACTGGGACTTTGTCATAATTAAGGGAGGTGGGGGTGGGGTGGGGGGGAGGGGTCACTTGCTTCCAGAAAGAAAAAGTAGGCTTTCTAAGCAGATTTCCTAATTTCCACGTCTTGATGTATGTTATACCTTGGCTCAGGAGATCATATTTAGATCTTAGCATTTATACACTTTAAAAGACATAGTTCCAATTCAGCATGAGTGAATTATCCTATTCTCCCATTGCTGTGTTTTGGGGACCACCACTATGTCCAGCACATTTTTCTTCAGTAATGCCACTTCCATGGCTAGAAAATCTCAATTGCAAGTCATGTGTAAATTATGAGTAGTCATTATCTAGTTTACAATTTACAAAAATGACATGTAATTTAAGTAGTGTATGCAATGTAAGAAATCTTAGTCCTGATTTAGTAGCCTTATTATTACCCTGTCGGCAAAATTAACGTTCTATGAGCACAAAGCAGCAGTTCAGTTTTCTTGCCTGCAGAAGTGAAGAGGCTGGGGTATGTGCTGAGGTGTCCTGACCACTGGGAAGCACTGCCTCAGATCTTCTAGGGATCCGTGGAAAATCCCACCTTGAATTAAGCAGGATTCCCAATCTTCACAGGTGATTCCTGACTTTCTCATCAGAGTGTTCTCTTCCAGCTGTTGGCCTTGTGCATGCCTGACAAGCTTCAGGCCATCTGTCTTGCAGAGACTGGCTTGAAAGTACAACCCAAGCCTTGTGTTATAAACATCATCAAGCTAATTAAAAGAACTCCCAAACTTTTTTTTTTTCCTATAAATTTCCAGACTATTAACACAAGGTGATCAGCTTTATATATTTTTTTTTGAACTCTTGTAATGCAGGATCTAGCTTCAAAACACTGGAGAGGATGGAGGCAGACTAGGGGAACCACAAGGAAAGTGCACACTCAGAGAGCGTCATCCTCAATGCAAATTACATTTCCCTGTCTCTCCTTTCAATGAGAATGCACATGCCATGAACAGTTTTCTGGAAGAATGCTTGGGCACAGGGTTTAGACAGCTGTAAATATTCTTTTGTGTGATGGCAGGAACTTGTAGGAAGGAAAATGAACTGTCAGCTTGAGAACTGAAAGAACAAAGCCGTAAGAGCTTCAAAAAGGCCAGCTGAGTGTGGCACTACCTTAAAAGTGAGACTGCACCGGGGGATAACTGCTGGTCCAATGCTGTCTACTGCAGCTTTTCCAGAGATCACACAGGCCGGGAGAGTCTTTCAGCAGATGCTCCTGGACTTTGGATTGCCCCCCCTGCAGAGGCTCTGCGATGATGGGTAGACAGATAAGGACCTCCCAGAATAGGAAGCATTCTCTGTGTTCCTTCAGTGAGTTACCTGCTGGTTCCCGAACCTTTTATATAGTCTTGGGTGAAACTGTTCAGTCACAGGAGTTGTGAAGCACCAGAATAGGCTGCCCATGGTGCTTGTGGGATATTCATTCCTGGAGGTTTTCAGAACACATTTGGCAGAGCACTGAATAACCTGATTTAACCTTGAAGTTGACTCCTTTGAGGTTTTCTACCATTCCAAATTCTCTCTGCTACCATAAGACTAGAAAAGAGATGTTTTATTAAAATCTGAAGTGTTTATTCAGTCTCTTAAATCTCAAGAAAGGAAAGACGATTTCTTGTTATTTACGATGCAATTCTGAGATTTGAGGACTAATCTGATGAAGACTTTTATGCCACGTCTGCCTTCTGTTTTTTCAGTCCCAAATGCTATGATAAGGTCTTTGAAAACTAAAAGCACAGAAATTATATGTGAAAAGGCAAGTGAAGTCCACTCCTTGTGACCTTTGCTGTCAGTCCTCTGAAGTAACTGTTGAAGTTTTGGGCTGCTTTGGGCTTTGACTGGGAGGTCACACCCTAGGAGCTCAGTTCTGGAAGCGCTCCTCCTGTGGGAGAGCAGAGTGCAAGGCTTTTAAGGGCAGGAAAAGTGAGTCAGAGAAGAGCAAACTTAATCACCAGTCAAATCGTGTTTAGAGCATGGTTCATTCCTGTCAGCATTATATCTACCACAGGGGTTTACCTGAACGAGCGATGTCGAAGGAAAAGCTGGAGTGGCTTGTCTGCACTGACTCTGTGGAGCTAGCTGTGTTGGTACCAGCTGTCCTTTCTCGGGGAAGGCAGGATGGCTCAGGGAAGGCTACGCAGTGCTTTTAGTGAAGTGTAAGACCTCGTAAAATGATCCAGTTGTGCAGCTGTGCAGGTCATGGTCCCCATTTAGATCTCCCTGACCTGACGTGATCTCTGTCCTTCAGAGCTGAGACATACACATAGATCCTCTGGAAAAGGATCTGAGCAATCTGTGTGAATAGCTGCTGGAGACTGATGGGTGTTTGATGGGGAAGGAAGGTAGGCTCACTAACCAGCTGAGTCAGGAAGCTGTCCTCCACGCTTTCCAGGAACCTCCTAGGCTGCTTCCTCAGGGCTGCGTTGCATTTCCAGCACATGTCCGGTAAGCTGAAGTCCCCCATCAGAACAAGCACTGGCAATTGAGCGACTTCCGCCAGGTGCTTACAGAACACCTCATCTGCCTCTTCATCATGGTTTGGCGGTCTATTACAGACCCCCACCAGGATGTCTGTCTTGTTGGCCAACCCCCTGATCCTTAACCACAGGGACTCTATGTCATTCCCAACCCCAAGCTCAACAACATCAAAACACTCCCTAATACAGAGAGCCACGGCACCTCCCCTCCTAAGTTACCTGTTCCTTCTGAGAATGGCGCGTAGACATCCATTGAAGCACTGCAGTCGTGGGAGTGGTCCCATCACATTTCAGTGATGGTGACTAGGTCATAGTTTAACTACCACACAACAGCTTCCAGCCCCTCCTGTTTGTTGCCCATGCTGCATGTGCTGGTGTAGATGCACCTCAGTTGCACCATTGCTCTGACCTCTAACCCTGGGACTCCTCCCCCAGGCTCACCTCTATCTAGCCTCATTTCATCCCCATTTCATACCTAATTCAAAGCCCTCTCAATGAGCCCTGCCAGCACCTTGGCTAGGACCTGTTTCCCCCTTTGAGACAGGTGGGACTCATTGACAGCCATCAGGCCAGGTGCCGAGTAAACCTCCCCATGATCAAAAAAATAAAAAAAAATAAAAATAAAAATAAATTCCTGTGGTGGCATAAGCTCCTGCCAGTTAAAGCCTTTTACCATCCTTTTATGCAATATCTGTACCTATTGAAGAAAATTCAATACTACAAAACAAAAAAAAGAAAAAATCCAGAGAGCCTGGCATTCAGTGTCCCTGGAGGAGAGGGACTTGTTTATAAATTAATCCTGTTAAATGTAGTAGTCATACAGGGATAAATGGGCAGAAGTTAATCTAACTCCACATAAGGCATCTTGGCTTGCTGAACCTCATAGCTCACTTGCTGTGCTGTTTGGTTGCTGTGCTGCAGAACAAGGGCTCCTGAAATGCTTGGTAACACAGACAAAAATATTTTTTAAATTTCCCACCCTGCACAGTACTTCTACCTTTCCCCATTTAGGCCAGCAATGACACAGTCACCCATGTACCTGTCTCTGTACTGTATTGTGTTATACTGGTGCTTATCTCTGCTGCTGCATATTGGGGGTGTTAACTCAGCGCTGCAGTTCCTGGCAAAGCTGCAGAGCTGTGCACAAAGGAGAGCAAAGAAGAGGTTGGTAGGGAAGCATCCAGCAACTGAAGCATAAAAAACGTGACTTCATAAATCCTTCATCTGCTACATCTTCCCTGAGACATTTCTCAGCAACTTCCTTATGGAAAATTAAACACTGCTCTGTCAAGGTAAAAGCTCACGTACCTCCTGTGCTTCAAGACAGTCTAACTCTGTCACTTAGTGATAACAGGAGAGCGTGTCCTGGCTTCTTTTCTTGGTTTGCCATGTCTCAGAGCAAAATTAAACTAAGTAAAGCATCTTTCATCCTATCTGAAGATGTAGCCTGCAGGGTACAAGACTGGAGAAACATCAGAAAATGGGTTAAGAGCTTCTGGGATCATCATCTTGAATTAGCAAGAGTGTTGCTTAGTGCTCGTCTACCACCTGAGGCTGGCTGAGAATACTGTCCATGGGCTAGGGCATGGGTATGTGCCAGGTTCCCCACACCCACCACCCCTGTCTGTGTGTTTCCTGTTGAGGAGCAGACCAGCCCCATGACTGAAATACTCAGAAAACACTAAAGCTGAGCTCTCCTCATATTTCACCCAGCTAAAGCCTTCTGGAGTTTCTGCCAGCACCAACAGTGTGCATTTGTCCATGTGAAAGTGCTAGCTATCCTGCTCCCTCTTCTTCTATCTTGCCTCTGGGTAACTGGGGCCATAGCCATTGGTGAAGTATTAGTCATTCAGGCAGAAAGACCAGGGCTGGTAGAAGCATTTCATAACTCAGTATCAAAGGCTTTCATAGGATTTACAAGGGGTACCAAGTCCTCTGGGCAGGGACTCTTGACCTGGAAGATTTGCTCACTGGTGCATGCAGTAGTGTAAGAACTCGTGTTTCAGTGGACATTCGAGTTGCAATCTTTATTAACAAGTAACTGGTTCTGGATTCCCTGTTTGAGGCCATATAGGTAGCAGCCTTGTCCTAGACAGCTACCTATGAGCATCCTTGATGGCATGCACTCATTAAAACATCTACAATTCAAGAACATGAGCCTTGCTGTGAATAAAATGATGCACAAAGAAAATTGAACTGAGAACCATTTGTTCAGGGTAGTTGCACAAGAATGTCACTGAATAGGTCTCTCTCCAGCTAGAAGAAAGGGCTGACAGGACCTAAAGAGTCACAAAAAGAAGATACTAACAGGGTAAGAAACAAGGAGAATGCACATGTAAGGTGTGGGCAGGCTTGGCCTTTGACAGAGCCTGGGGATAAGCAGAACTGTGCTGTGTATCCATGGAGAAATGCATCCATGGAGAAAATCACTATCTCAGATCGGTGATGAGCAAATTTTGTGAGCTTCCAGCTTGGTTTTAATGGCCAGAGCTCAATTGTAAAAGGAACAGTCAGCCATGCCATCTTTCGGGATCAACATGGCCAAAGCTCTTACACACTGTGGGCTGTAAAAGGACTCCTTACCAGAACAATTTCATGTTTAAAAAATGCTGTTAGACTTTTCTGGGCTGAAGGGGATCAATAACTTGATGTAGAACTGGAGTGTAGCTTTTGGAAAGCCTGTCCTACTCCACATCCGTTATCTTTAATGGGCAAATCGTGTTGATTTGCTGTGACTTACCATTGATTTGTGGTATATTTTTGAGAAAAGTGAGTGACAGAGGATATGGGAGACCATGACTCCCTTCTTGCATTACAGAATAGTTTATTCTTTCACTTGGATTTCTTTAGGGAGCACAGGATGAAGGAAAAGCTGTTTCCATATGACTAGGATGTACCGCGTTTGATTTCCAGATTTTGTTGATTTTTCATCTATAATGAGGCGGAGTTGTCAAGGCTGGCATCAAAAACAACAAATTTGACAGGAACAGAAGAAATGCAGGTTTTTCCTGAAGTCTTCAATACCTTTTGCTTCCAAGAGACAGCACCCCCAGCAGATTTCTTGCCATTTGATGCTGTAGAGCAATTTTGATGATATCTTCTCTTATTACCACTTATGGGTGCTTTGCTTGTGCATCTAAATGACAGATATAAAGTTTAGAGTGAAATTCCACCTACTTCTAATCTGTTGCTGCCTATGTATTTCAGGACCTCACCATAGCCTACAGCTTCCTTCTGAGGGGGAGTGGAGGCTCCCCAACGCCGTGACCATGGCTCCAAGCCTGCTGTAGTTCAAGGAGCCTTATAGCACCACTCTCAGACACATGGTCTGATTTTTGGGTGGTCCTGTGTGGAGCCAGGAGCTGGCCTCAGTGATCCTTGGGGGTCCCTTCCAATTCAGCATATGGTTCTGTGATTCTGTGAGTCTGTGAAATAGATCCTCAGCAAGACCATTCTTTAAGTTAAATGATTGTACTTGCTCTTGGCAAGTGCAATGGGAGGGCAGGTCTTCAACTGGTGGACAGTGTCTTACTTCCCTTGGCTTAAGCCAGCCGTGATGATTTAGACAAGTGTGTCGTCCCCTTCCCCAACTCTTGAGAACCCAGGCAGGAAGGAGATCTAGGCCCCTTCTGTCTTCTGAAGTGACGTTGTCACAATACTTATCTCTTACTCGGGTTGTTTTGCTGATGCCATTGCTACTGAAGAGTGCTCTTGTCACTCTTGAAAAATTTTCAGTGTGTTTGCAGTGCCTAGAGGAATAAGCCTCCGTGTTCATTCACAAGAATTGACTGAAGTACCACTGAGCTGATAAAATGCAATCCCCTGCTTGGCTAGATACCTACAACTTCTACATTTGTTGCTTGTGAAAAGCACCGATGATTGCAGCTGCCTCACAAACAGGCAGATGAAATGCAGCGATGTTCTTTGTGTGTTGGGCTTTGTGTGTCGGCCTATCCCCACCATCACTGCTGGGCTGCGACCTGCTCCTGCTGAGCCTTGTTCCTTACAGGCCCGAGTGGCTGCGCAGGGAAATCAGGCACTGTTGGGTTCAGCCCTGACTTTTCATATTACATCTTCTCTGAAATAGTAACATAGAATTCCTCCCCCCAGCCCTCCCATTTCATCAGTCTTTCATCCTTCAGAGTGCAGTATGGTTGCCTTTCATTTATTTATCTAGCAATTAAAATGTGTGCCTAACTCTTCAAACTCCTTAATTACAATACCATAAAAGTCTTTAGAAAAAAAGGAAAATAATTGGTCCTCCACTGAGCAGGTGTGCTTCTTGATAACTGAATTCTACAACAAGCTGTATCCTGCTTCTGTTGTTCTTTGTTTGTTTGTTTAATTAATATTTTGCAGTTTTCCTCACATAAGGTGATTTTTGTTCTACAAATTCGTATTTCTCTAAATGCTTCTTTCATTTATGCTTCCCTCCAGTAAAAGATGAGAGTATATTACACCCCTGCACAAACTAATGCAGAGGATAACAAAAAACATCCCTCAGATGCAATTTGTTTAACACATTACAAGTAAGGTGAACAGGAAATGGAAGCAATTTAGTACATGAGCTATTGCTAAACTGTCTCTAGGTTTGAGTTATTATTTCAGAGAGGGAAAAAAAAAAAAAAAAAGATAAATGTGTTTCCCAATCTCATAATTCAGAGGCTGGGAGAAATGGCAGGGGTCCTCTGCTTTCTACAGCCTTTCTGCCCCCACTCCTGCATCCCTGTCCTGCTCTGCCCCATCCCTGTGTGGGAAGGGGAGGGCTGCTGGAACCTGTGCTGTCTCCTCTCGCACATGGACATTGTCCCTTAAGGAAACTTTACACTTCTCTCAGCAGCCCAGATTCCCTCAGGCTGCTGGAGAAAACCACAGCTCTCCAGAAGCCATTTCCATGACCTCCGTGTGTACTGGTAGCCTGTTTGCCAAAGTACTTGGAAAAGTCCAGCCTCCAGGTGATGGACGGGTAGGAGTAGCTAGAGCAAGAGTGGCTTTTGTTTCTGTTTCCTTTTAGCTGTTCTATTCACTTGATTTTCTTTCCCCTCCCCCCCTTTTTTTTTTTCCCTCTCCACTGGATAATGGGAAAATAAAATGGATTTTTTTTTTTTATTATTTAAAGATTTATTTCAGTGTTAAGTCATTTAGCATGACCAAGAAAATGGCTCTGCCATCCAAAATGTTATCTTTAGATGGAGAAATGCATATTTCCCATAAGAATATTTTTCACATATATCCCTAGACAGAAAATGTATTTGCATGGAGAATATGCATTGCAGAGCATCTACTTATGCATCAGTATGACTGTATTATTATCACTGAAGGAGAAGTCTGAGGAACTTGTACAGCCTGAAATACCCTGACTCTGAATGAACCAGGGAGCTTAAAGCACTTTCTGGTCTGTTTTTTTTGTTGTTTTGTTTTGTTTGTTTGTTTGTTTTTGTTTTGGTTTGGTTTGGTTTTGGTTTTGGTTTGTTTTTGTTTTGTTTTGTTTTTTCCCCTCTGGTGCTTCCATCTTGGTCTTGTCCATCAAATGTCCCTGTGAATAAGCTAGTTAAATACCAATACCTGGTTGAATTTATTGCGTAAGCCATTGGGCTACAGAGAGGGGAAGGGGAGGAAAGAGGAGCAGGACAGAAGGAAAGCTTCACTGCTTTTTGGTTTAAAGACAGCTAAAGGATTTGCACAAGCTCTGGGTGTCTACTTTGGTGTCATGTCAGTGTTACTGGCTCTGCCATCCTCCACCATCTCTCCTGCATTTGTAAAACACCTGGTTGTATGTCCCCATGTGTCCTCCCAGGGCATTTCCAGGCAGGTCACAGCTGCACCAGTGTGTTCATATGGGCTTAAAAACCTGTGAAATGACTGACTGATGAGGTTTTATAAGAAAAGGAGATCTTTGCAGTGAGTCATGAATCACTCCTCTTCATCTGTCCCCACAAGCCACATGAGTTCTTTAAAAACCAGCACAAATTGAGCAATAATAGCTAATAAAAAAATGTATTCCCTAAGAAAAATAGTTTTCGAAAATGTATTCACAGGATACATTTATTGAGTCTAAATGAGGGGTAAATATGAACCCTGCTGTCTGCATTCTGTCCTCAGATAAAATGAAGCAAAAGGCATTTTCTTTTTTTCACCATTCTTTGCAGTTTTATTTTGAAAAGCAAGCAAACAAGCACACCAAATTGTGCTCCTGTTCCTTTCATCCTCATGCACTTCAAGGAACAGCTCTTAGACATTTTCTTTTCAGCAGATCAAACAGCAGAGATTTCCCCTTTATCTTTTGCCTTCCTTCTTCCTCCTTCTCTTCCAACATTGCAAACCTGATCCAACCCCTTTTCACCTGAAACACAGGCAAATTGAAAGAGAAGAGGTTTAGCTGCTTGAAGAGGGGCTGGCTTGGGGTTTTTGCAGTGATGGCGGATCAGTCAGCCCAGCTGGAAAACCAAAGCTGTGCGAGGTGAGGGCATCTGTTTGAATCTTCATGTACTTTAAAGCAATCAGACAAGATACTCTAAGAACATTTGCCTGCAAACAGACTATTATGAAAATTACTTGTCCTGGAAACAGAGTTTTGCAGCTCTGGGCTTCACCTTTACATGCTTTTTAGACAACTTTGTCCTGGGGAGGGTTCCCCAGGGCAGTGTGGAGTTAGAAGACTTTAAAGTGATTTTGCTCAGTATCTGTAAAAACCATGCCTTACAAAGCACTTCATTTTCAAGCTAGTGATCAGCTGGCAATATCTATGAGCAAATCAATGAGCTGGGGATGATCTGATGCAGAACTGATAGGAAACATTTTTTTCAGTCACTGAGACCTACATAAATGAGAAAATCTGGAATGGTCATCAGCTAGTGGCTAAATCACCATGAGAACTGGTCACTGCCTCTGCCACTAGACTCCTTTCTTCTGAGACATACGATTTCTCTTAGGAGTAGCATGTATTTTTAGATATTTTTGCAGGGTGCCAGGAGAGGTAAGGCAGCCTTAACCTACAGTTTTGTAGCAATAATTTGAATGACACTAGAAGAAACAAGGAAGTCTCAGCTGGAGTAAGCAAGCGTGGTTTTAGGCAGAATGGGAATTGAATCTGCATCTCATATGTCTCGCTAGTGTCAATCTTGCTCTGATTTTGATAAGAAGTTTTATCCTGCATTTCAGAAGCTGTTCATTATGGGGGTTCTGCAGAAGCTGACCTATTCTCTGCAAAGTTTGGGGTTAAACAGCTCAGGATCTGCTTAGCAGCCAAACACATGCAAATTACCTGCTGTATTGACAGAAATATAAGGTGATGTTCTCTGGTGGATCTGTCTGTAGGGAAAATCAGAGTCCCAGAGTGCATCTTCCAGGGGCTTTCAGCTGACAGAGTATTGTTTTGGGAACCGCCAAATGTGGGTTCTTGTCCCAGCCTTTTGCATCCAGTTGGTGCTTATGTATTTGTGATGGCTTGCAACAGCACAGAGCTTCTCTCCTGGGGCAGTTTATTCTCAGATTAGAGCAAATAGCATTTTTTCCCCCTGAGATCTGTGAGAAATCCCAAGATCTTGTGGGTGTCAGGTGGCAAAACAGCATCTCTTCATCACCTTCCAGTGGGGACAAATGAAAGCTCTGCTGCAGGTTTGCTGCAATGCTTGAGGCTCTGTTCAGCCTTGCTGGGAGTCTGCACAGTGGCTTTATTCACATATCTTTGCCTTTGTCTTGTGATGGTGTCAGTTCACTGTTCTTTTTTGGGGAAGGAATTTCACCACCTTTTCAGATTAAATTGCTCCAAGTGCAGAACATGAGTGAGTTCAAGGGGATGGTTCATAAGATGAAGTCCTGTCCAACACGACCAAGAGCTGCAGAGTCTGATCCTAGCTGCAGTCACAGCATGCACTTTATCAGAAGTCTGAGCAATATGCACAGAGTCGTTTCAAGAGTGGGATTGGTCTCACCGAGCTTTAAGCATCTACACATCGAGATGATCAGCCCAGAGCAGAGCAGGCCGCGGGAAGGCCTCATGGCAGCCTGCAGCTCCCTCACAAGGGGAGCGGAGGGGCAGGCACTGAGCTCTGCTCTCTGGGGACAGCAACAGGACCCAAGGGAACGGCATGGAGCTGGGACAGGGGAGGGTCAGGCTGGGGTTAGGGAAAGGTTCTGCACCCAGAGGGTGGTCGGGCACTGGGACAGGGTCCCCAGGTCAGTGATCACAGCATTGAGCTGCCAGAGCTCAAGGAGCTTTTGGACACTGCTCTCAGAGGCGGTCTGATTTATGGGTGGTGCTGTGCGGAGCCAGGAGCTGGACTCGGTGATCCTTGGGGGTCTCTTCCAACTGGAGATGTTCTGTTCTGTTCTGCACAGCTCATTTTAGGGAGTAATTCATCTGACCTAGTTGTTACCTAGATGTAATTGAGTTAAACATCAGTGATAGTATGTGGACAAAGAATTTTCTCCAGTGGGTCATACGGAGAGTCTGTCCAAAATCTGTACTGCCTCCTGAAGGCCCCTCTCTATTCATGGAGCTTTGGGGGAACCTACAGTCACTGGATTGCTAAGGCAAGCACTTTATTTAACACTTGGCTGAGTTTCATGTGGGTGTGTGTGTATTCAAATCACAGCTGTACTGGTATACCAGGGAAAAGAAAAATCCCTGGCACCCAATCCTGACATACCAGAACATACCTGCAGTAAGACCAGGACATACTGCCTGGGAAAGAAACCTTGCAGTTTTCAGCATAAGAGGCAATTCTAATTATTCATCTATTGTTGCAGAGAAAAAGAAATTACTCATGTAGAATAATCTTGAAGAGGGTTTGAACACAATCTGAATCTTTCCAGTGTTTTATATTTGAGAATGTCCTCAGAAATCCCGTTTTTCTGCCATTCAATTTTAAAGTTCCAGCATTTGTCAAGCCTTGCCAAAGAACTAATTCTATATCGCATCCCAAACCAAATTTAGCAAAAGTCAGAGAAGCTAAGGGATAGACTAGATTGTTGTAAATTGTTGCATAAATTGTAAGAATGTATACAATACATTTATAATCAGTGGTATAGTTATAATGAAAGAAAGGCTAACCTCTGTTCAGAACAATGTATTAAGCACAGCATCAAACAGCCATGCAAATAGGCGTCATTGAAAAAATCTGTGCAAAGAGGTGGCAGCTTATGTAGCTCCCTGGAGGAATTCATATGGCTTTATGTGCTGCGTGGTTGTTGCTCCTATTACCTTAATTCTGTTACACAGTGACAGGCTCGGCAGGACTTGTTGACTTGCCATTCTCTAGCTCATGCTAAATCACAGCCAAGCTCTTAATGCTCTGCATCCCATGTGGAAGCCTGCAACAGAGCCTGGATGGGTGCTGTGGGGTTTGGTAGTATCCAAGATCAAAACAAGCTTGAGTGCTTATATCCAATGGGAAAACTTCTCTTTAGGGGAAGGTGGAAAGTCTCTTGAGTCTTTTCAATCTGTATCTGTGTTCCTGACAGGTAGGAGCCCTTTTTATTATTATTTTTTTTTTAATCATGAATCACATATACTATATACTCAAGAGGCTACTGAATGTTTAGAAAGCTGCTCATGAAGTTCGCAGGGACCTTTTCTCCGGGAATATAACCACTTCTATACTGTAAACTGAAGTGCTATAAACAAGAGAGCTCCAGATAAGGAAATATGACTATCCTTTCTTATCTCCACTAGTCTTAACAGGTGTCCTTGGGGTTGTAAATTTATGTGAAGAGAAGGTAAGAACAGTCTGAGGTATCTTTAACCTTATCACAAATCTTTCCTAGGGCAGAAAGATTGAAGTTACTATCAATAAAGGCTGAGTTGCGGTCCAAGTCCCTTTTCCCACTGAGTCAATTGCTCTGGAAAATGTGGTTGCTCTTACTTGGCTTGTGTGTGCTGTCTTGCAAATGGCTGGTAGTTGTATATTGCATGCAGTGCCCTAAAATAAAACCCAAGCAGATATATGAACTGAAATGCCTAATTCGTAATTCCACAAAAGATAATTTGTGTGTACATGCTATTACAGTTGTTACAGTTTTATTGCAGCCAGGCCAAAAAGTCATCTCAGAAATGAGGTAGGATTATCCTTATTTGTCACTTTTGTGGGAGGAATGAATCGTTCCATGCACTTGCCATAGGATCCTCATTCATTCCAGTGCTTTACGCTTGTGGATATATGGTCTAATCATGTTTCTGCAAAGGAGGTGCTCAGGCTCACAATGTGAATGACTGTGCAGCAGTGGAGAAGCAATTGCTGAGTTTGCCACTCTTTTCTCTTCCTGAAAGAGGTATTTGTGTTTGAATAGGGACTTTCTGATCATACTATCCTATTTTTTTTTCACCTTTCTCCATTAAAATGAGGTTTTCCTCTCTTGTCCCTTCATATTGTCATGGGAATTATTTTTTTTCAAGTAATCCTTTGGCAAAAAGTGCTTTTCTTTGCTTGCAGCCTGTGGCCAAAGCAGTTTGGTGGAGCTAATAAAAGCTGGGGTACATCCCACCTCTGCCCTGGCGTTACCTTTACTGTCTTCAGCTTCCTCAGGGATGGGGGTCTCTGCCTGACTTTTCTGCACACTGCCTGTCTGCAGGGAAATCCCAACAGTTTTTCTGTGGTTAGGAAATCCTCATGTAGGGAGCCATGTCCTGATTATCTAGTTAACGCCTACCTGTGGGATGGAAGAAGTGCTGCTGCTAGAGAGGAGAGACAGTAAAACTGGTTGTGCAGAGCAGGGAGCTGTCTTTCTGGAGCTGTCTTTCAAAGCCCTTCTTTAGTCGGATTTGGGTACTCCTTCTCCAAGAAGAACAAAATAAAACAGTCAGTGCCATTTTTGGAGGCAGCCTTGTGCTAAGAACCAAGTCACCTCCCCATTCCTCTGGACAGCAGACTTCCTCATCAGGCAATTAAGGCCTTGAAGAACATGACCCTGAGGGTGTGAGCTCCCTTTCTGGAAGGCTTTGGTGCCCTCCATGGGCTGTAACATCACAGCAGTGATGGATGCAGGAGAGCAGGCTAGCAGAAATGATGGGCTTGTACTCTAACCCTCGTAGTGGTCCTTGAGGCTGCGTGGTTGAAGAAAGAGATCTACCTCTACCCAATAAGGACAAGATATTTCTATGGGATGCCATATCCTACCAGCTGAGTTGGTTGCTCCCAGCTTTGTCATTTCTAAGAGCAATAGCTGTTCAGTTGCTGCCTTCTAATATCATAGTGTGGGAGTGAAAATTATCCAAAGCCTTGACTACTTGGTATGTGCAAGGGGTCAGGACTATCTTTCAGATTCATGCAAACAGCTTCTCACATTCTGGGTCCAAGTAACCTCAAAATGCTTAAGGAGGATGAAATTGTCTGCCAACAATTTGGGGTTGCAGCCTTGGAGCCCTCAGGAGCCAAAGAGTATCCCAGAGAAGGTTGTCTGACAATGACAAAAAGTTCCCATTTTACTGTCTCGGGCAGTTCTTCCATTTGTAGATGAATGGGGAAAAAATACAATTCCAAAATCTGCCTTTACACTTGGATATCACATCTACCCTGAATATCCTTTCCCAGGGCTTTGGGAGCAATGCTTCTGACTGTACAGTAGGAAATGCATGTATTTCTTCTTGTGCAGTATTTCAGATGAAACCAAACAATGAGGTGAATACACAGTGATGAGGTTCCCCAAAGAAACACAGACTCAGCCTGGTGGGGAAGCCAAGGACAAGGTGGAGCTGTGGATGGTCCTTGTGAGGTTTTTCTTTAGGACTCATTTCTTTAGGATCATAAGGACTCGTGTCAATGAGTGGGTTCTGAGTGGGTTCCAGTGCACCCACCTGGAATCCTGGCAGAAGTGTATCTAATTTTCTGGTACACATGGAATTAGTTTACCCCTTTTGCAAAAAAAAAAAATAAAAAAAAATAAAAATAAAAATAAAAAAATAAAAAAATAAAAAACACAGGATTTAATATAAACATTTCTATTAAAGGGAAAAATAACCCAACAGGCAGATGAAAAGGGTAACATTCCCTAGCACCTAAATCAGAGCAAACTGGTCTGTCATCTCCTCTTCCAGAGGGTTGTTTGCTGGCTTTTGCTCTCCTACAGTGCCCTTCACTTCCAGCTTGCTAGAGCTAAGTTGCTCAGGATAACAAGGCCCTGTTGAGGCTGGACACCAAAGCGAAGTGTTTCTTCACTGCTCCTCACTCACAAGCTGCATTTCCACCTACGAGCTGTTCCTGCGAGCCATGCCGCACTCCCTGCTTCATTCCCTTTTCTAATTCTGGCAGTTTTGCTAATAGTTTCTTATTTTAGCTGTTGGAAGACTATCTGTGACATTGAGGATTAAACATACTCTCAGCCCACAGGCTTCTTTTTGTCGGGTTTTTCTGCATGCCATGTGTCCTGTAGGAGACTCTCACTGCCTGTCCTTTGTCCTCCCCTGTTTTCTAGGCTCTGTTCTTCACATCCTAATATTGGAAACTGTTGTCCTGTAAGGATCATGGAGAAGTCCTTGCCCTCAGTTGGATCCTCACACACCAGTAAATGCTTCTAGGGTGGTGGGGAGATGTAGGGCTTGACTTAACTTTGATGCTGCCCGTGGCTTTGTAGGTATAAAAACACACCCTCCTTTGAATGAGGTGGTAGGTATTAAATTAGGACACACTACATGTATGTGTGATACCAGAAAGTTTGCATTTTTCAATGATAAAGGCTCTAACAGGACAAGTTCTTACATATTTCTTTAAAACACTTTTAGCACAATGCCTCAGTGTGAGATGGTTTTGCATTTCTTTGTCTCCAAAAGCCATGAGACCAAGAAGAATTGCAAGGGTGAAAGACATTCTCATCTGACCCATATTGACAAGGTTTGGTCACTCTCCTCACTAACATATGTACCTGCTGTAAAAGAGCTGCATGCTGCATTCCTCAAAGGAAAATGGAAATTTCAGGCAAGCAGAAATCTATTTTTCTGAACTGAACATTGTAACTTCTCTGCAGGAGGCTTTAATTCTCCAAAAACTGCACCAAATACTGATCTGGGGTTCCTTGGGAAACAACAGATAGAAACTGAAGAAGACACACAGAGGGGCCCCATCCCAAGATGGTTTTATGTGTAGATGCTCTTTAAACCTGGAATTGCCCGGGAATGTAGAGTAACTGCTTCTGCAGAAATCCCCACTTAGGTTTGTAACTCATTATTTATGTTTGCAATTATTAGATAAATTCAACTTTCTCCTCCACTTTACAGGGTGAGTGTTGAGAAGTCCACAGGTTTTTGGAGAGAATCAGAAACTCTTTTCTCTGTAGGCATTGTTTTTGTGCAACTTGGCTGTTTGATAAACTGAAATAAAGTAATTAAAGAAAGAATAGAAATAAGGAAACAAGATCCTGGAGCTTGAACTTCTGTAATAAATACTTGCCTCTTAGATCTGCCTTTTGTTTGCAGCAGCCAGGTCTGTATGGTGTATTAGCAAACGAGTGCATGAAAACATGTATATCCAAGCATTTCATTTCTCTTGTAGTTATTTAAATAATGCCAAATTGAGCATGAAGCTGACTGGATGCAATTGCTGCCATCAGAAAATAAGAGTGAGTGGGCTGAGGAGGCCATCCTCCATCCCAGCAGCTTCCCAGCTGGGAACACTGCTCAAAGGCAGAGCGAGGATATGAAGGTGCTATTGCTTACATGGTCCTAACGTTCACAATCATTTGATTGCCAACAATGACTGAATGTGCTTTGTTTAGTTTCTATAAATCAAGCAGAATATATTAGCCAGGAAATGGAACTCCCCTTGCAACCCCAAAGAACAGGGTTGTTCTTTTTCTTTTCAGAATAATCTGAACCCTGCTCCCCAGCTGGTGTAAAGCACCAGACAGCTCTGTTAGCACACCTCAGGCACATCTGAGCTGTCACAAGTGAAAGGAGTTTAACAAGATTAGGAAAAACAGTCAGAAAGGTTTTAAGGACCCTCCATGCTGATAAATAGTCTCATTTAACACCACATAAATGGTCCTGTTGTGCTGGTTAATTCCTGTTGCATCTGTCAAGTAGTGCTTGCAGTAAATTAAATCTGTATGTTAATAGTATATGTGTGTGGCTGATGGACAAGTGAAAACTGTCTGCAAAAAGTGAATGTCTCCATGTGCACCTGGACCTGGTGAAAAAAGGCTGGTTGCCTTTGTTACCAGGTAACAACAAAATGCAGGTTAAATGCCAAGGCACTGATTCAACTTATACTAAAAGCATTTGATGCAAAGAAGAAATTTAGATTCCCAATGTCTTGCTCTTTGTTTGTGTTTATTATTGTTGAAATCTATTATGGTTTATGTTCCAACTCAAAGCTTAAGCTTGCTGTTACTATTTTTTTTTTTGGTTCCATAACAATTTTGTTTACTTAAAAATATTCTATGTGAAGAATATTGGGACAATACACAGTCTAGATAAGTTCTTATTTAAACATAAAAATAAAATTCAAGTGGCCTGTTGGGGTGGATCTTCAAAATAGTCTTTTGTGAATAATCTGCTTGTAGCACAGGTCTTGTCAGAACAAGAAGGTTTTGGTTTTAAAACTCTGTAAACCCTGTGGCAGGAAAAAAAAAAAAAGCTGAGTTTTGATCAAGTAAAACTTTTTTCTTTATAATTTTGTGATGGGGGCTGATGGGCACCCTTTTCTCAGAGTCTTGTTTGTTTTGTTTGTTTGTTTTTTCCAAGTCAAGGTTATCTAGACACTTGAAATACTAAGTAATTTGCCTTTTTAGATCAGAACTGTTTCTTGGAATTTTTGTTTATTCAATATTTTTTTTCTGTTCTTGTAAGATGATGGCCTCTTGGCCTTAACACTTGATTACCAGTATTTTTTTAATCACAAGTTCATTAACTAAAGGGATGAAGACAGCTGGCACTGGCAATCTGAAGAGTTTGGGGCCTGATGTTAGCCTTACTTTTCAATATTAAATGCAAAATACCAGCATAAGCAATACTTCTTGCATTAAAAAAAAAAAAAAAAATCATAGAAAATGTCTTTTCCATCTTGAAAATGTGCACTTTGCTAGAAGTGTGTCTGCTGCTCATCACAGTGAAAGATGTTGTTTTGCTTTGCCTAGTCTTGATTCTGCCACCTGGATATTACAGCAACATTTAAAATGTGAGATGCCAACATGAGTGAAACAGGCAAGTGGCATTTGAGAGTGCGGAGCCAAAATTTAACTATGTTTTGACAGAGAGGGACTCTTTCCTACCTTAATTGATAGAGGGGGCTGAACACATGCAGAGAAATACCTGTATTTCCTATCCGTGTGCTACAAGCATCTTCAAGGGCAAAGAGAAGGTAGCAAGGAGGAATATGGATTGCTGTAACCTGTTATTACTTCGTGCCCCTACTTATTGCACAGATGAAGTCTGTCTGCATGGTAGTCCTTGCGTTCACTGTGTGAAGCTGTCTGAAGGCTTAATTAATCTTGGAATAATAGAATAATTTAGGTTGGAAAAGACCCTGAAAATCACCAAGTCCAAGTATCAAGCTAACACTACCATGTCCACCACAAAACTACATCCCTTAAGTGCCACATCCATGAGGTGTCCACAAAATTAAAAGGCACAAACTTGGAAGTCCCTTTCTCCAGAGGCAGGTATATGGAGTTACTCAGCAGTTCTCTCTGCACACAATCACAGAGGACAAGCCCAGAAAGAGCAATCAATCTACTTTATTTATTCATGTCATTGGCAACAATGACTTAAATATTGGCTTAGTGCAGGGCTGCCTGCATTTTTGTGTGTGAGAGCAGTGCAGGAATACCACATCTGTTAAACATGCAGTATTGCAGCTATCGTGCTCCTCAGCACTGTGGATCATCCAGCATGCTTCCCGAAAAGTTTGTCTTAGTGGTAAATATTGAGGTTTTGTATAGTCTCAGGAACTTCATTTTCAAATCTCTCTATGTACAGTGTATATATATGTAGGAGAAAATTTACATATTTCTACAAGAACTTTCAATCGATATTTGTATTTTATTTATCATGCCTTTTCATATTCCTTTTTTTTTTTTTTTTTTTTTTAGTTTAACCCACATATTTTGGATCTGAATCTTTTAATACCATAAAGGGGATTTGTGGTGAACTGGATAGGTTGTGGTACTCTTCCATATTTTCCAATGATGTGTAGGTTACAAAATTAAAAAAATTCAAGGTAGATTCTGACTTTTTTTTTTTTTTTTCTGGGGTAAGGGGGATATCCACTTCCACTCCTTAGGATGTTTTACTGATTTGATAATTAAAGTTAGTCAAAGCAGGTAGGGGGTGGAGAGATCTGATTTGTCATACCAAAATAAGATGCCAGTGATCTCAAGTATGACATATTCTTCTTAGAAATATCCTCCTGTTTCTTTCAGAAACACTTTAAAAAGCTGACCTTGAAAACATCTTCTGGGTCCGAAAGACATCTTGTCTCCCTAAATCCTGTATTGCCCCAAGCACAGTTTTGGCACTTTGAGTCTGTTCACGTTCTCTAATGCAATGTGTTCTTACTGAAAGTGTCTTTCTTAAAGGTCCTACCATTCTTCCTCTCTTATTTGGTGTAACATGTCCCTAAAGAAAGAGCATGAAGATTTCTGTACTCGCTTTCTAGGCTGACCTTGTGAAATGGTGCAGTTTCACAAGGAGAAAAAAAAAAAAAAAGCTGAACAACACAGTGCTCAGCGATGCTTCCTGAGAGAAATACTGAAAGATGGCCCAAAAGATTTTGGAAAAGGAGGAGAGAGAGGAAAAAAAATGCTAAACACATACACTGAGACCAGCCTAGAAATACTGCTCCAAAAATAACTGTTTGTATTATGCTTCTGCATAGCCCCAGCTCACAAAAGCTTGGCCCTGGGGCTGCGTTATGTAAAATAAGTGCAGGTCCCCAGCTGGTACCATTAGTGGCTGGTCTTGTGCTTGTTTCCAAATGACTTGTACATTATTAACTTGTGCTTTTGCCTGCTTCCAGACCCTGTGTGTTTTTTTTTTTTTTTTTTTTTTGTTTTGTTTTGTTTTGTGTTTTTTTGTTTGTTTGTTTTGTTGTTGTTGTTGTTTTGTTTGTTTTGTTTTGTTTTTACCTTACAGGGGGGAAAAAAAAAAAAAAAGAAGAAGAAGAAGAAAAAATAAAAACAACAACAACAACCAGCTATAAGTGGGAATGGAAGTGAAGGGTACAGGAGGGAGAGCTGCCCAGGTCAGGCAGACAGTCATCGCAGGGATGGTGCCCGTGTGTTGCCTACTCTCTAACATGGGAGGTAAAGAGGATAAAAGCCAGGTTGCCTCACCGTCAGTGCTGGCTGTGTGCTGGTCACCTCTGTTTTATGACTGGTCATGCCTACATCCCTTGACAGTAAATCCAAGTGGAGGAAGCTGCTCAGAAAGACTATAGCACCTTGTTTAGAAAAACGAATCAGAATAACAGGAAAAAACAGCTTGGTGCTTCACTGGAAATGGGAGGGGATTCTTGATTTGCATACTCGCATCAGAGCAAGCTTGGGATGGCTGAAGTGAGCAAATATCCTTGGTCTTACCAGCGCAGGGCTGTGAGAGCCCGTGCTGCATTGCAGTGATGTAAAGGGCAGCTGACAGGGGTCATACAGGGCTAGAGCATTGCCCAAATTCCCCCTTGGCCCCACCACTGTTGATTCCCTCCCAGCTGCTTCTCTGCTTCCAGCAGCTGCATGTCTTGAAGTTTGACACACACAATGAGTGCTGCCAACTACCTGAACGTAATGAATGTGTTTGGCAGGGGGGCTGGGAGAGCAGCGTGGCCTCCTAGGAAACTGGGTTTTATCACACATCTGTCACCGCAGAGAGGAAGCATTCAGCACTGAAATCTCCATGCTTGTTTTTCTTCCCCTTCACCAGTTAGATCCTATAAGCAAATGATTCTTCCAAAAAGCTTATTAAAGGAAAATACAAAACACTGCGAAACAGGTTTTAGGTGAATATCAAGGGAGCTCTGTAAACTGGCTGTTTGGTAGAGGTGACTCTGCACTCACAAGACTTACACAGCCAGAAGAGCAACATTCAACTGTGGATTCGGGAGGCTGGGACTCCCATGCCTCTGTCCCAAGGACCCTGCTGCTGCTGTCCCACCCGCAGAGCTCTCTGGAACCTGCTCAGCTCCCTGCATCAGCCTCTAACAGCATCCCACAGGAGGGGAAAAAACACACAACCCATGGAGCCAAGCAGCGTCATGGAAGGATGAAACTTATGCAAACAGAGATCCACAAAAAAACAGAATTAATAAAATATATCCTGCCTATGCATTATGAAACACATCTGCCTGCAGAGTGAAATGCCAACTTTAATTTTTACTTTGGCTTGAGAGAACTGGCTGGGATGAAAATGACTGCATGCATTGATGAGCAGCCACCTGCAAATGTTTGCACACACCTTCTTTTCCCTCTTTGTTTGGATATCTGGGTCCAGCAGAGAATTCATGGAAGGGTCTGGAAGTACACCTCTGATTTTTGAATTCCTTGGAGATCTTAATTGAACAGTCTGTAATCCAGATGGAGGAAGAGAATAAATGCAGCAGCTGAGGCTGGTGGTCCATCTGCCTGGGGGCAGATTTAATGGGTAGGGTTACAGGAGTGATGCCTTCCCCTCTCTTTTCTCTCTCTCTTTCCCATTAATGATGCAGCATGTCTTGCTATTGCTATGTGATTGAGACAAGGCCATGAAGCTTCACAACCCGCCTCTGTAACCAAAGGAGCCATTTCCAGGCTCAAGCTTTGTGTCTCAGGTCCAGATATTCTGGCAAGCTGCCTGATGATCTGAAATGGGATACCTGCTCTGTGCAGAAAGGTTTCTCTTGGCCCATGCCAGTACCTTCCTTATGGAGAGAAACTGGATCCTTTCTAGCCCTACCACTCTGTGTGGTCTTCTTGATATGCATTCGCATCCCTGGTAGCTACACGTATTGCTGATGCCTAACCTTGAGCAATGTAATGTGACATAGATCAGATCCTCATCATGTAGAAACATGAAGCTTTTCCTAGGCTTATATTTGCAGTTTTTTCTTTTCACTAAGTCTACAAAGCTCAGGAGAGAAAAAAGTCTATTGCTGGGGTTAGAAAGCTGCTCTGGATATATGACATATCAAATTTTTAAATCAGACCAGCCAAGCGCAGTGAAGTGTGTGTGGCACCCCCCAGCTGCAGTATTACAGCTCTTCAGTGAATCATTTGAGCCCCCCCATCCCAGATCTCCATTTATAATGAAAAAGAGGTTAAACTTTCAGGACAGCAAACAGCAAGAGAAAAATTGGGAAGCTTAGAAATGAATGGTCCCAGAGTCCCCTCTGGAAGCGGGTGTTGCTGTTGCTGGGGCTGTTTCTGTTGCAGTAAATGCCAGGCAGCTTCATATGGGAGAGCACTCTGCTTGACAGAAAGCCAGGTTTTGTGCTTTCAAAGTCAGTCTTCAAAACTGTATCAATGAGCAAGTAACAGAACTTTCCTGCTATAAATATTTGAACAATAGTTTGTTAATTTTTGTTACTCTCAATGTGAATTAATTGCTATTTTATCAACTTCAGCTTCTATTAGTTTAGGATTTACATCTTAAATGATGATATCAGCCTTCATCTTGAATAAAACATTTCGTAACCTAGACAAGTTCATTAAATTCTTGAAGGTGAACTGACAAATTAAAGGCAGCACGAAGACCCTGATGTGTTTTACAATTGCAAGAATACTCATTTGTAGTTTTACAGAACAACATCATGCATTTCAGATATTTCAACTTCAAATGCATTGTGATAAATACTGCTGCCTTTTGAAATGATACTGCTCCTTTTTATCTCCCATTAATAGATAGACTTCTGCACCTATCCTCTCCCTCTTCAGAAGCTAATGAGGTGTCAGTTTACATTATTAATCACACAAACAACTAAGGATGTAATGAAATAACCCTTTGCATGTTGCTCTTTTACCTAATTAAGCTCGACTGGCATGGGATTATCCTTGTGGTCCCAGCACTGACATTTGTAGTGGCACATTTACCACAGCCAAACGTGATTATCCAGTGCTCTGAGCTGCAAAGACAGAGAAGGGGAGAGACCCTGGGGTAAGGCACGTTTGTGCTGCTAAATCCATTCCAGTAAGGGATGTAAGTGATTTACCACGAGGAAGATGGAAACCCATGGAAAACCTGCTTGCCTGTCACTTTGGGAAGACTTGGACTGTGTCTGAAGTAGTGCTGTTAATGGCAGTGTACTTACCACAATGTAGGGGAGGCATAATGAGACCCAGAGAGCATGCATACTTATCTACCAGGAGACACATGATAGTTATTCTTAATTACTAATATCTGGTGTGATTAATTACCCTATACACACAGGATACCGAGTGTAGAGCTGAGCCTCCTTTTTTTGTCTTTACATGTACTTTAGAGCCTTGCTTCTTCTGCAGGCACTGACACCACAGGGCCACCAAAGCGATGTGACTGATACTGCCACTGATGCCTGCCCATGTGATATGAGAGCTCTGCACTGCTGGTGTGTCTCCACACACAGCCCTGCTCTCAGCCTTCTGCTCCAAATCAGATGCTCGGATGCCAATGTCAGTGGTATCAATTAGCTCACTCCATCAGCAAGCCCATCGGCTGCTGTAATGAACGTTATCTGGAGGCTTAAGGACAAGGTCTCAAAGTGGGGGTTTGTTTAGCTCCTTACAGAATCACAAAATACGTGGAAACACAAAATAAGGTGGGTAGGAAGGGACTTCAGGAGGTCTGTAGTCCAAGCACATTCCAATGACCCATCAGGGCCAACTAGATCAGGTTACTCAGGGTCTTGCCCAGATGAGTTTTGAATATCTCTAACGATGTAGGTCCCACAGTTTGTCAGGTCCCTTGTTTCACTGTTTGACCATCTGCATGGTGATTTTTTCCCTTAACAGACTGCAGTTTTCCTTGTTTCAGCTTGTGCCTGAGTACATCTTAGAGGAGAGTCTGGCTCTGTCTCCTCTGCACCCCCTCATCAGGCAGTTGTGGGCAGCAGTGAGATCCCCCCTCACTTTCATTTCTCCAGGCTGAACAGACCCAGCTCTCTCTGCAAAGTAGTAGACGAATGACTCAGTGAAAATTAAATAAATAAAACAGGAAATACAACGTGGTAATCTTGTAATTTCTTAGGCCCAAAATCAGCTCAGACTGAGCACAGCTCCTATAAGAGCCATCCCCTGGGCAATCCAAGCCAGCAGAAAGCACTGGGAGAGGTAGGGTAAGGAATGAAGGTTTGGGGGTTACCAAGCATTGCATGTAAAAAACGGGAACTTCTGGCTTTGGGAAAAAATATTTCAGAACTGTTTTTTGGCTATGTCAGAAGATTTGGGATCCCTGAGCACAAGAGCTGACCTGCAGGACTTTGTTAGACATTTGCTTTTACTGTAAATCTGTCGTAGGTGGAGGACGGAGTCCTGGGAGAGCTCCTGGCTCTGCTCCTGTGCAGGACTTTGTCCCGGGGATTGGGAAAGAGAGAGTGGGTAAAGGCAGAAGTTTGTGGTCTGAATTTAGATGACTTAAAAAAATAAACACGTATAAGAAAATAGCACAGGTCTTAACAAAGAGACAGGACTCTCAGAAGTGTTATTGGTGGAGGTTTGTTTAATTCCAAAGGGATAATGACACAGGAATGGCTCTCTAGTCTCTCCTTACATATGCCTGCTGGAGGTTATGCGGGTTTTCAGGTGATCGATCATCTGCAGATCTGGGGGGAATTGGATAATCCAGATGACTAACAATGAGATCTAGGGTCAGATTTATTTCACTTGCGGTAGTTAAAACCAAACCTAATCCAAGTTAGTGACAAACACAAAATTTTCTTGTTAGGGGATGCTTAGCAACCTCATATGAAGTGGTCTTGGCTGACTAAAGAAGAGGGCTGATATAAGGGAACATCAGGGAAAGCCTTTATTGCAACTGTTAGTGTAACTGGCTCAATGGCAGTACAGAGAAATCTCTCTCAAGGGCATAGTCAAATCAAGCACTGTATTTGTTTCTACTCCTTGATTTTGCCTTCAGAAAGGACAGCCTGGGTGATATCATCTATTCCAAGGTTAACCATATGTAGTCATTACATCGTTTTCTTACAATGTGTGAGGTTGGGCATGCTTCTCCAGTCCTGTTTCTGTGTTCCTCTGGTCTGACTTTTTTAAAAGAAACACAAAGTATTTCTTTGCCTGGGATTTCCTGGAAAAATCTTGAGTCTTGTCCTCCACATAGTGTGCTGATGCAGAAATCAGAGGCAACTATAAGCCATCCCCATTTAAAAAGAGATCACCTGAACACTAAGCTAGCCTGGTGTTTTTTCCAGGGTTTCAGGGTTTTGATGCCCTGAGACAGAAGCCCTGAATCCCTCATGAGGAGTACAGGAGCGTGTGGTCCCCAGCGTGTGGTGAGGGAGCAGGCAAGGTGGAAGAAGGTGCCAACATCTGGAGGAGAGAGAGGAGGTGGGCAGCACATGGAAGCGGGTGCAGGAGGCGCGTCCTTGCTTTTAAGCTGTGCCTGCTGGCTTCTCCAACCAAGCAAAGAGCCCCCACCACCTCGGCTTGCTGTCACTGCTGAGCCATCCCTTGTGAAACCTGTCATCAGGACTGCTAAACTCTGCTTAATGCACAGGGCAGGTTTGGGCTCAGGGGGGGAGCTGCAGTGATCCTCCATGCAGGCTCAGAGGTTGATACTTTAATTACATTAATTAGGTGGGCACGCTTTGCATTGCAGTTGTGTTTTCATGGCTATTTAAAGCCTGTTTAAATGTTTGCAGAGTTTCTATGGCTGTTAATTAACAACTGGGTGCAAATATGAGAAGGTAAGAACACACAGCATTTGTGTGCATGCACACGCGTTGCTCCCCCCATACCCATCGCTGTCCTGCAGGACCCAAAGGTGTCCCTGCTGGCAGAGGTGACCCCAGCACCTGCCCGAAGGAGTTTAATCCCATGGGTTTCTGGCAATGGGGAGTCTTGCTTTTAGGGAACATGATGCTGTAGTCACTGAGGCATCTGGTGAAAACTGATCTAAGGATTCCCAAGGTTCCCAAACCGTGCTGGGAATCAAGGCACAGTGGGGTTAGCGTGCACATGGGGTTCATGGCAGGTGGAGGGGATGTTTAAGCAGGAGGAGCAATTTCATCAGAGAAGGCAAGGGCCAAAAGCCATTTCTGACACAGGATCTAAGCTAATCCAAATTCAGAGCGGTTCACACTGAGATCTGGTCCCATCTCAGAGTCAGTTTTAACTGTCCTTTACGCAGAGACTTGGGTGAGACCATTCGTGTCTCCCTGGCATAGTCTGGAGATCCTGACCACTTTGAGGCCTTGCAAGAAAGAAAATACACCTGTGGAAATAAAATACAACTGAGATATCTTGGGGTGTTTCATTAAGACAGCAAGTGCTGCTCTATTTTACTGAGGAAGCAACAGGTCCTCTCCAAGCCAAGTGAACCCACCTATGAAGTTTTCATAGGAAATCTAACACAAAGTATTTTCTGATTATAGCAGTTAATTTTAGGCCTCACCACCTAATTAGACCAGTGACCAATTTAGTCCTTCAGTTCCATTGGACCCACAAATTATGTGTTGTCATAAAGAGAGCAGCACTTCTGCTTCCTTCCTGCGTGAGGTGGCGATGACTTCAGGTTTAGGTGGTCTGCCTGGTGGCTGCAGAATTTGCGTTTCTTTAAATAATAACAAGCTACTGAACTGCGGAATGGCAGCTGTAGCTCTTCGTCAACATGTAAAGTTGAAAACAGGACAGAGAAATCCATGCAAAGGTTTTCCACGGCTGAGCATTTCCAGGTTGTTTTCATCTGTGACCTGGTGGTGCAGAGCATGCCTGCCAGCAGGGAGCTGGGCTGCATGAAGACCTGTTCTGTGCTCTTTGCTCTCTGGGAATATTGTCCAGTTAGCATCTTCAAGCAAAAGGCACTTTGTAGTTGTCTGTGAATTCCCAGATGTGACTAAAGCTAGACAGATACAGGTGTTTTCTTCTTCCATTTTGGTGGCCAAACTGAGACATCGGAGAAAAAAGTGTTTGGGTCAAAGAAAACAAGAAAATGGTCTGTTGTCATTAAATGGCAAATACCTGCTTCTGAATGCTTCTGGAAAGCACTTCTTGTCACCCCCACAGTGTTCTGTGTTCTCTAAAAGATATTTTTTTTAATTATTATTTTGGAGTCTTCCTTTTTTTAATTTAAAAATATCAACTCAAAACAAAATGGAAGAAGTTTCTGTTAGATAACACTGACATGAAAAGTTTTAGTTTAAAACATTTTGCCAACACAATGCAAATCCAAATGGCACTGATCCTTGAGAAAACCTGACTTTCAGTGAATTGCCTGTTAACTGGGCAAAAAACCCATGGCTCACTCCTGGCTGTAGCAGCACAGCAGGGTGGGCTGGTGAGCTGGTCTGCTCTGATGTGGCTCTTTGGCTGAGGATCTGAGTCCTTCCCTGCACACTGAGCTAGGCGTATGCAAGCACAGACGGGGAATTTGAGCTTCCATGTGCTCTGGTATTGCCTGCTTGCAGCTGCTCAGGGCTGTTAGCAGAGAAAAACACAGAAGCAGATGCACAAACTCGTCTCCTCTTTCTCTTCCAACCCTATCTCCCTCTCTCTTTTCCCAGCACCATAGATTCACACTCTCCTCTGTGCTGGCAGCAGCAGCAAATGATGAAACTTGAACATGTTGCTGCTACCTTCAGGGATGTCCCCAGCCCATCTTCTTGCCACCCTTGACATGGTTCTGTGCAAGCTTACGTGAAAAACTGCTGGGGGCTGCACTTGAGAAACCACTCCTCTCCTGCACTGCTGAACCAGATTCAGAAGAAATCTGAATGTCACCTACTGCAGATCCTTTAGCCTCCATCGAAACGTCCTTAGAACAACTTTATGCATGCAGAAGACTGCTTTCAGTAGCCTGACTTCTCCCGCCAGAAGCAGGAAAAGAGCTGTGAAACGGTGTGCCTGGAGTGCCTTGCCCTGAGGCAAATATTCTCTCTTGGGCAGCCTGTTCAGATGGCTCAGTCTTGGGTGTTGGTGGCAGTAGGCGAAAAGAGATGGTGCCTAAATGGGAGTCAACAGGATTTTCCTCCTAGGGGGATGTACAGCTTGAGGCATGTAATGCACTGGCTCGCTGGTACTCCAGGTTTCTTGCCTCTGCCCTGCTATGGGGCTGAGGAGGAGCAGGGGGCACACAAGGTCCCGGCCCCCCCGTCCTTTCTGCAGCAGGCACACCAGGACCCAAACAGTCTGCTTATAAGCTAACAAAGTTTTTATCTTCCTTTTCTCATCTTCTTTTGACTTTCAGTTTAAATTACTTCATCTGAGATGTCACTAGAAATTGATTTGTTATGCTAAATACTTGCCAAATAAATAATGAGCTCCCAAATTAGCCTATATGCAATAAGACAAGGAATGAATTATTTCTAGTGATTCCTTTTATCAGGCAAGGATTAAATTATTTCAGTGCTCTGATTCCCAGGGCTGGGCTGTCTCCGAAAAATGTGCTAGTGACACTTAAAAACACCAAACCCCTCTCTGTGCTCTTTTATGATATTAAATGTCACCACTTCCCTCATTTTATCACGTTATTACAGCCTCTTCTTGCCTGGAAGGAATCAAATTAATGAAAACTGAAAGAATCCAAGGTGTCTGCCCGTACATCTCTCATAAAATCATCCTGCACATTACAGAAGTTCTGAGGTGATGCCATGAGGCAAAAGACCAAACCAATTTAAATAAGGCTGATTACAGCCTTTCCAAAAAAAAAAAAAAAAAAGGCTGAACAACATTGTTGCCTGTTTTACGGTGCTGATAAAAAGCCCAGAAAACTTACTTAGCAGAAATGCTATATTTTATTCGCTCTACTAAGGTAGAATAAACCTGTTGCTGAAACATCTATTTTATGGACAGCTTCTGGAGGCTGGTTTGGGGTAGCTGTTCTTAGGTGGGTAACATATCCCTACCATGGCACTGCAAGCACAGAGCAGAGGACGTTGTTAATGGAGTATGAAACTGCTCCTGGGCCAGCGGTGTCTGAAATCCCCCCGTATCTCCTGCCAGCTGGTCAGTGGGCATTGCTGAAACGAGCTGGGGACATCAAAAGCAGCATCACACCTGGCACTGTTGGCAGAAGAGCCAACGAGTGAATGAGCCATGGAGGCTGGGCAGCCCTGTGGTCCTTAAATGTGGTGGGTGGAAGTGCAGCAGCTGTAAAGTCAGCGGTTGTAAAGTCACCTCGTCCCTCCTGTAGCCTAAGCCTGCTGGGGCTTGAAGTATTTGTCCTTGAGGGCTGCAGGAAGAACTATTGTTTTTTTTCTCTCGTATGAGAAAGCAATGTTTCATCTTCTGAAACAGGTAAGATGAGGACACCTTTGTCAAAAGTTACTGACACTCAACATGTCACCTTTAGGGATATGAATTCAGACCTTCAGAGCTTCCTCCCTTTATGAGTCCTTTATGGTTCTGTGATTCTCCTGGTGTCCCTCATTGCTGGACCACAGCTCCTGTCTCTGCACCAACACCAGGGCCTGTCTCTCTTCTGCAAGCAGAGGATTTCTCCACAGCCAGCAGCACTCTGTTCCTTAGCACAGCCCTCAAGAGACAGCCCCAGCAGCTAATGGTCACCGCGGGGGCCTGAGCTTTGGGATGCTTTGGGGGATGAGGCAGAAGACTCAGTTAGGATTGTTGCGTTAAATTCCCAGCTTCTCTTCATTGACTACAAAAAAAAATATCAAATAAAATGGTGGGACTCTCTTACTCATGTGAAGCTAACTCTTTACATGGATCCAACAGAGAAAAGAGAAAGAAAAAGAAAAAAAAAAAAAAGGTGGAAAGCTTAGAAGAAAGCCTTATTCTAAAACAAGGAGAGAAATCATCGTCATGGGCCAAGTATGACTGACTGCTTTTGATGCAGATTAGCTGTAAGTTGAGATATTATTAGGATTGCATTAAGCAGCTAATATCACTTTTCAATAAAGTGGGATGTGTCCACTTATGCTTGAAGATGCTTATTATTATTTATTGATATATAAAGCAGTTATGTGAATTTTATTTAAAAGAATGCCAGGCACCATTATTGTAATTTGTTAATGCAACAAAAGAGCTTCCTATTATACTAATGTCACCTTGCTGAAGTTAAAGTTCTCATGATTTTTCCTGTAATGTGTTGCTACAGAGGGTAATTCAGCCAGCTGTTTGGTTCAATATTGTCTTCATGGCACTCGCGGAGATTAGTTGACTTTTGTGGGACTTGGTTTATGAATTGCATTTCAAGACAGTTAAACAACATATTGCTGAACAGAGAGTAACTAAATGATTTTTTTTTCTTTTTTTTTTTTTAAGGTGAGTAATTGCATGATTTTTTTAAGGTGTTTGTGTTCTTTTGCAGTCTAACTGGCCTTCAGCTCTTAGGATGAACCCTTTATGCTTACAGCACAGCCAGAAGCTGCTGTGGAGCTGAGCACATGCTTGCTCACCAGGAGCTACAGAGGGTCCCACCACTGGGAGAAACATTTCCCTGGTGCTCCACAAAACAGGATATCTGGGAAGTTAACACGTTTGAGCAGTTTTGAACAAGCGTCTTCCAGAGCACTGCAGCCTTCTAGAGAGTGCTCTGCCAGCTGGAGATCTCTGGCTGGGATTTGATGAAGCATTGCAAGGAAATGTCTGCAGCAACAAGTTTAAATTTCTTAGCCTGCAGTCCTCATACATAGCCAGAAATATCTTTCATAAAAGATCGGGCAGTTTGTCGAATAGCATT
This sequence comes from Anas acuta, assembly GCF_963932015.1. NCBI lineage: Eukaryota > Metazoa > Chordata > Aves > Anseriformes > Anatidae > Anas > Anas acuta. The sequence continues at coordinate 3,380,858 of NC_088994.1, forward strand.
TTATGTTTCCCAGTTCATTCCTCTTGCTTGGTTTATAAACCCCTTGGTCTATAAACCAAAGAGTAGGTGCTTTCCACCCTGAATGTAGCATCCCTGTAAAATAATTGCCACTTAAAGCTTTTAGTGGCATTGACAGTCAAGCTGCTGTGGGCACACCTCTTGTTTTATATGATTGCCCTTTGAAATGAGCCCCACTGCTAATTCTGCAGAGCCACAAGCTATCAGTATTTGGACTTCAGGGGACACCTTGTTCTCCACTGCTGGCTGTGTGGATCACCACCAAGCAGGATTGCAAGTTGCTGTCAGCACCACTCTGGGTGCAGAATTGGTCCTGTAGGCAGCTTTGGGAGGAAGCACAGCGGATGCCAGTGCTGCACATGGAGCTGCTTTACAGAGACCTGCAGAGGGAAGGGTGTGTGCGGTAACTGCTGGTGGCCCTGTGGAACCAGAGCTGTGGCATGTAAGAGCTAGAGAATACATCCTACGCCTCCAAGGTACCACACACAGGTTCCTAGTACCGTGCCTGTTCCCCTGGCTAAGGTGCTGCATGGCTGCATGGTGCCACCAGCCAGCGGGTACAGCGGTGAGGGGCTGTGGCTGTGCCATTTCCTCACCCGGTCTGGGAAACTGTGCTCCCTGGCCTTGCTGCTCCTATAACCTGCCAGCTGATGTCCAGCCAGCCCACGTTTCCAGAAGTGATGAGTCTGAATGCTAAAAAGCCTGAAAATGGCTATAGCCACTTGGCAAATTCATGCCATAATGCATTTTCCGTGCTTTTTAACTGCTTTCTGCTTTTTTTTTTTTTTTTTTTTTAAATATAATCCCAATTTCTCTCTTTTCTCTGAGAGTAAAAGCACATGGTTTACATCTTGCTTTCTGATTTTTTTTCTTTGTTTGATTTTGGGGTAGTGAGGGGAGTGTTTTTGTTGTTAGTTTGTTTGTTTTTGTTATTAAAGAAGAGCTCCCATAAAGCTGGATTTCAGTAGTGCTGGTCAGGGTCAGAAGCCAGGTGACTGCCTCCAACCATCTCACATTCATACTGGCAGATTGGCTCATCCCTACCAGCTCAGGTCTGCCTGGCTGCCTGGCCCTGCCCTGCTGCCGCTTCTAAGGTGGTGTGGTGGGCAGAGCCCCCGCAGAAAGGGTGCCAGTTGTTGTGTCACATTATTCAGCTTCCCATTGCTAAATGGGTGCCCACACCAGGTGCGGATGGATTCAAGGATGGGGCAAAAGGAGTGGGAATGGGAGTGGGAATGGAGGTGGGAGGCAACCTCTGCTGCTGCACAGTGATGCTCCAGAGCTGTGTCTTCATCAGCTGCCCCATTCCCTCATTTGAAGTTGATGGCACTGCCCTCTCTCCATTGCAAGGATAATTCTAGTAATGCTGGTGAATTGCTTTGTTACCATGGTGATGGTAACTGGGAGAAGTTATCCATGAGCAAACACATCTCTCCTTTGCCAGTGGGATTTTCTGAGAAACAAGTGGCCGGAGCAATGGGCCGGGGCCAGACTGGATGGCTGGAGTAAACCACCACGCTCTCCTTCACCAGGGGACGCATTGGGCTGGTTCTGAAAGCTCCAGGCAAGTGCTGACAGTCAGAGATGGAGCAGACAGGGGCGGCTGCTGACCTGTCAAAGCACAAACCCTGGAGATCCGCTGGGATGCTGAGGTCCTTGCCTAGTCTCAGATCTGGTCCTTCAGCAGAGGCAGCAATGAGTCGTTCTCTAGCACTTTGCTCTTTGCTTTTGAATATCCTAGACTGCTTCTGAAGATAGTACCTAATAACGTGAATTATAATAATGAAATTAATTTCTTTCTACTGCTGTTTTGAATCGAGACAGGACTGAAACAGAAATAAGGAAGAGAGGAATAAATGCAGTGAGGAGAAAATCAGAGGTTTCCCACTGTGTTCAGTCTATACAGGGCCATCTCAAATATAGTAAGCAATAAGTAAGTTTCCCAAACTGTATATATTAAATCCACCCCTGCCACATGCAGCTCTAATGGGCAGGAGGCGACCTGCTGAGTGCCTCTTGCTGGGTTTCCGAGAGGGTTTATTAGCGACCTCACATAGGGGCATGTTGCTGGAGAGGCTGCACAAGGATATGTGGGAGTTAATTTTTTGCAAAATTGTTTTTAAAACCACCACTGTGAGCTGTTCCTGTGGACACACTCATAGTACATTGGATACTACACAGCATCTCATGATATGCCCAAACTCCTCCCTGTTGTGGGTACGGAGAAGCAGATGATGTCAAGATGCTTTTGAACTCTGTCTTTTTCTTCCTCTCCTCCTCTGAAGTTACAAGGAATGATGCAGCTAAAAATAACTGACTCTGCTGCTTATGATATGGAACGAAAGTGTGGAACTGTTTTATGGGCTTCTGGCACCAATAGTTACGGAATGAGATGCAAACGTTTCTGCCATAAGCTGCTGCTTCTAACCATGGTTGCCTTTCTCCTGAAACAGAAATTTTGGGGTGATGTTTCTGACTCGGTTGAGTCAGAAACAGTGGGAAAAATAAAGATTATGGATAAGAACATAAGAACTACAGGCAGAGACAAATGCAGGAGAAGGGCGCAAGATCTTCTTTCGGGGGAATAGAGCATTCTCTGTTCTCCATCCCTATCTTTGCAATAGTTCTTGTGATTTTACTTTCCCAGATTTTCAACAGAGAGCCAGCAAACACTGAAATGCCTTTGAAGCAAACTTGTGCTCCCGAAATATCAAATTCATTCAAATTAGTGATGTTACAAAGTATTTTCATAAAGTAAGAACAAAACCTGAATTTTCACCAGAAGCTCAAATGCTGAACTTTTCCTGTTTTTGTTTTCCTGTTTTACTTTCTCCTCCAATGTTTTTGATCATTTTCTGGCTGTTTTAGAGGTTCTGGGTTCAAGCTGGTGTGGTATGTTGAAATATCCTGAAGAAGTAAATGGTGGAGAAAACAAATAGCAAGTTAGAAATAGAACAAGGCAGGCATATGAGAAATGCAAGGAGGAACATTTTGAATAACGATGCATCTATATTTGTGCACTGTGCACATTTATATTCTTGCTGAGTTTTTATGAAAATGATAAGTTTGCTGCAAATTATGGATAATCGTGAAAATGTACCTGCTGTCACAAAGGAAGCATTCTGCTTTGAAAGGGAACACATTTTCCTTTGAGAGTGTTGTTATTGTAGGCTGAAAATACGTAAGAAAGTTGTATCAATTGATAATGTCCATGGGTATTAGACAAAGGGCAAGACTATGAGTGCTGCAAAACACATTGGTTAAGCATGCAGCCCAGGAGAGAAATTTCAACACGTAACCTTTTAATAATACATCACTTAAATTTGGTTTCTGACTAATTAGCATTGTCAGAAAGGTATAATGGGGAGATAAATGGAGGAGGGTTCAGGATTAGGTGTTTGTCCTGGTTTTGGCTGGGATAGAGCTAATTTTCCTGGTAGAGACTGATGTGATGCTGTGGTTTGGGCTGCTGCTGAAAACAGTGGTGACAACACACCAGTATTAGCTGTTGCAGAGCAGTGATCACACAGCCCAGGGCTTCCTGGCTCCTCATGCTGCCCTGGGGGTGCACAAGTGGCTGGGGGGGCACAGCCAGGACGGCTGGCCCAAATGGCAGAGGGAACAATAAAACTGGGGTAAAGGAGGACGGGAGGGACATTGGGAGTGGTGACATTGTCTCCCCAAGGAACAGTTCTGCTTGACAAGCCCCAGCTCTTCTGGCTGTGGCTGAGCACCTGCACGGTGGGGGTAACAGTGGATGGGTTCCTTGCTTTGCTGTGCTGGCATGCAGCTTTTGCTTTACCAACAAACTGCCTTTATCTCAACCCTATCTCACGCTTTTCCCTCCCCATCCCACTGGGGGTGGGTGAGCAGCTGGGTGGTGCTGAGCCGCCTGCCAGGTTGAACCACAACAGTCTTTTGGGCAGAACAGGTTTAAAATATCAAGCTAAATTTTAATGGTCAACATCCACAGCTCAAGCAAGGTACCCAAAAGCTGCTCCACATGCAGCTGATAAGCTGAGCTCTTTGGAAAACTCGGCCCAATGGCTGGCTGGCAGATGATTGAGTGCTTTCTAAGGGATTAATGGGCTGGTTACCTGCAGGCCACAGTGCAGCCATCATGAGATTGGCTTTCCAAAAGCAGAAGACCAGTTTCAGAGTCCCCAGCTGGTCACTACATTTTTCCCAGGCTTCTCAGACATTTCCTGTATTTCTCACCCCTCTCCTTATTTCTATGGTACAAGGCACATGGGGCTGCTCCAGTTCTGGGTGGAGAGGATTCTGAGACCTTGGAAAAACTCCTGAGAGGCTGTGGTAAAAAATAAGTAGCCTTGCTGTTGGATTACATCATGCCTGACATGCTGAAAAATGTTTTTTTTTTTATAGCCTATCTGGCCTAGAAACCTATTTTTATTTTATTTATTTATTTATTTAAAAAGGAAAGCTGTGATTCTCGTGTACCTTTATGGTGGGAGATATAGTGAAAGCTGGGTCAGATTGACCAGAGTTTCTATCACTGACTACAGAGAACCAGGATTTCACCTAAACATAGCCTACAGAAGATCTGCAGCACTGTCTGTAGGTGATGACGTCTGAGGACTGGGGAGGACTTTGAGAGGGCACTATTTCAGCAAATGTTTCATTCACCATGGCAGAGCAAGTACCTTCAGCAGCTGGAGAAGGAGAGCTGTTTTGCCAGGAGGCACCGCAAGAGATCAGGACATGTCTCACCTGAAGAGACTCTCCTTGATTAGAAATGTTTTCTTATCAAGAAATGCAAATTTGGTGACACTGAAATAGTCTGTGATTTCATCTCTGACTTTATAAGGTGTGCATTAGTAGGGAAGCTGGGAGCAGGGAGAGAGAGAATAAAAATACTTCCAAGATGAAAATGTCATTTCCAAGTTTGCAAAGATTTGAGATTTTCTACCTTTGAAAATAATTTTCATTTTTAAAGTTTCTTTCCCATTTCACCAGCATCAATACTCTGCATCCTCAAAGATCAAACCAAGATGCTTCTATCCAGATTAAATGAAACACGTCATTAAAAATCAGGCTAGATATCTCTCTTTTTACAAACTTCTCCCTAGACCAGTCTGGATTTTGGTTCCTCAGATCTGCCAGTGATGTAAAAAGGCATCTCAAGCCCTGTGCCTGTGCCCGTTGCAGCCCGCTGCCTGCCCTGAGCCCCAGCTGCAGCAGGGTGAGACTGTGGCTGAAATAACACCCAAAGGGGCTGTTTTGGGCAATTGGATGAAGAAAGGCTGAGAGAGCTGGGGCTGTTCAGCATGAAGAGAAGGCTCTGGGGTGACCTCATTGCAGCTTTTCGATACTTAAAGTGGGCTCCTAAAAAAGATGAAGAGCAACTCTTTGCTCAGGCAGACAATGACAGGACAAGGGGGAATGGTTTCAAACTGCAAGGGGAAACTTAGATTAGAGGTTAGTAGGAAATTCTTCATTCAGAGTTTGGTGGTGAGGCACTGGAAAAGGTTGCCCAGAGAAGATATGGACATCCCATCCCTGGGGGTGTTCAAGACCAGGCTGGATGAGGCCCTGGGCAACCTGATGCAGTGGGTGGTGTCGCTGCCCATGGCAGGGGGCTGGAGCTGGGTGGGCTTTGGTGTCCCTTCCAACCCGAGCCGTTCTGTGATTCTAAGATTCTGTGATCCTAAGAGAGAGCTGATGTTTGCTGAGCATCCACAAACAGCTCTGTGGGGCTACCCTGCCCTTACCAACAGCTGCTCACAAGCTGCCTGGAAAACCCGTGTCCCCCCATGACACCCAGCAGTGCCATGACAGCCTGTGGTGAGCTTGTCCCCCACTGCCCCTGCAGCTGAAGCAGGAGGAACGTGCTGAGGTGACCAAGGCAAACGCAGGGTGCTTAATTCCATCTGCACTGCGGTGCTGCTCCCTACCTTTGCTCCTGGTTTTCTTTCTGGGTGTGCTTGGGCAGCCTTGACCCAACCTGCAGGGCGCTGGTGTGAAGAACGATGTGAGCAGTCAGCAAATGAAGCTTTTGAGGCTTTGCTGAGGTGCAGTGTAGGCAATGAGAAGTAGAAAAGTTTTGATCCAAAACTCTACTGCTGCTCAGTTGGAGTGGGTGGCAAGAGAGGACAATGTCTTCATCCACTTTTTTTTTTCACGTACCCAGCCAAGCTCTCCTGACTTCCTCTCTTCCATGTCTCTGCCTTTGCTCTCTGCTCACCACCCATATTCATCTCTCTCCTTCCATCTTTTCATAGCAAGGATGCGCTGTGAATCATGGCTCTGGCTCAGTGGCCCATTGTCGAGCCTGCCTGCTGAAATGTATTACAGATAGGAGCAAATACAGCTAAGAGCAGGACTGAGGTGGATCTGCCTGGATTTATTTCTCTCTTCTGCGTTGTGCTTTCTATTTCTTCTGTACCACAACTGCCTGAATCCAGCCAATTTTTAATGGGTAGACATCAGTGAGCCAGGGTCGCTCCATGAATCAGAGGGAGCTGAAATTCTGCAACACCAAAGACCGTTTTCAAAAGCAATCTCGCGGGCCATTTTTCCCCCTTCTAATTACAAGTGCTGTGTAGCCACATTCCTGCATGCAGCATGCCTAAGACATATCGCCAAGGCTCACACAGCAGCCAGGGCAGCACAGCCCCTCAATCTCACTGTGTCCTGCACCTCTGCAAGCAGAGGAAAAATGTCACCTTTATTTGATGCTTTCTTTCTTCCTAGGGATATTCTGGTGTGTCTCTGTATTGAACAGCTCAAAAGAGCCCATGTTCTTGAAAATTGAAGCTCTTAACTATTTTGTCTTCGTACAAAGTGGTTTGGGACAGGAACCGCAAATATTGTATGCTGTTAAAATGAGGGAAAATCAGAAGGTTATCAGCCACATTCAGAAACTGCCCGGGGTTGTTTCTTTATGCCTTGGAGAAGGATACTGGGAGAACATAATTTTCTAATTTTACATCACACATGAGAAAAAGATGACCCTTCTTTAAAGAAATGGGACTAAAAAATTTGAGTACTATTATCTGTGTTTGCCTCAGCAGCTTTGTATCTCAACATTGGCCGTGCCTGGGGAACATGGGCAGGAGGTCGGCACCAGAGGAGTGCTTACTGACACTCTCATTAAATAACACAGACAAATTGTGGTAATTTGAAAAAACCAGCACAACCAGCAATTAGAGTCATTGGTAGGAAACTGCAAAGCAGCCGCATATGGACAAAAACTTTTACGTCACTGGAGACTGGAGTTCACATAACTCTATTCTTCAGCACAGATGCAATGAAAGGTTTGAGCTATTTTCATGTGGCAGCAAATTGGGGGCATTTACTGCATGAACCACAATAACTGGCTCCTATTACCCAGTTTATGGGGTGAGCTTCTGCATGCTCATTCAAATTCATCTGCTTGGCAAACTGGGAGTATTCACTGGTTCATGAATCTCCAGATCCGTGAATGCAACCAGCTGGGATGTCTGTGGGCTTGGGTTCTTTTTTTCCTTTTGTCTTTATTTTGCCTTTTTTAGCTGCAGACATTAGTTTAGTAAAGCATGAACAGAGGCACAATACTAGTCACTACTATGGAGTTATAAATTATTTCTCAGAATGCCCCTGGAAACAGGGCATGCCAAATTGCTTTACAGGGCACTTGTGATAACAGTACTGAAGCAAATGACATTTAAATAAAATTTCCTTCCAACGTAAGTGAGGAATAAGGGAAAGCATAAAACAGGTAATTAACACTTCCTGGATGACTTCAGCTCTGTGCATGGAAGGACAACAGCGGAGCAAATAGTCGGATGGAAGGGTCTGGTTTTTGCTAGTAATAGTAAAACTTAATTTCTGCTTTAAGGAAAGATCAAAATCATATTAAACTGAATGCCAACTGGTTTCAACGGGGCTTAAATTGATTTCTGGAAAATAATGCTAGTGAAAAGTGCCGGGGAATGTCCATTGAGACTGACATCTTCACAACCAGCATAGCTGAGTGGGGACGAGAATTTCTTCTCTGAAATAACTTTACAGATATTTATATTACAAAGTGGGATGAAAACTGCTGTCTTCTAAGCACGGAGAAATCTTTGGTTGCTTTACAAATATTTAAATAGTTTCTTCACTTCTGACTTTTGAAACCATTTTCTTAAGGCTCCCCAGCTTTCCTGGAGCCCAGGATCTTGCGAGGGGAGCTGAGGAGGTGATTTGGGCCGTGGCACCAGGGCTTCTGGCCTCCTGCTTAGCCATCACCTCACACTCTGGCAGAACCAGCTCCGCTACAGTCTCCTGGACAGACTGAGGGTTTCCAACACTAGGAAATGCTGGGAGCCTGGACCCACAGACTGGTGTTTGGAGCCAGTTCTCCCAGGACCGACAGGCTTCCAATGAGCAGCATGGTCTGCTAAGGAGACAGAAAACCGTAACCCCTTGAAAATACAGCTGTGGAGCTGTTTTTTTTGCAGGGGAATTTTCTGTCCTGTTGCTCCAGCTTGCTGCAACAGAAAATAAAGCTGTTTTCCATTAGAATTTCTGCAACATCTGCATGTTCCTGCAGTGTGTTTCGGAGTGGAAGAAACGACCTTTTTCACTGAAGAAATAATCTGTTGGAAAATCCCCAGCTAGTGCTAACATTTGCAAATTCTGTACATGAAGAGCATCAGGGTGGAGCTTCCTTAATGAACTCCTTTCCTGGTATGTGGATATTAGCAATCGTGTGGACACCTATCAGACAGGTTCTGCACTAGTACTGGCGGTCACGTTGCCTACAGACCACCAAACATCAGAAAATAATGAATTTTGAACCTTACTGACTCAAGCTGATTTAGCGGTAATAGAGTATAAGCTATAATAGAGTATCCAACAGCTGTTGGATAAAGACAAGATATTTAAATATCTGTTCTTTACTAAGGTCCATCCTTCCAAGCAGTCACAGAATGGTTATTAAGGAAGTGTTCTATTCCCTCAAAAGCAAAAGCAACAAGACATTTAATATTCTTTCTTACTAATATCATGTCCCCTAACAGGCAAATCCAGACAGTTTTTATTAAAGAAATCCCCTGATTTAGTAGAAACAAGATGAGTAAGGGAGATCAGAGCTATCTCTGAGCTCTCCTCTTAAGAAAAACCTCAAAGAAAACTTTTTTTTTTTTCTTAATTCCAGAACTATTTACATCACATGTATATTTGTAGGTTACTCATTTCCTATGTAACTTATATCCTATTAAATAACACATCTTCCTTTGGTTTACATTGTACCCACATCACTCCCTGCCATGCAACATCACCAGACTCACAGCATTGCTAAACATTAGCATTGCAAATACCTTGGAAAACCCAGTTGTACTTCACTGGAGTCTCATAAGGAGATTTGATGTAAAAATCCTTATTACACTGCATATTCAACATGTTAATACTCTCTAAGGCTAATTGTTCTTCTTCCTCTATTAGTGGGAACAACATGCCCAGACTTGTGTTAAAGAAGAGCCAGAACATGTTATTTAACTCTTATGCCTAGAGTCTTTATTTATTTATTTTTATTTTTTTAATCTTAGATGGAAATTAGTACACACAAAATCCTTGAGTCAGGACATGACCAAAGCGCATCTGTCTGAGGTTCTACCAGTCTTACAGCAAAGATTTGTCTATGTGAGTGGATTGGCTGGTCTCTGGCACATGTCCCTGACAGATCCAGCTCTTCCCCAGGCTGGCTCTGGCTGGAGTTTTGTGGACATACAGAAACTTCTGCACCCCTCACCAGGAAGATCTGCAGAGCGTGGAGTCAGCCAGACAGAGTGCAATAACAGCAGGGATTCAAGTACCAGCTTCTCTTTTCTCATGGCATTGACTTCTCTTTGTATTTCTGAATCAAAACGTCTCATCCTGTACAGGTGGCTTCCTCTTTCTCCTGGAGTGCCCTGTATGGAAGACTGGGAGGACTGGTCCTTGGCCATTCAATGCCTATGGCTACAATTGACCTTTCAGTTCAACAGTGGGGTGAAAAAGGAATATCAAGGACCTTGAAATGTGTTTAATGTCAACTAACACAGTGTGGGCTGTGAGGATGCAGAGCTCCTTTGAGTGCATCTGTGTTCCCAGTCTATCAAGCCAGAGCTTTCACGTGAGATCTTCCGGCCTGGCTGACACCCTGGCAGTGGGGTAGCACTAATTCAGCCTGGAAGAGTTATGGTGTCATTGTACATTCAGCAGTTATTGGGATAACACAGTTAAAAGGATAAGGCAAGCCAGAAAGAGAGCTCCCTGTGGCCTTTCAAACATCAGACCTGCTGCACATGACTGCCCTTCTGCTAAATAAAAGGAGTTAATGAATACCCAAAGAATGAGACAATTTCCTGGCATTGATGAGGGTTTCTGTCTGCAAAGCTGCTCTTTGAATTAGAGATCCAGACCCTGGTGTGATAGAAAACCTGTCAGCTGCCTTTGCTCTTCTGGACAGGGGCAGCTGAGGATATCCTCAGCTTCCAGGTAAAGCAAAGAGGAAAAAAAAAATAATGTGGAAGAAAGAGCTGTGTTTGGAGACACTGCACCTGGAAACCTGCCCTGCCCTGGCACAGTGTGCCTGGGGCATTGCCTGCCTCCTAAGGTCCGTCTGCATGACCACAATGTCATTCTGGCACACAGGTGTGACGCTGCCTCCTGGTACCTGCCCAGAGACAGCTGAAATGAGCAGGTATCATTTGTCTCCACTCATGTTCAAGCAAATCCCACCTGCCAAACAAACGACCTGGCGTGGCTGCTCAAACCCACTCAGCACCATCTCCTCCCAGACGTCCTGGCCTAGAGCTTGAGCCCCACCGGCCGCCTGGTTGTCCCCAGCTGCTGCTCTGCCCTCAGACTCTGACATAGCACATGGCATTGCTAGATTTCTGTGCAGGCTGAGGAGTTTGGGGCTTGCAGCCGTGGAGAAGTGCACTGAGGACACACGGGACAAAGGAGCTGCTGAGGGAGGGGATGCTCCTGCAGCCTGCTCAGCAATAAATATCAGAGAAGAGAGGTGGCTGCTGTTCATGGGAAAGAGAAAGCTTCGTGAGGGAGAGATGATTTAAGCTACAGTACAAGAACAAACTGGCTAAGTATAAATTTTGTTTGCAAATGAGGAGATTCCTTGATATATGATGAGGGAAGCTCTTTAACAGCCTCCCCGGGGGAGCAAGGGAAAAGCCACTGCTTTTAAGACAGGCTTTAATAAGCTGGTGTGATAGGAATCAGAAGAAAGAGGGCTTGACAGCAAAGGAGATTCCTTCAGTCCTTTTCTTACTACATTTGTACCTCTGTCCCTTCTCTTGATACTCCAGTAATGAGCTTCTCTTCATTTAATTATGTTATTAATTAGCATGATAACTGTGAAAGCTGGTGCACTGCTTTGGCTGTGTTGCTGGCCCCACCACCCTCTGCTGTGCACCCTGGGCAGATAATGGATTTCCCTCCGTGGCTTATGTGTCTGAATGACATTTCTAGTAAGTAAAGTAAAATAATATTCAGGTTAATCCCAGGATCTTTTGTGCTCTTTAGACTCTGAAGTGGTTGTGTTGCGGGGAAGTGTTTGAAGGATTGCATACAGACAGGAGGAATTGAAGGGGAGATGGGAAGACTGATGGAAATGCAAATGAACATGTGTAGCATGCAGCACATGTCAGGGAAAATACACTTGATACAACCCATAGGCAGTTCTTGATTAATTTTCTGGGTTAGTGTGGCTGGCTCCTTGTTGCAACAGCCGTGGACACCCTGTACTTCAGAAGCTGGTGCAAAGAACTGACCCAGGAGGGAGCAGCCCTGCTCGGCAGTCAGCTGCAGATAGTGAGGGGCTTGTGAGGAGTCCCATCGTGGTAAGCTTTCCATCAGTGGGATCATGATGTTGAATGAACCTTCTTGCTGAGAGCACCGGGATTGGCAGAAGATATGAAACAACACAAGCGTGTTGTGGAGATGCATGGGCATCCTGGTGAGTAATGCTACCAGTGAGCCACCTAGCACGAAAAGCAGCAGCTCTGTGGAGGGCTGTGATGACCTAGATGAATTGAATACACCAGTTGGCATGCCCTGGGCTTCAAGACACCTGTAAATCACAACAAAAAATAACTTGTTTCTTCCATCTTGCTTTAGGCCAGTTTTGGGCTGGATGCCTTATCCAAGGCCCCTTTCTGTTCCTGTAAATAGAGCTGCACGGGTAAAAGAGTCACACTGGATTGTCCTTACCAGCCACTTGCATTTGCTGTTAATTCTCTGGAAGAAATGCTCCCTCCTGCCTCACCCAGGCTAGGATCCCTGCCTAGAAAAATGGCTTTCTCCTGAGCATTTGTTATATGCAGCTGTGTGAAACTCTCAGCCTGTTCAATTAAAGAGCCCGTTTTCCCATTAACTGTCTCCTTAGACAAATGTGAAGTGTATTTAATGTTCACTCAGGATGAAGCCAACATGTTTCTCCTGCTGTTTTACACTTTCTTCTTAGTAGGGATTTGTCGTCTCTGACTGTTCAAATACCTTGAAGTTCCCCAGCATTTACCATCAGGAAAAGGTAACAAGAGTGGTGACAAAGAGTGAGTGCCAGATGAGCCTGGGAAAATGGATGGCGTTAATAGATGTAACTGAGGCCCCTCTGCACCCTGCCTAACGCGGAGCAGCCACCCCATCCATCACGCTCACTCCGGTGGAGTAGCAGCACACCATCCAAGCCTTAGCAGACCTTTTCTCCACTCCTGCTCTCAGACAAAGTGCTGGATCAGATCCCTCACCTCTCCTGATGGTCTGAAGAGAGGCACTTTAAAAAGGAGAGAATCAGCAACAGAGCCTCTACCTCAGCTCAGCGTTTTTTATTAACATGCCTGGAGAATCAGCTTCTTCCTGTCATAGGTACCTTGCTGCACATTAATATATTAACTGATAAACGATCTCCTGAGCCTATATTATGCTTTTTTTTCTTGTTTCTTCATCACTGTTTTTCTATGAATCAAGTAGCTGTGAAAATTGATGTAGATTCTCACCTGTATGAAAATACTTTGGCCGAAATATGAGTCTCACATTGGGCTGATGTATTAATCCTTCTCTCCTGGACAGCAATAATCACTCTCTGTTGTTTTTCAAGCTGTAATTCAGCACTTCTGCACTTGCCACTTGTGGCCTTTCAGCAGGTTTGGTGTGGGCCTCAAAATGGAGCAAGAGAAGGGAGGGAGGAGGAGGACTGAGCTCCTTTGGGCCTGATCCTGGTCTTACCTACATCACCAAGGTGTACAAGTGACTTGGCATCAGTTGCTCAAGCAAAAGCAGAGTCAGACTCCGCAGCAGCTCTGTCCTCTGGCTTCTTGGCTGTGACCAAGGCTCCTGGATGCTTTGGATTAGCAGTGAATAATAACCAAGGGAATTGCAGGCAGCTGGTGAGATGTAAATTGGAGCATTCCAGTCTTTGCCTCATTCTGGCCTCAAGGCATTGTTCCTGCTCCCGGGGCCTGCCAGGCACAGGGAGCTCCCCGCCACGCTGTACTTTCCCCATGCAGTCCCTTTTGCTGTGGGATGGGGCAGCTTTGAACTGACAAGAGAGCTATGCTGGAAGCACTTGGACGCTTTGTGCTTTGATATCAGGTCCCTGCTCTTCAGTAAAATAAGACTTGATTTATCCCTGTGGATAAATATCTTCAGCTCAGAAGGACTCCATCACTGTCAAGAGTGAGGCACTTCCCCAACAAGTGGCAATAAAAACCTTTATAGCACTTGCTCAGCATGACAAATCCTCTTCATCCTCCTCCAGTGGTGGCTTTATTGCCTCATCCCCGTGGGGGCTGTTCCTGTCAGGCTGATAGTGCTGCTGGGGTTACTGGGGATGGAGTGTCAGTGTCTCTGTCCCGGGCAATGGCCACGAGGCATGTCTCTGGTGTGTTGTGCACTGCTCTTCCCTGCTGGGCCATGGATCCAACTAGACTGAAGACTTGGCTCTAAGCAGTTCTGGTTTGAGCTAAAATGGAAATGTATCTGTTAATAATCAAGATGATGCCTTAAGGACGGACATCTGTTTTCTAAGGTTTCAGCCTGAAATACTAAGTTCCTGCTCCATCCTCCATGGATGTCATTAGCTGGATTCACATCCTACTAATCTTAGCACAGAAAAAAAAAATTAGAGCTACAGCTCATGCCAGAGTGAGGGGACATTAATTCATTCTGTACCCCCAGATGTACAGCATCTGCTAATTCTTAGCTGCCCAAGAGGAAATTTCTGGCTACTGTTATCAGTGTCATAAACTTGCAGAAATGCCAGGAAGGCCCCTAGCTGTGAGAGCAGCTGAAAACCACCGAAAGTTACCCTGGAGAGAATGCTTGCTATTGTGTCTGGCCCTGAGAGCATGCAGAGCTGGTGGCTCTGGTGGCCCAGAGAAGGGAGGGAGATGTAGAACAGTTCTTGAAGATCTGCCATTAACAGGTTCATCTGGCTTCAATTCAGGCACGTGGTGCATTGGCAGTCTGAGCTGTGGGGTAAGCAACAAGAGGATAAGCAAGATAAGCAAGAACGCAGACACGTGCTGCAGTGGAGCAGGGGATCGAGGTGGGCAGAGCTGGGCCTGTTTGGCCTGGAAAAGAGAAGACTGAGGGGAGACCTCATCAATGTGTATAAATATCTGAGGGCAGGGTGTTGGGAGGATGGAGCCGGTCTCTTCTCAGTTGTGCCCAGCAGCAGGACGAGAGGCAGCAGGCACAAGCTGAAGCACAGGAGGTTGCAGCTCAATGTGAGGGGGCACTTCTGTGCTGGGAGGCTGGCAGAGTGCTGGGACAGGCTGCCCAGAGAGGTTGTGCAGTCTCCTTCTCTGGAGATATTCACCCCCACCTGGATGCCCTCCTGCACAGTGTGCTCTGGGTGATCCTGCCTGACAGGGAGATGCACTGGGTGATCTTCAGATTTCCCTTCCCACCTTGGCCATTCTGGGATTCTGTGATTAAGAGGAAGCATCTGAGGGACAGCAAAGCTGAATGACACGCAGTTGAAGAAGTTTTGAAAACCTGGGGTTGCCAATACTGTGAGCACAGAGGACACAGATCACCTGAGAGAGGTGCAGCAGGAGGGGGCAAGGTGTGCAGGCCTGGGTGCAGGGCAGTCTGAGTCATCCGGTACAACACCCTCCTGCCACCCATGGCACGGGGCTTCCTCTGAGCTAATGTTCCTTCCTTCCTTCCTTCCTTCCTTCCTTCCTTCCTTCCTTCCTTCCTTCCTTCCTTCCTTCCTTCCTTCCTTCCTTCCTTCCTTCCTTCCTTCCTTCCTTCCTTCCTTCCTTCCTTCCTTCCTTCCTTCCTTCCTCTTTCTTTCTTACTTTCTCTCTCTCTCTCTCATTTTTTTATTTTTTTTTTGTAGAGCTGCCTTCTTCAAACCCCCAAGGTCAGGACCCGGGGGACACTAGCTTTTGCACAAGCCCTGCTCTTCATGCCTGTGCCCCCAGCAAAGGCTTTGTGCTGAAGCTGATGAGGAGGGACAGCCATCCCCAGGGAGATGCAGAAGGTGGCTGTGGCGCTTGTGCCTTCAGCACATGGGAGCTGGGAGCATCCTCCATCTTCTGCCCTCACACTAGCAGCAGGCATCCGGAGGGGGAATCACATCCAGTCCACCACCATCCTGCTTTCACCCTGGCTCTTCCATCACTTCTCTTGTTTCACAACAACTAAACGAACATTACCAGCCCCTGTCCTCTTTTGTTGTTGTTGTTATTTTTTCATCTTTCCCCTGCAGAAATTTAAATAACTGTGATTTTACTTTTTCTGGGGGCTCACTTGAACAGGACACCTTGAGATACAGCAGAGGCTTGTTGCTTCCCACCCACTCCTCCATCCTGTCCATGTGAGGGTCCCAGCAATACTCAGAACAGGCAGGATGGGAGATTCATTCACCCATTGCAGCCTTGCTGCTCTTTTACAGCAGTCCCAGCCCTCTCCATAAGCAAGCTGGAGGTCTTCCCTCACCTCACCTTTCTTTCCCATTGGCTTTTTGGCTTCTGCATTTCTTTGCCTGCTGGCTTAGTGTAGGATGTAGTTGTTTGAGATATCCTACTACTCTACCAAATTTTACAGCATCTCTTGAGCTTTAGCAAGACTTCTTTGCTGTTAATAAAGTTTTATCCTTCTGCCTGCAAAGACCTATTTAGATTATGATAAAATCCACTTTGCTTAGATACCAGGTTACACTGCAGAAGACTTCAGCATCTTTCAGCAGATATCTCAGTACTTTTTACCTTCAGGACACAGGGTTTCCCTTACTCATTTTCCCTCTGAATTGCCACCAACATTGGGTTAGTCCAATATCAGAGAGGGTCTAATTAACACTAGTTACTTTTGCTGAAATTGCTATCTTAGAAATTATTGTGGAAAACTACAGATGTTCCTGAGCAGGAACCAAGATAGAACTAATGTGTCTTTTGTTACTAGCCTCAATGCAGTGGTTTTCCATCAAGATGTCAGCCTGTTTTTTTGTTTATTCGTTTGCCTTTAATGTGGTCTCGAGTCACAGGGCAACAAAAAATGTTCAGTCTTCCTCTTCCACTGAGATTTTTTAGTCACCTACTGCACATACTCATTTCTCAAGCATTTCTTTACTCATATTTTGAAAACATATCAAGGTTCGTAATCTTATTGGCTAATCAAACCATCACTTACATCAAGTTTCTATTGGCATTTACCTTATTTTAATTTTTATATTATCATCACAATATTTGGTTACTAACCAAAACCATTTCCTAGCAAACATCTCATACCCAACAACCTTCTTGTGTCTTTCTTTTGTTTTCCAGTTCTAGTCACTTCTTTTGGCCAATTCAATGTTTCAGATATCTCATCATACCTAGTTCCCAACTGTCAAAGAAATTTCTCAAGCTTGAATGTTCTGTGCTGTCACCACCCAAACAGCTCTTCTTCTCCAGATCTCCTCCAGAGCAGGATCTGGATGGCTAAACTGCATAAGAAGTTGGGCTCAGGACTGTGCTTCTCCTATCCTGAGAGTTTGGGCTGAGTGCAGGCATGAGTCCTACCAACATGCTGGGTATGGTCTAGCACTGGCAGACCAATGGGACACGGATGCTCCTACAGGCCACCATGGTCTTGTTTCCTCACCATGATGAGCAGGCAGCTATGGAGCTCTGTCTGAGGAACCATTGGCAATGTTAAAACACAGCACATTCTCCATGTTCTCCAATTTCAATGCTCAAGACGAAAGGGGAATCATTTATACATTACTCCCCACTTCCCCACTGGGGCTTTCATTCCCTTGGAGCTTCTCTGTACCTTTTCCTTTAGCTCTAATAAACTGGCTGAATTTGAAATCATTTCTCCTTCTTACAGCCTATCTCAGCTTTCCACACCTTGTAGCTCTGCTATCAAGAGAGAGTTTCCTGGAAAAGGCTAGGAGTGAAATGAGAAATTCCCTCCCTGAAGCACATACGGACATCCTGCTGCTGCTCTGCAACCTGCCAAGGAAAAGAAGAGAAAACTACAGGCCAGGCATTGAGAAATTGCTGTCAGATGCCTGTTGCTCCATAATTATTTGCTGCAAGAGAGACTAACTAGTCACTGTCAAGTCAGGGAAGATGTTCCTTGAAGGCTTGATTTAATAGAAATGCAATTTGTCTCATGGGTCAGCAAAATAAGTTGAAGATGACCTACAATTGCATGTCCAGAGGGAGCTTTGAAACTTGTACAGGATGCACAGCTTCACATTTAATGGAGAATATAAACAAGAGGTAAATGCCATCAGCTACACACACCACCAGTCCTTTAATGTACCAAGTGTGATGAAAGCCCATGTTCCTGCTGAGCAGGGTTGTTCATACTGATGCACATCAGCCATGCACAAACCCCTGTGACCGTGTACTGAAATGTATGATCATGAAAGCAGTCAATATCCTGAGACAATTTTTTGGCACTATTTAGCCAAACGTGTAAAACCTTTTTGATGCACTATATTAGAGAATTTCCCAGTAGATTAAGTACAACATAAGCAATGTTCCTTCAGAGTCAGGGTATAGGTTTGATTACAAAAAATATATTTTAGCCCCCATCCATACAGTGGTTGATATTACTTGTTGGAGTGAAAGGGAGCACATGAAATCTTAATGATTTTTGCAAGATCCAGAACAGACTTCTTCACAAGAAATTGCCAGATCAGTCTGGGACATTTTGTCCCATGGGGCTTTCTGCAGTTTCAAAAACACCAAATGGCCTTCTCTAAATCATGGCCAACATTCAAAATTATCAGCTTTCCTGAAACAGAAAGTTTTATTTAAATCTACTCAAATGTTTGCAAACACTTGATTGAATAGATGGTTCAATAGATAGTTAAATAACCGTCTAACAGTAAATAAACAGTTAAATAGATGTTTTTTGTTAGTTAGTTAGTTTGTTTTGTAATTACATCTTTTTTAAATTCATCATTTGCATAAATCTAAACCAGAAATGCTTGCTTAGAAAATATCAAAATGCAGTACTTTGACAATTTTGAACAGTATTGTGGTAAAAGTGATTGTAATAGCTAATTGACATTGTTTCCTCCCTTGAATGGCTTTGGTTTCAGTAACTGACATTTCCGCAGTGGAAAAGATTTATTGGAAAATACTCAAGTGGATTGACCCAGTTTTCTACTGAAAAGTGGAAACAAAATTTGCCTTTTTTTTTTTTTTGAAACAATAATTTTTCCATGATTTGAGTTTTGATTATAAAATTTTAGTTTTGAACATGAAATTTTACATTTAGAATTTTCTGGACTGCCAGACCTTACTCTTAAGAAATCAGTTATTCACATGGCCCTTTTGATGTCTGGTAAGTACAGGAAGAACATGAAAAAAAAAAAAAAAAAAAAAAAAAAAAAAAAAAAAAAAAAAAAGCCCATGAAGTGAAATCCAAGGAGGGAAAACGAAATAAAGTTTAAAATTATGTCCCTTTTCCCCTTTCAATTCACTTAGTCACCTGAGAGTAACAGATCACCCTGCAGAGAAGAGAAAATGCAGTTATCACTCTGCTATAGCACAGCATAGGCTAAAAAAAAGTATTGGCTTAACACGGAAACATGAATAACTTGCAGACTATCTGAGCAGGGCTGTAAGGACACGCCAGTGCATGCAGTAGCAGAAGTAAAGTTAAGAAAAAAAGAGTTCCCTTTGAAACTTTATAGGTCTTGTTGTAAACAGCTAGTGACAAATTTATTTTAAAAATTATTAAAAAAATATCCTGTCAGGAAGCTCTTAAGTCAGCCAGAATATTTTCCCCCAGATAGCACAGAGTTATCCATTTTGCTGTGTTTCTGCCCAACTGTGATCCTGTAAGAAATATCCTCAGTTGTTCAATAAATAATAATGCTACAGAATTTAAAATAAGAATCTAGATTATTAAAGTTACAAATCTTTGTGGTCTTTATATCTTTAATAAAACATTTATCTATTAATAATGGATATTGTTTCTACCCAACTCATGTTTTAAATGAAAAAAAAAATAAAAAAAGACCATTGGAAAGTTGCCAATATTTCTTCATCCTCCCCAGCCAAGGCTGACAAAAATGCAGTTACATTGATAAAGTGTTCATCATTTACAAAGGTTTAAAAATTTTAACAGCTCAACGTAAATTGAGGACTAGATGTTTAGCCTTGGAGGCATGCAACAGGAAAAAGTAATCTGGAGCGTCTGTAGAGATAAATGTTATAACTTCATAGCCTTTTGCACATAGTTAATGGAACAGCTTGGCTCATATGGAACACAATGCACACATCAATACAGTATTAAACTTTAATGTGCATCATACCAGGAGACCTCAGGGCAGTTGTACCTTTAATGTTTGTTAGCTGAAGTGATCCTAATAGAATAATAATGTATTATGAAGAGGTTGACAATAATTTCTAAATGGCAGGATAAATAACTAAATGTATGTGGTGCGTGCGTGTACGTATGTGTATGTACTTCTGTATTTGTGCATGTACATCGGTGGGTTCATGAAACTGCGAATCTCAGGAAAGGTATAGGAATGAGGCAGAGAAGCTTGCAGCAGCATCCCTCTAAGATGTGGAGACAAGAATTTCCATCTCCCCGAAGTTGTGACTGCCTGGAGTTTATCCTACTGGGACTCATGTTCAAGGGGACTCTGTTGAGACACTTGGAGACTTTGAAAATAAATAAATAAACAAACAAACAAAAAAACGGAAAGCCATCAATTCTATATTCATGAGCACAAAGGCACTTACAGGACCTCCAAAAACACATGTCCTCGTCAGTCCTTTCTGTGTGTTGCCCATCTGCCACTTTGGCAGTGTCTCTGACATCAGTGGGGCATTTGCCTAAGGAAGGACCTCATCATATTGCTCACGTAGTCGCACATGCAAAAGGGCAGTTTGGGGAAAACGTGGTAGTCATTTTTTGCACACATGTATGGATGACTTGAAATATTGAAAATGCCCCATTTATTGAACAGACAGGTAAACTCAAGTTATCAAACGTCTTTGTTCGGGCAACACAAATGTTATCAACAGCTGGGAACTGCACCAAGATCCTCTCACCTGTCTTCTCCAGTGGGCATCACTGTAGGGATTTCAGAGCAAAGCCATGCCTATTTAAATCAGCAGCAGCATCGGGCTGAATCCAGAGCTCACCAGTTCTCTGACGAAGCCAGTAAGGGAGCAGTAGAGATAGAGCACTGTGATGTTTAATGTGAAGATGTATTGCACCTTCAGGTTCTTCATCAATCATCCCTGGATCCCGTTATTTATGGGACAAAGATGTGATTGTTAATTAAACCTCCTCCAGGGCTCATTTTTGACAGAAGTCACCACCTACACAGCCCTGGTGTGGAGGGAGGGCTCCACATGCCAATCTGGCTGGAGGTACCAGTGACACATCGTCATGTTATTCTTTACTTTTAATGAGTAAGATATGCCGCGAGTGACCTGCCCTTTCAGGCTGCAAGAGAACATTCATCCAACTGTCTACGGATGATAATTGCAGATGGTTATCAGTCCTGTACTCAAAACAGTTGTCGGACCCAATGAGAGCATTTTCTGTATGGTAGAAAGTGCCTGGTTTTCTCCTTCAAGAAAACGTGAATAGAGAAAATTTTGATATTATCTTTTCAGCAAAATATTCAACTATTGGTTTTGAAGTGCTATAAATATTTACAGTAAGATGGAACTTTTTTTTACCCACACAATAAAGATTTCAAAATCTGTGAGGGGAAGGAGGAGGAGACAGGTTTTCAATTTTTCAGTTTCGCGGTGGAAAAATGACTTACATTGAATTTTAAAAACAAAAATCATTTTTTCTGCTCTGCCATGTGCTCTTGCATCCCTTTCCATCCTGATGCCTCCTGGGATGCTATGCACCAGGTGCTCACACCTGCAGTTTTGCACCTATTTCCCTGCACTGGCACTCCTGGCAGTAGTTTTTGCTGTGATGTTCTCCCTGAGCTCCTGGCCAAGCCTTGCACCCTCCACCTGCACCCGCCTGGCATGCCCCATCTTGGCAGCCCAAAATAGCTCTGCTGCAGGTGTGTGAAGGGTACAGTGCCAAGAGCAATTTGGGGAGCTGTGTGTCACCTCACACGGAGCAAAATGAACAGCTAAATGGATGTATTGAAGGTTAAATATCAGCCTAATCAGCATCTGTTTGGGAACTGACAGGGTTGCCTCCCTGGGAAGGGAGGAGAGGAACATGCAAGGACAGTTATTATTTACTAGTTTTTTATTTCTTGAGGAGTTCTTAAACACTCAGCCAGCCTTTGCTGACACCGTTTGGCAAAGGCAAGCACCTAAGACCTGAGGGTTCAGGCATGAAAGATGGGAATTATTTTGAACTCTATCCTACAAGTCATCTGTGTTGCCTGGCACTTTCTTCTGTATCCCTTATTTAAAACTTTCCAAAGCTGGCGTGGCTGCGAGCAGTCAGAGCATCCAGCAGCACTATGCCCATGGAGTGCAGCCTGCCTGATGGAGGGGCAGCAGGAGCTGCAGCTGCGCAGAAGGACAGACACCCCCAATATGGCACTCCTGTGTACCAGTGGCCCCAGTGCAGCTCCTTCTGTCCATTTCCACTGCTGCTGCATTATTTACTGCGTTACTGTGTTTGGTTTCCCTGAAGTAATCTTATCAGTTACTGATTGATCAAAAATCATAACAGTGCGAATACCCTGGAGGAGCATGCCTGGAGGAGGAAACTGATAGGTAATTTCTTATTTTGGTTTGCACCCAGCCAGTCAGCTGGCCACTCTGCACTGTTTCCTTTAGCTGTCCTTGAACCTTCCTCACAGGACTTCAGTTCCACTTATATCCAGAGAAGCGTATATTTCATACCCATATCTCTGACAGCAAATGCTGCCTTACAGTTGTAGGAAGGAGGCAGAGGATGATGATGAAGGATGAGCTGTAAGGTCTGGAGATGAAACTGATTATAAGATTCAGGTTTGCAAGACAGGAGAAAATTCTGGTGACATCTAATGTTGCACTGCCTGGCAGCTGCTGGCTTTTTCACGGTATTTGTCTGCAAGGTAGAAATTACCATCTTCTGTGGCTCAGCACCTGGCGTGGTCCAGACACAACACAGTCTGGGATCTCTGAGGAATAATAATGAAATAGCGTTAATATCAAGCACTTTTTACTACAGCTTTGCAGATGATTTTGAGCACTTTTCACTGGTCTTGGGGACACTCCATATAATCCCCAGTTACACCAAGAATGTGACCTGTGAAATCAGACTGAAGCAGGGGACCTTTACGGTGATAGCAGAATGTTTTAGATATGAAGCTTAAGCAGCTCAGTCATCAGGGCAACCCCATGTGCTTTAAATGTCTTCATCCAGGTGTTCATCATAATAAACCAAAGCTGCTGGAACTGGGCTGGAGTCCTATGCAGTCCCAGCTGAGAAAGACATCATTAAGCTGCTGGGCCTCCCCAGAGACAGCATCACAGTGACAGCTAGGAAATGGTTAATAACTAATTATAATTTTTAACACTTTGGGGCTAAAATTAGAGTGAGGGGGTGGGCTCATGGGTCTGTGCAAGGTATAAGGACACACAGCAGTGAAGGAAAGTTGGTGGGATACAGAGCAGAAAGGTGGAGCCTGGGGGAGTTCCCAAGGTATTGCCCCCTGGGAAGGTGTTACCCACAGCTGGAAAGCATTTGTCTGTTTGCTGTGCACACACTGAATGAAATAGCAGAGTAGTACTATAGAGCAGAAATAAAGGGGATCTCTGAAAACAGAACTGGCATACTGAGGACTGTGCTGGGCCAAAAGCAACGTTCATTTCTGCATAAACATCACTGAAAAGGTAAGGATGGTAGCGCTTATCTGTGACTAAAATTAAAACACGTGATGATGTGCTGCAATTGTTGCACAAACAAGCATTAGAAACTCAGGATTAAGGAGTTAAGTTTTAAAAATATGGAAAATCCAAAAAAGTGTCATGCCCAGGTTATTAAGGACCAATAATGCTCCCTTGGATGGGAGACCCCATTTTGATTGAATCACGGGGATGTTTGATCTTACAGACTGAACTAAGAGGGTTTTAAAGAAGCAATAGTTAACTTTATTTCTGTCTTCACATTTCACTAGCTTACTCTATTTTTTTAGTGGTAGGTGGACAGGGATGTGACTGCTGTGAATGCAGTAAAAGAGAAACCTATGCATTTGGTTTTCATTCCTGGTCTTGAGTGTCTTGACTTTCCATTAGTAGCCTGGGGGACGCTTACAGCAGCTCAGAAATCATTTTTATCTTGAAATGATCCTGTTCAAAATTAACATAGTTGTAACTAACTTTGAAAGGATTGCAATGTAAGTACAGTGCAAGAAACAAAACCAGTGTGTGCCTATAAGAATATGATGCTATGTTGTTATTAAATTTTCTTAAATTTGCCTTTGAAAAAGGGAGAAAAAAAAAAAAGCTTCTTGACTGCTCTCTAGCTGTTTTACTCTGCTATGGAGCAACAGAGAAAAGCTAGAGCAAACAAACCAGCTATTGTACATAAACACGCAAACACACATTTCCCTATTGAGTTTTTCTTGTTGAATAGTTTTGGTTCACTGGGTAGTTCCCTAAGATGTATTTGTTTTCTCATTTTTTACTATTGGTTTTCATAACTGATGTTTTGTCAGTTGGCAGAAGCTTTACAGAGAATATACTACAACCAAACATCCTCTTGCAAAACCCTGGGGTCAGCCCTGGGCAAGATCCATTCCCCCTCCCCAGCTCACTGCTCCCCAGGGCTCCTGGTAACAGATAGAGCTCATCACTGATCTGCTTTGCTGGATGCTGATCATTCTAGGGATAAAGAGTAATGCTGAAAAATATTATAATGTTAGAAACAAAAGGCAAAAAGTAGGTATACAGTAGTGGTGAGATTTTTCATGAAGGACAATTGAGGAAGCACCACTGAGAGGCTGTTACTGTTTCTTCAGGTCCCCAGCAGGGTTAGCATAGGATGCTGAATGCGTATTTAGGAATTAGCAGACGGAATTGTAAATTCTCAGAAAGTGCAGCTGTGTTACCAGGAGGTGAGGGTTAACTTGGGAGAGGACATCCTTATCCTCTGCAGAATGAACTCATCCTTGATTGTGGAGCAAAGGAGCACTTCTGAGTGTGTCAGAGAGAAAAGTGAGGAAGCAGGACCAAGCTCCTGGGAGAATGAGGTGAAGTCTGGGCTCTCTGTTCAGGTGCAGCATGGAGCAGGATGCCTGCAACTTTCCTGTGTGAGTGGGCAGAAGCTGCAGGGTGCTGGGGTGGAAAACAGCTCTAAAGCACATAAGAGGGATGGTTGTCTGCATGCATGTTTGTAGTTCTTGTGTTGTTTTTTTGGTTGGTTGGTTGTGGTTTGTTTGTTTGTTTGTTTGTTCTTTGGCTGGCTTGGTTTTCTGCATTTTGTGGTTGCCTCGTCCTTTGAGATGTTCAAGACCAGGTTGGATGTGGCCCTGGGCAACCTGATCTAGTGGGTAGTGTCCCTGACACCCACTGTCTGGTTGGATGAGTGGGTCTAGAGTAGATGTTCCCAAACTGCAGATCACCAGAGGTCTGTGAGATTGACCAGCAGGATGCGGAAACAATAAATTTATTATTCTTTCTTCTGTGAATGCGTGAGGATGAGGAGGTACATGGTGTCTGCAAACAGCCTTGAGGGCTGCCTGCAGCTGCCCTCCCCTCCTGTTGCCTGCCCTGCTCCGAGGGTCCTGCTGGGTCCCCTCCCTTCCCTTCTGCACAGAACATTTCCCTCCTTGTCCCTGTCGCTGCACACCCTGTCACAACACCCAGCCTTGGCTCGAGGACCTCAGTGTAACTGGGACACTTGTTTATCTGCTGGACTAGAAGCCAGGTGTCAAGGATTTCCCATCTGATCCAAGTTCATGGGAAGGTTTTTGGGTGGGAAAGTAATGTACAAGGACTGACAACACATCCCCTCCACACACACACACATGCATTCTCTGGCCATCCATACTCGCTATCCCACACCTCCATGAGCTGCTGTTGGTCTATCACTGAGCGGTAGCAACTTTCCCAGAGTCCATGGGCAGGGTGGGCCAAAGAAACCTTCTGTAACCCTCCCATCTTCTATTGCTCTAATTTTTCTTTCTTTTCCCTCTCTTCTTTCTCTCCTGACCCCTTCCTTGTGAGTGGGTCAGGGTTTCAGCAGCTATTCCAGCAGCTTGTTTGGGTCAGCTGCATGCTCTGCCCAGTTCCTACACATGGGTAGCTCACCGTAATTTGGTATTGCAGTCATGACCCAGCTCTAATGCTGAGTTCTAGGAATCAAACTTTGCCCAATAAACAGAATCAATAAGCTTCCCTGTGCATGTTCTTGCTGCTGTTAACAAAACCATCACATAGGCTGTTCTCCAAATATCTTCTCAGATATTGCTCTTAAGATATCAGCTGCAAAATGTTGGAAATGAGCACAAAGAGGCCTTTTGTGGAGCTACTAGTTCGTGCCTTTTACCTCTCCAGGTTGGCAGGAGATGCTGTACGCCTCTCTGCTTTGCCCAGAGCTCCTGGGAGACCTTGGGGGGAGCAATGCATGTAGCTTGTAGGTAAGCAGGCTGCTGCTGCTGCACTGGCTGCATTAGAAATTCATAAGCAGAGGAAGAACAAGGAATAGGGCCAGTGAGAGGAGAGGTTATGGGGTACCTTGGCACCTGGTGCAGGAAAATAAGGGTCTGGGCAGAGCGTGGAGGGGCAGGTCGGGATCAGTCTGTCTGTCACCTCTACATGCTGACATATTCAGAACTGAGCGAGTGTGTTCCATGTGTCTGCTTCCAGAAAAAATGAAAGCTTCAGCTTCTCAAAGGCAGATTTTCTGTAGATGAAAAACTTTGATAGTGCTCAGATTGAAAAAGTATCTTAGCATAAGAATAATTCTAGAGGAGAAACGAAGGGCTAGTTTACATTGCATGCTGCAGGTTGTTTGTTTTTTTTTAAAAAAAAAAAAGACTGATAGAGGATGTCATCAAAAAAGGGGAAATACTTCTAAAAAGCCAATAGTTTTTCATAAAACCTTTCCTGTTCTCCTATAGGTCATTATTCAGCCAAAGGATTCTTTTTCTTGTCTTAGTCTTGAAAAATGTTAAGCACTGCATCCCAAGGCCGTGCTGGGGAGGCTGGAAGAGAAGGGGAGTGTTTGCTGATGGGGCTCACAGCCACCACAGCTTTTCACCGGGATGACTTTCTGGTTATTTCTTGCTCTCAGTCCTCACCTTTGAGTTTAGTTCTGCCTCTGAATTTCTCAGTGCTACTCCTAGCAGCAGTAGTTGCTCCAGCTCCTGCAACATTTCACCTTGGTGGAGGACTCTGCCTGGCTCTGTTGTGTGTGTGTTTTTGTTGTTGTTGTTTGTTCATTGTGTGGTGGCTTTTTTTTTTTTCCACAGACATGGATTCATGCTCCAGTAGGTCAAATCTGGATGATGGGGTGAACAAATGGGTCCCAGACATCCAGAACAGAGAGGTAAGCTTATGCCAGGTATCCACCTCCCTGCCCCTAAAAGGACCTGTAACAAAAAGCATTTCCAAAAAAAAAAAAAAGTGTCTGCTGCTCCTTACTTGCCTGCAGACAGGACCAAGGGAGTGCTTCCTGTTTTGTGCTGCATTTGCTGCCTCCATTTATTGCCCTCATAACTGCTGTCACCCTTCAGAGCTGAGCTGTCTTCTTGCCAGGCCTCTGAAAAATGGGTTTTTGTATGGTGCCTCTATGTTTACTACAATGTTTACCTCTAACCTGAGCCAAGTGTGGTGCTCTTTTAAATCTGGCCATCCAGAGAGATCTTCAGTGAAGAGAGGAATCATCTCACTACAGAAACTGTGGTTGGAAATGAAGTTATTTTTCTAATAGGCCAAAAATATACATCAAAATGTTGCAGAAAAGACCCAACAACTGCAGTGTAAAGGGACTTGGCAGGATCTATTGACTCAGTTGTTTGCCACCTGATTTATTGCCAGCGTGGGTTTGGTTGTTAGAATGAAAGACCTGTAGCCAAAGCTCTGTTGTTTAACCCTACAGTCACAAACAAGAGGGGAAGAGCAGGGCAGGCTCCTGTCCCGCCTGCTGCCACACACCCAGGAGGCCTGGGGACAGAGGAGGGGAAGGATCAGCCTCCAAGGAAATCCTGGCTTTGCAACCTCCAGCTTCATTTCCTCTGGGCTTCCTTGAGATGCCTGTTGGACAGGGTGACTAGAAGTGCCTTCAGCGTTGGTAGCCTTTTGTGAAGTAGAAAACAGACACAGTGTAAAAAAAGGACATGACCAAAGGGCTCTGTGCACGTTTTATTTACACAAGCACATGCACACACATTTGTGAAAACTTTGCAGTGTCACACACACAATTTGTGAACTATTTTCACCTGAAAATGTCGTCGTGATTGCAGGAATGACGGTTTTCTTCCCCGGCACGCTGCACCTCTGTGCTTTCTGTGTGGAGATCAGGCTGTCTCCCTGCCACCAGCCTGCCCCAGGGTGATGCCGATGCCCCAGCAGCAGGCCTCCCACCCAGCCATCCTGCAGTCCCACCGGGCTCTGTGCAGGTGAACTCCTGCCCTCGCCCTCCCAGCCTGTCCCTCCCGAGGAGCTGAGCACACCCGTGGCAGCACGTCAGCAGTGTCAACAACCCCAGCATGTCCCCCCAGTCCCAATGTGGCCATGGCTCTGCAGCTGTGCAGACCCCAGGCCCCTCCTGACTGGGATGGACTGGGAGGGAAGGAGCAAGGCTCCTTTTGCAAGGTGTGAGGTTCATTACTCAAAGCCCCTTCCACCAGCTAGCTGTTCCTTAGCTCAGGTCTCGGCTGTCACTCAGCGTGTCCATGCAGCATGCTTCACAGCTGGCATCCCCAGATGAAGAGCCTTTCTCTGCCACACAACCAGATCATCCCCTTGTCCTTCCTTATCCCTGCTGGCTCCTGGAGCCTGTCAGCCTCTGCTCTCCTTGTGCTGAGTGACATTCTTTACTCCGGCTTTACACTAGCAGAAGGAAGCAGGGACAGTTTTCCAGCTCTCAGGTAGGAAGCTACTGTCAAACTCTACCATTTCTAATTGCTTTGCCTCCTGGACAGCCACATTTCTCCTGACACCTGCATCTTCATGCAAATATGGTCTGAGAGGACCAGGATCAGACTTCTTCTTTCCATCACGTATTCACCAGGCCCTTGCTCACCGGTATCGGCTTCCTCCTCTCAGCTAGTTAGTGTCTTGTGTGTCTTCAGAATTAATGACTAGACAAACGTGTCCTGAGCACGATAGGTACCGACTTATTCCTGGCATTTTGCAAGGATTTTGTGACACATCAGTACAAGCAGAGAATGCAAGATCTCCCTCCTTTCAGACAGGGTGAGACATATTTGGCACACTTAATTTTGGGGAATTCTGTCACTGATCTTTTTAGCAGTACTCCTGAGTTTCCTGAGAGATGTCTTATAGATTGTGTGTGTATGAAAAGGGGGATCTCTGGATCCAGTGGGAGCCACAGTCCACAGCATGACTGCTTGGGACAGCTGTCCTGGATGACCCTGGTGGCTCTTTCTGGAGCTGTCAGTCTTTGTATCTGTTTGCTTAGTCTTTATATTTTTGGATCTTCTCTTTATTTGCATTAGTCAAGACTAAAAGGATTGACAAGCAGGGCCTTGTGGTGGAAAAGCTTAAGTCAATCTAACTGTGATGGCAGCGATGCCTCTGTCAAGTAAATGTGAATGCCAGAGAACATTGTCTTTCTCCCTGACACTACTTATTTGGACTAAGCCAAAAATATCCATGAGCCATGTACATGTTTCATAGTGGTGTTTCCTTTATATTGATCAGTTAGCTTTAGAAATTGCTGTGACAATGCTGACACGTTTGATGGGCTGAGCAAAATGAGATGGTTTGAGGTCTCACTTTATCAAAGACCTCAAACTTTGTGACAGGCATGTGAAAAATGAGAAAAAAAAATTCCACCAAACCCATCCAAGTTGATCTTTGGGTTAAAGGTTTAGTTCATTCCTGAGCATAGGGTGATGGTTTCCACTCATTGCTACTCTCTGCCAGTGCCTATTTGTTTTCCTACTAAGTAAATCTGAGGAACTTTCTAGAGAATAAAGGATAGGCTAAAGCCTGAATTTAGGGTGTAAGCACCTGTGAGCTTTAGAAAAGAAAGGCTGAAAACTAGACTAATCCTCAAGCAGGCTCAACCTCAGGTTTGAACCTCTAAGTGGAACAGCAGGATGCACATCAAATTGCAGGGCTGCGTTACCATGCTACAGCGATGGCACTGCTTGATTCCATTTTAATGGAGCTGAACAAAATGGCAAGTGTTTCTCTTAAGAAATCCTCAGTAGCTATATTTGGGGGAGAGTGAGTGATTTGAATCCACTTTGTTTGTTCAGAACTTCCTCTTTCTGCGTCCCGTCTCTAATGTGCTTAGAATCAATTTCCTATAGAGTGAAGTGCATGTGGATACCGAAGTCTGTATTTGACAAGTTTGTCTGCAGTATTCGACCTAGATTTTTCCAGAGACTTAGCTATACACATGCATGTACAAAATCTAAATTCAGCCAAGTGCCTAGTTTGCATGAATGGTTGTGCTGGTAAATCAGATAACCAGTAATGCAAATGGACAGCCACTTCTTTTGCATGCAATTCCTGATCAGTCCATAGCAGTACAGAAAGTATATTTGCAAATTGGACATGCAGTTGAACATGTTTTTTCTTGTTTGTTTTTTTCTTATCCAGAACTAAATTCTTTTGGAAAGTATTAGCCCTGCACACTAATTTGTCAGAGATCAGAATCTAAATTGATCCCAGGAAATATGCACACACAGCCAAAAACAGAAAAATGGTTGTAGATACATACATATGCATCTATTTCTATTTTGCATGTACAGTTAACTCTAAATGCATACATATTTCAGAACAGTATCTCAGATGCTATCTTTTCAATTAGGCTGGTGGCCTTATGGAATACTTCCAGTTCCAATAAAATGCTAGGCAGGGAAAAAGAAAAGTTGTAGCTAGGGAATATATATATAAAACTTTTAAAGCCTTGTAGGAGTCTGCAGGCAGAAGTCTGTGCCCCTAGGAGTCACCTGCATAGAGAGAGATCCCCAGTGTGCAAACTTTACAAGAGCTGACATGAATGTGTGTCTAAGTTAGAGAGATGTCAGTCTGGCTTTCAAGCACTGTCACAGCTGCTAAGTTACAGGCTGGACAGACTTCTGCTTTGTTCCAGATGACTGCACTGAACTGCAGATCCCTGTGTGTTAACCATTAGTGGGCTCTGTCCAGACAAGCCAGAGACATCACCAAGAAATTGGGTGGCAAGCTATTTAATCTGACAGAGAACAAAAAGGTCTTCTTTATGGTAAGCACTTATTCAAATGGCTCCAATTCTAAACACTTACAGGCTTTTGTTGGCAGACGCTGTCACATACAACACGTTATCCCTGACTTCTTACAACAGGCAGAGTACTGCAGGCATGAACACTGCACTGCTATCAATGAGCATTGTTGACTTTATCATATTCTGGACCTTTCCAAAACTTTGGAGAACCATTTTCTTACTGTCAAATGAGTTGTTAAATTAATAGTTAATAATTGCAGCAGCAAAAAATTCTGTGTTTCTGGTGTCCTGATCAAGATCTCTTTACATGTCCTCTTTCCCTAGCACCAAAGAGGAAAATGTGGTCTGAGTCTGGGTCACAAAGAGCAGGTTTGTGACCCTTTGATATCCAGAGTGGTGCTTGCTTGGTTGTTTGGGGAGGATGGCTCTTGGAGGAACCACTTCCCCTGGTCTCATGCCACCCTCCACTTGCATTCCACACCTGGCTGCTGACATGAGTGTCTTCACACTCTGCTCAGACTTAAAATATCCATTAAAAGCATGACTTGTTATTCGCATAGTTATGAAACAGTAGAAATTAAATCCATCAGAAGTTCAAATTAAGGCTGTTTGTACTGGACACGACAGGTCTCAGACATGGGTCTGCTATTCTTATGTCATACCTTATAGAAATAAGCGATAGAAAAACAGCTCCTGCCCCAGCGAACAGGAAGACGCTACAGAGAGATGAGCAGAAACACGAGTTAGAACTTCTGACAGCAAAGTGCTGCAGTAGGAGGTTATTTTAGAACTTGCTGCCTCAAGGGAGTTTGGACTTTCTTGCCTTGCAGTCAGCTAAAGATGTTGATGCCAATTTAGTAAGAATTAAACATATTTTCTCAACTTCAGGCATTTCTCTTAAGTTGCCGTAAGATTTCTTTTTTCCCTTCAACTTTCTCTGGGCTCATGGCTTTTGATACAGCATAAAAACAGAAGGTTCAAATCAAACTTACAAACATAGCTGTCAGTCAGCTCCCCTTGGCAAAAGCTGTATTAATTTATACTGAAATGTCTCAGCTAGTGATCAAAATTTTTCCTGCATTGCCATGGCAATGCAAGGGGAACTGAATTCCAGTAAGATGAAATACCTCATCTTATACCAGTCATTATCATTGACATTGTGAAAACATACAGCACTGACAACAATTAAGTGTGTAGCAGTGCAGAGCAGTGTACCTGCCTCTCCTGAAGAGCACAGGAAATTTATTCCCATCTCACATCCTACAATGGATTTGCTTCTCTTTGTGATAGTTGGTGACTTGTAGAATCCTCAGCTCTCGGAGCTGCTTTTTTTCCCCCCTACATCTTACCTTTTCTGAGCAAAAACCTGTTTGTGGCAGTGGTGGTTGTAGAGTAAATGCAGCAAGGGTACACACAGAAAGAGTATTTGGTCCTTCTCTCCTATGTTCCCTCTTTTCTTCGCATTGTCCAAGGGAACTCCATGCCTCTTCACATGCTCTCATTGCTATTCATTGCTTTTCCAGAATCTCTGAATTCCTGCTGGGCCCCTTGGTTAGCTGTGGGCTGGGCAGGAGGCAGGGAGTACTGCTTGGTGGCCACATGGCATGCTTTGGAGGCAAATATTTTTCCAGGCTGTGCTCTTTCTAGGCCTCTTTTGAAAACTCAACAAAAGTATTCAATTAGAAAAACACTAAGAATAAATGTGGTGTTTGGTTTTGTTTGTTTTTCCCATAGCAACCCCAAAAGTTTGGATACATTTTTTCCAGTGTTTCTTTTTCATAGAATCATAAAATGTCTTGGGTTGGAAGGGGACCTTAAAGCCCATCCAGTTCCAACCCCTTGTGATGGGCAGGGACACCACCCACTGCATCAGGTTGCCCAGGGTCTCATCCAACCTTGCCTTGAACACCTCCAGGGATGGGGCACCCACAGCCTCTGTGGGCAACCTCCTCCAGCACCTCAGCACCCTCTAAGTGAAGAATTTCCTCCTAACATCTAAGCAAAATCTCCCCTCTTTCTGTTTAAAGTCATTCCCCCTCCTGTCAATATCTGACTGAGCAAAATGTCTCTCGCCATTGTTTTTTTAAGCCCCCTTCAAGTACTGACAAGCTGCACTGAGGTCCCCCCGGAGCCTTCTCCTCACCAGGAGGAACACCCCCAGCTCTCTCAGCCTTCCTGCCCAGGAGAGGTGCTCCAGCCCTCTGGGCATCTTCATGGCCTCCTCTGGCCCCGCTCCAGCAGCCCCACATCCTCCTGGTGCTGGGGGCCCAGAGCTGGACGCAGGGCTCCAGGTGGGGCCTCAGGAGGGCAGAGCAGAGGGGCACGATCCCCTCCTTCCCCTGCTGCCCACCCCTCTGCTGATGCAGCCCAGGGTGCAGTTGCCCTTCTGGGCTGCAGGCACGCACTGCTGGCTCGTGTTGAGCTTTTTGTCCACCAGAACCCCCAAGTCCTCCTCTGCAGGGCTGCTCTCAGTGAGTTCTTCTCCCACTCTGTGCTCATGCCTGGGATTGCCCCAATACAGGTGCCACACCTTACATTTATACTTGTTGAACCTCATTTGGTTCATGTGGGCCCAATTTCATACCAAGCCTGTAGGTTTTTGGCAAACCTACAAGCTCTAATCCTTTTGCAGGTACTGGCAATCATTAGCAAAGCTTGACACTAGCATTTATATGCACCATTGTAGAGATGGATGGCCTCCAAATACATGTACCATTCAATCCTTTAACTTGTCAAAGCAGAGGCCAAGACTCTGGGAACAAAACAAAAAGCAAGTCTTGCTCTGCCTTCCTCTAGCAGATGAAGTCCAGCCAGAGGGGATGGCATGCTCTCAGCTACAGACTCTGATCACTCTTATTTACAGATGCTTCAGATTTTTCCCCCTCTTTCTTAAACCTTAAAGCACTTGTTTAAGAAAATAAACAAAAACCACTCATGCTGCTATTTACACCTCTTTGCAAGCCCAAACCAGTGTTTCAGACAAGGACAAGTTCTTATGGCAGAGCTGACAAGAGATGCAAGGAAGTGAGTTTATTTCCCATTGTGGGGTTTCCTAACAACCTGATCCTTCTGTATACAATCTAAGAGTTTGTGGCAAATTTCCTTTAGACATCTGTGTGCACAACTTTCTTATGGCACTCAAAAAAGAAATTTCCCATCTGTATTATTTTATTTGAAAGAAAAAAGATGCAATACAGAAAAAGATCCTGCCTAATCCTATCTTGTAACTGGATTTGCTTTCAGAGCAAATGACGCTGATCAGATGGCATAGCATGGAAAAAAAAAAAAAAAAAAAAAAGAGCAGGCTGAATTCTAGGGCTATGTTTCCCCAGAAATCAAAGCTTGTGGTGTTTTCAAACCTGTCTCCTCTGAATTCCATTAAGACTACTGCATAACCCCTTGGTCCCCTTTATAACTTGCACATTGTTACTGCTTCAAACCCATCACTCCTAAGAACGTCTCTGGGAAGAGCACACAGCACTAATAACAGAAGCTGCACGTGAAGGAAATCCATTGTCAGGAAGATGTTCTGGAATATGCTACAGAGGATAGTATTGCAAAAATGTCACAATATATCCTCCTGATAATACATTTTCTGTGAGCTGTACAAAGACAGAGTCAAGAAAGAGAGGCATTTGTATGGCAGCAGACACCCCAGAACTGTGAGATGAATTTGTGAGTAGCTTTTATGTCAATGGGAAAAAGTTGCTTCCCTCAACTCTTTTTATCCTCCCAGCCCCTCTCAGAGCACAGAGCAGAGGCTAGAGCAGGCAGAGTAAAAACAACCAGGCACAAGGACAGACCTGCACCTTGGTGCCTTGGTCCCACAGCAAGATTATCCTATGGGCCTCCAGCTGCCATCTCCCACCTCACTGTTTTCACACCTGTCTGGCACTTAACATGAAACAGCCTTTGTAAGAACATATGGATGAGGAAAGGAGTAAAATTTAGCCTGTTTACTATAGAGCAAAGCATACAAATACACTGATCTATAGCAAACCAGGGGGGCTGAAAAATAAATACAGAGTCCTTGTCCACAAACCTTACTCATGGCAAGAGAACCTACCTAGAGCAGTAAGGGCTGCTGGTTTACACAAGGATAGGAGCTCTGGATGTGACAGCTACAGAGAAGTTATTCTACCATACAGAAATCTTGAGGCCAAGGCTTTTTTTTCCTGATTTCCTGCAAAGACACTGATGTCCCACTGCAGAATATGTTGAGTTTAAGTCTGCTATCCTAGTGCGCCTTATCCCTGCAATTAAAGACACAAGTCAGCTGCTAAAGAACAAAGATGCATTTTGTTGCTCAAAATCAAAATTATTGGCTAAATATTTACTTGCCTTAAGATCTGAGCAGCTTGTGCCAATGCAAGCCATGATGCCTTGTTGTTTTACACTCAGCAAAACCACATGAAAGCTATTAATTGATTATACTTCAGTTGTGCTTTGCTAGGATATTATTTGTGGGCAAACAAATCCCTTTAGTATTCCTGCAGTCCATCTGCCTGGTTAATGAAAAAAGAGCTTATCTGAGGTGTGTGAAGCTGAACCACACCGTCCCCTGAGCTGGTTTCTCAGCCGTTCCTTGTCAATAAAGTGTGACGATTTCTACCTGCTCTGTCTCCAGAGATAGAGAGCAGTCCACTGCCATGTGCCCACCTGGGCCCGGTCTCCAGCCACCTCCCACTTCTGTTTTGAGCAACACCTGCATCTTCACATGGCTTTTTCTTCAGTCAATATCAGATCACTTCTTTCTTCCCCATAGCTGCTGCATACTAGCTGCAGTACCTAGGTGGCAAGGCTGAGCATCAAGCGTCCGAGTGAGATTTCGGTGAGTAGCTGCAGGTTTTTAAAAGGAAATATGTTCTATGGTGTGGAATTCCCAAGGCTCCTCTGACCAAAGGAAACAATATGAATACAACCTCATTAAAGACTAATGCATGTTTCCAGGCATCGACAAATATCCAAGCAGCTCCTAGTGAGCCACGGGGGAGACGCGTGCAGAGCACTATAAAAGCTTTATGAATGACAAACTTGCCAAATTGCTGTTTAAACAAGGAAGCAAATGGGAAGACCATCTGCATCAGATTGAAACTGCTCATAATCCTGTCACTCTTGCCAATATGGCAAGCTTAAGCTCTTCTGTTGGCTTGTGCCCAAGAGACAAATATTTGTAGCTTATATAGCGATGTCCCCCCAGTCCTAGGGTCTGAGGCCCTTTTGCCATTTCTATTGGGATCCTGGCAGGGCAAACAGGGTTCCCTCTTCTCTTAGACCTGGGTGATGCCTCCTCTGTGTCACAAGCTCTACAGCCTGGGGAGCTGCCCTGGAAACCCCAGCTATCCATCACTGCTCACTTGTTCCCACCCATTCCCGGTCCTTCTCTGCCTCCTCCCAGGACCAAACATCACATCCTCACCTGCCTGTTCTCAGCAGAACCCCACAAGGCCAGCAGTGCTGCTGTCCCCACTTTACAAATGAGAAATCAAGATCTTAAAATAACTTACAAGCTCATTCCATGATGCCACATAAGAGGAAAGGGCTGACCCCAGCCCTGCCTCACAGAGAACTGGAGTTATTCTCCTTCCCTTACCCCTCAGCCTGGGACTGCACAGCAGCTATCAGCACCTTTCTGCTCACTACAATTAGTACAAACTCTAAAGAGAGCCAAAAGGAAAGCCAAGGCACCAGCCTACCACCCCTTGTGTAGATCTTAATCTTGTCTCTTCACAAGGAGCTTTGAAATAAAAATAAAACTAGTAACTGATAATTAGCTCTAAAGACACACAGGCAATTGTGCTTTATCGTGTACAAGCTCTTTGATAATAGGCCAAGCCTTGTGCCATGAATTGCTAATTAATTCTTTCTTAGCAAAATGTTTTGCTTAATTAAAGGGTGTACTGATTTATAAACATGTCCCTAAATGTTATTCACTCTGCATCTGCTAAAAAGGACACAGACTGTTCCTGCACTTTAGCATTTCTTTTCAAATTATTCCATTGCACCTAGCTACGCTCTTTTCAACACTGATTGTGACAGACTCAAAAATTATTAAATCATGAATACAAAGGGAAAAGCAAATGATATGTACATAATGGGGAATGTGCTCAGTGCCCCCAAAATATTTCAAATGACAAAGCCAGGAAGAGCTGGAAAAGCAGCTCATGGACCAGACCCGTTCTCACTCTTGCTGGAGCGAATCAGGACCTGCACCCCAAGGTCTGCCTGACATAAGTTGGAGGAAGGCAAAGGCAGGGCAAACATGCAGGTGGTGTCCTGTCCCCGGGTGACAGTGGCTTTAATGTGGGGCTGATGGCAGCAGGAACCTGGCCACAAGGCTATAGTCCAGCTTGCAGCCTGCAGGTACCTGAAGCACCCTGAGGACAGCAAGCAGGCAGGTGGGGACCCCGTAAGGGGTCTGAAGCCAGGCAGCTGGCCCAGAGGAGAAGTGGGAACTTCAGTGGGTCACAGAAAGAGGGAGAGGGAGCTTCAGGAGGCAGGTCTGATCCAGAGAGGCCTTGGAGGTGGAAGGTTTTCAGGGAGCTGGGTGGGACACAGTAGAACAAGCCAATACAGCAAAGGCAGGGAGGAATCTGATCCAGAGCAGGATCACCAGTGGGCTCAGCTGTAAGGTGGTGCAGTTTTACAGTGCCCCAAGGGATCCTCAGCTGAACATGCAGGTGATGGGAGCAATTTGCTTTTCCTAAAGCCATGCATGAGTAACTCCCCAGCAGGGCTTAATCCTTGCTGTGGCATTGCTACCATGAGCTTCAGCACTGTCATGTGCTTTGGGCTAGCATCTCTATATTCTTGCCTGATTCTGAAGGGTTTCCCTGAGCAGGGGCCACCAGCAGGGACAGGACATTGGGCTCAGTGCCCTCCAGCGTGACCCAGCCCACAACCTCTCACAAAGAACAGCACCTTTCACCCATGGCTGCTCTCCCACCTCCTTAGAGGGGCAGCAATCCCTCGGGGAGCTTTGCTTTGGAAAAATGCAGCACTGGCAGAAGTTTCTGCAGGGACTTCTGGTGCTATCCTACTGCACAGGTCACCCAGCTCTGCTCTGGACACAGCCCCCAACTCCAAGGATGAGCCACTAGAAGTATGTCTCCATCCTCTCCATTTGTATATGCCAACCAAGACACAAAGAGCTTCTGTTTGCTCACAAAAAGTTAGTGATTTACTTGCACCCAGTTTACCTTACCTTTTGTGTTGTATTACTGCCTGCTGCATAAATCCACTCCAGAATACCTGAGGAGCATTTGATGAAACACTGCCCTCTGAAATGCATAGGTTATAGTTGTCAGCAGTTGTAAGTCTGTCAGCATTCAGGTATATATTCATTTTCACCCAGCATTCATAAATCAGACCAAATACCACCTTCTTTGTCTCTTCCTTCCTCCTCATTGCTGATGTATCATGTGGTGAGTTCGCTTGATGCAAGCCTGTGCTGTCAGAGTGGTGTGAAATAGTCAGAACTGCACATATATTTATAGGAAAGTCCTTTGAGCTGAGACTTCGTTGCAAGCTGGGGACTAATGAAGTGGATGGGGAAAGCCAGTTGTGAGCACTCCCAAGCCATTTGATGAGCTTAAACAGAAAGCAAATGAAACCAGCTGGTTGTAATGGCTCTGGTGTGACACCAGGTGAAACGCAGCTTTTTCCATAAGGCTTCCTATTGAGACCTAGAGTTTCATCAGACATGAAACAAAATGAGACATGTGATATGTGATCAGTGAGCCCGAGTGATTGCAGAGGAAAGGGAAAATCCGCATGCACCCTGAGAAGCCAGGCTGCTGTTGTTGCCTGTTCAGAAGCAGCAGCACAGCATCTACACCCAGCCCATTTTGGCCATCAAATCCAACCTTCTCTTTCACTCAGAACAGGGTTTCTCCATGACCACTGCACTTGGATCCCTGTTTGTTTGTCTGTTTGTTTGTTTGTCTCTAGATTGCCTTTCCAATGGTTTCCTATCCCGGTCTGGTAATTTCATACCTTTGAGAACTTCTTGCCTTCCTAAGTTAAATTGCTCCAGTTAATTAGCCTCACTGCACAGAGCCATGGCCCTATTTCTAGTCTGAATGTTGGCTGCCTACAGAGACATTATGTATGCTGAGCACTGGACAGCCAGCACTTCTCTGAATGTATTTGCAACTTGATAATATTGCTCTGGTTACATCTTATACTTAGCCTCTGATCCCTGGCTGGGTTAGATCAGAATTGTCCTGCTCATGTCAGGGCAGCTGAGCCAGCTGACATGTCTGAATCTGGCCCCCTATTAACTGTAGTTTACAGTTGTTTATGGATAAAACATCCAGTGCTTTATTTAAATAAGGAGAATAAAAGGTTAAGCTGCTGCAGATATTCCTATTTAATCTGTTCCAATTACTACATGCATATCATTTTTCAAAAAGGATTTGAGACTTCTCCCACACAGACTTTAATTTGTCCACATGAAATATCAATGTTTTAGGCTAGGATTTTCAAAAGCACCTTAAGGAAATGAGGCACCCACTTCTTATTGACTCTCATTGACATCCCTGATTGCTTTGGAGAAATCCCATCCTTAATCATCATTATTATGCCATAAGAAATGGTCTCCTTCATCATCACTGACATATCCTAGATACTGTCAGCTGCCATATCTAATGCCTAAAATATAATAAAGCAAACCAAAACACCTAGATTACTTGATGGATAAGCACTCAGCACGTAACTGGTAGTGATACTCAAGCAACACTTGAGGTCCTGGTGGCTAAGCCAGCAGCCTGAACACTGCATCTGCACCTGGGAAGCACAGCCCAGGAGAGCTCTGCTGGACACCTGCCTTATGGTGAACCAGGCACATTTTCTCCAAGGTCTGTGCCCTGCCTGTGCAAAGGATTCCTGTCTGAAGGATGGCTGAGGAGCCAAAATGCAGCGCAGGGACTTGTTTGCCATGGAACCAGTGGGCAAGGGGCTGCAGCTGAAATCTGGGCTCCCTTCCCACAGCCTCTGGTGCTTTGCTAGAACGAGAAGCAGTCCAAACAAATTCCCGGAGTTGTTCACTTCTCTTTCCTAGTTCCTGACCACATTGCTTGACTGTGCTCATTATTACAGCAAGAAAACCCAAGGGAAGCAGCACTCCCAGAGCTGCTTGGAGCTGCAGACACAGTCTAGGGTTGGTCTTCAGAGGTGTTGGAGGGTCAGGAGGTAGCAGGCATGGGAAGGCATCTACGAAGCTGCCTCTTGTTGGCATAATACAAAATTGTTTTTCCAGGCCAAGGTCTTTCTCTAGCACACTGAACCTGGAACATTTCCACCTTCAGCCTGATGCACTCAGACCCTCCAGCACCCTCCAGGACAAACAGTGCTACATCTTTTGGATGAGATCCCAAATACATTGCTATCTCTGCATGCTCCTGACA
The DNA here is from genome assembly GCF_963932015.1 of Anas acuta. NCBI lineage: Eukaryota > Metazoa > Chordata > Aves > Anseriformes > Anatidae > Anas > Anas acuta. The sequence continues at coordinate 3,421,060 of NC_088994.1, forward strand.
AGCTGCACCGACACAGCTGTGCTTAGAGATTCTTGTGCATTGACTGGGGATTACACTGCAAGGAGATCACCCTGGCAGGAACTGACATGGAAGCCTCCCAGAACATGAACCTCTGCATGTTCCCAAAAAGCTCATTATAGAGCCACCCTCTGCATTTGCACTCATGTGTGACTGCAGAACACGTTGCTTAAAGCTACAGACAGTTGTGTAAGCAAATCAGGGCTGACACTGCAGACTGTTGGCTCTGGGGTGACTGCTGCTCATGATAAGGTTGTTTGCCTTTCGTAGCACCAATCATGTAAGGAAAAGATGCAAGGTCTGTTGGGACCAGAAAAATACATATCAGCTTCTCAGCATCTTTGCTCCTTCACAGCTGGGTTGCAGCGGGCAAGCAGACTGTAAGTACAGTAAGCACTGTGTATTTTTGCTTTCAAATATCACCGAGCCTTTATCTATTGATTGTAAGCAAAGGATCATTAGGAAGGGAAAGGGAGAAGTTGGTTTAGTGAGAAATGCAAAAATCCAAATTCAACTTCTCAGAGGCCTGTATGGATTAACAGAATTAATTTATCTTGCAGGGCATTAATTGAAGAATGTGCTGAGGTTAAGGACAAGGTCAGCTCTTCACAGTATAATGTCTCCTACATAATTCACTTACCAAGCCATCAAGACAATCTGTGCAGAATAATAGTGAAGGATGGGCTTTCTGCTCCCAGGATCTCAGGGAACATAACCTTGTATTACAGATAACTATAAATGAAAGTTGTAGGAAGGTACATGGCAGATGTTCCATTAGATGAGATGTTTAGCACCATCTTCTATCTCTTCAAGGCAGAGAGTTCCAGATCAGGCCTGGGCAGCACAAAGGAACACTTCTGACCCAGTACAGGCTCCCTCTGCTCCACTGAATATGCAGTGTCTGAGCTCGCAGCCTCACCCTTCAGCCCTCCAAGGAGGAAATACAATTGGGAATTGTTGCTGTGTTTCATTATTCCTCCAGACCAACACGAAAAGGGCTACACCAACATTTATAACTTGCCCTCCAGCAACAACTGAACCACAATTTTTTAACCCTGGAAGTGTTTTCCCATGAGATTAATTAAATACCTGAGCAGGGGCCCAATATTAAGTGTTTGTCCTCGGACAGACTCACAAAATAAGGCCCTCAAAAACCTGGTGTACATGGCCACCGTTCAGCTCAGTTTTGGGCCAGAGACCTCCAAGTGGTTCTTCCAGACTAAGTTTTTCTGTAAGCCACAAAAGGCAGACTGCATGGCAGAAAAGCAGGCTGGGTCACTGGGTCTCGGAGGCCGAACTCGGAGGACTGCAGCCTCGAAGCTGCCCCACAGAGCGGGCTGAACGCCTGGCGCTGCCAGGGGCTTGTGCCTTCCCTCGAGCCCCCCTGGCACATAGCCAGGCAAGGCATCCAGCCAGCCCTGATCCATTAATGAACACCAAGGAGATCAAAGATGATGCCATAAGATGGAACGTCTGCTTTGCAGCTCTTAAAAGCTTAAGAAAAATGAAAACACATACAAGGAAACTATATGAGGCCAATTTTACTGAAGATTGAACACCAGACTCAAAGGTGAGGTTTTGTGCCAGACTTACTGCTTTTTTTGTGACCACATTTCATCTTCCTTCTTCAAATGCATTATGATAAAATCTAATTATAGCATTGCCTGATTTCCCCCAGACAGTGCTCTACACTGTAGGGCATACTGCAGAAGTAATACAGCCAACATTTTTTTCGTTTCACTTGTTTTTGTTTAGTTTTCTTGTATGCCTGTTATTTAAGGTTTTATTGCTTACACACTATTTAAACTAAGGCTGATCCATCTCCAAGTTGCTGAAAGCCGTATAATTAAGTTACTGGATTGCCACAGAATCTACCCTGCTCAACAGGGTGGTACAGGAGACGGTCTGGGAGCAGTCACAAGCAGGGGCTGACAGCAGAAGAGCAACTTCTATGGGGTGAGATGGGGGCACAGCTGGGCTTTGGGGGCACCCCAAAATTGTTACCTCACCTACCTGTACTGCAGCAAAGAATGAAGTTGCTGAAGTGTACTGAAGTTAGCATAGTCCAGCTGCTGAACATAGGAAACAACCACGTGAAATGAAGAGCTTTATCTGCAGGCTCTATTAGACCCAGTTTCCTCAAGCTCCCACTACTGGGGCTATGGCTAGGGAAAAGAAATTTAGATATGCAGCAACAAAACAGCTCTAACAAAATGCTGGCATGTGATCTAGGCAGGAAAAAAGAAAAGGTAAATAAACAGGGATTTTTATTATTATTTTTTTAACATAAAGTAAAAACAAACTGCCTACACTTTCTCTTACCTTTCTGTGAGGCTATTAGCAAGCACCTTGCCTTTAACTATTACATCACCTTGCCATCACTATTAAGATGGTCAGGATCTGCTCATTTCTCATCAAAATAAATTAGGTTGTTACTTTTATTTATTTATGTTGACTTTTTTAATGGAATATTGACTTTAGCTCAAGTACGTTACTTTTTTTCTTTATTCTATGTATTTGTTTTTCCTTTTTCCTCGATATATGTATAGACAGTAGCTAGCTGACTCCTCTCAGCCTTCATTTTACTGTATTAAATGAATCAAGACCTTTTAATAACTCACCATAATGAGGAGTTTACTTTCTCAGACGTCCTTGTAATCTCCTTTAGCTTAGGTCTAACTCAGGCTAACCTAGGCTGGGCTGTGGTCTGGATTTGAGCTGAGTTTACACTAGCACCTTTTGCACTGCCTTTCATGATTCTGTACTTGCCATGGAAAAACTTCAAAAAATAGCTTTACAGGTGTTTTGTTCAGCCAAAAATTGATTGAGCTTGCAGTGTGTTGCAGCAAGTCTGTCAGTCTGCTTTGTTACTTCATCTCTGACAGCACTTCTTGAGACTTTGTGCACATCTACGTTGGCCTAATACAATTATAGATGATAAAAAAGTCATAGTAGCACTACTGGCTTCTGCCTCTGACCTCTGCTTTTAATGTCTTGCCCCAAGTGCATTAAGGATCTGTTCCCAGCCACCACTATAAAATTCTGCAGCAGAGAGGACATCCAAGTGCAACCTGAGCTGATTTTTTCAGGGCTACAGCTACACGTTAGGAATTTGGTAAGACACATATACTACTGTGGAAGAAATAACTCTTTGTGCCCTCACAGATGAGATTCCTGCTTTGGCTCCTGCACCTCGAGGCTGCAGCACTTGGAGCCCCTGCAGCCTGGACAGAGCCCAGCGCTGCGTTTCAGTGCCCTCCTGGGCTCAGTTCTTCTGCCAGAGCCCTTCCTGACGGGAAGGGGGATTTGATGTTCTTGGGCAGTAGTGACAAAGCCCACCCTCTCCCAAAACACCAGCTGTGTAGGTCCTGCTGTTTTCCTAGGACATGTGCCAGCAAACGCAGGCAGCACGCACCATCTGACCCATGCCTTCTTCCAGGTGACAGTGCACCAAGTGCCTGGCTCACATGAAATCTGGCATGGCTTTCATTGTGTTTTTGTTTGTTTGTTTGTTTTGTTTTTTTTCTCTGTTGCTTTTATTATTATTATTTTATTTTCCATCTAAGCATTCTGGACCATCTCTTGGGTTGGCAGGAGGCTCTCTGGGGTGGCCCAGGAACTGCCTGTGCCCTTTGCAGCTTTCTCCCGAACTTGATCCTCTCATCTTGCCTCTCCCACCCTGGGGCAGCTTCACAGCACATAAGTTATCCCTGCTCTGAAACTTCTCTTCTCTTGTTCTCCTGCCTAAAGCTTCTCTTGCTTAATGAGTCTGCTTGTACAATCCCCTGTAAAGCCTCGGCTGTGTTCAGCGATGCTCCTGCCCCTGCAGGTAGCAGGAGCTGGGGCTCAGGCAGCCAGCAGTAGCTGCGCAATGAGCTGGTGTTTGGAAGCTGCTCTGCCAGGGGCTCAGAAGATCTCCTCTCTCTCCTGCCCACCAGGAGAAGGCAAGCTCCAGCAGACTCCTCCACTAGTTTTTAAGTCACGCATGTTTTCCTTGATGGTTGTTTTGTTTCCCAGAGAAACAGATGTTCTTTAGCTATTTTATTCTTTTTCCCAGACTGTTTTTTTTTTCAAGCATTTTTTTGTTGTCAGCTGTTGAAAACAAAATTCCTCTTCTGAGATTTTCTGCTCTCTATGGAAAGTCAAAACTTTGTGCAAGGAGGAAAAAAATCCCCTCTGACCTGTTCTACTCAGAATCTGCCTTGCTGCAGGCCAGTTGTGTTTCTATCCTTTGCTTCTTCACCATCCTTGCTGTGTTGCTTTTCTGTTGTTTTCCTTTCTCTTTGTCAACCGATGTCCTTCCCCAAAGCAGCATGTGTCTTGTACCCTTTCCAAGGGCTTCACTACAGACATTTCCTTATTTTGACAAGCTGAAATGATCAGCAAGTGAATAGTTAATGCTACTAATGTCAGACCTGCTGTCTCAGATGAAGGAGAAGAAGCAGTTACCCCTCTGAGCAGGGCCAGGTTTCCTGCAGGCTCAAGCTGTTGGCACAGAATTGCTATGTGCCCATTTGAAAGACTGTCACGGGGACCATGAGATTTCCCAGCTGCATGCTGAGATCACATGTAGGGAGTTGCAGGCTTGAAAGAACAGTCTAGATACATCAGCTCGTACCTGGATACCTGTCTAATGTACTGTATTGCCCTGGAAGTGTGGGAACTGAGTACCTGTAGCAGCTCTTCTAGAATAACTTTGTGGTAGGAATAGCAAAGGGACTGCACCTATGACCTGTGACCTGTACTTTCTAGAGACAAAAGAATTACCCACTGCACAAAACCTGGTATCCTGTTTTGGTTTTGGATAGCCTGGAAAACCCTCTTAAATAAAAGCTGGGCCTGTGACACCAACTGGACTTCCTTAAGATGTCCATCCATGTAGGTATATAAAGCAATAATAGAAGATTATCATACAAATTATACATACTTATTGATACTTATCTGACCTGGCTCAGTAGTGACCAAGAGAATTACCTTCTGCTGTTCAGTGTTTTGCACACAGTGAGCTGGAATGACGCAGGGCTTGTACATACACCTCCAAGGACCAAAAGCTTATCAGAGTTGCTGAACGCAGCAGGCAGCTAGGCATCAGGAGGTCAGTGATGGCTGTGCTGAGTGTCTGCGTTCTCATTCATCTGACAACCAGGCATTCTTCACAACTTCCCATGGCTTGGCTTTGACTTATATGCAGGATGGTAGGAGCACCAGTCCTGCAAGACTGGCCAGACTTTATAGCCTTACATCCAGCATTTAAGTGTGGAGAGACACAAGATATGTATCTCCTACCTCAGAGGGCAAAAAGGCAGCAGTTGTCTGTAGCTGATTCACCCACAGGTGACATCTCACTTGAATGTTGGTGCTCCACAGGGGAGTGGGATTAACAAGATATTGACTAGGGAGCTGATGGGGGTTCTCTGAAAACCCCTTTAGGCCATATAAGCCCCCCCCCAGTGTATCACTCTGGATTTTCCATCAGCCATCACATTGGTGCCCACCTGTTGCTGGTCAGATGACAATACAGAAGTAGCAACCATGTTCCTCAAGGGGCTTCTGCAAGTGAGAAGCTGGGCCATGTCTCATACAGGTGGTAAGGCTGTCTGCAATCAGAATTTTGTGGCTTTGAACAACCCCTGTCAAGAGGCATGAATTTCTCAGAAAAGCAAGCTGGCAAGATTTTGGTGATTAAGGTCTGTGTCTCTTAATGCAAATAAGTGCACATTAGTCACCTTATTCCTGCTGGGCCCCAGAAAGCAAATACAAGAACTCCCAATTTGTACTTTTTTTTTTTTTTTCTTTTTTTTTTTTTTTTAAGTACCAGGATTTTCAGAATATTCTCCTCATGCTTTTTAGACCTGAACCATGATTTCTGAGTGTTTGGAGCCCTCGGTATTGCTATTAGCCAGGCAAGAGAAGGTGCATGGTAAAGAAGAGATGAGAAGGGAGCAATATTCAGCCTGGACATTTCTGATGAAAATGACCCCTTGCAAATAGATCAAAGTTTCAGCCCTTCTCATGAAACTAGAATGTGTCTCACAATGTGTCAGGACAGCCTCTTGCCAATGGGAGATATTATAATTAGGGGTTAGCAAGTGTCTGTGCTCACTGCTCTGTTCTGGCTGGCATCACACTCACAAGGCAGCTTGATCAACATTTTACTTCAAAAGTACAAGACTTACCTGTTATTTCAACATCAATGAGACAGTAACTGATGTCAATGAAAGGTCAGACATGGCTTATAAATAAAACCTTGCTATTAATATTTTTATTAGGTTTAGTTGTTTTAATTTTTGACAGAAATTCTTTAGAAGATAACTAAGTCCCATCCATGCCTGGAGTGCTAGAAACAAAGGAGAGTTCAAAGGCTAGCAAATCTGTCTCTGCATCAAATTCAGAGAAATAGTTGTAACGATAACGCACAGACCTATGTTCTACAGTACTGTGCAATAAAATGCTTTCTTACAAACCTCTCTGCAAAAGACCAGATGTTGAGAAATCCTCACCCTGGTTTCACAGCTGGGGACTGACCTCTCAGAGTCTGACCCCCACGTGGTGGGATGGATGCCCAAGGGCTGCGCACCAGATTGGGGTCCCTGCAAGGTCACCAAGGCTGCCTGGAAACTCAGATTGGATTCCGGGGCTCTAAACTCCTGGAAGAGTGAGGCTACCCTTCTGGGAAGAGGAGGGACAGGTACTCCAGAAGTAAATGAATATATTATTTCTAATAGCTATGGAGGCGAGACAGAAGCACCACTGATTGCTAATATTTAAATCCCTCAAGACTTTTTTCAGAATCTTCCTGTCCAGCTCATTACATTACATTACAGATATATGCAATGTGTATAAGACAATTCATCTCAGCAGTGTGATGGTTATTACCCAAATTCAGCTTTCTCTCTTATTAATTTGTTACCCCATATTTGCAATAAGTAGAAAATTGCTCAGTTCAATATGTCTTCCCCAATATCCCTCACTGACTAATCCATTATTTTTCACTCCTTTTTCCTCCCAGATTGTTAGATATGATAATTGATCTGATAAAATGCCTGTTTCATTCACTGTCTGCTTCATTAATCCAGCAGGCACAAGAAAGTGAAGAGGTGAATTCTAAAAGAGACAACAGACTTCACTAACCTGCTAGATGTGTTGTGACAAATTTCATGAACCTGAACCCAAATCATGTGAGTCTGGGAAAACTATTCATATATTCAAATACTACTTTGTAATTTCAAACCGAGGGTTTGAGACCATGAACTTTATCTTCCTGGAGTGTCTTTGCAACCTCTTCATACAGTGGAAAAGGCAGTAGAGTGTGGCACAGGAAGCAGGTCAAAGCATGAGCACAAATGATGATTTACTTTCCAAAAGTCTTAAAATCAATATGCAGAGAGTTCACTCTGACAGCCTCCTATGACACAAGATAGCATTGATAGATAGACTCCAGGTTAAAATTACTGAAACACCAAGCATTTCCTTCACAAAAATAGCAACTTTAATCCAAGTTGTGTACACTGTCATTTACTCTCCTCTCAGCCAAAGCAGGAATGACAGAAGAATCCCAAGAAATGGCACCTCTTTTGCACTAGGTTACAAGGAATTTTTTACTTAGTTTGGAAATGTATATGGGATTGTCTTTCAGAGAAGGTGACGGTGATCTAAGCAGGATGGATGGAGCATTTAGGTAGTCTGGTAGCTCCTTTGAAATCTCCACAGGATAATCAGCTAGATAAACCCTACATAGCTGCAGGATTTATGTGACTGTATACAGTCAGATGTGTGTGATGGCTGTCAGATGATGAGGAAAAGCCCTTACGATTCCTTGTACAATGGAGACCAAACCAGAAGCAACCTCCAAGGAAGCTGCTGGGTTTGGGCCAGCTCCTACTTGGAGATGAGCAGCTGGCACGTGAAAGTGGGACGTTTTCTTGTGGTCCAATGTGCCTGGTGCCTCCTCTTACTCCACATGCATTGCAACAGCCCCACTTCAATCTGTAGAAACCCTGTTGTCAAGAGACAAGATGTGCTGTGCCTCCAGGTGCACCAGGCTGTAGGCATGCATGAAAGAATTGACTGAATTCTTTACTCTGGGGTTCTCCATGCTTGTGCCTCTCTCCTGTCTGTAGTTCCAGATTTGTACCAAATATAGTCTGAATTGTCTTGGAGCTTGCCCAGCAAGCAAACTTTTAAAATTATTTTTTTAGAAAATTAGCTAAATCTGGGGGAAGTCAAATCTGTTCCATAACACGATAAGTATCTGGACCACTAGCACGTGGAAACTGGAACAACTTGTTTAAATGGTGGACTCGAAGGGGGAGAAATACAGCATTTTTCTTTATTATAATGAAGAGTAGCTCATGCAACCCATTGCGCAGTTTAAGAGCACTATTAAACCAACATGACTAAATGTTTGCAGGAAAACCAAATATGCTGCAGAATGCCCAAAGCCCAAGCATCTTTAGTGCTTCTGATTCATCAAGAGAATTAAAAAGACAAAAAAAATTCCCTCTATGTGGCTGAATCAGTGGAGCACTGCCAATTTGAAGGGAGATCTTCACACCAGGGGGTGCTGTGTAGGTATGTGCTCTGCAGAATTAAGTGGTCTAAAAGTGGCTGTTTACAAAGATTTACTTGACCCTAACACATGCACTGGAATTTGCCACATCAGTGAGGATACCTGCTAAACAAGCCAGGATGCTGCAGCATCATAAGATCTGTTTAACAAATAAACTAAGGATCAGGGCACAAATACAGCTCATGCAACACCTGCTGTGTGTTTTGGCTATGAGAAAGGGTTTCTCAATGCAAATGACTATTGATTTTTTTCTGCCAATCTTATAAAAACTGCAATGAATCAGGGTATGAGTAGTAAATGTGGAGGTCAGTACATAATCACGGCTTTCAGAAGATGCTTCCAAAGGATAACAGTCCTTGTTTGCTGATGATAGGCTAAAGATCACCAATAATGATTTACAGTTTCCGTTTCTCAGGCTTGAAGAACAAAAGTGAGATATGGCTGACAAATGGGGAGAGTAAATCCTGACTGACCCTTGTCCAGGGTCTGCTCTTTGAGTAATGTCTCAACAGGATAACTTGAAGGAGTGCAGGAAAACATCTCTGTAAGATTCTAAGCAGGAATTCCTGTGAATCCTCCTGAGAAAAACTGGTCAATACTAGATCAGCTATGGTTTATTTAGTTAAATCTTGCAGCGTTTCAAGGATGGTTTCATTTGTGCTGACATGATCTGAGACCACATCACCCAACTGAAATGCTTTCCGTAAAATTAGTTCTGCACCTCCCAAGATAAATTTGATGTTATAATAATCAGTGTATGTAACAGGACCATAATATAATTATGGTATTCCTTCTTCTTGACACTATACATGTATTTCTGTTAAAGTTTTGATGTTTTTGTTGAAACTGTTCTTGAAAATACCCCCCCTGAACTGGATACTTGTACTCAAATACGTCAGCCCATATCAAGGGTGTTTGGCAAATGCTAAGCAGTTTATACAGAATGTGGGGAGTTGAGAAGTTTGGAAATTTTATATCGTTTTTTTGTATGCCTGGTCCTCCCCACATGCATACCAGGTCCAAAGGTAATGTAGCTACAGGTATAGGAGAAATACCTGGGATGCCATTATTCGAAGGGTGAGAGGGATTTACTGTGGATGGGTTATCGAAGTGCTTGTTTTCTCCAAAGAGGAATGACTGTTCCCAGTTTGAAACATCACAGCTGGTGGGTGAATCTAACCATCCATCTCCCATCAAAGTCAATGTGTGTCATCCAGCTGGAGTCCTCCTGATTTTCTTTGAGAGGTTGAAGCATCGTCACTGCCTTCTACAGCAAAGGAGACTGGGCAAGCTGACATGAAGATAAATAGCTAGAGTTCCTTCAGTCAGGTAAATGAGGACAGTGTTTCTTGAAATTTGGCAGTTCCATGATCTGATACACCAGCAGGCTTCAGAGGCTCAGGGGGCTCCTCAAGCAGCTCTCTGACAATCTGATTCCTGGGTACCTGTGGTGTGCTGGCAAGCAAAGATGGAACAGCACAGCAGACAGTTTGGCTGTCAGGAATCTCCTAGAGGAGAAAATCATGATGCATAGACACAGTCTCCTATGCACTTCAGTAGGGCTGTACGGGAGAGCAAAAAAAAAATATATTTTTTTCAGGACTATCAGCTGTATCTTTGTGGAAAAACCCTGAACTCGAGGTTACCTAGAAGCATTTTTGAATCATTTTCCTTTTAGATGTTTGATGCGTATTCATATTTATTGGTTTCTACAATCCATAAACAGATAAAGGAAAATACCTGGATACCAGCTATTTCCATCAAATGTTGAGTGTTAGAAATAACCAGTGAAAATGAGCCCTTATATCTTGTGAGCTGGCTGAGGTTTATTTTGTGAGCATTTGTGGAGATGGACAAAGGCCCTGAGGTTTTTAGCCTCCCCCTGTTCTTATTAGCTGTGCAAATCTACTGCGTGACTGCTAAATGCCTCCAAAGGGAGTTTTGCCTGGGCATCTTCTGCTAAATTCCTGGAAGCCCGTGCTCCTCTAATAACCAATATCTCCCTGTGTTGCCAAACACAGGTTTATGATGTTGCAAGGAAAGATCTGTAAGGCTGTAATCTTGTGCACGACCAACAGGACCTCAGCATGGCTCTGAGCACTAGCACTGACCTGTGCTGTTGCTGCCACAGGCCCGCAGCAGCAGAAGAAAGCTTCTGCCTTCAGAAAGCGTGATATTCAGTTTTTGCTCTCAAAACACACAGGTGTTGTCACCACCTTAGTGTAAGTCACAGCACAGGGCCATGAAGACGTTCCTGAAGCAGCTAGAATTGTTTCTAAACTGCTAGGAGCAGTTGTACCACCACCAGCACACCATGAGCACTCAGGAGGCACTCAGATGGATCATTTTGGTGTCTGAGCTGCTCCAGATCCCTCTAAAAACCAAAGCCTGGGGCCATGGGGACAGACTTTCAACATCAGGGCCAGTAGAAGAAAACACTGATATTTCCCCTGGCATGGACACCAAGAAGGGTGGTGACATGTCATGCAATATCCCTGAAGGGATACTGTGTTTCCAGAGGCCTAAATGATGTTCAGCCATGCCTGCCCATGACCCTGCCCCTGTCCTGCTAAGCTCCTCTCACCTCCCACTGCCAGCCCTAATTGCTGGGTCTCTCCCTGGCTTCTGTTAGCAGATGGCACTTCTCATTTAGCTAAAAAATTTACCATGAAGTCTTCTTATTTCAGATCAAACCACCAGCTAACATCAAGCAATTACTGTGTTTGCTTCTATGCTTATTTAAAAACCACTTCATTAGGATGTTAGCATTTAGACCTTTGGAGATGCATGACACCAGCTGTCATGGGGAGCAAAGACCCTGCGTAAACAGAAGATTCATCCCCTGAGCAAGAACGATGCTGCACTTTATTAATAAAAGTGTGAAGCATGGTATAATTCACCCGCCCACCCTGCCAGAGATTTAACAACACAACACTTCAGTCAGCAGAAAAGACAGACACGATATTTTCCAAATTGATAGAATATCTATTGAAAACCTATTTAGACACTTTAATGGGATAACAGGAGCACAGTGCCAATCTGTGGAGGAGGAGAGCTCATCAGAAACTTTAATACTTCCATATGCAAAAGAAAATATAATTTGCAGAGTTTCCTTCCTAGTTTCAACCATCTGCCTCACCAAGCTATTCCTTTTTGTCTCTTATTTATGGCTGTAATTTTGATGCCACAGTTAGCGTACATGAGCTGCTGTATATTTCTGTTATTTGTTTTGGAATTGCCCTTTTCAGCTCATATCTAAAGTCATTTATTTGCCCACAAAATAACCAGGCCCTGAACTTTTTCCTGGCAACCAGTTTTGCCGTGCCTAAGATTTTTTTTTTTTCTGTAATGGTATATATACATACTTTATTATTGTACTTAAATGCTTATTAACAATTCATGGAATCTTAAATGGCCGGAAAAAAATTCTTGGGTTAAATATTTCTGGAGGGCCTCTTAGCTCAGAGCCCTTCTCTGTGAATCTAGTCCTCACAGCAAAGGAGAACATGGTTCAAAGTTGGTATTTCCACGGTAATTGCATTTTTTAATTAACAATATATTTAATCCAAGTACAAAAGAAAGGGACACAGCTGCTCAGGGGCTGTTGTAACAGGCTAAAAATAATTTTGCACAGTATATACTTTAATTTTAACAGCTTTCATATTATGTTCACTGGAGACTTCACTGCATCTTCGGTTGTGAGCATCCTGCTCTGAAACCACAAGTGCCGATTGCCTTAGTCACATACAGGACTATTCTGAGTCCTCACTCAGCAAATTGCAGTCATGCTGGGGCTCTTGAGACTTCAATGCCCATGAACACCCTTGGGACATACAATCATTGTCCCCAGTGCATGCTTGTGTACCAGACAAGCAACAAATGTTTAGAAAGGTCCAAATATTTAGAGCTTGGGATATATCAGGATCTCACTGCCTCTTGTCAAGACCTTGGCTGGTGGCAATGCAGAGGGGGAAGAGGCTCTGCTCTTCAGCTAATTTTGACTCCAGCTGATGTGGCTGTCAAGAGGAAAAGAGGAATTTGAAGTTTTCTGCATGGTTATTGACATACAAGTATGCAGTCCTTAAGAAAGTACTTTTAAAATTAATGTCTGATCCTTTCAAAGAAATAGCAGGTTCTCTACAAGCTTTTCTCCCTTGAAAGACAAGAGTGGGATGATGCAATACAGAAGCCTCTGGGGAATTGACACTTAAATGTCCTCCCAATGAAAAGCTGATCAATTTAGAGGCACTCCCTGCAGGGTCCTTTCTTGATCTTGACCTCATTTCATTACTTAGAGCATGCAATTTCACATGCATCCCTCCCAGCACAGTAAGTTCAAGAAATGCATTTGTCTCCAGGTCCATCAGACCACTTTTTATCACTGATGAATGAGCAGCAGCACTGGTGGTTCAGCAACAGAGGCAATGAGAACTGCTTTACATCTCCAATGTCTGCACAAGAGCCACTGTCAAGGGATGTTGTATACAGATGCAAAGGAAAGAAGGAAGAATTTCGGTGTCATTCTCCTAGAGACAAAGGTTGATTCCACTCAGAATCCTGCCCTGTAGGGGCTGTTTAACATCACCTGCTGCCAGTTCCTGTGTGCAACAAAAAACAGCATAATCTAGTAACAATATTTCTGCATGCAGCACTGGCAGCAGTGGGACTCCTGGGGGTGGAGGCACAGCAGGGAGCAGGATGGGGAGAAACAAGGTCAGTGGCTGGGGGAAGGATGCTACAACTTGTGGTGCTGCAGGGGACCCATCCTGAGTGCTGGAAGCAAAGGTGGAGTAAATATGGTGTTGCTGGAGGACGTCGATGTGGATAGACCCATCCTGTGAAAGCTGGCAAGAGCTCTAGCTGGTTCCCAGGGGCTTGTCCCTGATGATAGTCTGGTGGGTTCCAGTCTGCTGCTTGATCCCAGATGGCCTGAGGCAATCAGCTATCCCGTGTCATTGTATTTCAGCTAGTGCAGAAGTAGTGAGGAATGCCCCACCCTTCCTCATGGGCTCTTGACATTTCCCTGTCCATCATTTGGTGGCTGACTTAATTCAGTTGCGCATCTGTCTATCTGCGTACATGCGTGGTGCTGAGGTACCCCCAAGGTGAGAGCTCTGCATGGGGTGGGGGGGAGGCCAGTGTGTACTGAGCTGGTCTCCAGTGGGTTCATGTCCTGGTGGGCTCAGCACTACCCTCAGCACCCTGACCACCTCCAAGCACTGCCACACCAATATCAATAGCTCAGGCCAGGCAATGGCTGCTAGGTCTGAGCCTGAGTAGCTTGTGCAAGGTAGGCATGGCCATGGGGAGCATGAATAGCCTAAAAAGAGGACAGACCAACAAGGTACTGATCATGCCGGAGCTGATTTAGGAATGAGATGTAATTTTACTAGCCCCAGTTTAAGCTGGACTTGATCTTAAATTGAGGTGATTGTTCTGAAAGTGATATCAGGTACCTTCAATGGCAAATATTTTTACATGATTAGAGAAGAAAGTGGTTCAGGTCTTGCAGACAGAAACAGAAGGGCACCCACATACCTGCTTCCCAGCAGTCTGATCCCAGCTTCCAGCTGCACCATACCAGAACCAGCATCAGGCACAGGCAGCTGAAATGCCAGCACTGGGGAAGAGGCTGCAGACTTTGCTGGTGCACTCAGAGCCCTGAGAGCAGTCAATGCTCCCCTCTCAAAGTCAGTTTTTCCTCCAGGCATCTCATGATAACTGGAGCCAGTCCAGAGGGGACTGGGAAGGGAAATCAGAAGCTCCCATGATACATCGCAGCAACATTTCAGAGCCAAAATAAATTTATTTGTGGGCTAGAGCAGTTCAGATTTTGAATATTTAACAAAAAGCTTTTTAAATGGAAATTATTTATGACAGTAGTCATGTTAGTGGCAGAGAAGGGATGCACAATAAAAATATAAAACTAGATTATTGCTTGCCTTCACTGTATATGACAGAGTAGTCATCACAGCACAGAGTAAAGCATTTACCATACTGAAATTAAAACTCTAATGCAATCCTTCCCCTTCAGTTTGCCAAGAACTTGATCCCCCGAACCCACAGAAATGCTGGAAAAAGTATCACATGTGCTGGTATGAGCAGGCTGTTTCCGCACGGATCCAGCAGCCCGACTGGTACCATCTCTGCTCCCTTCTGTACAGACTGCCCTTGCATTCATTTGTTCGTTTGCACAGCAGCCTGCACAAAGAAGTCCTGACCTGTGATGGGGACCTCTTGGTTGAGGAACCAGGATAAGTTATAAGTAATAAGAAAATTCAGTCCTTTGCAGTCAGTGCACACCCTTTCTTTAGGCTGTTAGCAAGAACCCCCCAAAACCTCAATTCTTGCTTTCTTCTTCTGTAGATACCACTTGTCATGTAATGGGTCTTTCATCTCAATAGGACTTTTATCTTCAAACATGTCAGATCTTTAAGAACTAGAAAACATTAACAGGCAGGGAGAAACTTTATTCTAATTTGCTAGATGTAAGGGAAAGAGGAGGATGCAGCCACTTTAATGAGAAAAGACTGACTTTGGGCGAGGGCTCCTGTTCCTGAAGGTTCACTGGCTGCTTCTCAGTGCAGTGGTCCACTCTTAAATCAACAGTGGTCAAAGCAATTCACATTAGGGAGGAGTGACCAGGCTGTGCTGGATTAATTGCTCTGCCTGTGTAGTAGCATTCGATAGTTTTGATGCTGGTATTCTGTACCAAGCTGTAATCAAGCCTGTAAAGGGAGGAGGCTGCGTAACAGTGACCTCCCAATGGACAGCACTGCTGTTCCATACTAATGAGCTGCAGCAAAACATATCATTTAGAGTCATTAACAGCAACGGGGAAGTAATTGTAATGCTGCAAAGAAAGCTGTGTAAGCAGGAATCTCTTTTTTATGCCTGCTCCAAACACCAGATTCTAGAAGAGTGTTTGTGACTGTTGTTTGTTTACCCCAAAAGTGGCAGAAGAGCCTCTTTGATGAAGCCATATGCCATTTGGAATTAAGAATCCTTAATCAAAAATAGAAGGAAATTAGAGTTTCCTTCTTTGTACTGAATTTGAAGTGAAGAGATCTCAGTCACAAGCTGAAGGGATAAATTCAGCTGTGGTGTTGTTCCTTCGGCTCTTCCAAAATTTCCCTGTGGGGATTTGCAGTAGTGCCAGTATGTTTACATGTATCTGAGGGACAGTCTCCTTTTGGAGAGAGAAAGAGTTGGGTCTGCACAGTGGGAGAGATTTTGCTGTCTTGTCCTAGACACTGATGATACAAGTTATAGCTGTGCTTACAGTCAAAGAACACAAAGCATGGGGAGGGGGACAGAAATTTTGCTAAATTTTCCTCATAATGAAAGATTTGGGCATTGAATAAGAAGACACCATACTGGCATTGTAACAGGAGACAAAGGTTTCACTCTAGTTCTTTTCATAGTCATAGGCAAGTTATTTATTATGCTGCCGAGTCTTTTCATATTTATTACTCTGTTTGAAGTCCCATCATCTGGAGTCAAGTGAATGTCCTAGCTTTCACTTCTGTAATTTTTTTAGTCACTGTCATTGCACAAAATGCTTGAAATGTAACTGTAAATGAAGGTTAGGAGGATAGTAGGCAAATGAAAAAATAACTGCAGACTTATGCTATGGAGAACCAAAGGCATTCTGTGATTTTTAATTCACTCATAATTGAAAGGCTAGAATTAACTGATTCATGATTTTAGGATGTTCAGGACTGGCAAAAACATAATTAATCTCTTAATTCTCCTCTGCAAAATAGTATTAATAAGACAGCATTTATCCATTGTAGACTGTAAGTGCTTCAGGGCACTGCCTAGCTCTTACAGCCATCATGGAGCACCTAATGGAGAAGGGTCCTCATAGGCTTCAATTAGGCTTTAATGCAACATAAATGACACAACCCATTTTTATTGCAAGTTTGTTCTTCACTTGCAGCATCAGTGATGGAAACATGAGTGAACAACTACATTTTAAGGCAACTAATTTAAAGCAACTAATTTTAAATACTATGAGGTGGTCATTTTAATAAGTCAGGTTTCACACAACAAAATTATCCTAAGTGGGGAACGAGGTGAGTGTAATTGGATTTATATGAAATGCAGAAAACTAATTAATTTTTATCAGCAAGGTCTGGAAAAAGTCATGGAGAGGTCACACAGATTGTCACAGAGGATGCTAAATGCTGTAAATATTTAAATATCTCACAGAAATCACTCATTTACTCCAGAAGACGTAAATATTTGGGATTTGAAGAGACCGCAACGTCTCACCAGTTCCTTCTGTTTGAACACAAAGTGCATCTTAACTTATGGAGTGGTGGATGGGAGCTATTTAGGACTTTATGGTGAAATGCATGCAATAAAGAGAGGGGATGGGAAAGAGGTTTAGCCATGGGCTATGGAGCACTTCATTGCCAGGCTCTGGTCTTGTCCAGGCCAATAGAGATGAAAGTCATTACCAGCTGATGGCTGCTCAACAGCCTGTGTGAAATGAGGAAGTGGTTTCAGTCCAGCTTCCCTGTGACCAAGTGTCCTTAGCATCAAAACCTCGTTGTGATCTGGCAATGCCTGGCTCACCCAGTGAATGGGAGACAGGGCACTAGCTGTGCAGCAGTGGCAGAGGATTGCCCGTGTAAAATGGGGAACTGACATTTTAAAGTGGTTTTGATTCCAATGGCCTTTCAATAGCTTTTTTTTTTATTTGCGCAGACATGGCTGGTGCTGTGGTTGAGCTGCTTCGTGGACACGTTGAAAACTTGCCTGTATGAACACCTGTATAAATACAACATGATCACTTGTTTCCTGGGAGCCACATCTTCAGATCAGCCTAACCTTTGGCTACAGCAGGTGGGTCCCCTGTTCCTGCCAGAATGGCCAGGTAATCCCTCATGTGCTGAGCACTGGCATGCTGCAACACTTGCCAGAGCCATGTGGACAGCTGGGTGCAGACCTGTGATGGGCTGTTTGGTACTAACACCACCAGGGATCCAGCAAACCCCTTGCTCCAAACACAGTCCTCCACGTGCTTTCATTGCTTTCTGGGAGGTGGGACAGTGTCTTCCCTGGAGAGGTCTGGCTTTCACCTAATTGACTACATCTCAATGACTGGTTTGTACTTGATGCCTACGGATGTTCAACAGCTCATACCTCCCACAAAGAACTAAAGACAAGCAGATGAGGGGGAGAACAGCTGACCAGGAAGATGTGGTAGCTGCGTTTGGGACTTGTTGAAGCAGCAAGTGGTGGGCAGATGGAGATACTGCTCATGGTTTGGTCAGTCAAGAGCAGCAGCTGAGAGACATATTTTTTTTTTTCCCTGGACCATCTCTCTAACCATTTACTCCAGTCTAATTTAGCAGCCCTGTGAATACATTTGCCCCAAGTCCTTCCCTGCCTGATGAGGCTGAGGATTGTCTGGGACTGGAAGCGGGATGGCATGCCCAGCACATGGGCTGAGCAGACTGCTGCAATGGTTCGGCATTGGGCCACTCATCCTCCTGATGCCAAAATACCCATATGAATGCAGCCCTCAGGATCTGCCAGCTCTGTCACGGCTTCCATCCCAATGTATCCATTTACCTTCCAAAATCTGAACCCAGCTTTGGTGCCTGAGGCACAGACAGGCCAGCCAGAATCCCTCTCTGCACTCTTGTGGCCTCACCTCAAGTACTGCATACAGTTTGGGGTGCCACAGTGTAAGAAGGACATAAAACTAATAAGGACTGTCCAAGGGAGGGCTACAAAAATAGTGAAGAGTCTAGAAGGGAAGACATGAGGAGTGGCTATGGTCTCTTGTTGTGCAGCCCAAAGAGGCCTCATGGCAGCCTGCAGCTCCCTCAGGAGGGGAGCGGAGGGGCAGGAGCTGAGCTCTGCTCTCTGGGGACAGCGACAGGACCCGAGGGAACGGCATGGAGCTGGGACAGAGGAGGGTCAGCCGGAGGGTTAGGAAAAGGTTCTGCACCCAGAGGGTGGTCGGGCACTGGGACAGGGTCCCCAGGGCAGTGGTCATGGCACTGGGCCTGCCAGAGTTCGAGAAGCTTTTGGACACCGCTCTCAGACACACAGTCTGATTTATGGGTGGTCCTGTGCAGAGCCAGGAGCTGGACTTGGTGATCCTTGTGGGCCCCCTCCACCTCAGGATATTTTGTGGTTCTATTCTTCTATGATTCTATATCTCTGAGCTTCCCCTTTACATACCCAGAAGTTTGCACTGTAGGAGATTTTGGAGGTCCCTAACTTGTCAGGATGAGAGAAATTGTGTACAAGTTTTTGCTGCCAGTCAGGGAGACTCCAGAGACACAGACAACCAGAACTCCTTGTCTTTTGTGTCACACAGGAGCCATTCTGATCCCACCACTTGGACACATATCCTGGTGCTTGTAAGCATGTGAGTGCATAGAATCATCTTGATGAGTGATTTTGTAACTCAATATCACTTTTTCTTTCCATAAGATCACTCACTGAGTTTTGTTACACTGATTTTCCCTAGAATAGAAGGATGTTCGCCATAGGAAAGATCTCTCCTTCACAGTGTTAAATTTGTATGGTCCCAACAAGAGAATAACAAGGCACTCGACAGCTTCCAGTTTCAGAATACCTTTGGGGTATCTATTTTCAGTCATTTAATTTCCCTGTCCCAAAGGGGATTCAGCAGAATGGCCAGCTTGCATATGTTCGGATGTGAACTGATCTAAGCTGAAGAAGAGCCGTGTTTGAAATCTGTGGTGCTCCTGAAGTTGGATTCATTAGCCAGTTTCCCCCTGATTTTTTCAGAAAGTTTCTACTATGTTTGAAGGATAATTACCATCCCTCAGCCTCCAGGGAGGAAGAAACAAAGGACTGTGCATTTCCCTTTTGATTCAAACACAGATTGTGACAGAGACATGAAAAGAAAGAAAGAAGAAGGGAAAAAAAAAAAAAAAAAAGAGTAGGTCCATGAAATTTTTCAGTAGCATGTTAATGGATCAACATCAAAAATAATGTGTAACACACCACGGGGAGCTTGTCTGGAAAAGAATGGGAGAGTTAGGACTGCCAGATCCTCTTCTGCAAAAATGTCCCTGTACATGTGTCTCTATAGGAAATGAGAGGGAATATGTGATAGTCAGCCAAATTTTCCAGAGCAATGGTTTTGAACACACTTCAGTGCTTACTGCCAGAGAGCAATACACCTGAATACCTTTGGCATCTTCCTCCCATTGCCTTCCTTCCCTTCCAAGCCTGCACAACCCCTCAGGTTGATCTCAGCCCACACCTATAAATACTTTATCACTTGCAGAGGTTAGAAGATAGACGTTGACAGTCCCGTTTTAATTTTATAGTGTCTTCATTTTTTCTCACTCTTCCACTGGCCAGTGCTTTTGTTCCACTGATTGGATCACTGCTGCGACATCTTGGTCCTGAAACACATTTCTTTCCTGCTGCAAGCCTAACTCAGATTAAGCTAGCTTGAAGTCCTGTTTTTTACAGTTTATTTCCCCCAGGGAAACCCTCACAGGTGGGTTCTCAAACACATTCAGTGAGCAGTTGAATGTGTGGGGTGCTTTCAAATCTGGATCTTGACAAGTCCAAATTGAAAAAGATGAAAGAATATCACCCTACCCGGTAATTAAAAAGATGAGTAGAAGTACCTAGAGAAGGATGATTTGGTTGTCTAAAGAGCTGTTTTTCTCTTGTTACCATTATCATATCTATTTTCTATTTCATTACAGTTAAAATGTTTATCATGATTATTTAATACCAATACTCTAACAAGATTCAGTAACTAGCTGTTGTGTTGTTTTTTGTTTGTTTTTTTGTTTGTTTGTTTAAGAAAAGCAGCCAAGAATTTTGCCCAAATCCTTCCATGATTAACACAGAAATTGTCTCAGTACAACTTCACCTATGTCAACAAAGATGTGTTTTAGTGCTATATTGTATCTTGCATAATAGGTCTCTTAAGCAATGGAAGTGACACTATATTGTGTAAGAATTTCTTTAATGGCAAATATTATGTAGCTTTATAAAATATTTAAAGACACTAAAAAATCAGTGGTTGTCCTGAATTAAATATTGAAAGCTGTGTTCAGTGCATCCCCCAGCTGTGTTCAGTGACTACTTAGCATCCGTGGGCAGCATGAGATGCACCATTGTCTTGTCACAGTATGTCCTGAGCATCCCACCTTCCCCTGCTCCACAGAGCTTCCACCTGTCTGCTTCACTCCCCCAAGACATCTCGTTTTGTGGATAAAGGCAGCTCCAAGATACAAGGCAACACATCCCTAGAGAACAAAACAAATCAAAACAATAACAACAACAAAACCCACTAGCTAGTGACCAGCCTTGGTGGGGCTGGTGATGGGTAATCCATCATGCCTCATTTTCTCACTTACGAAATGACAGTTATGCCACATTAGAAGGTCAGGGAGATTTTTGACAATCTGGTGAAAGATGTAGGTGATGAAAATCTTTGATTGAAGACTGGGAATTTTACCACATGGGATTTCTTCTCAGAGCTGAAAAGCATTGAAAATAAGCTTTCTTCCTAAAAGGTCATCTAAAAATCTGTATCTTTTACTTTGCTGCCTTTGCTGTCTTAAAGTGTTTTTTGAGAGAAGCTGCATTCCTCCCCCCTGAACAAGCACATCTCTCATCTGGCCAGACCAGGAGACCTGAGAAACTTTGGGCTGGAAGAAGTTATCAGAACTTCCACTGGAGAGGCAGATCTGGGTCCCCTTGAACCACCCAAATCCCTTGGGAGAACAGTAGGATCCAGGTGAAAACAGATGGGGTTAGTTCAAATTCTTCAGCCAGCTGTTGCTGGCCATTCTTCAATGTAAATCCTGGGCCTGAATAAAAAAATCCAGGCCAACCAGCCTGAATAACAAAGTCCTTCACCTAAATCTTGCAGAGAAAGGTGTTTATAAGTGGTGGGGAGTGTCTTCAGTCTTTCCTGCAGGCAATACAAAGGAAACACATGCGAGCATTTGGGACCCTGTTGTATTTGGGAGGTTAACTCATACATAAGCCCATATACACATTTTGTGAGTTCTTCCTAAAGCCCATGGCAAACCACTGCTTTACCTCCTCTGGGACTCCAGGACAAGGCCTCTGGTGTAAGGACCTCCCCAGCACAGAGCTGGCAGAACCAAGTATGCAAACACTGCACAGATGCATTGCCCCATGCTTCTTCCAGAGCCTCTCACACTTGTCCTTATTGAGGAGAGCATATTCCAATTGGATTAGTGTCAAAATGTCTCATTTCAACATTAAATGCATGAATTTTTCTGCTTAAATTAGATATTCAAGGACTGCACTCTTAAAAGCCAACAGCAAATTCTCCTTTTTCCCCCAAGCAACATGCCCTTAGGGTGAAGCCTCTTCTCCAAGGTTTCTCCCGGTAACATTCAGCAGCTTCCACGGTTGTAGCAATCCTGCAGGAACATCATGCCTGGGAGGCAATTCTGTTCCTTTCCCCGGGGGAGCCTCCTGCTTTTCCTAGGAGTCCTCTGTGCTTCATCCTGGGGGCTCGCTCCTCCTCTTCCTCTCCCTGCCCCTCCAGCTCTCACCTTTGCATCCTTGTCCAGCAAGGTGCCCATGGCCCAGCGTCCAGCAGCCAGGACAAGGCACACAGGCAGTCTTGCACCCTTTCTAGAAAAAGGACACAGCACCTACAGAGCAACAGGTGAATGAACAACAAGGACGTGCCCTTGTCACAGCAGGTAGTTTCAAAGACTTCTCCCCGAGTTCTGATTTGGAATGAAGACAAATTGGAGGATGCTGAAATCCTCTGTGAATTTAAACTCCCGCCCTCTGCACAGCCCTGGGGCTGGCCCAACACAAAAAGAAAGTGAAGGAATTTTAAAATGCAGCCAGGCATCCCTTGCATTAAGCTGCTTTTGCTTCCTGCTTTTTTCCCTTGCATCTGCGAGGGTTTCCCCCAGGTTTCACAGGAGAAATAATAAATTAATTCCTAATTATTAATTCCTAATTAAATGGCTGAAATCTAGCAGAATTCGCTTTCCCTACTTTTCTCACTGACGTTCAAAACCTCTTTTTTTTTCTCCAGCTCTTGCCCTTTCTATGTCCTTTCTCTCTGGTTACTGAAATTCCTCAGGGAAGCCAGATGCACGGAGTCAAATGAACCATAGGAGAAACCACCCTTGACTTCAGCAGGGTTATAACAGCTGTGAATTTGGCTACCTCTGTTACTTCAACGACAGCATTGACTTCCATAGAAACACATATTTTTTGCTTGGTATTAGATTGTGCAATTATTATGCATTTCAATTGCTATTAGTTTTATGAATCTTGATTTATATCAGACTTCAGAGTGCTGGCACCTGCAAATGCCCATAGCAAGTCATGGGACATGTAGGCAGTGGGAAAAGACAGGATGAAAAATAGATGGGAAAACAAAAGGAAAGGCAGGGGCTGGGATGGACAAGTGGAAGCTGCACAAGGGATGCCCCTGTGTGGTTGGTAGAAAAAGGAGATGTAAAGGTAGTCTAGGCAAAGGCATCAGCATAAGGCTTCCCCAGATGCCACGTGGCCTGTCCTGCTTCGCCGAGTGTCTCTCTGGAGAAGCCACATGGGTTTGCTTGGTGTGAAGATTTTGAAGGCGCAACCTTGACTATGGGACTGAAGAAAAACTATCAGAGACCCACCTGTGCCCACTGGGTGTACAGCTTTAGTAGCACAGTGTGGTTTTTTTCAAGTCCACCCCATGAGGGATGCACACAGGGGAGGGGGTGACCACAAGAGCTGCCAAGAAGGTGTTTGAGAAGGACTGGGCAGTACCCCCCAGCAGAGGAGCGGCGACCAGAGGTAAACCTTCAGGCAGGGCAGTGTCACTGCCTGTGCCTGGGGGTCCATTCACAGCTGTGCAGGAGCCCCTCTGGGGAGATGGAGACAGAGAGTATACTTCAACTAGCTTAATTGGCCAAGAGGCCAAGGAGTTAGTAAATAAAATAAATCCTTGTCAGTCAGGTTGACGCCAAGAGTGGCTTTTGTGCAATTTGTCTGACGTTATTTTACATTTATGAAGGAACGTAATGAAAGTAACAGCTCTTTGGGTGCTAACAAATAACTAAGAAGCACGCACACAGAACTTAAATTTAAGCAAATGCATCCTTGGAGGCTCATGATCAACTCCAGCTTATCACGCAGGCTGGCAATGCATTTCCAGGAACAGGAGCTGCTGTGTGCTCTCAGACAGGGCTGTGGAGCAGCAGCGTCTCACTCCAGAGGGGAATAAGAACCACAAAATCCTGATGAGTGCGGTGGGAAGCACACAGCACATTCAGGGCCAGCAGAAGGAGCCAGAAGCTGGTGCAGGATGCAAAACAGGCAGGGCATATCCCAGCCACCGCTCTTCTGCACATCCTCAAGTGATCCCAAGTTCAGCACCTTACATCCTACGGCACCTACCCATCAGTGCACAGAAGCACAGATACCATGAGCGAGGTGTTAGCCTGCCGGGGCCACTCTGCCTGCCTGGGCAAGCTGGAAGCCACAGCCCACACAGTCTGTGTGCCAGGACAGCAGGGGACCCCAAAAAGGGCAGGAGGTGTCCACCACCCTGGTGGACAGCCCCAGGATCAGGCCATGTGTAGTTAGGGCTGACAGCTTGATCATAATTTAACATACTTATGGGAAAAGCCTTAAAAGGTGGAAAACCTTTGGTTTGCTATATATTTGTCAATTTTTAAACCACATATACTGAAGTTAATGAGCCATTCTGAGTCCTACGTTTTGGAAGGTATCAGAAATTAAAACTCGGGGTTGAAGGTCATATTCACTAGAATGTGCGCAGAAAAAAGAAAAAAAAAAAAGAGTTTTAATGTGTTCCACAGCTGCTCACCACTGATGGTAAGTGCACAACCAATATCAGGAGAGGACCTATTCAAAGGTACTTATTTCTTTCTCAGTGTTATATGCTTAGATTTGTAAAATTGGGTTAGATTCTCTGTTTACTGTGTGCACCTTCATGGAAGATATCTGCCCACATCCCCCTTAACACTGGAAAGCAGAGCTGAATTTTCAACTTCATGCATGTCTCTCATATGCACACAATTTCTGACACATGATATTTTTAAAAATGGGGGAGAAGTGTGCTTCACCGGCTGCCCAGAGACATGTCTGTGCTCTCTCTTGGCTTCCCAGCTCTGGCACCAGCATGAGGAGTGTGGGTTGGTCCCGCGCACTTTGAGAGCCACGACGCAGCCCTAGCTGACGTAGCAACATGACTGCAGGGACCTTGTTCTGCGTGGAGACAACTCATGAATGGCTGAATGAGCTGCAGTCAATTCTCTGAGTGACTGTGTAGGCATATGCTGTATCATGACGCATGCATCCGAGGGGATGAGCTAAGGTTGCGCAGCATACATGAGTGCATACACATCCATATGTGCTCAGCAGCGTAATCTAAAGCCTACAAAAGCATGACACAGGAGATCTGAGCATTTTGCTGCAGAGTTGCACTGAGCTGAATTGCTGGGAGCTAGACTAAGAAACAGGGGAAAAGTAATCAAATTGCATCATTACCAAAATATGTAAATTATAGCAGCATGTGCTTTTCTCATTGGTGTATTTATTTGATTGCACTAAACAGACATGGGAAAAAAGCACCACAAGCACACATAATCAGTGCAGTCCAGCTGAGCTGATATCAGTAGCAACAAACCACTGGCTGCTGTCCATGCACAGCGTAGTTTATGCGCACCGCTTGGCTCGGTGACGTTTCCTCCTGAAGACCCCTCTCCGTATCACCATGCAGCACAGACATGCAAGGTTGTACAAATCCAGAACAGCTGGTCTGAAACTTTTCTCATGAAATCACCTTTATGGGGGTGTTCTCTGCACCAGCAGTCACTCCAGCTCATAACGTACACTGTTATGTATTACCAATGTGAGTGCTGCTGGTGCCTTACAGCTGTTCTATTGGTATTCTGGCAATGCATCATCCCTGTTTTTTCTATTTATAATTTAACCAATGCCAAAGGGTTATTTTCATCAAAAGTAAAAAATGGACACTTATAAAAATGCATGGGTTTTAAATTGCTCTGCAGTTGGAGTAGTTATAAGAACTAGCCCAGGGAATAAATGTCTGCTTCTCACATTAAGCACGTATGCCATTTCCATACAGGCTGAAAACCGAATGGGATTCATCTCTGTTCCCACAGCACGCAACTGTTTCTCTGCTGTTACTTCAAGCTTCAGCATCTCTCTTAATGCTTTATTAACACTGCTAAAAGTCCATAGTTTTGAATGTGCTCTGAGTAAATCTGTCATGTTACATTTAAGCACCAATTGGTTATGTTTTAATGGCATTAATCTTTACCTTCTTTTTATGTGTAAGCCGGGATAATGAGAGAAGGTAATTCCCCTCTTCTTAAGCCACTGAATCCTGTCAGATGAAAACATAATACAAGCATCCACAGGTAAAATTTGTTTGCTGATACTTCCAAATGCTCCTTGTCCCACCAGCACGCTTGACCCTGCCCAGCGCTCCCAGGGCCATGGAGAGCATACGGTGACACTTGTCCTGGCAGGTAACAGCCCTGAAGCCTGTCTGGCTACGTCACACTTTGATGAAGGCAGGGGAAATCATGCAGTCTCCAGCTGAGGACTGGCTCTACCAGGGTTGCTGCTGGTGTTGGAGACTGGGACTTTGACCAGGACACCCTGGTGCTGTGTATTGTGCCATCATGGGGAGAAACAGGGCTCTCGGAAAATTTCCTCTCATCTGTAGAGCAGGGCTGGTGCTGTCAGCATGGTTTTAATGTCTATCAGTAGTAACAACCACTGTTGAATTTCCTTGGGAATTTTACTTCAGAAATAACCCCACAATCTACATTATCTCAGGAGAGAACCTCTTAAAATACAGTCCAAGGCAGCTCACATGATAGAAAGGGTGATATAACACTGCTACAGAAAATGCTAACGAGCTCCAAATTGTGTCAGGAAAATCAATGTTCATCCTCTAGACAGTACTGGTTTATTGGATAACTTTCTTCTTGGCTTAGCTGTTGTTGCAGAGTCCTACAAAAGGATAGAGAAAAAGAAGGAAAATTAGTAAGGAAGTGCAATACATGATAAACGAGCTGATTCTTAAGTTCAACACAAAACTTATGAATTTATAACACACATTATGTAGCTGACTATAAAATGAGAAGATGATGTCTGGACTCAGTAAATCAGGGTGAAGGACACAGGAAATCACAGAATATCTGTTTTTAAAATGTTTTGTTGAACAAACATATTTTGATAAAATAAAGCCTTTGTCCTTCTAAGCCTCTGGCATAGAAACCCAGTTCCCAAAAGCCTCTTGTTAATGTGCGGGTGATCAGGAACCAAAACCTGGTGGCCTGTTCAGCATCAGCATTAGCCGTGTGGGCACTGTGCTCAGCGGCCTAGATCACAGAATGGTTTGGGCAGGAAGGAACAGCGGTTCTCCCATCTTTTGCCCATCCATGCAGAGTTCAGGCAGCATGCCAGTCTGGGCTCTCCTTGTGAGAACATCCTCCAGTCCCTATATCCCTATGAAGCCTCCTCCTTCACCCTCCTCCACCTTGTCATGGTGAGGAATAAATCTGCCTCCTGTTGTTTCTTCTAAAGGTTGTATTTTTGCTATCTCTCATCCACCAGGAATTCCACATTTGAGGCTTTTTAAACCTCAAAATCTTTTTTTAAACCTTTAAATCTTCTTTTTTTTTTTTTTAATTTCTTTCTAAGATTTTTTTTTTTGATGCTCTTCACTTGGTTTCTTTTTGAATAGCTGGCAGACACATAATGGATGGTAAGCATGCCCAGTCATCCCCATGGCAAAGTAGCCAAGTCTTCTCTTTCCAAGTGTCACAAGCAATGACTTGTAATGAGTCAGCCACCTTCTTAATTAGCAGCTCCAACAGCATCTGAATAAATTACTATAGAGCACATTAGATCTGTTCTCAATACACATCAGATCTATTCACAATGGTACCAATATTTATCGCAATCAGGAACTGCACAGAAATAAAAAAGGAAAGAGACCAGTATGATGTATCTGATGGCTGCCATACTCTGCTCGCTCAATATGTAAGTGCTGATGTTCTGCAGACCCACTGATACATGAGAAGGACTTGACTTTCCACTTGTATCTGTAGTAATTTGCCTTGCTTGTGTGGTATCAATGGCACCTATATACACAATGTAATTGAAAATCATGCAAATTGGAAGGAATGTTTGATGAGGAAGTAAGGATGGATTTAGCCTCACAGCACTACTGCGGGAGACTGTTATAGCTGGCTTGCAACACTTCAGTGTACATGAGACAGAATTATAGCTAATAGGAATGCTCTTAAATCGACTCAGTTGCCAGCTGAGTATTGCACGAGGATGAAGGAGGTTCTGGTTTGACGTAGGCACCATGCATAATTCCACATCTGAACTTTGCAGAGAGACATAATTCTAAACCCATATCTGGACTAAACATTGCAAAAGCGGCTTTGTCAATAAGCTGACTCAAATTCTCATCTCTAAACATGTGGAGATCTTGAAATACCACACTGTATGTGGATCTGTATTCTAAATCTTGCTAATCTTTAAAGTGCATTGGTTTATTTAACTCATTTCAAGAAAGAGGACAAAATGTTGCTCAGCTTTACCATCCAAAATCCAGTTTTTGGGTTTCCTTCAGTCACACAACTTCTCTATAACATCAGTGGAGAGAGACAGGCACCTCTGAAGTGTATCCTGAGCTTGAGAGGCGAGTTGCTCTTCAGGGGTTCATGTTTTTTTTCTCTCATTCTTCATTGACTACAACTAGGGAACTTCATTAGTATCATCTTCTGATGACTCATGAACAATTTTTAAAGACTCTGGGAAAAGAAACTGGGAAACACTAGCCTGTTATCAATAAGCTGATTAAAATAGCCCTGTGGGTACTGAACTTACTCTGGCAACATTTAGGGGTCTGCTGATCAGAAGAGGTGGAAAACCACAGCTCTAAGAAGCCAATGTTCTGGAAAAGAACGGCAAAGTAGACCACAGTTAGAACCCTTGGGACTGCAGTCATTCAGCCCTCCTTGTTTAGGAAGTGGCATATTAACAACTTCTCACTTTAATTTACCAATGCATCCCTTTTTCTCACAAAGAGAATAACAAAATGGTGAAATAACTTTGAAAGTCAGGTTATTCCTGTGCTTTAACACCTTCCAACAGATGTTGTTCTTAACCAAAGCAGAGTTCCTTGAATTATTAATGGTTTCCAACAGCTCAGCTTGAAATAATTTAGCATTTGAAAGAGAAAAGTCACTCTCATTATTCAAAGTGCAGAAACATTTTGGTTATTAAAAATATTCTCCTTAAAAAAAATAAATCTGTACAATTTGATTCTTTTTCTCCATATGCCAGCAGGAGCACCAGATCTAGGAAAACCTTTGTGCTTGCTGAAGGTTAATTGATAAAGTACAATGGAAGACAGTAGTCTATGCACTCCATTTAAATTTGAGAAACTCTTATCTGATTTTTTGGTGATCATAACTTTACCAGATGTGCAATTCTTGCAGCTGGAGACTATGACATTCATTCTGTGGCTTAAAGGTACCAGATTATTCGTTACAATCAAACTTCACAAGAGATGCTAAGTACCAGCAGCCCACACACCTTTTCACCTCCCCGTGCACAGCTGACACCAGTGACAGCCTCTGCTCCTGTGGGTCTTGCAGGCCGGGTCTGTGAGCTGGTGTTGGGGTTCCTGTGTTCATATCTGATGGTGAGTCTGCAGTGAGGGCTGGAATATGTGGTTAGTGCTGTCGTGCTCTCAAAACCAATTTCTAGAATAATAATAATAAAAAAAAAAAGAACGTGGTAATTTCCGTAACGTGTGTAGTTCATCCTTACAGTGAAGCAACAGTCAGTAAAAAGGTCCTGGGCTGGATGGGACCAGAGCTGGGAACTAGTGTCCTGAAAACTGGGTCCAGTTTTTCACAAAAACACCTGTGCTGCCCTGCAAAAGTAGCCTGATTGAGGAGATGGGCTGCTGTTTGCTGAGCACTTATGGAAAGTAAAATGCAGTCTCTACAGAGCTACTCCTGAGAGTGAGATGGTTATATCTGCTCAGCCTTGATCCCACCCAGCATGCTTCTCCCGTTCCAGCAAGGATTTCTTGTGTGGGATCCAGGGGGGCTCCAAGATCACATGCCGAGGAATCATTTCTGGATGTAGCTGTTGGTGTGCAGAAGACAAAATAGAAACTGATAGAGCTCTTCAGAGTGCTTTGGTCCTGTGTCCTCCACTGT
Source organism: Anas acuta (assembly GCF_963932015.1). Taxonomy (NCBI): domain Eukaryota; kingdom Metazoa; phylum Chordata; class Aves; order Anseriformes; family Anatidae; genus Anas; species Anas acuta. The sequence continues at coordinate 3,450,913 of NC_088994.1, forward strand.
CTCCTCAGCTCATTGAGTCATATTTTTATCAAATTCTGACAGTGTTTCAGAAATGAGGGGATTAAATATTTATTATTGCGATTATCCGCCACTGTAAACAGCATTATGGTCCTGTCCTTGGTTGTCTTATTGATGTTTCTCTGAGGGTGAGAACACACACAAGGACAGAGGGAGCCAGAGAAGGGTAAGGGCTGGTGCCTGAGCCCTCAGCACACCCGTGCATCTTCCTAGGGAAATGAAGCCCTGCTGGTTTTTCTATCTCCCAGACACTGAGGGGCTGGCAATGAGAGGTTAAAGCAAATAGACACAGTGGAAATTTATCAAGCCCTTTCCTAACTCCCAGAACAGGACTGAAAGTGTCATGAAGCTCAGCTCTTCTCTGGAGGAAGAGTGCTGAAGCTATTTAGAAGGGCTGATGAATGCAGACAAGCTGGCTTGATGTTTTCTTGGCTCTGGTAGTGTCTGGGGCATGTTAGCTGGTCTGTAGAAGAGTAAAGCACCTCCGGGTGCAAGTCTCATGGACTCCCCAGAAGGACTCAGGTCCAGGCATTGCAACCCCTGCTACAGGTTACTTTGAAAAGTAGTGACAAGGGTCTGACCTGTTGCAGAGAGCAGTGAAATGCTGTCTTTGGGAATCTCCCCAGTAAGCGTCTTTACATGCCTGCACTCACCTGCCATTCGCTTTTTTTCCAGTCCATACTGTTTCTCTATAAGCCTTTCTGGCAGAAGAGTGACCCTTACTTTACACATGGCATGGTGGAATCTGACCACTTATGTTGCTAAAATAATGATTAATTATAACCACACATTTCAATTACAACTCATGCTTTCCTCTGCTCACCTTTTACTAAAATTTTAGAAGGTAAGGAGAGAAGATTAAATGTGTTTAAAGTTTGTTTAATGTATTCTACATTTTCTCTTTTTGCCTTTTTTCTTTCTCCTGCTTTTCTTTTTTTCTCCTTTTTGCTTTTTATTTTCCAGCCTGCCCACTGCTATAGGGCATTCTCCTGGCTCACAAGCCCATGGGAAAGCCCTGTGCTGCTCCTCCCTGCTCATGTGAATACAGAACATGGCATGGAGGACGAGGACAGGAGGGAGAATGACACTCAGGATTGACTGAAACAAGAAAAAATCCTTCAGCATGGTGTTTGAGAAGCTAATGTTGCCACCAGCTACAGCCTGAGCAGATGCCTCAAGACTTCCCTTTCTTCACATCAGATACATCAGATACCTGTGACTTTTACTGCTCTGTCCCCACCTCCCCACAGGGCAATGTGACTACATGCTCACAGCAGCTCACTGCTGGTGCACTCTGCACAGATCCTGCTTTGCCTCTGCATAGCCAAGTTAAGGGAGGGCAAAGTAAAAACTGTCTTTTTTAGCACTGGGAGTGAGGGGCTTGGAAGCGAAGGCAGGCACTGTGCTCGCACACTGGGGACGTGAGGGTTTCTCTATTCCCCTCCCGGATCCCCAGGCTCAACACCACAGCCACTGCCCTGAGCAGCGCTGGTGTCCAGGGCAGGGAGCACACACGGTCAGTAGGCAGAGATGGAGATGTCTGCCCAGCCCCAGGGTTTTGTACTTTCCCATTTCAGGCTTCCTATAAATGGCAGGGAGAAACAATGTGATTCCCTAGGCCAGCCCAGCCTTTGAAGCTGTCTGTACAAACAGGAGTGTCTACGTACTGGCAAGGATGCTGGCCCGACCTAGGCCTCATAAACTGGAGATTAAGGGACAGAAATAAATGAATGATAAATATCCAGAGCTTCTCTTGCTCTGTCTGCTTGGATAAACAGCCACTTGCAGGAGCAGGCAAGATGAGATGTATGATGTGGCCAGCGGTCTGTGTACAGCAGTGCATGTGTGCTCCAGGAACCTGACTGCACAGAAGAGCAAAGGAGAGACCACCTGAGTGTGTGTGTGTGCATCAGATATCAGAGCCCCCCCACACCATTTGATAGACACACACGTCTATATTGATCTTCTCCTGAAGATCTCATAAGCACTGTTTCAAAAGAATAACTTGGAGTTGCACATGGTTTTCTGATGACTCTGCAGAATTACGACCCAATTTATGCTTTCTGTAATGATCAGCACAATAAGGCAGTAAAGTTGTCTTTGCTGAGTATACTGAATTTATATTTTATCACTGCAATATAATCAATACAATAAGAAACCAATACATGCACATAGGCATTACATAGGTTGAAGAACTTTATGAATTCGTATTGTCTTCTCATAGTGTTCACAGGGTCTCCTTTCTTGAGTTTACTTTGGGACTGAAGGAGGTTTATGTATGTGTTAGCTATTCCTACTGCTGCTACATGATAAATATACCTTCCACTGCTGCTGAGATCTCAGACAACATGCTTTACAGTAATAAGGAAACATTTTTGTAACTGGTATTTTTATATTCAAAGCAAAAACATTGAGTAAATAAAGTTGAGTTTTCTCTCTCCCAAAGAAATGTAAATTACAATGTGTTACTGTATTTCACTCTGTTTATTTAACAGCTCCTTGCATGCTCTGCAAAAAAGAGCTCTGAAATGGCTAATAATGTTCTGCATTGCTTCAGCTGCTGTCAACAAAAGATTTCAAAACACTTTAAAAGCGTTCATTATTTGGCTCACAACACTTTGTAAAATATGCTTATAAACATGATGTACATACAGGCACACACACACTTATATTTGCATGTATATGCACACATATTTTTCTGTTTCCAGAGGAGAAAGCAAAGTCCTCAGATGGCTAAGGACTATTGCCCAGAGCATGAGAGTGAGCTAAAGGGAGACCAGGTAGCAGACCCAGGAGCTGTGATTCCCATTTGCTTTGCTTTGCTTTAATCACAGAAAATCTTTTCCCTGCTGAATTAGCAGCTGCGGGAATCATTAACTCTTTTCATATACATGTTTTTAATATCATTTCTGTCCTCTGACTGGGGAGGCTTACGGGAGGCTTCTCTTCCACTGGTACTGCTGGCTGCAGAGCTGCGTTTGATCTCTGAAAGAGCAACCTTGAGGGGAAACAGTGTGCTCAGATCAATGTGCTCAGATCTAAATTATTAGCTCTGCACAGCCTGGTGTAGGTGGGAGAAGGAGATCCAGCAGACACTCATCCTTTTGGCAGGGAAGGCTTTCCCCAGGCAGGATGGAGCGCGAATTGTTTTGGTGATGTATGGCGTGGTTTTGAGGTCTATCCAAACCTCCTTCCGTCACTGCAATGTCTTAGTGACAGCTCTCATGTCTAGGCCCCTGTCAACGTGCTTCTCCCTAGCAGATCCATGCATCGCCTTCCAGAACATGTACCCTGAGAAGAAAGAGCTTTGAAATTCCTCCAATAAAAGATTTTTTAATTCCAGCAAAGCTTTTATCGTCACCAGATTCCTGGCTTTCTTCTCTCTGTAAAGCTCCAATTCTTCTTCTTAGATTTGTTGCTCTTTCTCCCCTGCTAAATTGTGTGTGCTCCCCCTTTCCAGTTAATATAATAATTTAGATGAGCAGTGGTTAGCATAATTCTAGACACTGAAATACTTGCTGCTTAAAGCTGTGTTTTAGGAGAATTCTATTTCTGAGAGCAATGTAGCGTGTAAAGCTCTCTGACTATCTGAAATTGCATAAAGTGAGACCCAGATAGGAGTCCGGAGGGATACTTCTTTGGAAGAGGTTATTTTACGGGATATTTGAGAGTCCACATACGAGTATTGCCAGGGCTTCTCAGAGGCTGGGCAAAGCTGACCATGCCTGAGACTCAGAATCAAGAGGCTCCACCGGGCAGCCTGAAATGCCACAGTTATACCCGTTCAGGTCTGTGAACTCCTGCAGAGCTCTCCCAGCACGGCCCCGGAGTGATGCAGCAATGAATCGGGCCACCAGTCCTTCCTTCTCTCAGCACTGGCACACAGAGGCAACACGGAAATGGCTTTAAAAAAATCATGAGGTTTAAAATAAAAATAATCTATTTATTTGCCTCCAGCTTTCTGGGCCTTTTCAATACACACAATTTGCATTTTTCAACTTATCTCTGCAATAAGAAAGCCAACTAGTTACTCTTCATTAAATATTAAGGCTACCAGAATTGACTAATCCCAGGAATCCAGTGTCTGGGGTTTGACGCTCACCTCTCATGTCGTGACTGTGCTATGCCATTGCAATGCTTTCCGTACCAGGGTTGGGAAGCACGTCTCAGAAGCAGATGAACACAGATCTTCCTTTTGATGCTGAAAGCCACAGTGGCTGGTGATGAAAGGGAGAGTCCCCAGTTGATGTGTTTTGGGGACAGAGGCTCTCCACAGAGGGGGAGGACACCCAAAGCTCAGGGAGGCTTTTGTATCGGTGGCAGTTGCATTCTTTGTGATAATTCTGGAGGTGGGCTTATTGCAGTGGCACAAAGAGGCCCTCGCATCAGTGTTGCCAGCAGACTGGGGCAGGTTTCCAATAGCAGGGAAGTGTTTCCAGCACAGACAGAGGCTGAGGTACAGGCAGGTGTCTCAGGAAACAGAAGTGGTATCTGGCTTTCTCGTGCTTCCCCAAAACACCAAATATCTCCGGGTGGCTCCTGCACACAAACGTATTTCATTACACCACCCGTAATGCAGTGTCTTTTTTCAAAACCAAATCTTGCACCACAAAGAGTTCCCGTGCTTAAATCCTGCTCTTGGCTCTGCATTGAACTTGCAGTTCATGTGCAGAAGCATACACAGACACCTAGATGAGTACTGGCCTGAAATTTTCTTATTAACATTTCTAAGCTTTATGCTGGTCCTCAGTGGCCAAGAGCAGGGTAGACCCCATTCCTGCATATGTAAAATTAGGATTGCTCTTCTCAGGTGCCTCATGCTGCATCAGCCGATGGGGCTTTTCACCTGCTGGCCAATTGCTTGGATGATCAGACCTGGAAGGTCCACCATCAGCTTTCCTCACCATCAGCTTTCCTCTTTACCACCCTTTTCTATATCCTTTTGATACAAGGAAGAAACGTGTAGGAAGGGCTGTGATCAGGACAGGAACGCAAAAACAGAAAAAAAAAAGAAGAAAAAAAAAACTATGCTCAGAAAGGGGGGAAGGTATCAAACCACCTTCTCTGCTGATCCAGCATTTCATAGAAAGCCATTTCATACAATGTCCCTCAGTCACTCCTACGTGGTGGGGCATGTGGCTGGGCTCAACTGGTGCCCAAAGAACTGGCTCTGACACTTGGTTTTGCCCCAGCCCCAGTGTTATTCTGATGAAATATCTGGAAATATAATAGAAGACACCCAGCGTATGCCTCATTAACTGTTTAAATTATCTAGACTGACAAATTAATTTTAACTGTACTTGTTTTTCTCCTCTTTAAAACATCTCAGTCATTAGATCAAGGGATAAGGCAGTCCATGTGGCCCAGAAGGTCAGCCTGCCATTATGATGAAAGAGCAGTGAGTCAACAGACCAGAGGTGAAAATGCATTAATTCAGTCCATTCATTCAATAGCTACAAGTGAGGGATGAAATTTCAGAAATCAGGAATGATTCATGAACAGAAAAAAAGAATTAAATTTGCTGAAATGATAGGAGAAGGGGGGAAGCTAGTGATTTAAGTCACTGAACATGACTCACAGGATAAATTAATCGCAATACACAATTTCAATCTTCTATAACAGTGAAGAGGAGCTGTACAAATTGGTGGGATCATTCATTGAAAACAATTTATCATATAATTTTGGGTTTGTTGGGCTTTTTTTTTTTTTTCAAACCTTTCTCCCGCTGTCTAGTCTCCAGATCTTCAGCTTGTCGAATGGTATCCTGAAACTGAAGGTAACAGTTTGATAACTGCATTTTCCATTCACTGCCATTTTTTTAGACAAATATTTTAATTATCTTAGGTGTTTCAGCACGATGTCCAACCAGAGAATAACTAAACCTGCAAATAAATTAGAATAATGGAACTCCAAATTTAGGGGTAGGTCTTCCTGTACAGGCAATCAAGATGTCTAATAGCAGTTTCTGTACTCTGTGTAACCTGGCTTTCACCCGTCCTCCTTAAATAATGCTAAGAGTCAGGTTGTAACAAAGCAGACTTCAGCACAGGCTCAGTATATCATCCCAGCAGCCGGTGGGTGGTGGCTGAAGTCCTTAGTGCCACCTGGGCCCAAATTAGCTAGATGAGTCCCAGCACAGGGAAGTGTGTTTGAATGTCGTGGTGCCTCTGTAGGGCACAATGTAGCCTGGGCTGCAGTTTCCATTCCCAAGCATTCATATCATTCTAGTCGTGAGGATGTGAAAGGAAGGCTTTCAGGGAAAGGCAATCCTTTTTACTACACTAACAGATATTCTTACTTTAAAGGACACTTTTTAGACTCACATGACTTTTTTAAGGTCAGAAGTAAAAGCTACAAGTTTCAAGTTAAATGTAAGTGTCCCTGAATATGGGAAATTTATAACCCAGTTCCTCTTGTGTCCTATACCTTTCTGTAATACTTTTAAAAACTCTTCCAGACTTGCGCATCTACAGATATCTGATGTATGTGCCTTCTGCAGATGAATTACAAGCTACAGAAAAATGTACAAATGAACAAAAAATTCCTTTCTCCTACTGAACACACTTCACACCGCTTTTTTTTTTATGCAGCATAACAGTTGCCAGTCTTTTTTCAATGGACATCTCTCAGTGTATTAGCTTATAACATTAGCCATGTATTTTGGGGTAAAAGTACAGATTGATCCTTCTGCAATCTTGGGAAGCAGTGGAGAGGGGATCCCTGACCATGCTGGGGAGCCCCTTGCTGATGCTGACTTCAGCAAACTCCTTGGGTAGAACATTTGGAAAGGAAAGTCATTCTTTTCCTCTAAAGGACCCTTAAACAAAAAGCAGTGGATTTTCTTCTGTAAATCTTTTATCCAAATTTTTTTCTCTGTACCAACAGATTGACCTGAAAGAGCAGAATCTTGATTGCTCAGAGATAAAGTAATTGAGTGGTCTCCTGGGCTCTATTTGGTACAACAAACTTCAATAGAGTTGACAAATGTTGATCCATAACACAGGATTAATAAGGCTGCGCTTGGCTTCCATTTCAGTTTTCCATTTGCTCCTTCAGTCTAGCTAACACCCTGATTGCTTTGGGAAAACTGACAAATCCTTGCAGTTAATGAGGCCCTCTAGTAATTTATCAAGCAGAGTTTCTAAAATAAAAAGGGCGCAAGGAACGAAATGTTGTTTCTGTGCTAAAGGAAGGAGAAATACTTCTCTCCAGATCCAGGAGAGGCTGGAAGACTTTGCACCTCTACCCACTGAGAGGTGGGAGCTGGAATAACTCCTATGGGATGCGTTCCTCCAACAGCACCTGGTATTCTGGCTTCTGTGGATGTCTCAGGCACCTTCTCATGTATCACCAGTGAGACTCAGCCAGCTGCACTCCGGAGTACCTCTGGGATGCTCTGAAAAGCAGCCTTATTAGCAGTAAAAGAAAGTATCAGAAATGCCTGATTTTATAAGCAAGTGTTTAATCTGGGTCTGGACACCATGGCAGCAAAGTCTGAACTTTGTGCTGCTGGGAAATGGGCTTCCCATCTCACTTCTGCAAGCCCCGCTGCGCTCTCTCCATCAGCACGCTGAAATATAATTCTGAACTGGCAGCTTTCACATCTCTATATTTCCTGGAAAATGCCAACAATTCTGAAGAAAATCCATTTCTTCCTCGTATTTTGTTAAAATAAAGTTCCCAAATGGGAACCTGAAAGAGCCAAATTGCCGTTGCCAGTAATAGCTCTGCTTGGAGCAGCATGGAGGGTCCAAAGACAGCAGCAGGTTTCTCTTTCGTTTGTGACGGTTGTAAGTCTGTCCGTCATCCACTTTATTTTTAGTACAGCTCTTGGTTTTCTTTCTTAACACAGCAGCTTTCACATTAATGCAGAATAAGATCAATTTTACCTATAGTCTTGATAGGAAACAACTGCCATTAAGCTATAGAAATAACTCAGCACTCGCTGATCGTTATATCTTAGCGACAACTTAAGTACATTGGCCAATCTCTGAACCTGGGGCTTAATGTGAGCTAGGGGAGGCTTGGCAGGAAAAATTTGTTGCAGTTGGCAGGGATTTCTTCTCAAGGGCCATGTTTGCACCATATGAAATGGGCTGGCAGAAAGGTTCTGTAGCCTGATGTTCAGGAGACATTTGTCCCCAGAGCTGTTGTACATGGCTGGGTACACGCCACAGCCCCGGGCACCTGCGCCAAGAGCGGAGTAAGTGGGGCTGAAGTCTGCTGGGAATGGAACTTTGTTGCCTGCCCCCTATTTTTTACCTTGGTTTTATACTTTCAGAGATGGTTAGCAGCAAACCTCTCTCTGGCTGGTGCTGCACAGGGATGGGCAGCTTTGTGGGAAGTGCTGCATGACCTGCAAGCTGCAATGGGGAACATGGGCTTGCCAGTTTGGTGGTGTTTGCTGTAGGGGAACTCAGAAGGCAGGGACTGATCGCTCTCCTCTCTGTAAACATAAATGTGACTCCGGGGCTGAGGCTTTGTAAGGCAGCCAGGTGCTCAGGAGGACTCACGTTAAGATGTGGGTGCTGCATCAGACCTCCAGGGAAGCTGCAGATACCCAAACACACTGAATGGCCAAGAGCAGGCACGTAGCTGGATCGACAACTAAATGGAAGCATTTCCATTGTGCTGGGATTTACAAAGGCTGAACATAAACAGTATGCTGGGCTCCTCCTTGCTGCCAGACTAAGATGAATGGATACAGAACATACCAGAAAATACAAGTTTTAATGTATTTAACATGGAGATGCATTTCACAAATGTAGCTTGTTCTCTTCTGGGGACACTTTTCCCTCTCTCTGTGCTTCCTTCTCAGCATGCAGGTGCTTTTCTATCTCTGCACTGCCAGTCTCAGGGTTTGTTTTTTTTTTGTTTATTTTCTGATGAAATTCCACATTACAGCCTGCAGGCATGTGAAACACCATTTACACCTAGACGCTGGTACACTTCATATCTTACTCCCAGCTGTGTGAAAACATAAATGCCCTTGTCCTGTAACAGCAGTCAGTGAAAACAGCTACATGCTCATTATTTGAAGAAGTGACCCATTTTGGAGAGAGCCTTGCCAGAATTATGAACTCCTGTTTAGGAGAGCGGGCACGGTATGATGTCTCCAAGGGGCAATATGAAAGGAAGAGTCCTCAAATCACTAGTTGTGATTAAAATCTGGAGGGACAGGATTATATTTTATTCTTAGGCTGCCTGCATCTCCCCAAAAATAAAAATAACCATTTCATACCAATTTTCTTCCTTGTGCTCACATCACCTTCCCCCTTGGCTGCTCAGTGCCACATCAGTGCAGGAAGAGAGCTTCTTCCCATTGGGATTCCTCATTTTACATTTTGGCAGCTCTGGGGATGCTCTCCTGTGCAAACCAGTCATCTGGCACAGCTGGCTTCCTCCCATTGCAGAGCCAAACTGGGGGGACTGGAGAGGCCACCTATGGCTGAGCCTTTAATTGAGACCAGGATGGGGCGGATGCTTGCTGTTTGACTGGTGTTGCGTCTCTTTAAAAAGCAGGATAAAAATGCAAAGTTGAAGCATCATTTGTAGGAGGAAAAAAAAAAAAAAGAAAAAGAAAAAAAAAGAACGAGAAAGGATTATTTAGTCAATCATCCTGTCTGTTGTGGTTAGGCTGCAGTTTAGATGCAGAAAACCGCATTGCTGGAGGTCTTAGTCTGCATCTCGCATCAGACTTGTAAAATCTGCCGGTAAATCTTGACATCAGAATCCAGGCTGAGAAGCTGCTTGTTTTAATCATGGGATTTCAGCAGAACATCTGACTCTTTTGTACGTCCAGAAGTGTATTTACATATTTGTCCCCTGCAAAGGGATTACAAATCCTGTAAAAAAGCAGAAAATCCTCCAACAGTTTTACAAATTGAGAGGAACCAGAAACAAAATGTAGACCTGATGCAGCTTTGCTTCTCCCTTGCCAGGTTGCAAAGGACAGGCTCCAAATGAGGGGATTCATGATTTCCCTGCATGGGCAATTCTCAGAGCTCTGAGCCTCCCAGGGATGCTGCCGACTTCAGAAGGTAGGAAAGCAAAGCTGACAGGAGAAGCTGTGTTCAGAGCTAAGCTAAAGAGGAAAACAGGGAGCAGAGGCAGCCACAGAGTGACAGGCTCCTGCCAAACCCTTCTCTCATCTCTGATTAAATCCCCAGGCAAATATTGTTAATCCACATGATGGAGTGAAGTTGGGGGGGGGGGGTGCATTTTCAGATGTCAGCTCAAACCACCTTAACAGACCTGATTTTCAAAGCAAGAACCAGGTACTGTTAAAGGCTTTCAGGCAGGTACTCAAAAATTGAGGTCCTTTTTCTACATGTTCTTTGGTTACCCTTACAACATCTGCCCTGCAGTCTACAAGTAAAATAATCAAAATAAACTTATTTGTTAAAACTGAGGAAGAAATGTGTAGGAAATGCCACTATCTTCTCTTTCCCAATTACCAAACTAAGTATTTAGAACATGATCTTTTTGATTTTGCTGTGAGTCCTGCAATAATTACCCTTTTTTTCTTCTTAAAATTACAGCTCCTTGTAATAGTGTACAAACTTCAGTTTGCCAGTTGCTGGAAAAGGCTTGGGACAGACTCACCAAAGGTAAAACTGAGAGTGAAATAGAAGGAATTTTGATATATTTTTGAGCCCATACAAGTTTTTAACCTTCACTTTCTAAAAAGCCTGATTTTTTTACTGTCCTGCCTTAGTGATGATGCAATTAAAGACTGTCATTCCCAGCTGCAGAGTAGCAGTACTGCACTGGAGCAATGGGACCTTGCTAGGTCTAACATCTCAAAAGCAATTTAAAACCATTATTTAGCTCTCATGTACACACAGGAGACAGAGGCTGTTTGTACACAGGGGCAGACAGGGCTGAACCAGCTGGAAGTCTGAAGCCAGTCAATGCTAAAGAGTGTTGGGTCCCAGGGGTGCTAAATCACTGTCCCGTGCAGGCTGTAAGAAGGGCTTAGAGCTGTCTCTCTGAAAAATCCCTCCTGTGACTGCAGAGAGACTATTTATTGTCAGTCTTGTGCATAATTGCTGTTGTCATGTCCTTATCCTTTTAAAAAGACTGCAAAAGATGTAGAATTTATATATTTATTTATATACATATATTTCTCATAAATGATTCCTTGGGCTCAGATGGAGCCTGCCAGCATGGCCAGGAGCAAGGACAGGAGTAAATGCATAGTTCAGGTAAAATGCTTGGAGGCATTTACCAGGGAAGTCTTCAGTGGCTCCTAATGCCTTCCTGGCTTAGTTTTTTTTTTTTCATTCAGTGCTATCAGCAAAACACTATTTTGGGGGCAAATGGTGATAGGGAAGAGCAGATCCTCACCCCTGGACAGTGCCTTGGCTGGGCACATGGTCCCATGGTCCATCACTGCCATGGTTGCTGCTTGTGTTTGAAGGAGTGGGATCTCCTCCCTAAAACAAGTACTACCAAGTGTCATGAGAGCTTTCCTGGAATATTAATCTGTCTCTGAAAATATCCCAAATGCAAATAGCAAGCAGGCAGAGAGAGCGTCCCTTGATGGGAGTGCAGAAATGGGACATTCAGGTCCAGCCACCTCTGCTGCTGGAAAAGGGCTATTACTGGGTGAGCCATTGAGTTCATTTCCATTCTCATTAAGCTGACTAAAATGCAGATAAAAATGGCATTAGAAGAAAATAGGATACAGTGTTTCAAATGTATGAATTTCTGCTCTTTCTCATAATCAGGCTGCACTGCACACAACCTGGAGAGCATTAGGGAAGGAAAATGATCTTTATTGCTATTTTTGTAAGAAATGAAGCTCATAGGGCATTCATGGCCATGATTTCTCCTGGGCAGGAGTTGGCAGGGGAGGGGGAGACAACCTGAAATCTGTAGATTCATCTCTTTATCTGATTTTAGCCAGAAATTCTTACTTTTTCCTTCTCACTGTGGGTCTAGGGATTTCGGTAGAGGTCTTCGTTGTTCGAGTCTCTTCTAAAGGTTGCCTTACAAAGCTTTATGGCAAAAGGAGCAGGAGAACTCGGTGTATTGCAGGCACCACAACAGAGAATTGGGCATAAAACAGTTTGAAGAGAGATGTCCAGATCTGCTGGGCACAGGGGACAGCAGGGAGGGGAAGGGCTCAGGAAACTAGGGCTCTGCATCCCTCCTATTTTTCAGCAAATTTCAGCCAAAACTGCGGATCTTCACTGCTGCCCCTATGACCAAGAGCTCTGCATTTGTTAACATGTTAACAAGGCTCTGTCCCGGTCTGTGTCACGTCTTCTGTATGATCAGGCGAGTATTTCTATATTGACAGCAATGGGGTTTCTGCTGTTTTTAGGGGAGGGAGGGGAATCATTTTCTTATGAAAGACTATCCTTAAGAAATATGCTATGCAAAGTCATTTTAGCTTCCCATGAGTCACATTGGAGAGTTTGCCTTTGCCATTACTGGGACCCTGCGCTGTCAAGATCCCACCTGTAATTATAAACCTGCACAGGGTGACAGGACAATAGCAGGAGGAGCGAACCCATTAACAATTTGCTGTTCGAATCTCTGCCTGTGAATTGTGTCCTGTTTTCAGCGCAATTTAAAAGGCTGAAGCACACATTACGTAATATCACAAAGCATTGCTTCACAGCTGCTGATGAATTCACACAGCGATACTCACTGACCACGCTGCTGAAGCCTGATTTCACGCTCCATACTAGCACAGCCAGGAACTAGGACTCCAAAGTCAACACAATTACCTGGGAAATGGCCCTGAACTTCTTCAAGTCCGACTTTTGCCTTTGCCAGAGAGACTGAGGCAAATGCTGCAGGAGGAGGAAGGGACAGGGAAAGGAAGGGTCAAGGAGCCAGTGCTTGGGGCATGCTGCATATCCCAAAGCCCTGCATCGGTTCACAGATGCTAATTTACATTTCTTTTTGAAAGCCTTCTTGTGAGCAGAGCTTTTTTGAATGTTGCTCTGCTGAGGAAGGATTCCCTTAATGTTTGCATCACAGCTGGCGAGATTTCCCAGGGAGTCAGACAGCAAGATTAAAGCAAGCTAAGCTGAAAGAGAAGGAGAAGGATGGGAAGACAGGGGAAATCTCAGACACTGTGCATGGGTGCTGAAGTGGGAGGGAGAATGAGCTCAGATATCTGCTCTCAGACACACAGTTACATTTACCTGCAATGAGTTGCATGGTAAGAGGAACAAGGGTTGACACAGTGAATGTTTTCCATCTCTTTGGCTGCGAGTGCTCATCACTGCATTTTGGCAGCTGAGGGTTTCTCCAGGTTGTGCTGGTACCTAGGGCTCTGCTCTGCAGTGAGACCTCTTGGGGGCTGTTAAATGCCCATCACAGCCATGTCCAAGGGCAGGACCTCTGCCACTCTCACTGTGTGCACTCTCCTGCTCTGGTTTTCATCCTCCGAACTACAATAATGTCTCAGGTATTGAGTTTACTGCAGAAAATCAATAAGGAGCATTCTAAGTTCAATGGAGTGGCAAAAGACAATTGCTGAGCTTAGGACACATAATGCCCAGATGTGCCTTCTCTCCCCCTAAAACATCTGTGTCCCTAGAAACCTCTAATCTGCACCACCGTCCATGTGGTAGAGTTTTTTAATACTACCTCCTAGCTGCCATCACAGCTTCAACTCAGGAGAAAAGAGCTTTCTGGATGGTTGTGCCCAGCAGGGTTTCCCTTTGCCTTCCAGCCTTAGCCATATAGCATTGACACTAGGGATGTATGAAGGACCGGGGGGGGGGGGAGGGGGCTTTCCAATCAGTCACCCCATGATGCTGAGGATGCACTGAGGCACCCAGTGTCACCTTTGCTTATAGTTTTTCATAGGTTGGATTATTTTAATTTGAAAGAGTGAAAGACATGCCTTGAAACTGCAGCTGCTCTCAGTTCCACAGCATGTGCAGTAGTGGGATAATGTGTTTGGGTTGTGCTTTTTTTTTTTTTTTCAGGAAAAGCCTTGTTAGCAAGCTCACAGCACGTCCCTGGCAGGCATCTTGCTGTGCTGCCAAAGCTCCCTGCTGCTGCCCAGGCAGTGAGGAGCAGCAAGAGGAACCTCCTGACAGCACAGCAGGATGCATGCCCAGCAGTCTGGGAGAAGGACAGGAGCTCAGGGCAAGGTGGTTTGGTAGAGACGGGTTGGGTCTGTCACTAGAAGTGTCCAGGTCACTACTGCAAACTTCCCTCTGCATTATGGAAGGGAACTGGTGCAGCAGCCAGACACAGAGGGGTCACACACAGCATCTCACGTGGCAGGAGGTGCCTGTGCACGGTCAATGCATCAGCCTGCAGTTTTATTTACTCTGCTCCCCTCATATCTTTGGAGGGAGGAAGGTTGTAGCTGAGATCACAGAGGAGAAGTCCCATGCCCTGCTGGTCAGGTCCTTACATGTCCTTTTTCAAAGGGCAGTTGGTGATGGCTGGAGGACTCCAGAGGTTCTGCTGGATCCAGGTGACTGGTGGCCAAGAAGAGGGCTCCTGAGCTGAGTTTCTCTTGCATGGTTCCCTTCCTCCTGGCAAGTGGCCAGGCCAGCAGTGCATCTTATCACCTGTCTGTTCCTGTAACGAGCCTTTCCACTTGCACAATTAACCATGAGTAAAGAGTTTAAAAAAAAAAAAAAAAAAAGGAGCAATGAGAGCCCAACAAGCACAAGCACAGTTTCCACCTCATCCCTCAGCTGAACGGAACAGCTCTTCAGCAGGGATGATGCAGTGTGGGAAAAAGACCTCAGGTCTTTATCTTACTCTTTCTTCAAGAGCAGAGCAGCATATGCTGCTTCCCAAGAGCACAGCTGAGGTCACCAGCCCCAGTCCACGAGTGATGTGACATTTGTCTTTGCCTGGTCATCAGGCAGCTGCACTCCTGCATCCCCGTCACTGCACTTAGCCCATCTCAGCCTGTTAGCAGCATGAATTCCTCCTCTTCAGAGCAACGATGCTTCAGCAGCAGCCTTCACCTGGCTCCTGTGCCACAGGTGTGGTGGATTTTTACCTACCTGTGAGCAAGCACAGTACCCAGAAGCACTGCCTGGAGCATCACTCAACCCTGTAAAGTCAAGTGTAAAAGCCCTTATGCCCCAGGCAAATTTTGCCTACACCGTGCATTTGAATGAGGGACTCCAGCACTGTCAGGAGTATCCAGCAGTAAAATCACCGCTGCCTTTGAGATGCCACAGCTCTCTCTGGGGAAGCAGCTTGTGTCCCTGGAAAGGCCAATGCCCCCAGCAATGCAGCACTGCTCTTTTCTGAGCATTTCATAGCTCTCACTCTACAGTTCAGCCCCTCGGACCCTGCAAACCCTGCCAGCCATCACCACCGCTCTGACCTCTGCAGGTTCCAGCCCATCCTCTGCCAAATCACTGATGTTTGTGTGTGTGGAGGGAGTTTTGAGAACTGGACTCAGTCCTGTGACCTGGACCACAATTGCTGTCACTGGTGGTGTGACATAAACCTTCCTGGTTGTTCAGCACAGCACCCATGTAAAGGAGCCAGGTTGTCCTCATCCCAAAATGCTGACCACAGCCCCTTGTGTCCTCTGTTACACAGGGCAGTCCTCCAGGTGCAATCTGGTTTAGCAAATGCTGGTTTTCCCATTAGCAATATGGTAGTATTGCAAAGGAATTGCTGATGCATGCACACTTTTGAACTACACCAGGAAACAGATAAGAAAGGAGTCTCTGAGATGAGCAGAGAGGGCAGGACCAGGCCTGGTTCCCCCATTCCTCAGTCTGGAAACCTTCAACTTAGAGCACGGGCCTTCTTTAAATTGACATCTGTCCCTGAACTTTCCTCTAGGAGCACTCACTGACACTGCTGCAGCTCCCAGAAACAATACTTGGAAGTCACACCAAGGGTTATGAGCATAATGGCATGAATTTCACAAATCCAAAGTGAAATTCATCAGCTGACAGAGGGAAACCTTCAAGGCTTTCAGGAGGCACCGCCCCGGGGAGAGGGGAAACAGCAGACTGACCCTGCTGATCAGAAATGTGCTAAGACGGGCTGGATGGCCCCGAGGAAATTGTGTGGTTTGGAGCTGGGTGCTTCCTGCATTGATAGCGTTCCCTGAAGCACAACCTTCTGCACATCACTGCATCTCACAGGGACAGAAATGTGTATCCTTGTCCCAGAGTGCTCCTGGGGATGCTGAAACAGCCAGTAAGAAAGTGATTTCATTGATGGGATCCATCCATCCATCTCCAGTCACTGTGACTCACAGGCGGGTGAAATGTGTTCCCCTTAAATTGAATGTTTTTGCATAACTGTTCTGTCACTTTACCAGTCTTTCAGCCTTATCCATAAAGGCTGCATAATACCATTCCTGTTCAGCCTCTGGGGTTCTTCTTTCTGCCCAGACTGGAGTTGGGAGGGAACCAGGATCCCCTTCTTGCCCTGCATTGCAAAGTTGAGAAGCAACTACCCAAAGGAGAATTTCAGCAGCTTTGGCAGCTTTGGCCTTTTCTCTTTCTCACCTGCCTGCCTGCAGCACATTTTAGGAGATGATACTGAGTTTTGACCATGGTCCCAAGGCAGCCTGAAATGCATAACCATGTGCAGGGCAACACAAAGCCAGTGCTTCTAAACCATTCCCAAGCGAGAAGATGGAAGCTGCCAAATACACGATATGCATGGACGCAACAGCCCATGAGGGAAAGAAGCACTGCAGCAAGCCACATCGCCTCTGAGTCTGTGTGGGCATTTGGTGGTTTCATGAGGGCTACCTCGGCGTGGTCTGGTGTGAAAAAATATGTTGTCACTATGGGCATCAGAGTCTTCTGCTCATGTTCTTATACGCTGGCTGAGGTCACCTTCCCGGTCATCTCTGTCCAAATTCCACTTTTTTCCCCACATAAACACTGAACCTGAAGAATGCTGTCTGCTCTGACCATTTGAAGATAGAGATACAGGTGAGGAGAGCAAGTGAGGGGGCCATGAAGAGAGGCACCTGCACTGCACCCCTCGGCTGCTGGCCTGGCGGTGCCGGGGGCTGCTGGCTGTCCTCAAACCCGGAGCACGAGGAGAGAAGAGATCTACTGGTGGTGTCGGGCAAGAGGAGGTGTTTGGGACCTGCTGAGCAGCCAGAGGGAAGCTGGACGAGAAGGAAAGCAAGACAGGTTGCACGGGCAGCTCTGGCCCAGCAGCCTCCTGAGTGGCTGCTGTGAGCACCTCTGCTCCTCCACCTACGTGGGTTTTACCAGATCCTGAAAGGCCAGAAAAGAAGAACCTGAAAGATTTCGCACGCCCTGAGGCAGGAAGGAGAGAGATGCTAGCTGTGAGAATGCCAGACCAAAGTGAGAACTGGTCTCAAGGTAATTAAAGTCATTAGCAGCACAACCCAGGATGAGCATTTGTACACAACAGTGCTCTTTTCTGAAACACAGACCTCCTGGGCTTTTCAAACCGCATCTGCAGATGGAGCATGAATTGGCAACAGCAATTAGAAAGGCATCTGGGAGAGAGCAGAGTACTCACAAAAGGCAGGGAAGCGGCGAAGCAGATCTCCCAGCATTTCAAGTGTGATTCTGGGTCCTGAGGGCCCACTCTGACTCCATCTTGGGAGGCTTGTGGGAGGGCTGAGAGGAGAGCTGGGCTTTGCGTCCACCTTTGTGCCAGGCTATACGGGAACACTCTGCCATAACAAATGAGGGCTGGGCTGTTTGTTGGTGTACAACGAGTTACAGGAAGAGTCTAACACAGATCACATGCTAAATACTTATAGGTGCTGGGGCTGAGCACTCATCACACAAACAGGAGTTTAAATTTAATTCAGGCTGTAGGCAGATGGATGCAAGGCAGGCAGAAAGACACTAGGCCAACGTTCAAATCTTGGGATGAGTAGGGCATCGCAGGAAAATGTGAATATATTTCACCTGTAGCATGTTAAATAATATCTGTGGTAATTCTGGGTTCAATAAGAAATCTCTAGAGAGGAATATAGGTCTTGCCAAAACATGTGCAAAGGGTGAGACTCCTCGTCATGGCCTTTGTTTTACTGTTTTCCTGCACCCCTGCTAGTGAGGGAGAATAAGCAGAGAGCGATGGCTGCATCCTTCTTATCTCCAGAGTAAAAGTCTTCACGGTGTTCAGAATGATGAAATACATTAGCTGGCTGAAGAAAGTGACTTTCAGATGTGCTCAATGTGGCCTATTTTCGTTCTCTGTAAAATCAATGGCAAAACTCCAGTTTGTTAGGTAACAACAGACTAGTTGGGGCCATGCTGAATGCTTTCATTCCCCTCTTCTCTTTAATTGTTAAATAACTTACAATCAGAAAAGGACTCTGTTACACCTGCATACAGCTTGTGAGGCCCACCCCTATAGACAAACATCCTCCAAGGAATTAAATTAGAAAATTGTACTTAAAATCATTGTTACAGCCTGGATATGACTTTATCAAGTAAAATTTCTAATGCATATTTGACAATCAGATATTTTCCTGCCCCTGAAAGTCAAACTTTTCTTACAAATAATTTGGGTCTGACAATTTGAGCTGTCAAGAATCTGAAAGCCCAAGGAAAACTCAGTTGTTCAGTGCTGTGGAAAAGCAAACTCATTAATCCACTTTTCTACACCTTCCAAAAAATGGAAAAAAAAATAATTCAGAAGATTTGGAAACAATGTCATTCTTCAACATAAACAGTGGATTACAGTTCAGAAGGAAAAGAGAAAGGAGGGGAGCGAAGTGTTATTTAAATTTGTGTCATGTGTCATTTTTCTCTTGCTATTAAACTCAACAGAAAACAAAGTCCACTATAATCAGAAGTGATTGTTATGGTGGAAACATTTATAAGGTACAATGAATATAAATGGCCCACTTTTCCTTGAGCTGAGTGTAAGGAAAATACTGTTAAAAGTCGTTTCTTGGCGGCTTTGGCAATAAACCTAGTACTGAGGACCTATTGAACCCAAATAAACAGAGCTCTGTTATACAGAGAAAGGCTACCAATTTTGCAACCCAGAGCTGAAGAGGATTCTTTAGGCAATATTTCCATTAAAATCACTTACCAAGGTCCCAGTAGCACTATTTATGCCTTTGGAAGGACCAATAGATTTAAAGTTATAGGCTGTCTGCTCCCCACAGACTGAACAAAGTCGTGGAGTTCAGCCCTTGGTGTTGGCTTTTTTGCATGCACAGGAGAAGGTTGGGCCATTTGTTTTTGGCATCTTGGGTGTTTGGGGTCAGCCTGGCACTCTAGGAAATGCCCTCAGGAAAACACAACTCAGGATCAGACTAATGTTTGGACTGAAGGACCAAATGCTCATTCAAAGCTCTTTTTGTCCAAGAACACAGCTTCTTCCTTCTGCCATAAACTGGGCCACCTAGTGGCAAGCTGGACTCCTTCTGGGCAGCTGGGCATGGTGACACAGGTTTAGGTCAGCCTCCTGACCTGGCTTCTCAGAGCTGAACACTTCATGTGTCACTGAGAAATGATGTATCTGAATGGAAGAAATGCAGTTCTTCAAAGTTTTGTTGCTCCACATCATCAGCAGGCTGTGGTGATTTGGGCTGTGGGTTGGGGTTACCCCATGTGAATCCAGAAGAGCAGTGTGCATCTCTGCCCTCACCAGGCCTGCTGCCCTGGCCACCACACCCTCAGCCTTGCTTCTCACATTTCCCTGGAATCCTGACTGTTTCCAGCGCTTTCTGCTCACAGAAAGGAGATTTTTTTTGTCCAGAATCTGTAATGAGGTCCTAGGAAGAGCACATGCAAACCCTGCTCACCAAGCCAAAGGAGACCGAATACCTGACAGTGAGGACTTGGAAGAGGACCTTGGAAAGTCTTTGATAGCAAGGAGACTGTGAGCATCTGTGAAGTGTGCGATAGGGAGGGATGACTTGAGCAGTCTCTCTGTGCCTTGGCTTCCACATGCTGTCACCACTGGAGAGTGTCACCAGCACGATGCTTTGAGCTGGGCTGAGAAAACAAAAGCACATTAATCGAGGACAATCTTCTCTCGATTTCCCAAATCACTGGCTATCACCACGTTGACTTAATTAATTGTTAACATCTATGTAATTAAGCAGTAACATAAATGATTCCCTCTTGGTGCTGATGAAGATAATGAATAACAATCATGGTTGCTTTGTTTCACAGCACTAATCTGTTTTGAAATATACACTGATTTTATTTTGATTAGGACTAAACCTAGTTTCCACTCTGCAAATAAACCTCTCTGATTTCAGCAAATTGCTGTTGGCATTTACATTATGATAATCAGCTCAGAACCCATCTGATCGGCTGCTTTCTAACTGTGTCATTTACTTACTTCTTAGTCCACTATAATTATGATGTACTTCTGCATATTTAATTATGGCCTGCTTTCTTCTTTGCTTGGTGATTCACATTTCCCATCACCATCATTACACACGACATACTCCGGGTCTCGGCAAGCCCCACGCTGGGTCATGCAGGTTTGCTCTCGGGGACTGACTTCCCACCGGTGCCTCTGACAGGGCCCCAGGCAGCCCAGTGGGCTGCCTTTCCCCAGAAAAATTCAGCTTTGGGGCTCTGGCAAGAATGGAAATTTGTGAAGACTCCAACTGGCTATGTTTTTCACACTGTTTTTAGGGCAGAGTGCATATCTGGCAACACTGAGATGTTTTTTTCATCTCAGTATTGAATTCTTCATTTGAATTATTCACAACATTCAGTTCTGGCATTTTCTAAATGACACTTTTTCCTATTTGAAATTACTTCTTTCTTTTGATTTAATTTTTGTTTTGGTATTTTTTTTAGCAGTAAAATGCATCACCTTCAGCAATTCTGTTTTCCCACTTTCCATTTAAAATGATCACAAAAGACCATCTTTTCCTTTGAGCTGGAAGGCAGCTTATGTACACAGCTGCCCGAGAATCAAATAAGATTTTGGCCTAGCAAGTTTAACCAACATTTTCGTGGTGTTCCTATGGCAATAAGTTTCAATCATTTCTTGTCGTGGTACTTTCCCCACCTTCACCATAACCCAAACTATCCAACAAGCATTTTATTTCTAATGTTCAAAAATATGTCCAGTTCTCCAGGATCCATGCTGGGAATGCTGTTGGCCTCAGACTGGGAGGAGGTGCTGGAGAGGATGCAATACCACCAACTGCCGTATTTTGAGAACTGCACCATTTCTCTCATTTTTTTTCCTCTCTTTGCTGTTCCTCTGCCCCTTCCCCAGACCTTGATCAAGCCCTCCCAATGACCACCAGCCCCACAAGGAAGCAGGGAAGCAGACAGCCTGGAGGGCTTCTGATCCCTCTTGACTGTGTTTGGGCACAGGATGGTTGCTGTCAAGAGTAAGTACCTCCATTGACTCCTGCTCAGCCCAACATCATGCTTTGAGTGCAGACTTGGTGCCAATGTCCTCAGGGTGGAGCTTCATGCTGTGGTGAAATGCAGCAATGCAGGGTGAAGAGCTCAGTAGGTGCAGAAAGCCAGTCCTGAGGTCAGGCAGAAAGAGCAGTCAGTGCCATGCTGGAGCCACAGCCCTAACGAAGCACAGACCTCCCCAGGCAGGTCCCCAGTCATTGCCACACAGCCATTTAAAAATGCCCTAGGCAGGTCACCTGGGCACAGGAGAGAGTATCTTTGTTTGGAAACAAGAGGACTGGGGTCTATCTCAGCTTTCTGGAGGCTGGGCTGTGGTCTCATGTAACAAAGTCCACCGGCATTGCTGGAGCAGACCTTTCCTCTAAATGAAGACTGGGCTGGGGACCTGAGAACATTGTGTTTCATCCCCTAAATCAAGAAACCTAAACTTATCTTTGACATTAGTTATAAAAATAATTTGATCAATCAGATAGTCCATACTGCCAAGTTAGACTCATTTCTTCAGGGAATAGGATTAGACCCCTTTCTTTCAGAGACGGGCTTCTGGCAAATTTCGTTGTCTGAGGATCAAGCCCATAACTTGATCTACAGCTGCTCATCTTCATGGGCAGGAAGGGAAATGAGGGGTGCTTTTTCTCAACAGTGGCAACGTCATCATTTTGTCTCCCCACCAGTAGATCCAAAAGAGCTTTAAGACCAAAGCAGCACTGTAATTCTCATTGTTCAGGTGTGGAAGCTGAGATGCCACGCAGCACAATCTCTTGTCCATCACTGGGACTGTCTCTTTTCCAAAAGCACTACACAGAGAGCAGCATGCAGTCAGAGGAAGAATGGTTTCCACCCACTTAAATGTGCCTACCGTATCACTAGGAAGAATAGGTTAGACACTGTGATCAAAGTGAACAGCAGAGAGATGGGACGGTCATTCAAGCAGAAAGCCGAGTTCTATAATTTGAATCATTTATGGCCTGGGGCATGCAGAAGCAAGCTTAATGCATAGCGAGGGGCGTCACAGAGAAAAAGAGGCTTTGAAAAATGCAAAGCCAAACTGCAAACATTCAGGGAAATCTGAACCCTTCACTTCAAAGCATTTAAAGTTGTTGTTAAAGGGCTATTTCTAGAAAGGTTTCCATTCTGTCGCCTGTTGTGCGCAATTTTTGTTTAACTCAAATTCCCTCTCAGACACAATTTTTTGATTTCATGCTTGAGCTCTGCTGCTGGTTCTGGGGGAAGAGGTGTTGTGTCTATGAGCAGAGGATACCATGAGGTACTGCTGGTGTTACAAGGGCAATATAAACACACCAGCCCTGCCGATGTGTCCCAAAGCTGCTGCGTTCCATACCAGCCTTGTGTACTTCAAAACACTGCAGCACTTTTCCACCTCTGCACAGGGAAGCTGTATGGCAACTACAGACACCACCAGCACATCTCTGAGGCCAGGAAACCAAGCATCTATGCCCAAGCTGTGACCTCAATGACAATGGGACAACAGCAATGCCAGCCAGAAGCTAACCAGAATTTGGGCCAAGCAGCCTAAGATCTGCCTGCATTCATCTGCATAGACATGCAGTGAAAGAGGAAAAGAGAAATAGCAGAGAACAAAAGGAGTTCACATTTCAGTAGCATCTTTTAATTTCTTATTGCTGTCAGCGCAATAATTTCAGCACAATTGCGTATCTTCAGCTTTGTTTTGGGGTCTAGCTCAAGAGATCTCATGAACACAAAGCACTGGGGTTTTACTGGTAAGCTCAGGAAAGCAATATCTTAAGGTTTTTATTTAACATGTCCCAAGTCAACTAATTTCTGTTTTTCTGGAGCACACAGCACTGGAAGTGCAACTGGTCCCAGGCTTGGACTCATTGCAAGAACTACAGAGGGAGATGTTCTACACGCAGCCTATATGGCTCTTTAATGCCTCTGGCTGTGGGTCTCACTTGTGTTTCTTATGGCCAAACCAAACCTGGAAGTCTGAACCCTCTAAATTTACAGCTCTGAAATCTGGATTGGTGCTCTCTCTTCTTTGTGTTTCTCTATTGAAATTTTAGATGACATAATAGAGCAACCTGAGTCATAATCACAAGTGCAATTTTCAAGCATTTGGTGAAGCACTGTTTTGCATTCACACAGGCATTTTGCTATTAGCTCCAGCAAGGGTAAGACTGCAAAGCCCTTGTGTGCCAGAGCTCCCATGGCAGCTCTATGCTCAGAGATAAAACCCATGGTATTGAAATCCCATCCCAGCTTCTCAACAGATGGCAATGGCGCAAGGTCTCTGCCCAGCGGACAGGCACATTCCCAGCCTGCTGCATGGCCAGAGAAAGGGGCGGCTTTAAGTCCTTTGGCTGTCAGAATTAATCAAGCTTTAAAGCCAGTGACAAGCAGATTTTGCTGATTTAATGAATAATTCCAGCTCGTTTGGTCCATCTAATTCAAACTACTAGAACTGAATCTGAACTGACTGCTGACTGTCCCTGCTTATCTTTGTCAATAGCTTTAGATACAGGTCAATGCAGGTAATCAGTTTTCAAGGGACTCAAACATAGCAATAGTTTCTATTTGCATTACCTTTTTTGTTTAGAAATACTTTCTTTCCCTCACTGTTTCCATAGGTATTTGGTATGCCTTTTTTCCTTGCAAAATTAATTTTCGTTTCTTTCTCATTATGAAAGTGTTTTCTTCTATCTCCTAATTGAACCTCTAATGACATACATAAGAACCATGCCTTGCTAAGGCTCTCTTCTCACTGAAACAGTTTTTAACAGAGGGGAATGAGCTCTGTGAATATTCACTGTGCTTAAGACAACTCTGTGAGTGATCATGATTAAAGCAGTTATTGCTTGATCAGGAGAAAATGATGAGCAAAGGACTTCAATGGCATCCAAGGAATGCTCTTTCACACCAGAAGTGCTGCACATCCATTTTTTCCTGTGCATACAAACAGAAAACTACAAATGCAAGCCAAAAAGAATTTATGGACAGAGACATGCTGCTTAGTTTATCAGATAAAAGATGTTTAGACCTCATCAACCTTCCACAGTGCAGAAGAGAAAAATGATTATTTCTGACAAAGTAATGACATCTGACAGTTCTGTATACAGGTAAAACAGGTCTGAGACTACCAACACAGGCATCACATATAAAGCTGGAGCAGCAGTTTCAGAAAGTTTGGACTTCATATAAGGCTCCAAATATGATGAGGCACATAGACAAATATTCCACAGAGCCCCGTGGTTCAATGTGTAGCATACTTAGGAGCACATTCTCAGAGACATCACAGCTTCTCCTGAGCTGCCCCTACAGAAAACACAAATCAGGAACTTCTGCTACCAAATTTCTCACTCCTACCATTCCACAAGGAAGAGAAGTCAAGCAAAGAGCCAGCATGTCCTTTTTGTCTCCTGGGAGACATTATCCTTTATATTCTGTCCTGGGATTATAGATCTATTTTATGGAGAGCAGAATTTATTTTGTTCATTCAGGTAGGTCATAGGATAGACATGGCAGCTCTGGACCAAAGACTAAGTCTCTTGGGAATCTTGTAAGTCTCTTGTAAACTTGCAGGCAACGATGTATGAAGTAAAATGGGTACATAGGTACAACTTTTGCTGTAATGGAGAAGCTAGTATATTTGGAATTATAAGAAATTAGCTGTGTTGTATGTGGTCCGTAGCTTCTCAGAAACTCTGGAGCTGCATTTATCCAGCAAGACAAATCGTATGTATTTTCCTTGGATTTGAAATACAGTGAGGATTTAAGAGCTCCATAGACTTGCAAGATGTCTTATGCATGCCACACAAGCTGGTAAGTCAGTGATTATCTATCCTCATCAGTATGATTGATCTTAAGGTCACACTAGAAGATTCTTGACAGGTAGCTGCCTCCAGGTAACTGTGGGATCTGCAGACTTCCCAATAATGAGACCAGCTCTTCCCCATTCACGTGCCATCTCTGCCATAGGTTTGGAGCACATCTGGACATGTAGGTTTCATACAGAAGTTTTCCAGCAGTGATCCTGCAGCTGCTTCCATCTCACTGATAGTCCTGCGACATCCTGCCTCCACTCCCTCGTGTTGACCAGGCTGGAGCAAAGACAGTCCACAGGTGGATTCAGAGCAAGGCTTCCAAAAAGGACTTGGGATTACGTACCTTTTAGAAATTAGTGGGGGGTCTGGGAATATCTTTTGTGCAAGGAGCAATACCAATAAACATAGGTGATATACACTCAGGATACATGAGGATGATCACAGATTTCAATTTTATGCATGGAAAAGGAGGACAGCTCTGTCTGAAGACTGTGGGAACTTGAACGGGGGTTGCTATGGCTGTGTTTGAGAAACTATAAAGTTTAGTGGGTTTGGAAGGGTATGAAGAGCCCAGAGTCCTGTGATAATCAAATAGGCTGTAAGCTCACTAGAGAGATGAATAACAGTCCGTATGGATTTGTCAAGAACAAATATGTCAGGCCAATCTAATTTTCATTTATGACAGTGCAAAAAGCCTCGTGGACAGAGAAGAAACAGCCAATGTCATATATCTTGATTTTAGAAGGGGTTTTGACATTGTCTCCCATGACAGTTTCATGATCTAGAAAAATATCTTCTAGGTGAATATATTATTGGGTAGTTGAAAAACTGTATAGAAAATTATAGGTGGAGCAATCATTGACAGATTACTGTCAAAATGGGAAACTTACTGTATGGACTAAGCATTCAGCACTTTTGTTAATGGTCCTGGTGATGGAATAGAGAGAACACTTTTCAAGCCAGCCAACAACGTCATTCAGAAAGGACTGCCAGTATTTTGGATGACTAGGCTTACAAATGGACTTGAAAAATCCATAGCTGAGTCAGAGATGATCTGAAAAAAGGCATGTTACTTGATGGGGATAAATTCATCTGGGCAGGAACACTCAGCCGTATGAATTTAAGATGGGGAGCAATAGTCTGATGAGTAGGTCTGAAGGAAAGTTTCTGAGTTCATTGTGAATCAGATGATCTGGAAGCACCAACATCACACGGCTTGGCAAAGGCAAGCTTCACTCCACAGATTTAACGATGATCGGTGAGCAGTGTCAAGGACTCTTACACATTGCTTATCTTTTAGACTATGGACACATGAAGTTAAGGTACATACAATCACCTTGCCCCTATGTGTAAAGCAGTATTGCTTAAAACTACGTATCCTCTATACACCAGTGGCAAATTTAGCCTTGATCATATTGGGCTTCCTTGTACTTGTGTTTTGGTCTGCTCCTCTGTTTTCTGCTGCCATGGTACAATTTGCACCAAGTTTCTTCCTGAAACTTCAAGTCACATGCTACAGTCTCCAACTTCAGCAAGCACCAAACCATTCCCTTCCAGTCTTGGTACAGTGCAGAAAAACAACTTCAAGTGAGTGGAGAAGCAACTGGAAAAAAAAAAAAAAAAAAAAAGAAAGAAAAAAGAAAAAAGAGGGAAGGGAAGGGAAGGGAAGGGAAGGGAAGGGAAGGGAAGGGAAGGGAAGGGAAGGGAAGGGAAGGGAAGGGAAGGGAAGGGAAGGGAAGGGAAGGGAAGGGAAGGGAAGGGAAGGGAAGGGAAGGGAAGGGAAGGGAAGGGAAGGGAAGGGAAGGGAAGGGAAGGGAAGGGAAGGGAAGGGAAGGGAAGGGAAGGGAAGGGAAGGGAAGGGAAGGGAAGGGAAGGGAAGGGAAGGGAAGGGAAGGGAAGGGAAGGGAAGGGAAGGGAAAGACTGGTGTGACTGTGGATCAAACCATCCAATCGTACCATTAGGTTGCTTTTGCTACCCACTTCTTTTCCAAAGCATATTGCTCCTGTGAGCATAAGGGTGTAATCAACCTGGGCAACCAAGGAAGCTCCCACTAAAATCTCATCAGCTAAGAGCTTTACTTTGCTAAACAAACCATGTCACACAAGGACAAGGTCCACTTCAGCAATAGCTCCCTGTTATCTCCACCAATACAGCATGAGGGTTGCCCTCAGTGCTTGCTCCTGGCAAGACCTGCCTTTCAAGAGACAGCAGTGGTGCGGGAAGCCAAACCAAGCCTTTCCAAACAAAATGTTGAGACAAATCTTTTTTCAGCTTCCTAGCCCTCTCCACATACACACGGAAAAGTCAGGAGTGCCAGAGCACTCAGATCCTCCCCATCCCTCCTGCTTACATTTTTTTTTCCAATAAAATCTGATTAAAGCTGTGCAGGAGAGAAGCAGATGGCAGTTTTGACGTTAGGTGAAGATGGCTTAATCTCCATCTGTGCTGACATTTTCACATCTCCCTGTGAGCACTGGCCCCCTGATAATCACCAATGCAGAGCTGAGGGGTTGAGAGCTGCCCTTTTGGGGAGGATTTGTCAGGAGAAAGGCTAGGAGCTGGCAGAAACTGGAAATGCATGGTGGCCCTTGCTGAAGAAACTGATAATTATTCAGCATCTCCGTGATTGGGCTATCAACCTAATTAGCACCCCACACACCTAGACATTGCTGAGCTTGAGCTTTCAAAAAAAAAAAAAAAAAAAAAAAAAAGCTGCTTCAGAAAGCAAAGGGCTACTTCAGCGCTGCTCTGCTGGCACCAAGCACACTGCGCACTGCTCCGAAAAGGCAATTAGGGAACCTTCAGAGCAATGCTGGGGGAAAACAGGGCCACAAAAGCTGTGCATAGCTTGAAGACAAGCTAATTACAAAGGAGTACGCCAAGGTATCTCTAACCCTGGGTACTGCCATAAGTGTTTCGGTAAGTCAGAAGGATCCTGCAATTAAGTCAGTGGTGTATTTTCGATTCAGCATCTGAGGTAATACACAGCAGTTTGGCATCAAAGGACAGTGTGCATCTGATAGGGCTCTTCCACGGTGGGGCTGGCTGAGCAGAAATGCGTTTGCCACCTTTTCTACACTTGGGCTGAGCATGGAGGTGAACTTTGGTGCAGCTGCTGGGGGCATGTCGGGGGAACATGATAGCCTGTGAGCACCTGGCACATGGGACCAGGAGATCCATGGCATCACGAGCCACTTGCTTACCTGGAGGAAGGGAAAACTGCTTGATAAACCCCCATTCATCACCTCGGACAGGTTGACACTACTGAAAATGTAGAGCTCAATAACAGCTCTTAAAAATGGCAAACTCATTAAATTCACATGAAGGTGTAATACTAACAAAAGAGATGGCCTGCAGCAGTGCACCAACCAGGGTACTAGGAAACCTGCTTTTGGTGGGCTTATGTGCCCACTTACATGTCAGCATGACTCAGGAAGGCTGTTCTCTACAAAGGCTCTCCTAGGATTCATCCCAAGACTGCAAGACCTAAAGATAAGTCAGAGCTGCAAATTATTCCTCCAGACACAGACTGCCTGACAGCACCAGGGTATTAGACCCCGGGCTTGACTCTGACTCTGTGGCTGCTCATTTGAGACAGCCTTGAGAGAAAGCTTTAAGCCAGGGTTCCCAAGACACAGCAGGCACCAAGGCAGAATCTGGTGGGGGCATAGATGGGTATGGCATCAGATTGCTCATGGCTGCAGCTCCTGGGCTAAACAAAGCTTTGGATTTTGAGCAATACCAAGTCTTCTGAGCTTCTATAGACTTTGGTAGGGATCCAGCATGCTCAGCTGTTGGCAGAAGGTGACTTAACACGATGAGGCAATATTTACTGCAGTCCCAGCTTTGCTGTATTACCACCCTGTCCCATCCAGTGGCAACTTCACAAAGAAAACACCAGCAGCAGCCACTGTCCAGAGCACATTATGGTTCTTGATAGGATTCCTATGGCCATATATTTAGGAGGTTCCTCTGCTGATCATAAGATGTGAGTACAGGTCCCCAGTGAACTGCAAAGCAGACTCAGGTCCTGAAGACACCCATGGCAGTGTCTTCTGATAGCACATGGCATCTGAGGCTTCTGGAGGTCTGTAAAATAACACAATGTGTGCAGACAGGGTTAGGATGCTTCCTATGGCTGACTGACACCCAGATGAGCTACTGCATGGGGACTTTTCTTGGGCAAGCACAGCAATTTATAGTGCAATTGTAACTGTTTAGTATTCTACAGTTAGGGGTTGTGGCTTTAAGGCAGTGCATGAATTACTCGTTTCTCAACTTCACAGAGCATCCTTGAAATGCTACTTGTGCCATCTTGTGTTTTTCCTGCTCTAAATCAGTTTAAGTGTTTTGTTCTCTCTGGCACTTATTTTTATATACCTATCTCACTAAAACACACACAACCCCATATACACTGCATTTCTAGGCAGGTAAACGATCCTTCACTCTTTAGAAAGGCCAGCTCAGCCTGAAATAGATATTAGGGGTTCTGACCCTCTGTGACTTGTTCACATCAGTCAAAGAAAACATTCTGGTGACCACATCTCACACATTTTGCCAGTTATAATCAGGCCATATAGCCTACTATCATGTAGATCTGAGAAAATGTGTCTTTGTTGGGAGATTTGAAGACAGTCGAAAGGTTACCATGAGGTGCTACTGCAATAAAACATGAGCGTTTCATTCACCTGTGAGCTTGATGCTTGTCATTTTTGCCCTGAATTCTGGGGACAATTCATTGCTAGAAATACTTGGGACTGTCTTATTTGGTTAAAATCCTTAATCAAAGTGAAATTTAGAAAACCCAAGGCTAGAAATAAATGAGCTAGAGATAAATCAGAGATCCATTCATGGTTTTAGTTCAAAATCATCCACAACTAAATTTTTTCTAGCATTTCCTTCTAATTTTAGACTAGTTACAGACAACCAAGTTGATCACAATATCAGTGAGCAGCCTTCTGTTTTACTTTGAACATATTACTTGCCATTGTCAAGGAACCTGGATGAGCCATGCCCATCCTGCAGGGTGGCAAAGAGCTTCTCACAATATGCTTCTGCTCTTTGGCACCTGGCTGCTGCTTGACGTCATGTCAAATCCTCCTTGCTCCCCACTCGGTGAGTGACACTTCATAATCTCGAGAACAATGTGTGGCAACTAAAAATAGCTGTTTGCTGCATGAGACCTCAGGTGCCAATCCACTTGTGATAAGCATCACAGGATTTGTGAATGCTTTGACAGATAACTGATGGCTGGCTGAACACTTGCAAATAGTAGCTAAGCTGATCACAAGAAATCAGACCAAGGGCTTTTTGTCTAAGGAGATTTTGTGGTTGTTCTTCAGTACTTACTCAGATTTATCTCTATTTTCACTTACGCTGATAGCTATGAGATATCTTATACAGCCACCTGCGACTCCCTCCTGCCCAGTCTGTCCAGCCCCATCGCAACATCATGCTTGTGCAGGACAGGTGTCAGCCCCAGGACATGGCCACTGGAAGGGGCTGTCTCAGTTCTCCCTGTTGACCTCCATGCAAGGTGCTCATTGTTAACTGCAGTTGGTTTCATCAGGCACTGAAGCTAACCAAGCACCAGGCACTGCAACAAGGGAGGAACATTCTCATTTCCGTCTGCTGGCTCCATGGCTGGAGTCATAAATACAAGCAGAGCAGCCATCACAAACAGCCTGTACCCCTCTGGGGGAAGGTTTTGGCAAAATGACTTACAGTCTTGGAAGCAAAGATGGGCATCCTGGTACTAGTGGAGTTTGTGCCAATACTCCTGGTGATGTAGGAGAGATGCACAGAGCTGAAAAGCCAAAATGCTGGGAGGATGGGAGGATAAAAGAAGTGACTTTTTATTCCACAGCAATATTTCAGTTCTGATTCACAGTTGTGTTGTGTTTTTTTCCTCCCTGATAGACACTTTTCCCTTCTTTGCAAAAAACGGTGGTCAGAATGAACTGTCTCCATGTGATGACAGAATAAAAGTAGTGACAAAGTATTGGGTGAGAATCTGTGCTGATTACAGCAGCCCCTTTTCACCCAATTCAGTCATCACTTTCCTGAAAATGATCTACTGTAAAAAATAGTGTGTTTGAACCTGGGGAGAAATTGGATAACTCTCTCCTTGGGCTGAACACAGTCTGCCAGGGTTGGAAAATAAAACAATGTGGATATTTTTTCTTTCTTTTCTTCAAAAAAAAAATAAATATATATATATATATATATATATACATATATGCAAAAAGAAAGAATCTAAGACCAAATCCTGATTTGGGATCATGCCTTTTAGCTTCCGGTTTTCAAGCTCTACATAGGGTTGTGGCTGGCGGTTTGTGATTAAATGACAACAACACAACTGTTATAAATGCACCCTTGACTCCCCCAGACTCCCAAACTTCACTCAGCAGATACAAAGGCAGCAGCCTGGACCCACGGAATGGGCATAGTCTTCTGGAGAAACTCTCCCTTTGTACCTCAATGATTATTATTGCTGGAGACCATTGTCTTGGTATTGACCTGTCAAAGCAAGATCTCATGATTTTGGTCTGAGATGATATTTTTTTGCTTTATCTGCAACAGAAATTGATTAAAAATTCCCTAAATTTCTTTTAGTTTTGCTGTAATCTATGAAGATCAGGTAGTTATGCAGACTGAGCATTTTGACTCTAAAATAAAGTGTAGGGTGCCAGAGTGCAGAAATAGGATAGGATCAGCTGTCCCAGACTGTAAACACACACTGTGATGGCTCGTCAGTGGTCTCTTCAGGAGAGCAAAGCAAGCTTTAGAAAAAGCAAAGTGGAAAAAAAAAAGAAAAAAGAAAAAAAAAAGAATTGGAAACCATTGGAAAGAAGAAAATGTATAAAGAATGTCCAGAAAATGCATGAAAACAAATGCAAGCAGATGTTAATGAAGTTAATGAAATTTGGTTTAAGTAGACAATTTAGACTGTGAGCCTTAGTAGCGCTGTAATTGGACTAATAATAATCACAATTTGTTATATTCTGGTTACACTGTTCAAACTGTAAATTGGACCAACACTGAACTCTTGGCTTCACCATTAAAGAATGTTCCCCTTGCCTTCCCAAACAAGAGCAGCAGCCCTTCTCCATTGCACCCATGGATTTCTGGCTTCAGCAACGGCTGTGGCAGCAATCTGCTCTTAGTTTGTACCTTTCTCATTTCAGTATGTCATAATTCCTGTTATCTTGCTTCAGATAAAGAAGGTAAGATCAAAAAGTAAAATGAAGATGCAGCAATCAGATGCAGATGTTTATACCTCGGGCTCCATGGCCTGAATTTAGTGTAAGTTTGTAACAAGTTGCTGACTTCCTCACCAGTCCTCTGATTCCTGATTTATTATTTTTTATTTCATAATACTCCAGCACCCCTAGCTCCCAGGCATCACTTTGAACTCCAGCTACTGCTTTGTAAATGAGATTCTAGACTGGAAAAGAAAGCTTGAAAACAATGACCTGAGGCACCCCAAAGCTTCGGAGACAGGAAACCCAACACTAACAGACAGGATTGCTGGTGCTGCTGTTTTAACTCTCCCAGGTTTTCTGCACCATCTCCTTGCTGCGGTACCCAACACACAGTGCCCAAGCACCCAGGACTGGCTCTGACACAGGAACCACCACCCTGTTTGGATACCAACACTCCCCTGGAAGATGCAGCTGGTTTCAGTCCCTGAGAGGTGGTAGCATGAAGAACTTTGCATCCCATTTTAATGTCCCCATCAGACCCACCCTGGCAGGTAACCACGTTCTTTCTCCCCTTAGACAACTGCATCAGACTGCTCAATGCCTGCCTTCACCTCCAGAGAGAAGAGGTGGGGTAAACAGTAAATGGGAAACTACTGCTAAGTGGCTGTTTGCAGTCTTTTTGACAGCCTCTTTGGAGGCAGCATGCAGGAGGTTAATGAGCTTTGGCACACGAGCACCCCTGCTCAGAGAGATCCTGCCACACACAGTGATGATGAGAAGTGCCTGGGGTCGTCTGGAAAGGCAGACTTGTCTGAGGGATCCCACACCTGGATGTCAGCAGGAGTTGCTCCGCAGGCAGTGCTGAGCATCTCTGCAGTGCAGAGGGGAGAGAGCAGCTTGGGAACACCCTGCCTGATGTTTCTCATGCCTTAAACCTCTTTTTGTTCAGTAAATGAGGTTTTCACTGAGGATATTAAAGTTGATGCTTTATAAATCTCAAGTCTCATTCACTCTGAAGTTATTGCCAAGAAACCAATGTGTCTTAGAGAGACGTATACAGCGAGCACATTGGGGTTGAGTAGAAAGACCTCAGGTAGGACAGAGGAGAGCATGAAGAGACAATGAACACATCTCACTATCACCAAGACCATAATGGTCTCCTGTACATGGAGATGCTGGTACTGTGTCCCTGAGTGACTGGGGAGCCCAGGAAGCCAGTCCAAGGCTTTCACAGCTGCTCTGTGATCAGGGGAAGCCAGAGCAGGTTCGGACTGCAGTGGGGCCAGACTCTGCTCTGACCAGGGGCTCTGCCCTGGTGGGGGAGATGAATTGGGATACTGTGGATGGTGATAAGGATGGATATAACATCCGTCCTGAACAGGCTGCCCAAGATGGTTGTGGAGTCTCCTTCTCCAGAGATACATGTATTCAAGGCCTGTCTGGACACCTACCTGGGCAACCTGCTCTAGAGAACTTGCTTTGGCAGAGGGATTGGGCCCAGTGATCTCTTGAGGTCCCTTCCAGCCCCTACAGTTCTGTGGTTCTGTGATTCTGTGATAAGGCAAAGGAAGATAGATGTGCCCCCTATTTTTCTAATCATGTAGCTTCAATGATTATAATTTATTCTAGATTTACACATATGCTTATAAAGGAAATAGGGAAAGTTCTGCCAGCTGCATCTTATGACAGATATTAGGAGAAATTTCTTTCCTACAAGGGCAGTGTGGCATTGGAATAGGCTGCCCCCGCAAGTGGCTGAGTCACCACTGCTGGAGGTCTTCAAGAAATATGTAGATGTAGATCTTAGTAGTATGGTTTAGTGGTGGACTTGTCAGTAAGTTAAGGATTGTTGAGGGTTGGACTAGATGATCTTAGTCTTTTCCAACCTGAATGATTCTGTGATTCTATGATCTCAATCAGATTCAGGTAGTGGTGCTGTTCATAGAGAACAAACTGGGACTCTGTGTCACAAGGGGAAAACATACCGAATTTCCTCCTCCTCCCTGCCCCCCCCCCCCCCCCCCCCCCAAAAAAAAATAATAATAATAATAATAAAATAAAGAACTGAAGACAGCCTGGGCCAGTTCCAGCAGAGCAAAAGGCTTCCCCACCCCAGCCTGGTCCTGATGCATGAGGGGTGCCCTAACCCACAAGGCAGGACTTGGCTCTTTCCAAAACAAATATGCTGACAGAAAGGCAAACTGAATTAGCTTGGGGAGTGCTCTACCCGCATCAGCACCTCGCTCCTCACCTGTCACAAGCTATTTACCTGCGTGGACTACACAGACCCAAGCAATTTGGCAGCTGAGACCAGACAAATGCCGTGGGCTGGGAGTGGTAGAGCAGCAGTGGCTATGCAGCTGACAGCACGTTGTTTTGCAGGTGGCTGAGAGGACAGGAGGGCACAAACCCAGCCCTGGGTGTTTGTACAGCTGTAGCTCTAAGGGTGGGTTGGCTCCTGGCCTTCTCTGCCCTCAAATGCCTGTACGGAGTCCATCTTTTTCTGCAGGTGGAAGGAGGTCATTTCGAGTCATACTGCTCCAGCCAGGCCTGTCAGGGTGCTCTGAGCTGGGGCAGAGATCCAGATGAAGTGAGTACGTATGGATTTTTGCTGGATTTAGGTACTTCTTACCCTCTTTTCCCTGTCCACATATGCCTCCAGTTCCTCTGCTCAGCTGCCCAGCACAGGCCTGAGGACATCCCTGCCCTACCAAGGGAAAGCACCAACCCCGGTGCTGCTGGATGGCTCCTGGCAATGGGGCTGAAGGCCTTGGTCTCTTGTGGGCTAATGAGCCTGGTTGTGCTTCCCTAAGCTGTGACATGATAACACAGCCACCAACAAATCTTTACTGGCTGGTTTTGTTCTGAAGCCAAGAGACACCGTGGGTTGCAAGAAGTGGTGGTGTAGAAACCCTGGAGCCCATGGAGGCGAAAGCAAGTGGCCTGTGCACATTCAGTGGGACAGAGGCTGGGCCATCCTGGCCAGGGGCAGAGACTGAGTGCACTTTGCAAGCACAGGGCAGTGCCACACCATGCC
Source organism: Anas acuta (assembly GCF_963932015.1). Classification (NCBI taxonomy): domain Eukaryota; kingdom Metazoa; phylum Chordata; class Aves; order Anseriformes; family Anatidae; genus Anas; species Anas acuta. The sequence continues at coordinate 3,486,297 of NC_088994.1, forward strand.
TTTTGTTGTCCGACAGCACAGTGGGCTCCTCTCACCAGCACCTTGGATTGCACTCCTTCACCACCAGCCACGCTGGGGCGTGCCATATGGGGCATGTCATGAGCCTAAGGTGGCCTAAGGGAAGCTGTGGGTGGCCAGGCTGAGTGGATCAAAGCTCCACATAGCTTGGATACAGCCCCATACAGAGCATCAGTGGCTTACATGCTCAAAGTATTGGAAGAAGAAAGCACGTAGGGCAAGATATTCCTCAGCACATCTACCTCCAGCCTCAAGTGATTTTTGCCTCAGGGACGTCCTCAAGGAGGCTGGGTTTCTCTTTCACAAATTCATCTCACAATTTTTGACAGTGATGCTTTGATGTCTCCTTCAAGAGCCCCCAAACTACATCTCAATGTGCCAGTGTGGGGAATGAAACCTCGTTTCTCCAGCTGTGTGGCGAGCCCTGGAGGCTGATCTGTAGTCTTGTCTGCCCATCAGGATCTTGCCCAAGAATAAAGTTTATTCAAGCACTAGAAGAAATAAAGATTTTCTTCCTCAGTACTTTTACTGCAATACTTTTATGCTAAAGTTTCATTGTGTGAACCTAATCTGAGCACTGCAAGCGAGAGACAAATCTGAGCATTAAGCCTCACCCCTGCAAAGGATAATTGAAATCAATGTAATTGTTGTCTCACCCTGACACTGGCACAGGTGCAGAGTGATACTGCTGAGTATCCTGATAATCAGTTAAAGTATTCTGGCAAAAGATACAGTCCAGGGATATTCTTCCTACGCCACCTACTTTTAGTCCATGTATCAGTATCAGGAGCATCAAGACAAGGTCAGGGTTCTTTTGTTGTTTGGGGGAACATGCCCTGTGTTCATAAGTCTCAATGCTTTCTTAAGGTACTCTTCTGAACTCCGCTCTCTTATTGCACAGTCACAGGGAAGCAGATTATCAGCCAGCTGCTCTTCTCTATCATTTCTTTTTTCTTTTTTTTTTTTTTTAATCTCACTCCTTTTCCTCCAGCTCCTTGTGATTTTCAGGTCTTGTTGATCGTTCAGGATGCTCCTTTATTATTCCAGTATCTCTAGTCTGCTCTTGTTCAGACTTCAAATCCAGTGCCTGCAGCTCCCTAATTCTGTGCTCCCTCTCAGCAGACAGCTGACAAGTAGCAACCTGTTTTTTAAAGGCTAATGTTCATTTTGCTGATTCTGTCCCCTAGAAATTTCCTTCTTCTTTCAAAAACTTTGCAGTATTTGTTTACATTCCAGCTCTCCTGGTGCACTCCTCTCCTTGCAGAAGGGTGGCAGATTGTTACTGACTTCAGGCAGCACCAGATCAGATGGTCTTGTTCACTCAGAGTGAGGCAGGGAGGGTGGCTTATTCCAGGAATTTATTCAAGGAGGAAATATTTTCAGCAGTTTCTGGGAAGGAAACCAGAAAGTGAGAAGGCAAGAAGGTATGACCTGTACTTGCCTTTAAGCAAAAGCAGAGGATAAATGTATTTAGACTACTTTTTTTTTTTTTAATATCATTTTTCTTAAAAAATATTAAAAAAAAAAAAAGAAGAAAAACGGGGGACAACCTATATAAAACAATTAATGAAGAATCATCTATAAGGTAAAAAGAAAAATAATAGGTTAATATGTTTATTATGGGTACAGCTCAGTTCATATTGGAAATCAGGGCAGCCTGTGGTGGTGTCAGACCAGATGACCCCTAGGGTCCCCTGGGACACTAAGGTTCATCGGGGTAGGGCTGTGACACACCACAGTTATATGCTGGCTTATTTTACCTGTACACAGGCCAGGCTAACAGGGACCCTGTTCTCTCTTGCTGCCTAGTGGTAGCATTGCCATTTGACATGGATAAAACTGCCTAGTGATTTTAATATTTTAAACCTGTGTGTGTGCAGTACCTGAATCAAACGTCCTTTATCTTCTCTGGTGACTGGCACAAGAGTAAAGGTTTGCAGGAGGAAGGAAAGAGGTTTACCAGCCTGCCCTGTCACTACAGCACCAGCTCTGCTGAGAATCCTTGTGGCTCTGACCCACCTTTGTTCCATGAGGAGAAACCCCATCGAGAGGCTGAACTGACAGCTTTCCATCTTTACAAACTCTCTTTGCCATTTAGTCACAGAGGCTGTCTTGCATTTTTCTCCCAGGAACTGCGTACAGCATTGAAAAAGACGAGATTGTGAGACATGCTCTAACACCAAACTCAACATACAAAATGCTTCTGTGGCTGTGAGCTGTACGGGAGGGAAAATCTCCCTCCTGCCATGCCCCAGGACATGAACAAATGCTTTGGGCAAAGTCCATGCCCATCTTGACAGCCCCATGTTCCTGAAAGGGCTGGCTGCAGCACAGCCCTGGGGCCTCACCCCTCCACAAAGAACTGAATTCTGGAATATTCCGTGTTTCTTTTAGTTCAGAAACTGCTGCTGTTTTGTCAAAGCTGCCAGAGTTCCTTGTGGAATGAAATGAGTATTTGTTAAGCATCCTGGCATGTGGGTTTTCTGGGTTTACACAGCACCAAGCAAGGGTCCCTCAACATGTTCATTTTAGAATCATGGAATGGTTCAGGGGAGAAGAGACCCTCAAAGCCCACCCAGTTCCAACATCCTGCCATGGGTAGGGACACCTCCAACCAGACCAGGTTGATCAAAGCTCCATCCAGCCTGGCCTTGAACACTTCCAGGAACGGGGCACCCATACCATCAAACTCATCATCTTGGCAATGGTTCTGATGAGCCCAGAAAAAGGCACGGACTCTCCCTATTGCTGAGTTTCTGGCTGACATATGGGAATTGCCTCCTGGAGATGTGCTGTTGAGAGGTTTGAGTTTTCCAGGGCTTTGTCCAGCACCTGAAAAACACGGAGCTTTCTAGACTACAAGCACTCATCTTCCTGTCCAGCTCTGTAGGACTCGTTTGCTTTGTGCTGGGCATGGGCTGGGTACAGATCTGCTGGTGCTGCATATTCCCACCCTAAGCCAGCCGAAAGCATATTGTTCTGCTGCTAGCTGCGAGGAAGGTGAAGCCTCTGAATGACTCGTGCATGCTTCTATGGCACTAATTTCATATTAGCCTGCTAATATGCCTAGCCACACATATTAAGGACTTTAAATGTGATGTATGTTATTAATTCTGGTGTTGAATTATAAATTCGCTCTGACTTGTTGAAGTGCTCTGACTTGTTGAAGTGCTGCGGTGCCTGCTCCCCCTGCCTGCACACAGAACCGTCCTGTCCCTCTTGCCACATCCCACAGTGCTGCCAGACCTGCACCTGCAAAACGCTGGGAAATTTGGCCGGGGGCTGCTCCGGGCACTGTTCTGGGTAAGGACCTGGGTGTTGGGGTACCTACCTAGCCAAAGCACTGAAAACCCCTCGTATCAGAACCTGCTCTTTCTTGAGATCCCCCATGTCTATAGCTTTGGGGATAGCAGAGGCACAGCCTCAGGTGGCTTCCAGAGCTTCTGCCCGTGTGGGATGCCTGAGCAGTGATGCCTAAGGACAGCAGACCCCAAAGTTCCCAGGTCTTCCGTGTCTCTGTGCTGGTTGATGTTTGTACTGAGTTCTGGGCAAAAATTCACAGTGGTATTAACCTGCCTGGGCTGAGGTCCTGCTATCGCCTCCGCATGCTGCTTTCCCTATCACCAGCTTGTGGTGGCCAGACGTCTGCACTGAAGAAAGCGGGGAGATATTACCTCCTCAGCGGCCAGCCCCCGTGGTTTGGATAGCAGCACACTCTTCAGAAGTCAGCATGCCATTTGTTCCCTATTACCACTGCCCAGGGAGGAAGGAGGCCGGTGACAAATACATTATATAGACCTGTGTGAATGCTATCAGGCTTTTATTAATATCTCCTGGCTAAGTTATTATTCTGCTCCCTTGATGATTTCTTCTATTCCATTTCTATCAGCATCTGTGTCTGCCAGCCTGCTGCATTAATACATGTGCTTCTGCCTCCTCGCCCTTTATTACTAATAGGAGCTCAGTGGGAGAAAGCAGGTTTGGTGGTTTCACATCACATTAGAGAAGCACACAGCTTCTCCACACCGCAGCACCCCAGGGGGACGAGGGTTTGCTGGCTGACCCAAGTCTAAGGGATGTACATGGGTATAACGGAAGCCACCTGCCGAGCCCTTTGTTCTCTCTGCACAAATGCCATGGGCTGTTTTCTGTGTTGCCGAACACACATAAGCATGAAACAAAAGCAGCCTGGGGAGATGAGAAGTGGGGAATGGTGTGTGTGTGTTGGGGGGGGCAGGGGGGTTCTGCTCTGCTAGAAACACAGGCCAAAAGTTTTCAAAGGGAAGGCTCACAATGTCAGTAATTAACGCTTGTGTGAGATGCCCCTCTAGTTCTGAGGCTCCTCTGCTGCTCAGTGCTTGATGTCCAGGCACTGAATCAGTTCACAATCCATTTACTGTGTCATCCTGCCTGTGCACAGGGAAATCCCATACTTCCAAGAAAGGTGATGGGGACACTAAAAAATCTACTTTTTAGCCCTGCTCTCTTGCTGGACTGACATTCAGTCACTCCTCACGGTGCTTCTGCTCCCTTATTTAGCAGCAGAGTTAAGGATACTCATGATTTTTCATGCAGTGAGGTATTTAAGGGAGTCCTCACTGACAGCACTTTGGTTTCTTTATGTCCTTTGAATGGCAAGTCTTATGTCCTCTGCGTGGTAACAACAGAGCTGCTCGGGCATACGTGGCTCAGGCGCTCTCAGTAAGGGATTACTTAATTGCTTCTAACACTATGTAGTTGGAAGTTTTCTTCTCCTCCTAAATGAGAAGAGTTTAAGCTCTGCAGCAGCCAAGAGGCACCTACAGACACAGCCAAAGCCCCGCAACCTCTCTCACCCAGCAGCTGCACCCCGTGTGTTTTACAGCTCACCACCCTGAGACTGCCGGAGTGTTTTAAGCCAAGCAGCTAAAAACACAGCAAAATTCCTAAATTCTTCAGGGAACTGGGAAACTGGCCAAGCGAAAACCACTTATGCAGCTCTTCTCAGAGCTGCCTGCAAGGAGGCAGTAGTTGATATTTGTGGTCTGTCCGTGCCCCACTGGCCTTCTGCCCATGGCACCGCGAGCACTCATTTGTACAGCAGAGCTCTGGCTGATCCTCCTGCCTGCTGGAGAAGCTCCCCGACTCCCTTTATTTCAAGGGCTGGGCTGTGCCACAGAAACAGAGATTTGTATTCATACCCAGCCATCGCCATGCTATGTGATGTGGTGACAGGCATAAAGTTCCTCAATAGAGTTGTTACATGATTAATAACAACAGGAGCAGCTTAATAGATAAAGCCATTTCCTTTACCTGGGATCCGTCCTGGGACTTACTGCTGTAGAGCTTGAATGAACTGAGCAAGGATGTTGCTGCTAATTAGTGTGCATGACCGCAGCCCGATACTGAAGGCTGCTGCTGAGTGGCCTGCCCCCTGCCCATACTGGGGTGCAGCTGCCAGAGCAGCCAGTGGCTGATTTCCTTGGTTTTCTTTGCCTGGCAGCAATGTGTGGTCAGTCCCAGCACTCATCCTTCCTCTCTGTAGAGTGTTCAAATGTATAAGATCACAAGGTGCTCTGATGTAATTTGTCCTATTGAAGAAAAGATAAACTGTTCTTTCATGAAGGTGATATATGTAAATAGTGTCTCTTTTGAAATATCTGCAAACCTATATTTTAATCACCAGCTTCAATGCCTTTCAAAGAACATACAACAAAATACATCAGTGATATATTTCCCCAAAATCCTGACCTGCTGTTAAGCAGTCCTCAGGTTGGAGCATGCTGCTGTTGAACTGACAGAAATTATCCTGTCTCTGTAAAGAGGTGTGAATCAGAACAACTGAATAACATACTGAGGCTCTTCCTGAGAAGTCTGACTGGGAAATAGGGACCCATGACACTTCTCTTACTTTTTGTATGGAGCCACTTTGCAGAGGTAGAAGTCTCACTTGAGACGGGAGAGTGGAGGGCAGCTGGACTGTGGGGTGCAGCTGCAGGTCCCAGCATCTCTCACGTGGTGGAAGCATGAAGGTTACAAATGCACAGCCCCAGCTCAGAGTGCTACACCTTTGGTAGCTGAGAGACCACGTCCTTCCATGTTCCTGACACCTTCCTGTAAGTGCTGAATTTCATGTTGCTGTTTCTCTGCTCCGCAAAGTAAGGGGAACCTCAGTGCCAGAGGAGCACACAAGCAAAATGCAGGAGGGAGAATTTTTCTGTGTGAGTATTTTTCTGCCTCAAAGAAGTGATGTCTGAGTTAGGAACAAACTCAGCTGTCTGACCCGGTCACTGTAGACAAAGACCTGGCGTGGAGCTTGACTAGGTCTAGGCTGGAGCATGAAACCAGCAGCTGAGTCAAACAAAGGGCTGGCAGAAGATTTCGCTATTGCCCTATTACAGGGGAAGTCTGGACTAAAATCTGGGCACAGATTGAAGGTCTTGGCTGAGGACACAAGCACGTAGCATCATCACAGTACAGGCTTGTGGCTGAACCACCCTTCCCTCCCATTGCCATCTTCTCGTTTCAGTCCTGTTGCAGACCCGCCTGGGATGCCATTATGCCCTGTCCCTTCAGTAGCTGACCTTCCCTTCTCCTGCCTTGCCCCACGATCTGGGATGGGCAGACATCTCCCCAACAGCTCTGCTCCATAGGGCAGCATTTCTGAAGCTCTCCCCTCATTTCCAAGCAACGCTGAGATGCATTCTCTTCCTCTCCCCTTCTGCTGCAACTGCTTATTTCACTCTTGTTATTGGATTATTTATAGTAATTCTGCAAAGTGTTTTGGAATCAGTAGAAGGGCACAGTGCTAAATACAATAGCATCACCTCGTGAGATCTGACATTTAAAAACAGGGGATCTAATTACTGAAACCAAGGGAGACGGCAAATGTCAGGAAAAGCCAGTGGCTGTTGGCTTGACGCTGTGACTCCTGAATTGCTGCCTGTGCAGCAGGCAGAGGAGCTGTTTGCAGCTCCTGGTTTCTCCTGTGGAGCTCACAGCCCAGGAGGACAACTTCAGCACCCCTTCAGGGGATGCAACAAGTGCTGCTTTTTGCAATGCTGCATGAATCAATGACAACGCATGGATAAGCCTGCTGCCTCCATCAGCCCCACACCCAGACCCTTCAACTCAAGTTGGGTCAAACACATTGTGAGACCTGACCCCGAGGTTTCCAGCCAGACCCAGACGGTCCACAGCAAACGGCAGCTTCACAGCCTGCTTCCTTCTCGCAGAGGAATTCCAGCACAGAGCATGTCCAAGCTGTCTGAAATAGCGCAGCTGCCTAGAAGCCCAAGTTAATATTTGTGCTTCGTGCAGAATTTCAAATACATCCACCTCTCATCGGCAACGTCAAACTGTCTTGACAGTTAATGAGCTAGGCACAGACTCTAAACCAGCAAGTTGTAACTGAATAAATATGATAAACAACCTGTTTCCAGATGGCTTTTTATGTAACACTGTTTATGCAGTGTTGATAGATGGCAAATTTTATGCCAATAAATCCTCGTATTTTAAAACATTTGCCTTCTTAATTGCCCAGTTTACATGTAAAATATGTTTATGTGCATTGCTAAGTTGAAAAGTGACATGGAAACATCTCCGGACTGAGCAAGCACCGTTCATGTAGTGCCCCATCTGGCTGGGCTCACAAGAAAAACAGTGTCACAGGAATGTCACCTATGAAATCTCTTTTGCATAGCAGGAGTCAGGCTCTGATCAAGACCTGCATTCATTTATCTGTTGCTGCTAAGCTCCGTTCACTTCCTAGATGGCATTTGAAGGCAGCCTGAAGCCCTGAGCCCTCAGGCTGGTGGGACCTTGGGTGCTGCAAGGGAAACACAGTGAAGGACGAAGCTGGAGCAAGGAGCAAGGCTGTGAATGAAGGTGGGTGGTGGTGCTGCAGTCAGCAGTCACTGGCCTCAGTTTCACACCTACGAAATGGGAGAGGTGGTGCTCCGTCTGCTGGGATGGCTTTGGGGAAAGCCACTGGTGGCTCTGGGACACCCTAACCCTGAAGGCACTGATGTCTGGGGGGAAGCTGGTTGCATACCAGCACGAGACAGTCTCCTGCAGTCTCCCGGGATCTCTGTCCTGCTGAGGACACTGTGATAAAGCAAAGACACCCCAAGCCATTTGGATGAGAAGAGTGGGGTGAGTTTATGTCTTCAGAAGCTCCTCCGGACTCATCAGTGCTTTCCCCATCTGGACCCCAAAACACCAGTTCTGCTCTCAGCTGCAGACACCCAGTGCAGCACCAGGACCACACACAGGTTGAGGTGTGGTCTCTCTCTCCAGTTGTGAGGTCAGTCCATGCCACTGCATTTTGGCCACAGGTTGTTTCCTGGGCACTTTGCACTGTCCTACAGGGGAGAACTCCTCCTGCCTTGATGTGCTCTACCAAACTTTCTCTAGGGCCAGCTGGTGTCCCTCGCATTGTGTGCAGGAAACAGGAGTTGGCCAGAGCTAGAGGTTGTGCATGGAGACCCCCAAAATGCAGCAGGAGGCACTGAGCATCCTCCAGCTCCAGCGCTGGGCCCTGAGCCCCAAATACCAATGACCATGGAGATCTTCCATGGGGTGCTGGCTCCATCCCAAGGAGCATGGTGGTGGCAAACACAGGAAATAGAAAACACAGAGCCCTATTAAACACCTCACCTTCTAATGCAATCACTTCATAGCTTATCTGTGGCCTTATTACTGGTTATTTGCTCTAATAGATTCAATCATGTATAACATTAACATAAATTGACACCAGGCAGATTTATCCCTTTGAGTGTGTTTACTCATTTAGGATTCCTGAGTTGCTCTGCAGTATATGGGGTGTTTTATTTAGCCTTTAACTCATTTATTGGGTATTTATAGAACAGGACTTCCCTGAGCAGTAAAACCAGATGGCTTCGCACACAACAATATGTCCTCCTGACAGGTTTATATTGTTTTATTTCTTTAAGGGATAACTTTGCCTCACTCTGTGTTCACCTTAGCATCACCACTGAAGTCATTGCAACAAACTCTGCCCCTTTATATCTTTGGTGGCACTCAGGCAGTGTGGTCCTGGCTGGTCCTTGCAAGGCCAGGATTGCAAGGAGGCTGGAGCAGAGCCCAGGGCTCTCACAGCTCTGCACCAGACATGGCCCCGTTGTCAGAGCCCTGCAAATGTCACTAGCACCAGTGATTATTTTTTCAGAGAGATACAGGACCAGATCAAACAAACCATCATAAGGAAAAGCTATTTTTGTTGAGTCTCAAAAAACAGGAAAAATCTTTTTGGAAAAAACTCTTGTCATTTTCCAAATTTTCCTTTCTGTTTTTCAGACATTTCTGGTTCTGAGTTGAGAAGGGTGTTGTTTTTTTTTTTTCAAAACATTGGTAAGCTTGGACTAACCAACAGACAATGGATGAAAAAGGAAAGTCAAATATCATATTCACCCAGTCTCTGAAGATGAGATATCTGACAGCCCATAACCATACATTGTTGGGGGGGGGGGGGAGGAGGAGGAAGGGGGAGAACAAAAAAAAAAGAAAAAAAATAAAAGGAAGACAAAAAGGAAAAAAAGACAAATCTCCACTTTTTATCCTAGCTGGGTATGACATCAGAACACTTCTTTTACTCTTTTCTGAAATCTGAAGAATTTTTAACACACAAGAAAACCATTTCCCATTTATGCTCCAGTTACCACTGTGATGGCAATTTATATAAAAGATTCTGATGGTTGAAGGGGGTGGAGAGAAGTCCAGGACCTTCTGTGTTCACGTGTACGTTGTGTGCATCGGTCGGCTGACACACTGTATTAAAAACCTCAACGCATCAGGGCTGTCAGGGCAGCCACCCTCAGCCTTCACAGTATGTGACGCCCCTGAGGAAGCCTGCAGAACAGGAGGACAAAATGCTCACACAGCTCCCGTGTCCATCAGGAACTCTCTGGGAGACTGAATTAAACTGGGATTGATGCAGCCTTGCTTCATCTCGTTTCCCTGAGGAATGGAACCACCCCTTTAGCACCAAAACACCTCATCTCCAGCCTCCGTGACCAAAACTGCCTCCTCAGCCACAGCTTTCGACAGCCTGAAAAGTTGAGAGCAGCAGGAACTTGGTGTGAACCACTGAGGATTTCATCAGCTCACAGGGTGTTTGCTCTGGCCACTTTGTTTTTGTTTTTGTTTTGTTTTGTTGTTTTTTTTTTTTTTTTTGGCCAGGGACCCTGCAGTAATGGGGCTACGGGCTGTGTCCTCTCACTTGTGCAGAAATGCTCTCTAGGTTGCTCCTGGGACCAGTCTCAGGTCTGCAGAGCCACTGGGACAGGCTTGCAGGGAGACAAGGTGCCCAAGGTCCTGCAAAAGGCTCCAGTTTGGGCTGACCAAGGCGTCTCTGTGTGCTGCCCACATGGGGAGAAGGAGGATGCCAAGTACAGCATGTGCATGACCAAGGGGACAGCTCAGGAAGAACTTTTGATCCCAGGATGTACCGGATAAGAAAGTGTCATTTATAGCCAGCTGCTCCCTGGGTTGGCACCTACATTTGTCTTGCAGCATTTGCTCAAATTGCCACAGTAACTAACGAAAATATGACTTATGAAAAAAGCTAACTCACGTTGCATATTGTTATCCATCAGCACTGACCTGGAGAAGTCCTTTAGGAATCTTCCCATGCCCTGAAAAAAACACTTGCTGAAGGCAAAGCTTCCAATTCTGTTTTTTTCAATCAGTCCCACAATGCCTGGCCAAAAGAGAGGGATCATGAGATGACTGCCAGCCTCCACCACAGGCCTGGGTCCATAAAGCGACAGCTCAGCTACAGGTTCTCCCATCTCCTTTTTTCATTCCACATTTCAGTGACATTTGAGAGTTCTCTCAGATTTTAAAACACATAGATTTTGACATTTTATTACTTGCCTGTCTCTGTTTTATGGTTATTAGGATGGGTGAAAAATTAAGGTTCCTGGAGGCTGCTGTGAAAACCTCTATTTATTCAAAGGGCACGTAAAAAATGGCTGCATTCCCTGTCAGCAACATAATGAGATTTAGGACCATTTCTGGCTCTCTATTGCTTTGCATAGTGAGCATGGCACTTCCAGTGTCAGAAGCTCAACCCCAAATCCCTTCTGTCCCCCATCAACTCTTGTTTCACCCCCTGTGCTTCCAGAGTGCCTCCGGAGTGCGACCAGGGCACCCACCTGGGGTCTGTGGGCACGAGGTGACATCTGAATTCCTTCATATGTTGTCTCAAGCGCCCGTGGTGTTGTAATTTCAAGGCAGCCCGGATGCTGTTGGATGTCACCAAGACAGCCCTATACACATTCAGCTGTTCTAGTAGCTGAGGTCTGTGTGAAACTCAGGAGATCGACTTTCTGCTTAGACTTATGGGAGGTAAAGCAGAGGACAAACCTGGAAGAGATCCTATTTTTTTTAGCTTGTTGCCTGATCCAGATGCAGGTCAGCATAAACTGCTCTTTTCAGAGTATTTTGGCATAAGAATCACGTTTTGGATTCCTGCAGTTCCACATCAGCTCTGGCAGGAGGAACCACTCGATGCTCAGTGAGGTGATGTCCTTCAGGCTGGCTCAGCTGCTGAGAACACCAACGCGTAGGTGATGGAAAACCAGAATGAAAAACATTTCTGTTTTCTCCCATGAACTGCAGAGCTAATGTCAAGCTGCTGAATCTGTCTTCTGAGAACTTTAAAAATACACAGGGCTGCTAGTGACAGTACCTTCAGTCAAACATCGCCTACATGAGGAAGAAGTTTTCTCTTCTTTGAAGAAAGTCCCTGCTTGCTGTGAAGCATCTGGAAAGCCAGATAACTTTGGAGTGCCCAAGCAACATGGCTGGCCAAAGGACACCAGGAGGTACCTGCTGGGTGTCCCCACAGCCTGACACAGCTCCCAGCATCAGACAGGGTTCACACAGGGAGTGCAGAAATCATCCAAGCCAGCTGCAGAGCAGGACGCAGCATCCTGGAGGCAGCAGGAGCTGGAGCACACCTGCCCATGGGCTGCTGGAGCACAATGTCTGTCCTGGGGTCTGCCTGTCTGCACCCAGACCCTCCCAGCACCTCGTCCCAGGACAGCCACCACTTCTCACAGACATCCTGAAAGCCTCTGATGAGGGCTTCCAGACTTTTTCTGTATATTTCTTATGAGACTGTCTTTCCCTTGGAAATAGCACCAAGACCAAACAAAAATAGGGAGACAGAGTAAACATTCTCCTTTGCTTTTAAAAAATTGCCTGAAAAGGCAAAATGTTTCATTTGGGTAAAAACATATTTCTGTCCTGTCTTTTCTGTGGGAGGCAAAAAAAAAAAAAAAAAAAAAAAAAAAAAAAAAAAAGCGAGGCTCTTCAATCAAATTGCTGCTGTATTACATGCATCAATTTTCTTCATCCGCCTTTTTGGTTAAAAACACAAAGAAACACAGCTAAAAACTGTACGCGCCAGGTGTTATCTGCCTCTCCCAGGCTCAGGTGAGTGGCCAAAGAGCAGGATCCCGCACGGCCAGAGGAGGAGGACAGGCTCATGGGGGCTGGCTTTGGCAGCACGGCGTGGAGCTGCTCCTGCTTAGCTCAGCTGCAGCATCACTCGTGCTCATTGAAGGGTGCCCGACACAATTGCTGCTTCTCCCCTGGGCCTTCGGCTGAGCTCACAGACTGAACACATGAGCCTCTTCCCTTTCCATCTATCCAGCCTCCTATGAGCTATACCATTTTTACAATTCATGAGCCACACCGGGGGTCTCTTTAGTGCTCATTCGTTAGTCTTTCTAGCTCGCTGGCAAGGTGTCCAATTAGTCTAAACAGCTCTTAGCCTTAGTAGAGCTAATTGTTTTATATTGCAGGGTGACGGCTCGGCAAGCACCCAAAGTTTCCCAAGAGGATTTTTAATTATTGCTTCTGTGCTGCTGGTACTCATCCCCTTCCCCTCCCTGAAGTCTCCCATCACCTCTCCTACGTGTTTTCTTCCACCAGAGCGTTCTGCCGCAGCCTGAGCGCACCGCCAGCATTGCTCATCCACAATTAATGTGCAGCTCAGACGTCAGGGGGAAGAATTGCCAAAGTTGTTTTCCCCCTTGTTCTTTTTTTTTTTTTTCCCTGAAGAACCACTTGTGGATTCAGGCAGGAACGTGACCGGCTCACGCTGCCAACCTCTGCAATTACAGAAACCATCGTTAGTGAGCAGAGATAAGGGCAAAAAAAAAAATTAGATGCACTTGGGATTTGGTTTGCAATGTTTTACTTAAGAGTCTGAAACTCAGTTACTAAAGGCTGGTAAAAAATGTCTTGTATGTGTAGTATAACTACAAGGTCATAGTGGAGGTAGAGCCCTAAATCTGAAGCTCAAGGTGTAGGGGCTCAGTTTCCCCACCCTAGGCAGGGACTCATGATTATCACGTATCTGGAGCATTTGCACCCTTCCCTCTGCTGTGTGAAGTAAGGCTGATATATTGATTTTCCAGCCACGGAACCCTAGGGGGACAGACTTTTAGATGCTCTGACCCAGCAAGCTGACTACGTCGAGCTGAGTCCCAGCCCTCCCAGGGCACTGGGCACGGCTGTGCCCTCCCTGGGTGGGCAGAGCCCCCTGCCACTGCTGCAGAAGTAAGCAGCTCCTTGCCAGTTGTGGCTTTAAATTAGGCAAAAGAGGGAGAAAATATACTCATATCGTGTTTTGGAGGTGTCGTATGATGAACCAGAACATAGGTGGTTTTCATTTGGATTTTCTATTATTCTTTTTCAGATGTAGCTGAAGTTCATTTCCCAGCCTTGGATCCCATCCCTTCCATTCCTGCAAACTTGGTCCCCAGTCCAGATGCCCTCACAGATAACACATCCTCCCAAGCCAACCTCTCTTGCAGGTTTAGAAAAAGAAAAACCTTTCAGTGTAGTCCAATACTTTTCTGAGGAGCAATTCAGTCCTTTAACACATTTTTATTTCAATTAATCCAATTCTTAAATTTAAAAATTCTCTAGAAATTAAAAAAAAAAAAAAAAACAAACTCTCAAGGCACAAAAGGCTTTGCCTATAAAAGCCTGCTAATCAAACACAGTGCTGTTTCCAAAGGAAAACATTTCATCTGGGAAATTCCTAGATTGCGTTTTTCTTCTCTTTTTTTTCTGAAAACTTCCTAGCTGAAATTGCCAGTGCTGATTCCAGCTGCTCTTATGCATTTGCTCTTGTATTTGCTCTCCATATATTTCCTCTGAAGTGAATTTCAAGCCCATGAGTGGTACGAAGCAGTACAACAAACTCATATCCCCAGTGAGGTGTTTGGAAGGAGATGAGGAGCTGGAAGGAGCAGAGAGAGACCCCAGGGGTGTCCTGGCTGACAGAGGTGTCTGCGTAGGATCTGTCTTCTTCCCACACAGAAATGGTGAGAAAAGTGGATCCAAGTGCAGGAAAGCACTGATGAGATCAACACCTTGACTGGAATATTGTTAAAGACCTAGACATGGGAAAAGATTGGAAACCTCTGGAAAACAGCTCTGCAGCAGGGCAGTCTGGGGTTTGGATATGACTGATTTTCTCCAGAGTCCTGAAGGAGCCTTCCTCCCCCTGCACACTGCTGTAAGGAGCAGGGCTCTATCTCCTTCTTCATCTCCTTTCTTCTCTCATTCTTTTCCCCCTTCCTTTTAACAGCCGCTTTCCTCATTTCTTCCATTCTTCTGCCCTTTTTCTTCCCCTTTTTCTTTTCACTTTCCTTGGGTTTTATCTTTGACTTTTAAAAATGGAGCCTGGCTGTAAAATTCCCCGTATAGATTATCCATTTTTCAAAGGAGTGCTCTTGACATTATGTGGAGAGAGAATTTGGGAGGAACATACATAACTGCAATCGAGCAAAAAGCAAAAAATGCTTGCTCCAGAGAGTTCCTCACCACTCCTTAAGAAAAAAACAGAGCCTAGACACTGAATCATAAACTCCAGCTTAATTACAGGCACACAGCAGCACGGTGTAGCAGCACTGGTGGCACTGCTGCACAGACGTTGTGTGTGCCTGCCCCAAAAAGCCAGGAGCTGATGGAGTGCTGGGCCACCTAATTCTTCAAAAATGCTTCATTTAGGAAAAGAAACAGCAAGAACTATGAGCAATTTCAGTGTGTCAAGGAGCTGGCCATTTCATCTGGGGATGCTGGGGATCGGTCAAAGCCTTTTCGTCAATGAGGAAAGAAAAATGGGAGGCTGAGGAGAAAAATAGTAGAAGCTTGGAGGAAGCTAGGAAAAAAAGGAGATTGAAATCATCCATCCCGTGAGTGGAGCAGGGCAGAGGTAGCGGCAGCAATTTGGTGGAAAGTGAACGATCCGATTCCATTTTAGAATAACAGGTAAACAAATTTAGAATAACAGGCAAACAAATATAAAATAACAGGCAAACAAACCCACCCCCGGGGTGAGGACTTCTAGCCAAGCACTGCAGCCTCATGTCCCTGCCTGCAGCAGCCACCTTTTGGCGCCTTGGTGATGCCATCGTCCTGGGCACATCAGGACAAGGAGAAAGTGGGCCCTGGGGGGAGCCGGGGGGGGCACAGGGACACTGCCCTCCCTGGGAAGGGGCTGGTGGTACTTGGATGAGATGCAGGAGCAAGAACCACCACCACCCGCCCCCTCGGGCCCATCCATCATCCCTCTGAGCACCCTTGGCCACCAGCCATCAGTTTGTGCAGTGTGTTTGCAGACAGACAGGCATCGGCCAGCTTCCCATGGCAAGCCTGCACCTTTCATACCAGAAGTTAAATGTTGTGTGTTTTAACTCCTTCCCCCTTTATTTTAAGAGGTGAAGAGCATTGTCTCATGGACCTCTGCAACGTCTGAGTGGGAAACCATCACTCTACAGTCTACATCTTTTATTTAATTATATGACCAATGCTGGAGTCCCAGGTCCTGATCAAGTGTAAAGCCAAATAATGAACACTGTCTCTGCTCCAGAACATTGAGGACAGGTTGGACACAATATGAGCAAGGAGATGAAGGAGAGACACCAAGGGACGTTGCACCAAATGCAATGACATCTCCAAAAGTCAGAGTGCTTGGTAACACAGCATTAGCATCTCAAGGGCTGTTTGCCTCCCACCAAGGGGAGAGCAGCCCGTGAGCATCCCCACACCCCCTGTCCCAGCCGCACCAAGGGCTGGGGGAGGCTCCCAAAGCCAGAAGAGAGCCGAGGCCCCCATGGGCAGCACTTCTCTTTGGGATGGCCCAGCTGCAGTCCGTCCAGCTCCACCCCATGCTGCCACCTCGCCTAAGGACAGGGTCCCCAGGCTGGTCTCAATGTTGGCCTTCATTTTGGGTTAAAAAATCATGCTTGTAACATGAATTTAGGCCAGTCTTTAACCTGGCTTTGGTCTTCATGCAGCAGAGATCTGACTTCTTTTCCCTGGCCTCTCCGACACCTCAGTATGGATTGTATTTTGTCTTAAATCCTAAGTCTGTGATCTTTTCCCCATTACCCTTTTGATCAAGCTGGCCTGCTGTTTCTTTTCCTAATAAAGGAGCAAATTTAGCAGCTCAGGAGGAGCTAACGGGCAGGTTTCTCCATCATGCTCAGAACCACTAGTGCTCATCTCTTCCCTCTCGGTACAGAACATTTGTATGTTTAATTTAAGAAGGTGATCTGTCAAAAGCGCTATCTCAAGGTAGCACTGAGCTGGATAAATATGTCAGAAACAATAGTTCCTGCTGCAAGAAACAAAATGTTCAGAAAATTTGTATTCTGGAGGATCTCAAGACAGAGGAAATCAGTTCAAAGTGACATCCCTGTCTGGGAGCTGTTCCCTGCACTCTCATCATTCCCCTCCATGGCTTCATCAGAGCCATGAGATGTCTGCAGGTCAATCATAGAGGGCTTCTGCTGCCAGCAAAGGTCTCGGGCTGGCTCTGGAGGCACCACCACCTCCAACACCACTTTCCCTGGGAGTTTCTGGGGAGGAAAAGCCCCCTCTGGCACACCGGGACTTGGACCTTGGGTAATGCCCAGGAGGTCAGGGCAAGCCAGCCTCTCCTGGGGCTCACAGAGGGCAGGGGTTTCCTTTTTAACTTTCGTAATGTGAAAAATAAAAGCATAAATAAATAAAATTTAACCACCACCACCCCCAAAATATATATATATATATTTTCCACTGCTCCCAACTCCCCCCTTCTGAAGACAGATGGTGTCATAAATGTTACATTTAGTGAAGAGTCAGGTCTACCAAGCAGGGTGAAATTCATCCCTGTAGAGATGCAGACCAAGTAACCCTGTAGGATTCCCTATTCTGGACCTCCAGCTAATTCTGGGGTTCCTTCCTGGCTCTGTGCTCCTAACAGACGGCGAGGGGCAGGGACCAGCCTGGCTGCTCCTTCCCCTCGGCAGCAAGCAGTCCCCAGGGGAGGACAGCTGGGGCTGATCCCACCTGGCACTTTGACCTAGCTCTTGGCATAGGTGGGAAAGGATCGGAGGAAACAGGACTTTGCCCAGCAGGGAGTCAGTGTTGGCCTGGGATCCCTCCAGTTTGAGTTCTTGCTGCAAAAAAATGTGTCCCAGCGAAGGAGTTTTCCCTTCTAGTTATAGACATAATTAGAGGTAACCTGGGAGTAACAAAGATAAAGGCACTCTAGTCTAGATCTGTGCCCATGTGTCTACATGCCTGGCATCCTCCAAGGCATAAAAAGCCAAAAAGCAAGTCGGATGGTCTCCCTCCTAAGAGAGAAACCAGAATTTACAGCCTGCCCATGGCCACATGCCAGCTGGAGCCACACAAAGGAAGGGGACACTGGGGGGACAAGGGGCCAGCAGGGAGCATGACAGGAGCTGCCTGCTGCCTTGGTGGGGAGCAGAAACTCTCATCCATACCTTTTCTCATCCAAAAAGCAGCTCTGGATCATGGAGAGCACAACTCCAGTGCAAAACCCAGCTCTCCTGAAATACAAAACAAGGATCATGCACAAAAGCTTGGTAAATATATGGAGAAAAAAAAAATCTCAATGCCAGCAAAAGAAGGGAACACATTCTCCTCTTTAATCCCACTCTAAGATCAGTGGAATTAAATATCTCTGTAGCAAATAAAGAGAGGGGATAGTGGGGCTGGGGGAGATGCTGCCTCGCACAGCATCCCCTGGGCTCCAGGCAGAGCAGGACCCCATTGACCCATGCTTAGGAATGAATCCAGGGCTGGGAAAAGAAGGTGAAGAAACCCCCAGCCCCAGCATAAACAAAGCTGGTTCAGCACTTGAAGATGAATACCTTAATCCCAGAAGTCAGTAGGCTAATGACAAGAAATATCAAAATTAAAGGAGGCAAGCACTTCAGTTGGGTAAGTGATTAAAATCAGTCTTCAAAACCCCCAAAGGTCCCTGCTGCTGCTGTCAAAAAAAAAAAAAGAAAAGAAAAAGAAAAATATTAGATAGAACTAAGGTTTTCAAAGCATTTCCAGCTGCTGGGGACTCGGCAGATGCCCCAAAAGAGATCTTGCAGTGCTCAGGGTGTGCCAAAATATCTGGGGCCCTCACCTGCCTCCAGCACAGCACGGAGATGTGATCGCTCACCTGCAGGATGCTCCAGCTGGAGCAAAGGTTCTGCTTTCCCTGATGTTTCCCTCCTTGAGAAAATGAGGTTCAGAACCCACTTTCAGCTGCAGTGGTGAGAGCTGAACCTGGAGGATCTAGTGAAAGATAAAAGATGCTATATCTGCATGATGAAAGACACTTCAGGCTTTCTCCACTGGACCCACATAGCTCAGAGACCCATATGGATTAGCTGTGTGCTGGCTTTTTCCAAAACCAGGCACTTCTCTGCATCACTCTCATGCTACATTAGTGTGGGCACCGTATGTCCTCCTGGTGCCAGCTGAAAGCCAGCAGGAGAGTTGGTTTTATCTTCTCATTCTACCAAAAGGTGATCAGGTGCTGGTAACTGATTGGTATCAAGCTGTTGCTGCGGGCTGATGCTCAGGTTTGGCTTCAGTGGATGAGGACAGAGACTCAGCTCATCACAACCATTACAGGAGGGGAAGAGGTTTGCCCCAGCCAGGACTGGTGGTGAAGATGCAAACATCCTCTGGTGATGCCAACACCTCTCTTTGACTCTGCAAGAGCCATTGCTGACTAGCTTGGACCAGACAGCTCGCTCTGAGGTGGAAGTGGGATAGTGGAGGATGTGATGAACAGCAAAGACACCCTTGGCTGTTTGCTGCCCCAGAGAAATCTCTCACAGCATTTGCCACCCCGGAGCGCACTCAGCATTTCACCACCTGGAGTCGCTGCTCGGGGCTGCAACACCTTCATTTTGCAAATATGAAATAGTGTTGGAGTGGAAAAATGTTGTTGCTCTGCCTGCCCACATCCCGTTCTCTTGAGGAGCCATTGCTCAGACTTATTTGCAGGCTGAGACAGAAGTGTTTTGTTGGTTCCAGTGTAAGGCGGCTGTGAAAAGGGTAGTTCATTTACTGCTGCTGCTGCCACCGAGAACACTGCCTCTGATTGCAGGCAGCGAACAGAAAATTCACAGAATATTACTTTTGGAAAGATTTCTTGTAAATATATGTGTTTTATTATAAAATTCATATCTCCCAGGAACGCCCAGCGAAAGGAAGTAGCGACAATGTGCAAACAGAATTAAAGGTTGGGAATAACTGGGGCTTCTAACAGCTACCTTGGAAGTAGAAGATGGATTGGGATCTGTCTTAGCCTGTCAAATGCAACTGGATTCAAATAATTATGAACTGCACTTAAAGTCATAGGGCTGAAACAATTTGGAGAATTTGTTATAGAAACGACAAAGATAACCTATGAGGAAATGGTAGGAATATTACAGAACAGAGCAGAACATCTATTTTGCTGCTTTATGCTACCGCATAAATTGACGGCTTGCCTGAATCTTGAAAGCTGGACAATCTGGTCTTTCTGTTTCAAAAAGAATAAAGTGGAACTGAAAAAAAAAATCCAGAGGAAAGCAGCAAAAGTCATCAAAGGTATGAAACAGCTTCCAAATGAGGAACATCTAAACAGATTGGGACCTCCCAGGAGGGGATGCAGTAACCAGAATTGAGAGGCACAGAAGACAGCAAGGAGATAGAAAAATGGCATGGGGACAGCAGATAGGAAATGACTGTTTGCGGTCTCTTCTAATATAACAATTTAGGATCGTTAAGTGAAACCAGTAATTGAAAGGTTCAAAACAGACAGAAGGAGGCACTTCACACATTGCACCGCTGAACTTCTCACTGTGGGAGCCCACGGATACGAAATTTTATACAGGTTCAAAAGGCAGTTGGACAAGTTCATAGAAGAATGATCCATTGAAGTCCTTTAAACTCAACAAAAACCCAGCCTCTGGCTCAGGGAGTGCATAAGCTGTGTGTCCCCAGCTCCTGGGACAGCAATCAAAGGAAGAATCATTATATTGGGTCCCTCTCGCTCGCTGTCAAAAGCAGACACTGAGCTCAGTGGGTTTCTGCTCCAGTCTAATAGAGCTGACCTCAGCTGAGCACAATCAAGAAACACACTCTCTGATGTCTAAAAGCACTTTAATACTAATTTATCTCCTTGTGCTCAGGTTTTATGTTTGCAAATATCCTACCTTGCTCTCCCCATGGCGTATTTGGGCACAAACCCAGGTGGATGCAAGGAGCACGGGTTTGTGGGCAGAGCACTGGACGAGGGGCAGCATCTCTCTGTCTGGTGATGTCATGGGACATGGTCAGCACCAACGTGGGGCAGGATGTTATTGTGCAGGGTATTCGATTTGCCATTTCTGTCTGAAGAAATCTAGCCTCAATATAATGTTTTACAGCCTTGGTGCTGGGGTGGGTGGCTGGAGGAAGAGACAAGGAGAGATGGGAAATTATAGTTCATTTAAATATACGCTTTAATCAAACCTCATAAATTACTCTAAGTGATGTTTTAACAAGGAGCTGTTTTGCAGGAGCTGAGCAATGTTTCTATCATGTGTGGCTGGTTTTTTTTTTGTTTGTTTGTTTTTGTTTTTAATGTTATTTATTTAACAACCAAAATACAGAATTCAATTTACAGGGCTTTAGCCATGGTAGATGAATTTTTATGGGATAAATTCACACTCTAGTTTTGTGTTTTGTTATCAGGATGCACTACGAGGAGCTGGGCCTTTTTATTATTATTAGGCCCGGCTGTCAATGCCAGTTATATTGCTCTCCTAAAACTAGATACAAGATTGCTTGCTTCTGTATAGCATCAATAAAAATGGGTGTTTTCTTACAGCAAAGTTCCATTTTCCATTCAGGTAGAGAGTGGGATCATAATCTTAGATTCTTCTTTCACCTGAATAAGACCTGTTACGTCTACAGGGGTTCTTCTAGGCAGACAGACCTTGTGACGACTTGGTGCAGAACCAAAGGAACCACAGAAATGCCATCTGAAGGGGGTCTCCAGACGTCTCTGACCTAATGTTCTCCCAAAAGTAGGACTAACACCAACCCTAGACCAGATCAGGCAGGAGTTTACCCAAATGGGTCTTGAAAACCTCCAAGGAGGGAGTTCCCAAGACCTCTCTAGGATTTGTTCCAGTCCTTGCAACAGGGTTGCAGCAGTGGCACTGCTTCCTGCAGGAGAGAAATGGGGATGCAAACTCCAGCATCTCCTAGCCAACACTCCCCCTCTTCTAACAGCTACCCTAGGGCAAACGTCAACTTGCAGCTGGCAGGATCGGGGCTCAGCTTTTGGCTTGAGCCACACACAAAAGCACTAGATGGAAAACTTGATTTTATTGCATTCAGCCAGGAAGGAGAACTAAGGCATTGAAAGATGCTGACTCCTTCAAGAGATCTGAATCACTGTTCAAACTGGAATTCCTGGGTTGCACACTGACACCTGCCCCCATCACAGCCCGTTCAGGAGAAACACCACTTTTCACCTTGGCCCAGGCAGGGTGTTTGGAAAACCAACATCGCATCCAGTGCAAATGCTTCCACCTCCCAGCTTCCCTGGATAGCAGCGTTTGCCTCCTGCCTCCACCCCAAGAGCAAGAAAAAATCTCCACATCTCTGTTAAAGGATAGCTCCCAGTTTTAACGACTATTCTCTGGAGAGAATAGCTCCAAAAGTGATAGATCCCATTCCCTTACAAGACATTCAGAATGACCCTGTCAAAGTCATTATCATTAATCAAATTGGGTGTAAGATCTAAATAAAAAATGTACATAGTAATTTATGCAGATTGCTGTGTAAGCTTTTAAACTGCTGGGCTGAGGAAAAAAAAAACTACACACATACACAAAATAAAACCTGCCGCTTGCTTTGCTCTAATTAAATCCATCTTGCTCTGCCTGCAGGTGAATAAACCCTTTTGCTCATCTCTTTCTGTGATCATATTCTGCGCAAAATGACAAATTAATAACTTGAATAACAACAGTTCAACAGAAACAGCCTGATTACAAATCTTGATAGGAAAAGGTATTGTTGCAGGAGTGGTTGCCATTTAAAATGCAGTAAATCAGATGTCTCTGGAGGAAGAACTGTGCAGTTTAAAAACTTATTTAAATGAAGAAATGGTAAATAGGAGAGGCAGTGCCCATTTCTCGTATTATATGTGTATGATTCAGCTACAGAAAAACCTCAGCAGAGGAGCTGGTTCAATTTACTGTTATCAGAGGGGATTAGAGCTGAAGATCCCTGATAGCCACAAGAGCTTTCCTGTGTTATTAACTAGGCTTGAAGGTATTTTTCCTCCTTTACAACACAAATGAAAAACCTCTTCATTTGCAATGCACATTGGACATTTCCTGCTTTAATGCAGCATTTCTCCACTGCAGTACTACCGTGAACTTCTGCTTTGTTTCCCCTGCTCAAAACCAGCAAAGCCAAGTCCCCCTGGGTTGTAGCATGTCTTGTCCATGGCCCAGGTAGCTCCAGCAAGATGCAGACAGTGGAGCAGGACAGCTCCAGGTCCCTTTCCACCAACACAGCCCCTTCCTCAAGCACACAGGTCCCCTCCGCAAAAACACTGGGTCCCCCACTGCTGCACCCAGCAGCATCTGCTGGCAGACCATACAGCTGCACCTCGGCTATCCCAGGGAGCAGTGCAAACCTGCAACAGGAAAGTCACTCCTTCAAGGGCCATCCATCACACTGGTCCCAGTTTCTTGCTTTTATTTCTCACAGTCTTCCAGTTCAATGCAGTCACAAGGACACCTTAAACCTATACAAAGAGCAGAAGTATCCATCTACCAGCTTTCCACCTTTTCTAACACACACACACACAAAAAAAATACAGGTAAAATAGTTCTTTTCCTCCACCTTATCTAGCTTGGATTGCTTCTTAGCAAACACCATTCCCACAATAGGGAAAGCGTAAGACCTTTCTCACCCTTTACTACAACCTTACTCTCACTGCCCCACTGGCAGAACTGAATGCACTGCTCCATCTTCAGCTAATGCCCAGAAAGAAAAACCCAGTGAAAGTCTACATGGAGAGAGAAGCCCCAAAGAAATGGGAATCTGGAGTATGTCTGGAGCTCTGCTTGGCTTTAAATTCGTATTCAGATGATGAAGGCTTCCAAAACAGAAGAAAAAACTAGAACTGACCTGTCACCTCCCAGGCAGAAATACTGCCTCTTTGGAAGTGGTGCTGGGACATAAAACCCGAACCATCTGAAGGTGGTTCCCTGGCTAACAGAAGGGCAAGGGAAGCTGAATTTCATGTTTGCAAACATGAAAACACAGAAGGGGAAGATTGGACTGTTTTGCAGAGGAGAAATAGTATTAACAACTAAACAGGTCCCAAAAGGACCAAAACACAGCTCGTGGCCATGCAGCCATGCTCTGGGAGATGCACAAGCACGTATCTCCACCTGGAGCAAGCTCCATATCCAACCAGGACAGAGAGGCGGGATGAGGAGCTCTGCACAACCTGCCCTGCACGGCAGTGCTGGGGCTGCCACCTGGACGTGACAAAGCCACTCCGAGCACCACAGGGCAGGGAGCCCAACACCAGAAGGGAGCGAGGTGGGACACCCCTGCCCTCCACCACAGCAGACACCACAAATTAACAGAAACAGGACTCTTTTTTATAGACCCCTCCGTCCACAGCTTGGACTCATTCAAGGCTCTTGTAAAGAGCTCCTTCCCAAGAGACCTCCCTGTTAAACAGCCTCCTTGTCCTCAGAACAAACACCGGGTTTGTAATTAAGTGCTAATCAATAGTGCTTGCATGCAGAGAGCAGGAGACAGGGGCGTGCTAAACCAGCCACCTGAGGAAGCCGTGCAGGGTTGCTGTAGGAGGATTTGTTTTACAGCCAGCTTCCTGCAGGAGCCGTGTGGTAAAACAACAACACAAACATGAGAGCACATTGGGCATAAACAATTAGCAGTCTTTTGTGACAACTAAATGCAACACATGGATTGTTTTTTTCCTTTTTTGTCTCCTCTGCTCACACAGCACCTCTGTTGAAAAGGTGCTGCATTACTGCAGGATGTGGCACAAAGCATTTGCAGTTTGCTGGAAGGCTCTCACCCTCTTCCTACCCCTTTGACTGCATCCCCTTGGGTCCTGGCATCACAGGGCTGTAGATTGTCTGAACTTCGTTTTTCTCATGGAAGGTTGCCATTTGGGATTTGTCAGGGAAAGCCAAAGCTGCTATCCCCATTCCACAAGCAGGGATGCTGATGCTCAGGAGGGCACCTGGCGGCCAGACCCCAGCTCACCCAGAGCCCACCCAGGGCACAGACACACACTGATGTGGGGAAACGGGCTGCAAGATGTCTGTCTGTCTCTGACATCCCAGCATTATGCTCACAAAATTTCTGTCGAGGACAAGAACAAGCAGGACTCTGGAGCCTAGAAAGGCAAAGATGTAAATCGTTCAGATGACTGGAGGTTTTAAGCTGTAGCATTAAAAAATTATGTCTCTCAGATTAATGTTCACCTGCTGTCCGGTTCTTGAGATGTCCGGCCCCTTGGGTATCTCAGCTCTCTCTTTCAAAGGTCAATTTCATCCATGAGCAAGTCCGCCAGCAGGTTTTGTACAGGGCAACTACTTTAGAGACTACTACAGCTACAGAAGCAGTGAGAAAGACACCTCATGGCAATGCTGCCCCCTGGTCTCAGGGGGTCCTTCCCAGCCCTGTTTGCAGCCTCTTCCTCTCGCCCAAGGGACAAGCCACATGAACTGCCTTGTGGTTTGGAAGGGGACCTGTGGTTCCCCTGGGCACACACTGCACCAGCTTTGCAGGAGGAAGGTCTCACAGCTCCACAGGGGCCACATGTCTCTTTTTAACAACACAGACCCAGGTTGAAGCCCCGCAGGTGTTGCCCACACACACGTAGGTGCCTGCAGCTCCATTCTGCTCTGCCCGGTCCCTGCACGGCTGAGCAGGAGCAGGGCTTTTCACTGCACAAAATAAATTAAGATCTACTTAGAGGATGCACACATAAATCTCCATTCAGAAACGGAAAGCAGCCCAAACCTCACAGACTTAATGGCAAAAGCTTGAGTGGAGGACAGAAAATGTTGCTCTTGCCACGTCGTGATTTCTTATGAAAAATGATTCCCTTGGAAAGCTACCGACCACATTTACCTGCTCACAGCTGTAAAACACCCAGTGACGCCTTGCATAAGCCAGCAATGTTAGCAGAGCAACATACTCTGGCTGTTTTTTCATGTGATAAATAGGTGGCAATAAAGACAAGCGTGCAAACAAGCAGCGAAACCTGCCAATGAACAACAAAACACAGCCTGGGAGCATTCCCCACTGCTTTGCCTCTGGTTGTCCTTTCTGTCTCCCCAGGGGCCTCACCCAAGCCCTGGCCAGCACCCAGTTCCCCCAGACCCCGTAGGCTGAGCCTGACCCGCAGTGTGCCAGCAGAGCAGCACCGAGCAGAGACAAGGACAAGAACCCCGGGAAAGCCAACAGCCAGCACAGCCCGGGCAGGAGCAAGGGGCTGCTGCCCACCCCTCATGGCAGCACGGTGCCCAAGGGACGAGGCTTCAGTGAGCTTTGCATAGAACTTTTTACTTAACTTTTCACCTTGATTATGCCCTCGTTCTTGAATTTAATGATGTAGCCATCAGATGCTATAAAACTGGCATTCCCTATTTTTTTGTTCTTTTTTTTTTTTTTTTTTTTTTGTAGAAATTTACCAAATATACAAGTGGAAACATAATATTACAGACCTACAATACCATAAATTGAGCAGGGACAAAAGTCTTTCACCCTAAACCTTCTGAGCACGAGCTCTTTCATTTATCACAGACTGTGTGTAGGTTAGAACGAACTCATAAGAGGTAAATCACAGCAAGCCTTGGTGAGAGAGGACAGTGAGATATTATGGTGATGTTTTGTTTGTCTTTGTGAGCGTGCTGCCGCCATACAATTTGTGTTCCCAGGGACATTGCCCACATTCCTGCTGCAGGTCCCAAGGGAGTTATCAGCTTCTGGAAGACATTGACTGGCCCCAAGGCACCACTGATCTCCTCTGTGCTGTAGGTGATGATGGAAGTTTTTTGTGGTGGTGGAAGCCACTCCATGGCATTGAAGTCCCCAGTGCTGGGAGGAGGAAGTGCAGCACCAAAGCGCATCTCAAACACTCAGTGCCAGGAGCACTCAAATGCCCCAGAAATGGTGCTCTCCGGGGGCATTTCTAGGGAAAGGCACATCCAAAGTGTAGGACAAAATTGCTGCAGAAATGGAAATATTGGTTCATAGCTATGAATAGGTAGGTCTGGTGGGAATATTCATTTCTTAAATATTCAGCCTGGGAAAGAGATTAAAGAAGTACTCCTATAGCTATTTACTCATTTGCAGAAAATCAGCATTATTTACTTAGGGGATAGGTCTAAGTTTTGTGTTTGCATAGCAGTTCTTGAAGGAATATCAGAGAACTCCAAACTAGATGGTCCATTTGGGGGATCTAGTTCTGAGGTCCCAGGTATAAGACAGATACGGACCACCAAAGGGCCACGGAGGTGATTAAAGATCTGGAGAGCTGGATGTACAAGGGGGAGGCTGAGAGACCTGGGATGTTCAGCCTGGAGAAGGCTCGGGGAGATGTGGTCAATGTGTAGAAATACCTGAATGAGGGAGTAAAGAACATTCTTCTGGGAGTTGTCCCAGCATAAGAAAAACTCAAATTGTGGTCAAACATAAGAAAAAAAATAATTCCTGTGAAAGTAGACAAACACAGGAACACATTGCCCAAAGAGCTTGTGGGTGTTCATCTGTGGAAATATTGAACACCCAAGAGGACGTGGTTGTGGGCAGAGTGCTCTGCCTGACCCTGCCTTGAGCAGGGCTCGAGCCAGGTCCTGCAGCCCCTTTGCACCCCAGCAGCAGCCCACCAGTGGCACAGCCAACACCACAGCTCAGACTTTCCTCCCGCGCGCAGGGAACAAACTGCTCACAAGCAATTAACAGAGTGGGAAAGAACATTAACAATTATTCTAGAAGTCCTTTTTGAATAACAAATAAACACAGAACATTCATAAACTGCTGACAAACAATTTATGGTCAAGAGACATAGCCAAATTCATTAAATAAAGTATACATTTTATTTTATTCCCCCCTCAGCTCTGTTAGAAATTATAACACAATATATATGCAGCCCTAGTCAGAGAATAAGGCTGAATTATAAATTTCTGTCAAAAATAAGTAAGAGAGTGTAAACATCCCCTGAGCAATCAACCAGTAGAAGTCCTCTGTAAATATATCAGTTGATTTTATAATTATAATGACAAACTTAATATAACAGTCTAATAGCAAACGCTTGCAATTAGCCACTTAAAAATAAGCCAAGAATCAATAATTAGGCATTGAGTTCAATTGACAAAATATTTCAATTACTATTGCTGCATTTGTTTCCTATTTATTCCATAAACTAAACATCTTGTTCATTTGTTTCTTTAATGAATGTTTGTTCTCAGTTTGCCAGAGGAAAAATGGAGAGAAAGCAAATTAATCCTGATCCATCTTTTGTCCTCACATCCCACCATTCCATTCCCACCAAGATGTTAACATCTGTATTTTTCTCTACAAGTTTAGGTATTTCCTTGATCTATTCTCTAACCTTCCAGAGATCTGTAAGTTTCAAACAGAGGTGGTACTTTTACATTTAAATAGCCTTCCATGTATTCTCCTTTCCATGAATTTACTTAATTTTTGAATCAAAGTAAACCCTCTGCGCCTGCTGCTTTTGCAGCAAGAATTTCCAGAGCTTAACTGCACACTGAGGCAGGAGGAGCTGCCCTCACTTGGTCTGGAGCCTCTTACATGCAGGTTTCATTTGGTGGCAGGAGATCTTACATTGGAAGAAACGGTGAAATTTATTCCCCATTCAGCTTCTACATATCAATTGGGATTCTACAGCCCTGTTTAGATTTCTGAGGAATGACTTTTCTCCAAAAAGTCATCCCTAACTTGGTGACCACTCGTTACTCATTAGTCTTAGCTTCCACCAAGGTGCCTGCTGGAGATGGTAGACTACCAAAAGTAGCTCCATGGATCTTTCCAATCCTTTTATACAACCAGCATCGTATCGGTCCCTTTTCAGTCCTCTGGTATTGGGGTAGTCTGGAGAACAAGACTACACCCTAGAGTGACAGTTCGTTATCTCATTCTTGATCTTGAGTGCATGTGGCTGATGTGATCTGTCCCTGGCAATCTTGCCATTCATCTCGTTATTTTTCTCTGTAACCTCCTCAAGCAATGCTTCAGTTCAATAGACATTTCCATTTAAAAGGGACTCGGAGGTGGAGACATCCTGAGCCTTATAGGATGCAGGCAGAAAACAATCCTTGCATAAAAGCACCCATCTCTGAGTGGTTTTGCACCTGGATTGTCAAAGATCCCAGAGAAAAACAAAGATTTTACTCTCCAAAGATTAGAGGTAGAAGAAAAAAATACTCTGCTCATTGTTCAGATAAAATATCTGATGATTGATTTTTTGTGACATGTGTATCCAGTTATGACCTCTGGTCCTAAACTCATGAAGGTAAATGTCATAACAGAGATCAGCTGTCATATATTTTTATGTACTTGGAGGCTAATGTGTCCACTGAAGAGTGTACATGGCAAGAATGTCTCATTTCTGAGGGTGCTTTATGTCAAGTGCTATTCCAGATGATCTCTTCGCAGCTCGGCTCCACGTCCTGCTGTTTCTTGGCAAGTACACACTGCCTGGGTCCTGCAGCCCCAATACGGACAGGCAGCAGGATGCTTATGCAAAGAATCCAAAGTGGCAACTCAGCAACTCATCCATCTCCTTAAAAACAACCCTGTTCTTTCCTAAGGTGCCACAATAATCACTAGAAATACATTTAAATCATCGGAAAGATTCAAAATATAAGGGTTTCTCCCCATAACATCCCACCACTGTTCCAAAGAGGAGAGACACCCTCAATTTCCAGAACAATTAATATTCAGTAAACTGGTAGTCTCGGGAATTCCCTTTCATATTTTGTATGACTCTTCATGGCACAGAGCCTGTAAGCCACCTCTGCGGGATGCAGGCTCTGCACCTATGCCAGATGTCCGGTGTGGATGCTCCTCCTGGGGAGCAGTTTTCAGTCTGCTCATGCTGCGAGTGTTAGCCACAGCCAGCAGTCTCCCTGCCCTAATTCTAAGAGAGTCGAAAGCTGGAGATGGAAAAGCACTTCCCCCCCACCCCCTCTTTTTTTTTTTTAATTATTATGTTATTTATTTATTTATTTTTCAAATGAAGGTGTTCATTCAGGCGTTCATCCTCCCATGCTTTCATTACCTGTTTGTGTTGGTTGTTGTTTTGTTTGTTTGTTTGTTTTTGTTTGTTTTGTTTGTTTGTTTGTTTGTTTCATTAAGCTTGCATTAACTCTTGGCAAATGTAAAATGTCTGACAAACTTTTACAGAGCCTGAGACACCCCAGTAGTCCCAGCTTTGGGGCAGGACTGATACACTCCTGGAGTCCCACCAGCCTCCCCCTCTGCAGGACATTTCCCAGAGGGAAAATTTCCCGATTCTCTTAGCAATGGAGCAGAGATCACACTGGGTTAATCTCAGCATTAAGGCCAGCTGCATTAATTAACCCAGCCTCTGTCATCTTCAGTATGTTTAGTGGGTTTACATAGCAAGGTGTTTTGGGTTTCTTTCCTTTATTCATTACTTCTTTTGCTTGATAGTAATAGGCAGTAAATCTTACTATCTCCCTATTCTGAGTCTGTTTTACCCATCACAATAATTGTTGAGCAATCTCCCCGTCCTTTTCTCAACCCTTGGGCCATTTTCATGGTATTTTCTCCCCCTTTCCATTTGAGGAGGGGCAGTGAGAGAGCAGCCATGGTGGAGCTCAGCTGCCCACCCAAGTAAAACCATCACAGTACGAAATCAAAGATTTTTTTAAAAGGCAATGTGTATTTTATAAAAAACAACATTCCAGAATATCACACGCAATGTGATTCTAACCAAAGGTTCTGGGCTGGGTTATTAAACTTGAAAGATTGGTAGTAAACTGGAGTCCCTCCACTGCCACAAATTGGGAGACAGAGGTGTAGCCATTGTGCCAACCCCAAAACTGGAATGGTCTTTCTGTACCGGAAACTTTCAGTACTTGTCCTTATCTACTGACCTGCCCCAGTAATCCTTTATTTTTCTTATCACCAAGACCTGTGGAGGTCCCCCTGCCCTGGACCCAAGTGGCCGGTTGTATTTGCAGGAAAGGTTTCTGATCGGCACTGCTATTTCTGATTGCCCTGGCATCCCTGCTGGGAAGTAATGACATTCATGGCATGGGGCAGATGAAATCATCATCAAGAGTTGACACCTTTTTACATCCTGCTATACAACAGGTGAAAGGAGAAGAGCAATAAATCATCCTGATGACCACCTCCTTCCAGCCAGACCTGCAGGGTTTGAAAGGGAAGCACTTGCCCCAACATCGCTGCAGAGAAATAGCTGCTGGCACAATGTGTGTGAAGGGAACAGTGTCTCGTCCACAGCAATTTGTCTTCAGTGCTCAAAACCCCTGTCATAAGCTACGGGATCTGCCAGGAAATTGCCCATGCCCTGTTCTCCCCCCCACAGCACTCATTCTGCCTTGTTCCTGCATCACAGATTAGGTTACAACAGGAACAATGTCAAAAACTGGCCAGAGGTTTTATTGCATCTTCCCGTGGCCTCACATGGCTTTTTTCTCCTGACACAGCTGGACGCAGCCCTGGTGATGGTCTTGGGGGGAGCCGAGATCCCCAAAGGGACAGCAGGGCCAGGCTGGCACCACATCCACCTCTCACATTACTGAGACCTCTTGGGACAAATTCATGGGTTAGTGGCAGACCCAAGCAGGGAACGTTTGTCATTTGGGCTGTAATGAAAGCACTTTAGTTAAAAAAAATAAAGCCGGCTTTAAAAAGAAGCATGAGATGGATTCATTCCAGGATTATTCAAATACCTTGCTTTGGGGGAATATACTTCACTTCTCTTTTAACTTTAATATCACATTAGAGACTGTTTCCCGGGATGGTGGATACTGTATTCTGCATACTTTATCGCCAGGCTCTGAGAGCTAGTGAAGTGTTTTGGATAATAGAAATGAATTATGTATCACACATTCATTGCCTACCAGACTGATTTGTTTACTAATAATTTAGTTTAAAGTACATTATTGTTTTACTACTCACACTCTGATTTACTTCCAAACAGTGACTGAGCAGATATCATTAAATTAGAATAATTTTTTAACTCTAAAAGTATATTGTTCACAATTTGCTCCTTAGCAAGGCAATTGGTCTGAACTGCATATATTTGTCTCTAGGGTTATGGGTCCAAAATGATCTTCAAGCTGATTATTTCCAGGATACCTCAAGATTTTCTTTTGTACCCAGGGTCCATTCCAGCCTTCCTGTTAATTAGCTCTTCAGCAAAGAACCTCAGCAGCAACAAGACGAGTCCCTCAGTAGAATAACCACAATAAGATCCTGCAGCAGAGGCTCCATGATGAGCTTTTCTCTATGGACTGACTCTCCTAATCCTGTAAAGAATATTATCTGCATCATTCCATATATCTGTGCATAGTTTTGCAGTGCAAAATGAGTTAAAGGTAGATCCTTTGGCAAATTTTGCAATGATCCTGTGTAACATTGTTGTGCTCATGAAATTCAGTAGCAGAATAACTCAAGCTTTGAAACCTTCCTCTCTAGTTAGAACTAAATGGAATAAATTTCATATGTTATAGCTGAAGAAACGTGGTAAAGTTTAGACTATGCTGCTAATAACTGCTGCATCTATTTGCAGAAATTTTCACTGCTAACTTTGTGGTGATACCATGAAGGCCAATACCTGATATGCCCTTATACATGAGCTTCATCTTCTGCAGAACCAAAGCTGTCATATGTGTTCCTAATACTTGCATGCCATTTGGAAACCTAGATAATAGGATGACCAAACTGTATTTTTGTTGTTGTTGTCATTGTTTTTTCCATTATAAGGCAGAGGAGATGGGAGAAGGGGGATGATGTGGTAACATTATTTAAAGATGGAGATGGCTGCTGCAAAGAGAGGCACCAATTGTTTTCTGTTTGAGGAAGATATGAATTCATGCATATAGAATGAAGTATGAAATATTCACTTTACTCATTTAGGGTTTTTATTTTTTATTTATTTTGTGGCTAGTAGAGCACTGGAGTAGATTGCCTCATGCAACTGCAATGACTCCATCACAGGAGGCTTTAAGAAGGGGCTGGGCCAGCAGCTATGGTGGGATGGGGCCGATTCTGCTGGGCTGGGGACAGCCTAGCTCGGCTCCAGACTTCCGCAGCCATTTCCCAAGCTTCTGCATTTATGGCTCGGGAGCACAGTGCTGCGACTATGGGGTGCACATCCATGACTTCATACATCTGGTTCTAAAAAGAAAGAGATGTATTCTGGATTGTTTATATGTTCAGTATTACATTTGGATAAACAGAACTTTGCTGGGAGGGGGTTGAGACTGATCTGCCACTGGGCATTCTCCACCTCCATCTCTTTTAACACAGCACGGAGACTTCAGACTGGTTTGGAGGAGAGGAAGGGTCATCTCTGTGCAGTCTGGACCACATTCATTCAAGATAAAATGAGGGTGCTTGTTCTAGAGGCAGGAAATTGCTACCTTCTCTTCATTTATTGCAAAGAACAAACTGAGGTTTTGCAAAACCTCAGAACTGGCTCTCCAGCAGGACAGCAGAACTGCTCACACATCCTCCAAAGTGAACATTGACACAAGATGTTAGTCTCCAAGAGTTTTAGTAGGCAATGTTTTGCTTATTTTCTTCCCTGTTCAGACTTAGAAAGGTTAACAGTGTCAGAGAAGAGGAAAACATCCTGACATTGCTCTCAGGAATAAGAACTGGGAAAAAATTGCACAGCTTACAGGATGAGAAAGAAATTAAATTGCAGCATACAAAAACCCAATATCCCAGCTGCAGGCGCATCCACTAGGTGAAACCAATCTAATTTGTTGGTCTCTTTATTCCCAAAGCCTCCTGAGACCTTGGAGTGAAAGAAAGCAGCTACCCGGAGAGAAAAGAAAGTTTCCAGCCCAGGGGAGCAAAGGGGATGTCACATTTATTTAAAAAGTGAGAGGGAACAGAGAGAAAGAAGCCAGTCTTGGGTGCCTTCAAGCACTGCCAAGCAGATCCTGAAAGATAAGCCTGTGTTGTCAGAGCTTCAGCTTTTCTGAAACAGTTCTGATAACATTGATTGAGGAGCTGTGCACGACAGCAGTGGTTTGAAAGCCTTGGAGCAATCGTTGATCCAAGCGTAGAGCAAGAGATAGAACAGCAGTTCCCAGCATATCGCTTACAGCAAACACAGGCCTTGAGAGACCTTCCTGCTTTGCTACAGGCACCTGCAGAGGAGAAACCTGCAGCCCAGCTAACACAGAGCACAAAAGACTGTGTTGCTCTTAGAAATATAGAGGGCAAAGGGGAGCAAATGCATTGCTTGGGGGAATAAGGTGGGCAGGAGGGAGCAGCCTGAAGGAGGAGGAGGAAGGTCACCGGGTACCTGAAAGGTACGGCTGTCCATGGGCCAGCTTTTGTGGAAAGACACTGAGATCAAAATGCTGTAGGATATGAAAATTATTTCCTTAACACACGGAGAAAACAGGCTTCCCATATATCACAGAGAAAGAGGGCTGGCTAGACATGTGCAATTGGCAAGTTCTCATAAACTCTTATCCTCCTGGGAACTGTCATGAATATTCCCTCCACGCAAAGGAAAGGATTCATTCATGGTCTGCCCTGCAGACGCACAATTTCATATGACAAACTGCTCAGCTTTCTCGGAACAGTCAAAGCTTCAACAAGATTATTCAACAGCTTTAGTCACTGTCCTTTGACGCAAAGCTCTACCTTTGATGCACTGATGGTTGGACATGAATCACACCATCATGTGTGCTTGGTCCCCAGCCCAAGCTCCTGCTCGAACCACAGCCAGCTAGAGCAGCCTGTTCCAAACCTTGCCCAGCTGAGTTGAGTTTTGATTGTCTCACAGCATCTCTGCAGCCCTGACCTAGTGCATGACCACTGTCAGGGTGATTTTTTTTTTCTTTCTATCCAATGGGGACTTTCCTTTTTCCAATGTGTTGGCTCTCAGCCTCCCACCATGGGAAGAGCACTCACAGCACCCTCCCCTTGGGCAGCTGCAGACAGCAGGGAGGTCTCTACTTCACCTTCTCTTCTCGGGGCTGAACAGACCCACCTCCCTTAATCTCTCCTCACACTGCTGGACTCACAGGACTTGCACTGGGAGCCCCAGACTGGGTTGAGCACTGCAGGTGGGATCTCACCAATGCAAAACAGAGCAAGGATCCCTTTCCTCACCGTGCTGGCTGCACTCCTGCTAGGAGGGCTTTGGGGGGACATGGTGTTGATTCACGCTCACCACCAGCAGCCCCAGAAGCATTTTTTTCCAAAGCTGCCTACCGTGTCCGGCTGCATTGGGTTATTCCCTCCCAGATCAGGATTTTACTTCTGCCTTTGTTGAACTTCATAAGGTTCTCACCAGCCCATTTCTGCAGCCCTCTCCTCCAGCCTACAAATTGTCCCCCCCAAATTATGGGGAAGGTACTCCAAAGTCTGTGCTATGAAGGAGAGAAATTTCATTCTGCAGTGGCTACAAGAACCTTGGTATGCTTCCATGCAATTTAAAACATAAATTAAAAAATATATATTTTTAATTGAAATGTAGTGGAGTCTGTGTTTTGTGCTTCAAACTTTGCATTAAACAAACTAAAATTTCTGTTGGCTGACCTATTCACATGCCTAAATCTCTCTTTCCTCATTCATATTAGAGGTGGTAGAATTAACACATTACTCAGTGATTTAGTCCTTCCATCCATGATCCAAAACCATTTTCTGCAAATGTATTCATTGCTTCCTCATGTTTGTTGACTTGTTATGCGAAGGACATCCAGCCTGTACAGAGTATCTGGGAATACTTTGCTTTGTTTGCAAAATCTTATCCATGGAGGGAGGTCACTGGAGTCTCAAAGTATTGTTTCCACCACCCAAATCTTTCTAAATGAAGGATTAGTGAATTACTAATGCAGATACTTAATACCAAGTGATGGCTACAGAATACTGAATAGTAAGTAGAAAATCCTACCTCCAGTTCAAGAAGTCCTAGTTGCCACAGAGATACAATTATTCAGGTTTTTTGGGGGTTGAAGGAGAGCTTGCTTCCTAAAGGCTGGTGGAAGTGAGCATCCAGAATTCCCCTGAATGTCCATGGCAAATGGCTAAGGAGTGTGGGACTGCACAGAAACCCACATCAAATGGGAAATTTTCAAGAAGATGTTTTCTTTTCATGAAGAGCCTTTCTTAAAACGCTTGTTATTCAGGTGGAGTTTGCATTGCATCCAATTGGAAGATCAAATTCTGTTTCACACACAGTTTGTGGGTACTCTAGGAATAACTTTGAGGAGTGTCTAAGGGTTACCTGAGAGCAGAGGGGTGTAGAATTGCAGCTACGTTATTCAGGACAGCACTGAGACGTGCCCTGAGTGAAATCCCACCCTGACATGAATCCATGGTGCAGCTGAGCACTTGCTGTCTACGTGCCTGCATGCAGGGAGCATTGGCAGGGCTGAACTTGGTCTTTCTGTGTCCTCTGGGTGCTGCAGATCAGCCTTCCTGACACCCCCTGGGGAGCAAGGACCCTGTCCCGATCCGCTCCCCCAGAGAACATCCACCTCTGGCAGCAAGGTCCTGGAGACCTACGCACCTGCAGCCCTGCCCACCAGCTAAAGAAATCCCAATCAATATTCCCCATTAGAGAGCTACTGAAGTGGAAGCAATTTGGCCATGAGTAGTTGCTGGAGGTCTGTTCTTCTTCCTGCTTCTGTCTGCTTAGGGTGAAAGATTTACAGCATTTTGGAGAGACAGGGTTATCCTTCACAAGAGGGGAACATTGACAAGCCAGGCCTTTTTGTCTTCATTCCACTCCTGAAATCCCTCTTGATTCATTACAGTTTGTCCTTCTCATTGGTGTAATGAAAAATAAATGTTTATGTTGATATATAAAGATAGCAACATTGATTTTCTTTTCTGCAGTAGATTTGATTACTATCAAGCTTCCAAAGCCTTTCTGAGGTCTTTTTTTTTATTTTATTGCAACACCTTTTCAAGCTCACAGCTTTTCCTAATTGTATTTTCTGCTGAGAGAAGCACGCGGAAGAATTTGAAAAGGATGCAGGTGAGGTCTCAGAGGGGCCATTTCAATGCCTGAAAATGTTGAGATGGTCTGATTTTACAAAGACTGTACTTTGCAAATTATATATATTTGCAAAAACTTGAGATGAAATTATAAACATAACACTGCAAGCAGTTTTTTCACCTTTGTTATTACTTCCTCTAGATTTTTGTCTCATTTTAGATCCCCAGGGTTCTGGAGGCTTGCCAGTATTTTGACACTATTCATATTCCAATTTCAGTGTATGATACCTTCAGTATGGTTGTACGAATGAATGTGCAGGTATGGTTAAAATGTACAAGTGCCTTAAATATGTTCAAAAACAAGGACAGCTTTAATGTTTAGATAACATGTTTGTATCATTGTGTTAAATCTGTGTTAATCATGAACCTGAAAAATAATCTCTGGATTAGAAATCTTTGTGAAAAATGAAGAATTTGGTATACACAAGCAAACCTCATGCCTTGGTCTAACTCTCACTTTTATATGCCCTATTCTGGACTGTAGAATGGGGAAAAAAGCAAAGGCTGAGGTTGTACTATTGCAAATCCTCAAGATGCAAAGGCGTTAGAAAACTTAATAGTGTTCATGGTACTCCAGAGTAAGACATGGAAATCACCCAGAGGCCAATGGGACAATCTCTTGCCCAGCTCTTGCACTGCTCTGTCCCAGGTGCTAAGCTGGTCCTAGAGCAAACACTTCCTTGTTAAGCTGCTTAGAGTTACTGAATTACTTAGACAGAATGTTAATTATTATAGGATCCATGAAAAGGTTTGTTGATTTGTTCTCTTCTTCTTCACAAACGGTGTTCTCCAATTAATCTTAGCTTTGTTGCGAATGCAGGAAAGATTCTTCCTAACTACCAAAGAAATTGATTTTTCAGGTTTCGGTGTGTTTATGTTCAGCACAACTTCACTATTTCCTTGTTTGCTAAAGAAAGGGATACAGATAAAATTAGAGCAGGCTTTCCCCTGGGGGTGATCACTTAGTGGCTTAAACTTCAGCTTCCCGACAGTGCCTGGAACTACACATTTCAATAAGGCTTGATTCAAAATGTTTAAGGGAAGTGGATTAAACTCAAGTGTTTTCTTCATGAGCTTTCTGGAAAGATCCTGAGTGGGCCAGTAGAGGGATATTAGATGTGCACAGACACGGGTCTGAAGGCCAGAGGTCTCCCTAAGGTCTCCTCTAACTACACGTGGCCACATGCCATTGCCATGGGCTGGGTGGCCAGTCCCTCACTTCTTTCTCTCTGTTAGTGAAGACATTAAGTATGATTCATCAGCCTACATATGTTCACAATCCCAGTTGTTCGGATCTAAGAAACACAAGAAACTGACGTGACCCTGAGCCTTCGCACACACCCTGCAAGTCCAGGAGCAGCACAGAGCTGGATCTTAAGGAAAGCCAGTGCTGATGTCCCTGTGCTGCAGATCTGTTGGGCTGCAAGCCTGCGAGGAACTGAACTGCTCGTGGTCATACAGACTTCAGCAGTTACATGTGGGTCTGCAGGCAGAAATTTTAGCACTTCGGGGAGATAAATGATCATGTTTCCTTATGCACCCCTAAGACCTATTGGGGGAAGTGATGGTCTAGTATTCCAGCTCCAGAGTGGCAAACACCTGCATGCCTTCACAAATCTAATGCTAAGCAAATGTGCACATCTTCACTTTTTTCCTTAGTTTCATCCAGGATGCATCTGAATCCTAGATGAAAACTCATTCAGCATTAAACATTTTGTTAGCTGGATTAGCCTGAGGGGATGCTCATAATTACAGTGTTGTTAGGGCTGCTTTTCATTTTAAACCACTCTGTTAAAGATGCTTCCACATACAGAGTCCTGTAATTTTCCTAGTAGTGGGCTGGGTGTAAACTCCTTGCTAAGCTGATAGATGTCTTTTTCTATAAAGTCAATTACTGGCAGAAAATCCACTAATACAAAGGGCATAATGCAATTATTTGGAATTGATTTCTTATAGGCATATGAATAGACATTTGGACAAGTTCAAGTTTGCTGAGAGAGTTTATAGTAATAAGTGTCACATTTTACATTAGCTTTCATCCCAGGGGACTTCAAAGCACTTTACAAAACCTGAACTTGCATCTCTAAAGAGAAAGCATGGCCCAATGCCCACTTGTCTTTTGCTCAGAACATCTGCATTTGATTCTCTCTTTCACCACAGCCTTCTGGCATAACCCATAGCAAGTCTTCAAACTCCTGCTAGAAAATTAAAAAAAAAAAAAAAAAAAAAAAAAATGCATGTTCCTCCTGTGGGACAGCCAAAGGAGAGACAGCGTAATGACTGGCAAGGATAAGAAGGTGCAAAGCAGTGTGGAACAAGTCCACTTCGACCAAGATGAGCCCTTAGGATGAGAGGGTGCCAGAGGATGCACTCAATCCTATTTGCATGCCTAAAATGGTGCAGATGACCCACTGCCACAGGGTGCCTACTTCTCTCCATGGACTTTAAAAGGGATCTAAAGCTGAAGAGCACGACTTTAGCTTGCAACTTATTGCTATCTAAAGTTAACGGAATCCTCCTCAATATGCCATGGAAGTCCCAGCAGTTGATTTAAAGCTATGGGCACTTAGACTTTTAAGAGCAAAATGCAGGGGGTGATAATGATAGTAACAACAGTGATGATAATGAGCTGTGAATGTTTTCAGGAGGACATAGGCACCTCCCAGAGTGTCATAGAGGGAAGCAAAATCGTGACAGCCAAGCACCAGCTGTGGCTCAGAGGCACTCACTGATGGCTAAAATATGGCTCCTTCTCAGTGGTTCATTAACAGCTCTTGGTGCTTTTATGAGAAACTTTATTTGATCATTTTGCAAAGCTCCAAAGTTAAGCAAAGGCAAAACCTTCACAAGGAAACGGGAATGACGTACTGCAAGAAGCTTTAATGAGGTTGCCAGTGTTATTGCTGGCCTTTCCTGTCCAATGCAACCTAAAGCTGGCAGAGATTTCATTAAAAGTCAAAAGCTGAGGCACTAAAGTAAAATTGAGGCATGTATTCCCTATACAATAAATATATTCAGCATGTCTGGAAGGAACAAGAAGGAGTCATATTTTTATTTATTTTCTCATCGGACTCTAAAATCAGCTTCACATAAACTAGGAAGAAAGGCATTGCGCTGAGATAAGTCCATTCCTCATCTAGTGTCCCCAGCATCTGGCATTCTGGAACAGTCTTTTTTTCTTTTTTTTAATCAAAGTTGCTGTGGACATAAAATAAACCAACCCCTCTAAATTTATTTTTGCATCAGTTTATACCATTGGAAGAATAGATTTTGCTGCCTAAGTAAGCTGGATAATAACAAATAGACTAGATAATTGTACCATTAAACATACCGCCTTGTAAGAATGAGGATGTACTCCCTTAATATTCAAAAAGTTTAAAATTTGTTTTAAAGTTACCTGGGGATTTTTACAATATTTACCATGAAGCACCACAGAAGCCTGTCTAATGAAGTACCAGACGTAACTGAAGTTATTGTAATTATGCCACTTCAAAAAAAAAAAAAAAAAAAAAAAAAAAAAAAAAAACATGAAAAAATATGCATTATAGAGAAACATTGACAGATTAAATAGATTCCATGATAGGAACCAGGAAATTGCTCAATTAAAGCATGTGTGTATTACAACATTAGGCAATTATTAAATTAACAGATGGCAGAGCTCTGAAAATGGATCCTAGCAGCATTCAAGTGATAAAGGGAAAGTCGTATGATATGCAGGCATGAGTCTGAATACCACTCTGAATCACTGGCACGTGGGAATTCAGGGGATGAAACTGGTAGCAATAACAGAGTAACTCACGTGGTGAGGAAGAATCTGTGCACTTGTCTCATTCCCCTGGTAAATAACAAATTAGTCCCCAAAAGGTGAGCTGCCTTGTTCCACAACTTACAGAAAAACTGCTAGAGGACAAAAATGTAGAAAGGTAGAAAGGCTAACTCACAGCATAGGGTAAGAAACTATCCTTTTACCCAGGATCTCAGAGTCTGGGGTTGCTCACTGGAGATGCAGGAAGCCCAGACCCACTTCCCTCCTGCCCTGCAGGGGTCCAGGCCACACTCTGCACCTCCACAACAACCTGCTCCACAGCAGCGTAGCAGTGAGCACTTTGCATCTTTCTCCCCTCGCTTAAGGGATTAAATTTCACTGGAGCAAAGACTGAGTGCTTCTTAACCAGCACATGCTCTGTGTGGCTCTGGAAATCTGAGCAGTACAATAACCTTGATAAGAGTGGGTGGATTGAACCCTTCTGGGACAGGGTGATTGGAAGAGCCCTGTGACACATGAAACACTTCACATCCCTGGCATGGGAACATGGAAGAGAATAAATTTGATTTTTCCTCCTGTGTTGGCTTCCAGGAGATGGGTTCTGCTGGGGCTGAGGGCCCCTCACTCCTTGCCGCTGGCATTTTTCTTAGCTGCAAGGATTTTTTTCAATTAAATACAACAGTAAAACCTTGGGAAAGACTCATTAGCCTAGAGGCAGGAGCAGTCACTTGGGTAGTTGTTTTACTTCAGGGAGCATTTAATTGTTTATAGAAAGCTTCACGGTGTTGAAAACTGAGTTTTACCACACAGGATTTCTCGGCCTGGCAGTGGTCAGAGCACCTTCCTGGGCAGTTGACTGATCCCTTAAATCCCCTCAAGTAAAGAGAAAATTCAGATGTCAGCTTCTAAACCAGGCCTTCATTTTCATCATGAAAAGGGAAACTGCATCAAACCACGTGCAATGCCTAAGATTTGCAATTTGTGGAAGATGGAGAGTGTAGTTTTGCTTCAGCTCTCCAAAGCCCAACAACTAAATATTTTGTTTGTTTGTTTGGCTGTCACATGCAAAAATGTATCAATCATTCACAGCATTTTAGCAATTACCCCCTTTTCAGATTTAATTTATCTAAATTGGAACCCTGGAGTAAAAGCAAATCCAAGATAGCTATTTTATTATTCTGGCCCTCTTAGCACCTCATAATTTCTAACACAATAAAGTAAAAGTGAGATTTCCCATTTCTGCAACAGTATTTTCACTGCTGGCAAGGTCAGGTCTGCACGCATTAGTTCCCTGGATGACAATGGGGAACATGTCATTTATTTCTAGTAATCAATTATTTTTAAGAATTAAATAGATGACAAGTGGCTGATGGATTTAGTTCTGTCTCACCCACAGATTGCAGGTACAAAGTCAAAAACTGGCAGATGTTCATCAAAAATCTCAGAAGTGCCCTGGAAAGGTGTTTTAACATTCAGAGGTGTTTTACACAGGTACATGTATGTGTGAATTCAGATGTATTTGATAAGCACAAGGAGAAACATCTTTGTAGGCACAATAATCTGCTCCTTGACAGCAAGTAGAGCTGAGCTGGAACATACCACAAACTGTGGAAGAAAACTCTCTAAAACTGCTGTTGAGAATTAGAGCATAGACCCAAATAAATAAATAAAAAACTTTTTTGGCTTATATTTTCTGATTTATGGTCAAACCATAGCTTGGCTTAAAATTCAGGATTGTTTCATTCTCCCAAACACTGACCGAGGATATTATTACCTGTAGGAAACCACCAAAAATCACTTTGATGATTCAAGAGCCAAGGTTCTGCTTTCAGCAGCGATCTAGAAACCAAGGGCCCAGTTGTCAAGTGCATTTTGGGGTTCAGAGATGCACATGGATTCAGGTCAGCCTGATGCATAGCAGTCAGCAGAAAGAATGATCTTTTAATCCAGACACAAGAGGTCTGCAAGAGCACAAGCACTGGGCAGCGGTTGCCACCCATGCTCCGAGAGCTGTGCGTGGGAGCATAAGCACGAGGAGACTGCCAGCAATCCAGAAAGTCTGTAAGAAGTGACTTAGAAAATGATCTTCATCCACACCACAGTGCAGTTCACAGCACTGACACACGCAAAGCGTCTGCCTCTCCATCCAAAGCAGAAGCAGGATCCACAGGTTGAAATTTGAAAACTTCTGGTCTGACCTATTTGGAAGACTAATATTGCAGGGAGAAGGGCAAAACAACTGTAATGATCCCGGTCTCCAAAGAAATCATTTATGCTTACAGAGAAAGTAAAAATTGAATTGAGCATTATGAAAAATTCTCTGTGTAGCTGAAACTATAACCTGGATAATTCATTTAGGCTAAATATATGGTTGTAATTGAAAATCCAAATAAGGTATGCATATGCATTGATCCATATGATTTAAATCAAGCCATAAAATATCAACATTATCCAGCAAAAGCTGCCGAAGAAATGGTAGCCAAGCAGAGTATGAAATTCCAGGGAGACCACTGCACTGGCTGGGAGAAGCACTTAATTGATTTTGACAAAAAAAAAAAAAACTATTTGCTGTTTAATTGATTCCTACTCTAAATTCACAGCGCTTTCACAGCTAGCAGAGAGAAGCAGCAGCATAAGTGATTACCCATACCAAATTACAGCTGGTGGGGTCCAGCATACTGCAGGTTCTGGTTATTCACTATGCACCAAATTGCCACTGTAGATTTTCAAAGAAACACTACAATCTACTCACATACACAGACAAATCTCTCACCGATGAGTTACAGGGTAACTGAAAGCTATTCAGAGCACCAAAAAGACCGTAGGAAAAGCAAAAACAGTGAGGAACCTCACTTTGTTCTTGGTGTTCATGCACCTCTCTAGGCCAGTGGGAGCTGCATTTACTGGGTTGCAGGGAGCGGGCGGGACTGCTCCAACAGCCCCACATCCTCCTGGTGCTGGGGGCCCAGAGCTGGACGCAGGGCTCCAGGTGGGGCTTCAGGAGGGCAGAGCAGAGGGACACGATCCCCTCCTCCCCTGCTGCCCACCCCAGGATGCAGTTGCCCTTCTGGGCTGCATGCACGCACTGCTTGGCTCACGTTGAGCTTTTTGTCCACCAGAACCCCCAAGTCCTCCTCTGCAGGGCTGCTCTCAGTGAGTTCTTCTCCCACTCTGTGCTCATGTCTGGGATGACCCCGGCCCAGGTGCAGCACCTTGCACTTGGACTTGTTGAACCTCATTAGGTTCACGTGGGCCCACTTCTCCAGCCTATGCAGGACCCTCTGGATGCCCTCCCTTCCTTCTGGTGTATTGACTGCCAGCTTGGTGTCATCTTCAAACTTGCTGAAGGTGCACTCGATCCCACTGTCTGTGACATTGATGAAGATATTAAACAGTGCTGGTCCCAGGACAGACCCCTGAGGGCACTGCTTGTCACCAGCCTCCACCTAGACACAGAGCCACTGAGCACCACGCTCTGGGTGTGACCTTCAGGCCAATTCCTTATCCACCGAATGGCCCACCCATCAAATCCATCTCTCTCCAATTTGGAGATGAGGATGTCAAGTGGGACTGTGTTAAATGCCTTGCAGGA
Organism: Anas acuta; assembly: GCF_963932015.1. Taxonomy (NCBI): domain Eukaryota; kingdom Metazoa; phylum Chordata; class Aves; order Anseriformes; family Anatidae; genus Anas; species Anas acuta. The sequence continues at coordinate 3,530,306 of NC_088994.1, forward strand.
GTCCAGGTAGATGACATCGGTTGGTTTTCCTCTGTCAACTGCTCCAGTCACTCCACCATAGAAAGCCACCAGTTGGGCAGGCATGATTTGCCCTTGGTGAAGCCGTGCTGGCTGTCTCGGATCATCTCCTTGTGTGCATGTGCCTTGACATTCGTGCTTGCTCAAGATGCATCATTCAAGATGCTCACAGCCCTGTGGGATCCCCTTGAATTTCCTACCACAGGTAAGACTGTGGTGAGCACCTGAGTAGAAAAGGAGCCTCTGAACCAGGTCAAGCAGAGATAGAGCCTGGGGATTTCATTCCTGCTTCCAACAGAGCAACCTCCAGAATCAACTGGTCTGCAATCGAATGAGAAAGAGTAAAGAGAAGCACAGCTTGTGACTGCTCTTCCCAGATGCATTTCCTGCAGTATTCTTCACACATTTCAGAGAAAGAGAGAATGGAAAAATGAAACTGTTAGGAGAACTCTTTTCTTATACTGACCTCTGGATGTCAGTGTAAGAGTTTCCCAAGGAAAGGAGCTAAGAGAGGCTTGGCTTCATTAAGGGGGATAACCAGAGGAAAGACTAAACTCCTCCACCTCCCTGCAATGCTGTGGGTGTGGATGGATGCTGTGGTCCCAAGGAGGATCAAAGGACACCAGTTAGGGCACCTACTGCCATGAACAACATTGTGTGAAGTGTATTGTACCCAAAATAAGAACAAGGAAAAAGATGGACACAATGCTTGCACCATGCATACCAGCCTGTCCCAGCTCCCAGTGTTCCCTAGAGAGGAGGAACGGCCCAGCCCCACTCCACCATTTGCATTTTCCTCCATCTATGAGGAGCTCTCTTTTCAGAGCTCTTAACACCAGCCAGCTCATCCCAGCCATTGCCTGCCAGTGGGCTGCTGCATCTAAACCCCTAATTAGGGTGAAGAAACAAACTCAGAGATTTCCTGTAACAGCTGCATAGTGCCTCCTGAAATCACTGAGAAATTGCAGCAATCAGTGTCCCTGCAAGGCCAGGAGTCATCCAAAATCAGTGGTTTCATTTTCTCACTCAGGTATCTCCCCTCCATCCCTTCACATAACATCCAAACAGAGGAAGGACAAAAAAATATATATAAATAAAAATGAAAGCACCTTTCTGGTTTCTCTCCGCACTGAGTTGTTGCGGTGAGGCGGTGCCAACAGTTTCTGTATTATGTGCATGTCTTTGATACCGTGGGCAGCAAGGATCTGGTGTTTGAAAGCAACGGGCTTGGAAACCCCCAGTGGAAGTCACTGAAGATGACAATAAGCCCTGGATGCTCATTTGCCACTGCTCCAGTAGCACATTGCACTCAGAAACAAGGCAGATCCACAGAATGGCTGCATACCCCATTTCACCAACTTTCCTGCCCACTCCCTCCAGATTCCCATTTGTTTGTCTCCAGTCAGGGCTTCCAACACTTTGGCCTAAACACCAGTGCTGGAGATCCTCTGGGAACCCTCAGGTTGTTATATTCTGCTCATCCTTCAACGCCTTGCCAATCACACTGGAAAATGTTATTTCAGGTGTTGCTGCTGCCACGGTGTTCGGACAATGTGTTAGAGATTAACCAACAGCAGGAATTGTCAGGGCCTTTTTATGCGTGGGTGGGAAAGGAAAAAATAAATTACAAAATTAAAAGAATAAAAGAATAAAATCAAACTTAACTGCAGGGCGCCCTGGAGCAGCACCTGTGAGAGGGGAGTTCGTACCAGGTGGGGAGAGCTGTGGGGTCTGTCAGATGCAGTGGCCGTGCTCCTTCCCAGGACAGACAGAGAGCTCAGCCAGGAGGCTGGTGTCACTGAGAACATAGCACCGTCAGGCTTTGCAGAAAAACCTCACAACCTTTCCAGTTGATGGCATGTCTGCAATAAGGGGAGAGCCCATCCAAAATCCAGCATGTGCAAAAACAGAGGTGGGACTGCTTTAGCTGAGAGATCAGCCATCACGTCACTTTTGGGAGGATGAGGTCCTGCAGACATCCCCGTAGCCCAGCACCTCACTGCTGTTACCGCTGGCTCTGAGAGCAAACGCCCAGGCAGTGGCCTGGAGCTGGAGGATACAGCAGGTACCAGCATCCAGATTTGGGGACAGCCTTAAAAGTGGTGGCTTCCCTTCACCACACCAACATCTGACCTCTCCCCTGTCCCAGGGCACATAAACTGCATGTAAAAGGCAAATAGATTAAAATAAAAATAAAAATAAAGAAATAAATAAGACAAGAATTAAAATGGGTCACAGAATCACAGAATTGTAGGGATTGGAAGGGACCTCCAGAGATCATCAGGCCCACAGGCCCTGTGGATCAAAACTGCAATGATCATTACCCAGACCAGTGCCTTTGTGCTTCAGGCCATCCACGCTCATCGCTCAATACCACGAGCTTCTTCCCAGTGCATGGCTGGAAGGTCCAGCTACCAGCAGCACCGCAGGAGAACAGGGCACAGGGACACAGCGCGTAAAGGCAAACAAGACCCTACGGGGCGGGCAGAAAGCCCAGCATGGCGGCTTTCCTAATGCTGCATCCCTCACCCACCAGCAGCAATGAACATGAGAAGGTGCAGCTGGAAGCAACGTCTCTGCTTGTGTGCTCTGCAGGTGAGGACTCTGCTGAGCTGACCCAGCTTTGTGCTGGGTTTCCCCAGCCCATCTCACAGGAGGCAGAGCTGATGCTGCAGCAGGGATGTTGCTGCAACACTGGAAACAGAAGTGTTTTGTTTCAGTGTTTTCCCAGCAAAAGCAGCTGATCAGGCAACATTTCCTTTACTGTTTTCTAGACTTTGATGTTAACAACTGTAACTGAGCGTTCAGAGCCCTGATGCTCCCCCAGAGACAATGAAACCGAATTTCAAAGGGGAGCAGCATGCTCACAAGAAGCATCAGGGGAGCTTCAGCCTCTCTCGGGTTTCCAGATTGTGTCCATTACCCGCAAAGCAGCACTCAAATTGCACGGGGATGCTGACACTGGCATGGGGCTGTGCTTTGCTGAAGCTCTGGGGGAGTGCAGAAGGGATGCCATTACAGGAATCAGTCAGATCCCACTGTTTCCTGCACCTAAAAGCTGAAAACCTTTAAAAACCTCACTATGATATAAAACCAGCTTACCTTAAGTACAACACAGCCTGACAGCAAGGTGAAGCTTTAAACAAGCAACAGGGGGTAAATAATCAGTATTTTGTATATTAACTTACTGTCCTTCCTCCCAGCACTGCAGCCGTTATAGGGGCCAGGGCCCAGGAGCACAGGTCGTTCAGCTCCACTGCCTTCTGAGGAAAGCATTGTAAGATGCAAATCTAAGGGTTTGGGCCAAAGGACAAAATGATTATTGGTGGCAACTTCTGAAAAGAACCATCCACATGGCACTGTGGTAGTTATAGCATACAAACAGGTCGTGTGGATTTTTCCCAGGCTGGTGTTCAGGAGCCAGCCAAACCGTGGGCTTTTCCCTGGTGCTACTTCCTCATGGGAAGTTGCTAGGCATGTTGATTTTGCAATCAATCAACCAAAAAAAAAAAAAAATCTTATATTGAAATTTATTTTCTCTGCTCTGATTTTTTTCCCCACATAGGTACTCTGGTGAATGGGATTCTTAATAGAAAACAGAAATGGCCAGTTGAACCAAGAGGGAATGAATGCACCCTCTGTCCTTTGCTCCCTTTATTCAGTAGGGTTTGCTGCAGTCTCTCTTCTGAGCCAAGCTCTTCCCAGCACTATTGACAACAGAGAGCCTGGAAAACCCTCCGCCAGGATCTGCAGAACCAACAGGCTTGAAAGCAACACACGCTGCGTGCAGGGCTCTCTCTTTCTTTTGTGCTGTTTCATTCCACAACTTTTAAACCTGAGATGTGGAAATACACCAAAGCTTCCTATCTGCGTTCAAGACCCTCTTGTTGTGGCTGTAAATCAGAACCAAGATAAGGAAAACTCCTGAAAGTCTGAGACTGGCAACATAAGAGTGAAAAGGAAGTGCAAAAGCCTTCCTGGAGGCTGCAGCTGCTGCGGCTCATTTGCCCTCCTCTACTCATTGCTCAGCCTGATGGTGAGAATTCAGGGATCCAGTAGAGAACCAACAGCCACAGCGCTGCACAGGCTGCATGTCATGCCCCCACTTGCCAAGGATCAATGAGGGAGTGCGACTTGTGCAACAGCAGACATTAGGAACAAAAATATCTAAAAAAAAATAAAATTGCTTTCCTCTATTCCACAAAATGGCAGGTGTTTCCAATCAGTTTCTTACAGGGTAAACACTGCACTTGGCTTGTAATTTGTTTGGTAAACCTTACATTTGCAGCTGTAATTACCCCATCAAGGCAGCTAAATGATGATGACATTTAAAGTGACCTTCAGCTTGCAGCTGCGATAACCATCCTGCGGGAGAGGTGTATCGGGGAGGCAGCATGCTGCTCCCTGGGTGAGATTTGCCTGCGAATGGGCCAGCCAGATGTTCCTCCAAAACCAGAGAGCTGTTTTAGCAAGCACAGCTTGTACAAGGCTGAATAATTTGATTTCTCTGCCGGGGGAAGGACCACCACAAGCTGCACGCAGCTGGTTGTTTCGTCAATGGGAGAGCTCGGGATATTCTTCCTCCTAGGGAAAAACAGCTCCTGCAAAACCACGGTGTGCAAGGGCAACTCCTTGCAGGATGCTTCATGTATGAGTGGTTACAGGCACTGAATATCTCAGTGCCTCCCACAGAGTGGAATGCTCCTGACCAAGCCTTTCAGTCATCCAGCAGGTCGCAGATCTTGCCCAAATCCTGCCCAAACTGAATCCCCCCATAAAGCACTCCTGCTTTTCTGCTCCAAATGTTGAGATGCTCAGTCTATCCCTCCTTCTCCACGCACGTTGGATTACCACTATTAATTCTGATTCACTATTTTACACCCAGCCTCTTCCCTGCTCTCCAGTTTCCCCCAGCACTCCCTGCCTTCCAGCTCTCTCACCCCTCTCATTTTCCCATTCCACATCTTCCCAGACTTAGCCTGAAACCCCTCCACAGTGTTTCATGCCCTCACTTAGCTTTCCCAAATAATCACCTCCAACAAGCCCTGTGTCCTCCCTCCCAGGGAGGCAGGTCAAGCACACAGGCTGAGCAAGCCACAGCAGACAGCAGCCCTGCCTGCTGCAGATCCCATCCCCATGCAGCCAGCCCTACCAGAACAACAGGACCCACAAGCAGCTGTAAGGACCCTTACTGAGCTTACTTATCCTGAACTGCAAATTTGCTAAACTCTAGAAGCATCTCTGCGGCCCCAACTCTATCCTCAGCCCTCCCAGGGCACCCAGCTCATTGATGAAATGTTATTTTGGAGCAACAAACTCAGTTTGGTCCTGTATGCCAAAATCCCTTGCCCTCCTCAGGAGCTGCAAAGTTGGGTAAGAGCAATCAATTGAAGGAATCTGCAACAAAAAGGCAGTTAAGACTTGCAGAGGTGCCCATGGGAGCATATGGGGAGAGATGGGAAGGAATGCACTGGCCTGTACCAAGTTTATAAAGCAAGCTTAACACAAACAGACAAAAAGAAAGTATCAGTACTGAGGATGGCATAAAATCCAACTGTGTCAGCATTCAGCTTGTTAATTATCCTCCGGATCACCTCCCCTCTAAATTCACTGCCGGAGCAGCTCAAGTTGAATCTAAATAAATATGAGAATCAGAGAGAGACTCGGAAGTCAATACTGTGAACTAACTCCTTCTACAAATGGATTTTCATTACCGCAGGGGCAGATGCCAGTGTCCAGAAAGCACCACAACAAGGGCAATTATTTGCTGGCAGTGCTCTGTATTCACAGGAGGTGCTTTGCCTGGTTTGCAGCTGTAAAGGGCAGCTGGGCTATCGATCAGGTCAGACGCCTGTCGCTCCTGGAGGCATCAGGGGTTTTAACAAGCCGCACAAAGGCAGTATTGGAATTGTCACAAGTTCACGCTTGGTTTGTAAGGCAATTTGAAGCAGATTTATTGACCCCCTTTCCCTTTCCTGCCATCCGCAGGGTATGGAGGAAAGCAGAGCTGTCCAGCTCAACACCTCGTCAGGACCTGCCAGAAGAGGTCCTTGACAGGAGCCTCTGGAAGGGGGAAGAGCTGAGTGCTGATGCCTGCAAAGATTTCAGTAGGAAAAGCATCCAGCTGGGAGCCCAGGTGACTGCAAAAGGCTGCTCATAAATGTACTACTTCTGTCCTTCTCCAGCAAAGCCCTTTCCCAGCTGTTTCTATACCCACCATGGTCTCACCTGAGCATTTCATCCTGCCCAGCAGGGCAGGATCCAAATGAGAGCACAGGGAACTCCCTTCAGGTTTTCCTCTCCCATGCTCTGAAGCCTTTGGTTTCCTCCTCTGACACAAGCAGAGGTAATAACAGGAGCAAGAGAGGACAAAGGGTTACAACAGGAAAGCACAGGGGCAGCCCACAAAATGCAGCTCCTGCCTGCCGCTGTGTGATGGGGGGAGACTGGAGTAGGTCCCACAGCCTGACTCTGCCCCCACACTGGCCAGTCACAGCATCCTCATTTCCCAGCACTGAGAGCAGAAGCTTCCTCCAGTTTCCACTGTAGATTAATGCCAATAAGCTCTGAGAGTCTTAAACTTCTCCAAGCAGAGACCTTACAGGTCACATAAAAATAGAATTCAGATCACACCTAATCAGGGCACCAGCCACCCGAGCAGTCCTTCAGGGTGATAACAGCCCTTCAGGGGGATCACTTTAAAAAAATAATAATAATAATATTATTTTACAGTGCACAATCAGTGGATTTTTTTTAAGACTTGACAATATATAAATATAACAAGAAATATGAAAATTAAAGAGAAATTAGAGTCCTTATGAGCAGCAAAAGAGCTTTCATCTTTCAGCACTTGCTAAGAACTTTCAGTTTCCCAATCTAGTGCCTTCTTGACAAAGCTGCTTGGGAAGAAACCCTCCTTAAGCAGTTACCCTTGCCAATTAGAGGTCACATTAACACGCTGGCTAATGCCTCCTAACTCAACTTGTGGAAGATGACAGCTTTTTGGAATATTGCCTGAGGTAGCCTTCAGCCAGTGCCAGCACACTCCCTGACCTATAAACCAGGCATTTGAACAATGAACAGCAGGGACTGAATAAAAAGAGGCACGAGTATGAGTGGAGAATTAAATAATTAATAAAGTGTTAAGTAAAATGGCAGAGGGAGGTGAGGTGGCATCTAGCAAGAGGGGAAACGAGGAGCAAGTGCCCCTGTGATTGCATTTAAAATTCAAATCATCCTGCAACTGAGCTATCACATGTGGCCACAGCCTAAGTAGGCAGGAACAGCAGTAGGGGAGGTTAAGGTGTAATTACTTGGGCTACGATTTTCAGAATTTGATTATCAGAATTAAGGAGCATTACAAAATTTCCAAGGGCTACTGAGAGCAAGAAAAGACATCTCAAAGCATATCTTTCCAGCCAAGGTGTTTGTCTAGGATTTGATTCACTTCTCCAATGTGAGTCAAAGAATAAGCATAGACAAACAGGTCTAGATAAAAACAGGGAACAAATTGGGTGCACACCCAGAGATGAGAGAAGTTTACACTTCAGCTATTTGCAAAAAGCCCGTCCATTTCTCATTCCCAGTTTCTTTTCAGCTTTATCCTCCTGTCTCCGCAGCACAGACAAGACCAAGAGAAGAGCTAGGGAGATAGAAATCAAACTATTCCTGGCCACAGCTAGTCTTGGTGAAGGTTTTGTCCTTCTCGCTTGGTCTAAAAGATCAGTGGTTCCCTGAATCTTTATAGAGATGAAATAGGAAACAAACACATGCAGAGGCTTCCACTCAGACACTTCTTCCCAACCTGAGCTTGAAGCTGCCACAAAAATGCTGGTTTAGCCTATCACAGACCATGGAGTCTATAGCAGTAGCATAGAAGGGCCACAAAAACCTTACAGGTATTGGGCTGCCCCCCACTAGCTCCAGCACAGGGAACCAGGGATACCCCAGCCATGTGCAGCATCAGAGTCCCCAGCTGCCAAGGGGACCACAGGACAGCACAGGTCAGTACTCCTTTAAGTTACAGCCTGGATGCACAGGATCCAAGAAGGTGGAGAAGGTTATTTATGTTCTGTCCTCACAAGGTTATCTCAAAAAGGTCTTAGGAACACAGATACTTTGGAAAGCCCTACCCTATAGCACCTGTATTACCCAGGCAGATTCTGAGGTACGACTGTGCAATGGGTCTGACACCTGCAGTTTTTTACATTACCTCCAGTGCTATCTGGTAACTCCAAGGTGCCTTAAGTAAAGGAGACCAGGTGGGAAACAGCAGCCAGAGATAAGGAGTGCTACACAACAGTCATGAACCCTCAAAACACAGCTAGAGGAATTCCCACGATTCAGGGCAACTTCAAGCTAGGAAAAACTAGAACAGATCCTCAGGGAAAAAAAAAGAGTCACAGGTGGATTTTTTTAACCCTTAAATATATCAACTGTTAAAGATTCAATACATCCTTGAGGGATGTTTTTCTGGAAGCATATGAAGGAGTTGCTCTACTTTGCACAGGGAGGATGGTCACTGGTGTAAGAGATCCACACTCATACAGTCAACCTCCAGCGCAGTTTTGTAGCCCATAACTTCCCCTTATGAAACAAAACATCTGGAAACAACTTCTCCTGAGAACTTGACTGATTTGCTTTCTCCCACTGTATACCAGGCTCCCAAGGTAAGAGCAGTCAATAGTGACTACAGGAATTGGGTTTAAGCAATAAGCAAGTATACGCCCCAATGATCCATAAGCAGAACATGCATGATTTGCTAGGCTAAGCACTAAATTAATATAGATCTGATCAGCTGCACTGGTAAGTCGGTGTGGAATACAAGGATGTCCAGCTAAGTTTAGCATCTCTAGGTAGCTCTGTGCAGCTTTGCTGTAGAAGAATAGAGCATACAGCATATTTCCCACCAAGGAGCAGGACTAGCTCCAATGCTTCTTCCAATAAGTGCCCCACTTCCCTCCCTACAGCTTCAGCAGTAATTACATCACACAGACTGAATTTACCTCTCCTTGGAGTTCTTTGCCAAAGAGAAATTGGTCAGCAGTAATCAGAGAGCATGCAGTGGAGAGGTGACACCTGCAATTTATTTCAGGTCTCAACAATAGCTCAGCCTTACAACACAGGTTGGCTTATTGTTTTGCCTCCAGGACAAGCCAGTTGCTATTTAAGGAGTGCTGGCCAGAGAGCTGTCTAATGGTCTCTCACTGAATCTAGACCTGAAGCTGCACTGTATCAGAAGTTCACATTGCATCAGTGGATTAACTGAAGCCAGACCTCAGGGATCACACGGTCCTGCCACAGTACAGCACTAAGCCACCACACATAGTGGTTGCAGCAACAGCTATTTGTACTCAGGAGAAAAAGAGAAGACCATAGCTGTGGTTCCTCCATAAGCCTCAACACCACTGCTTAGAGGCTTTAAAGCAAGTTTTCAGAATCCAGATCCACCCATTTTTTCCAGCTAAGCAGTGATATTGCCCTTGAAGATGGGAAAATTATAGCTCATATCCGATGAGCAGCACTCACAGCGCCTCTCCAGAAAAGAAGAGAAAGTAAGCATTTTTGTATGCAGTAGTTTTATTTTAAACAGTTATGCTAGGTCGTATACATACAGCTTCTAGGAAGAGTTCTTTACTTTGCATACTGTGTTGAAGGATTAAGACCAACAGCAGATATTGCATGAGTACAGGCATTACGTGGATACACCATGGAAGGCCATACCTTAGACAGCTTGCTAGGGAGGTGGGGGCACTGGAGACCTTCAGGTCTGTATCTTCAGCCAATGCTCAGCCACCAGCACCAAGGAGCAGTCCTACTAACCTCCATTACCCCCTGAAATTTATTACCCAATGATTATTCAGTGTGACAGCTCCACCTTCAGCTGGGAAGTAGGGTAAAGCTATCAAAGTCCAAGCTCCCAGGCCTGCACTCAGGGCCTTGCCTTTCACAGGGAGGAGGCAGGAGCTTCATGAGCCCCTGCTTCCTCCTGCAAGGTCTCCTCCTGCAGAGTTTCCTCCTCCTCCTGAGGAGAGAAGGGTCCCACCAGCCAGGAGGGAGGCCGGTTGTCCTTCAGGTAGTCCAGCAGCTCCTCCATGTACTCCTGGATCACAGCCAGCTTCCCCCGGCTCTGGGCCAAGACACTGCTGGACAAGTCCTGGAAGGAATTCGCTGCTGAGAAAGAAGAACGAAGCTCTTCTATGGTATTAAGGGATTGTTTCACCTTATCCTGAAGGCTTGAGGGAAGGCCTCTGATTGCAGACACAATTTTACAACAGGTGATTTGCAGCTGCTGTGTGATGCTGCGTGCCATCAGCAGGGCCAGAGACTCCATCTCCTGGGAAGAGGCAGAAAGGACAAGTTCAGGAGTACATTAATTAGAGAAAAGTAAAAGGGCTCTGGGCTTCTCCTTGCTCTCCCCCAGGGAGATACCTCTGGCTCTGCAGAGCTGGCAGATCTGCTGTCTTCAGGAAGCTTCCTAGTCCAGTCCAGCCACATCTGGCACAGTTTCTCCTGCCCTTCCTGAAGCTTTTTATTAAAGCCTTGCTTAAACACCTCAATCTGTGCCGGGGAAAAAAAAAGTTGGTGTCAGGACACATCAGCTTGTAATCACAGGATTTTTAATCACAGCAATGAAGCTGAGGCCAAGACAACCTCTTGGTCACCTCCTGCCCTCCAACAGGGAGGCCAGGCTCTGCCTACCAGTTCAATGATGGAGTGAAGCTGTCCAAGAGCCTCCTGCATGCCCTGCCAGATCCGCTTCATTTTATCTGAAGAGTGCAGGTAGGCAAACTGGCGAAGTTCATCAGAGAGAGAGCCCAACCGCACAAAGTACCTCCTCTTCTCCTGCTGCTGCTCCACAGACATTATACCTGCATCCTCCTCAGATGCTGCCAGTTTGGCTGGGGAAAAAGACAGTACCTGTAAGCAGCTGATCAAAGGTTCTTACCAAGCAGAGCTAAGAGGCAGGAAATCTTGGACTAGGAGTCAGGAAGCCTCCCGCATGGCACTTTCCACTAGCCACATTCCAAAGGAATGGGGCTGACCACCCTCCAATTGATGATCCTATTATAGATAGTCACATGTTGTTTCCTGACCTAATTCCTCATTTCCAATGGGGAGAGAGTTGTCTTCTTCTGTTCTCCCCAGCACAGCCTCTGCTCTGCTCACAGCCATCTGGCCCACTCTGGAGTCCATGACCATCCCCACACTGCTGGTTACTGCAGATCTGGCAGCTTCCACACTGCTGTGAATAGCACCCTTAGTTGCATCTATCACCTCTGTCACTCTGCTGCTCACAGCATCCTTTGCCTCTGCCACTGTGGATGACACCAGCTCTTTTGTTTCAGAGATAACCTGCAGAAGAGATTTATGTCAGGTAAGGGCTTATGGTGAACTGCACTAGAAGGACTCTGCATAGTGTCTGCTTATTATGTGCTCCTATAGGAGCTTGTACTGTGCACCTAAGGAGTATTTCATTCCTTCTGGGAAGCTACCTCACTCCCAAGCTTAGAAAGTCTGCAATGACCAGCCTGGGATGCACTACCTTTAAGTCTCACCTGGTCCACTGGCTTTTGGAGGAGTGGAACCTTTTCCCCTAGTTTATCCAAACCTTTGGAGGCATACTCATTTGCTGCAGCAACTGTTTATAAAGAAAAAAAGTGTTAAAGCTTGTGGGATAGAACAGCAGGAAAAACAAGTCCTATCTTCCAGAGGACAGTGCTCTGCAAGGAGCCTGGATCAAAGTCTCCACCCAGGCCACCAAGCCAAGCATACTCTGCTGTAAGCTGAATTTGTAGAGCAGCTTCTCTTAATCTCCACATAGATCTACTCACTTTGATAGTAGCCAATTTTTACTTGCATGGACATAGCCACCTACACTTATTTCCCTCCTGTAGATCCTTGAATAAAGTTCAAGTGTAGTCCTTATCTCTATAGAAGAAAAAAAATGCCCCAAACCCCAGTATGCCAAGGATCCAGGATCAAGTAGTAACTGACAGGACAGGGATACCCACTCTGGACTTAAAGTGAACAAGAAGAGGCCTTTTCCTGCAGCCTCTGCAAAGGTACGAGAATCAAGCTATGAGCAACTGATATACAAGACTTCGGACCTGGCAAGATCAGCTTTAGAGCAGCCAAACTCAATACTCATCTTCCAGGGAGAACATCCCTCTATCACATTACCCAGAGTAAGACTCAGCTTTTTGACATTATAAATAAGTCTGGAGTTGTCCTTTTACCATGGAGAAAGAGAAGTGCATTCCCACACTCTAGGGCTCCTTTCAGAGCTGGAAGGAGAGAGAGACCTTCAGAGGCAGCTGCAGACCTCCTTTTCCCCAGGGAGTTACCTTGAGGCTCCAGTGTAGTCAGAAGTGGCTGCACACAGCTGGCTGTGGCTTCAGTCATGCTCTTCACTCCTTTCTCTGCTGCATCACAGACAGACCTGATGTAGGGGTGGCTCTCCTTAGTGGAGGCATAAGCTGTAGAAACCATGTCACAGGCAGAGCTGACAAAGGTCAGGTTAGCCATCTGATTTACTGCATCCTAAAAGGGGAAAGTAGTCATGAAGCTTGCAAACATGACACTGAGCACGCAACTATGTGGTGTTGCACCAAAATTTCAACTTGCCTGTTCAAGTGACCTGCCATAAGGTAAGCAAGACAAGCCTTGCTTAGACATGTGCCTTAAAGTCCACAAGCAGACTTTAAAACACCTGTGGAGCACTGACACTTATATCCAGTCCATCATGGAGAGGTTTTCCTCCAGTGCAACACTACCCAAGGGACTTCTGAGTCCGCAGACAACCTCAGTGCTTCTGGACACATATCCAGTTCTAGTTCATTTTGTAGAGCTGTTTAACAACCCAGTACCCCAAAGAGAGGTTGTAAACAAACAGGCTTTACACTGCTCTGTAACAAGCATGAAGTTGGTCATGGGGAACAAGGCAAGCACAGGGGGTTCCTGGGCTGCTGGAACATGGGAACCTTTCCACAGGAGCATTGCCAGTAGCAAGCCAGGCTCTTGGCTACAGTATGAGATGCACATCTCTCCTAGCCAAGGACCAGGCCATTTCACTTAGCCTAAGAGGTTATCCCAAGGGCCCTCACGTGTACCTGGGGCTGTGCTGCCACCCCTATTTGCAGAGGGGCTGTAAGGCAAGGACTGAGCAGAGATGTTCCTTCCTCCACACAGGCAGAGCCTCAGCCACAGCAAGGCCACCTGAGAGCTGCCACTCATTTCATCTCACACAGGGCACCTACCTGTTGCTCCTCTTCCTTCACCTCTGGGGAGCTCTTCACAGCTTCCTCTTTATCAGGCATAGCAGAGGCCATCGCAGCTGCAATGCAAGTAGTACCATGGTTTAAGAGAAATTCAACCAAACCACTAGCAAGCCTCCAGAGGAGCTCCCCTTCCTAACATAATCAGGAGATTTTTTAGTGTCCATTAAGGACAGATCCCAGAATGAGTCTCACAGAAACAAAGTTCTCTTTTTGCAATAGAAGGTGTTTTTGCAGTGGAAAATTCCACTAACCTTGTACATTCAGAAGTGATTGTGCAGGCACAACAGTAGCATAGCAGCAGGGAGTACATTAAGATAAGGTCCTGCTGTCCCAAAACAAGGAGTATAGCTAAGAAAAACAGGATGAGCAGTGTGAAATCAGTAAAAAAAAAAAAAAACAAGTCACGGGCCCTCTAATCACAAGAGAAGGGAGAAAAAGGAAAAGGAGAAATTAACAGTTGGTCAAATAGAGTTGGACACATATGGTATAGTAGTAAATGTGAGGTAGGTTGTGAACCTGTAGCACTCAGCCAGTGAGGAACAGGGAAGGAATCAAGCATCAGGTAGTGGAGAATATAAGGTTTTGGTATACTTTTAACATGCACCCCTGCTTGCAGGATGCCTGCCATTGCAATTCAATTGCAAATAAGAATAGCTTCAAAGACAACCCTGTCTGAGAAATTGAGATACTTCTCACAGTCCCCTCCCCTTATAGGGGAAAAGGGTCTACAGAATTTCCAGAACCAGCTAATGTTTAGGTTTCACATTGCCCTCATTCCCCTTATATAAAGGAAGTATCTCCCCACTCTAGATCTCTGTTAGAGAGAGATCATATCGATAGTGAGCACTCTGCTTAGGAGAGGGATCTGGTACCTCTTTCCTCCCCACCAAGGCTTAGAGAAGCTCTTGTACTAGGAGAGGGGTAGTAACAGCAGATTTAGAGGAAAAAGGAAAAAGAAGAGACACGTTCAGAAGTCTGCTCTCCTGCCAAAAGCACAGCCCAACCCCACCCAGCTTTCCACACAACACCAGCACAGGCCATACCTAACCCTTCAGCCAGGATCACAGGCAATCATGTGTTAATTAAGACTCATTTCACTCTGTGCTTAAACAACATAAGACACATTTAAACATGAACCTGGAGGTCACAAAACAGTTACAGCCTCACCAACCAAAAGCTTTCCCTCCTGCAGCAAACAGTACCTTTTTCCCCCCGTTGAAGGTAAGCAGATGACCAGCAAGAAGGAACCAGGCACCACACCATGCTGCCCCCCTGCTCCCTGCCTTTATATGCTGGATGGAGAAGTGAGCTGGGGAGGGACCCGAGTGACTGACAGCTCTGGAAAGCAGCAGAAAGGACCCAGGGTCTGTCCTGGCCTATGAGGAGTGGAAAAGGGCAGTGATGGGTCCTGCAGTGTCTCATTAATCGCTCTGTAATCAAGCAGGTACACCTGGCTCTGGGCAGGGGAGCTTCTTTCAGAGGTTCCTGCAAATGGAGAGAAGTAAGGGTGGTGTAGCCTTCTATGGCCTTACATGAGGTTCCACAACCTTTTGTGATCATCTTCTAAGATCTTGCATCAGGTCACGGGTACAGTCTGGAAATAGCAATTTCTTGTCTTTTTTTTTTTAATTGGTAAATAAGAACCAGAAAAGAAAAGGAAATAAAGAGATCTAGAGAAGGGCTTCACTCCTAATGTGGGATTCCTATTGCTTTTATCTGACAGTGCTTGAAGTTTAATGCTGGAAATACTGGAAAAAGGGAAACACCACTCCCCTTTTAAAAAGGTAGAAAGGGGGTCCTGGGGAACTACAGACCAGTGAGCCTCACCTCTGTGCCTGGCAAGATCATGGAAAAGATCCTCCTGGAAGCAATGTCAAGTCGCATGCAAGACAAGGAGGTGATCCGAGACAGCCAGCACGGCTTCACCAAGGGCAAATCGTGCCTGACCAACTGGTGGCTTTCTATGGTGGAGTGACTGCAGCAGTTGACAGACGAAAACCAACCAATGTCATCTACCTGGACTTCTACAAGGCCTTTGATATGGTCCCACATGACATCCTGGCCTCCAAATTGGAGAGAGATGGGTTTGATGGCTGGGACATTCAGTGGGTAAGGAATTGAAGGAAATTGAAGGAAATGAACGTCATTACAGCCTTTCAATACTTGAAGGAGGCATATAAAAAAAGATGGAGAGCATCTCTGCTCAATCAGATATTGACAGGAGGAGGTGGAATGGTTTTAAACTAAAAGAAGGGAGTTTTAGATTAGTGGTTAGAAGGAAATTTTTCACCCAGTTGATGGTGAGGCACTGGAACAGGTTTCCCAGAGAGGATGTGGATGCCCCATCTCTGGAGGTGTTCAAGACCAGGTTAGATGAGGACCTGAGCAACTCGATCTAGTGGGTGGCATCGCTATGGCAGGGGTGTTGGAACTGGATGATCTTGGTGATCCCTGCCAAACTGAGCCATTCTATGATTCTATGATTCTAGGGGAAACTGGGGCCCCATGATCCATCCCCATCAGCAGAGCTTCACCTGTTTGCAGAAAGACTCCTCGGTCTCTCACCAGGACCAGGGTCCTTCCTGGTGGTGGTGGGCATAGTCAGCAGGAAGGGGCAGCCAGCAGCATCTGGCTCCTGCAGTGATTCTCCCTGTATGCAATCTAGTGGCTTTAAAATACAGAAATACTCACATCAGCTGAGAAGCTCGTACTGCAGCTGCTTGTAGTCCCATCAGAAACTTCTGAGTGGGGTGGGATTTTCATCCCACCAAGAGTCGCTGCTTTACTTATGCATCATCCAACATTTCAGCAAGCCTGCTAATGAGTGGGAGTTCAGCACTGAACCTTTGCAGGATCTGGGTAGATGAGAGTTTGCTTTGTTTGCAGGAGAACACGTAAAACATTTGTGTTACAACCTGCATCCAGCACCCCAGCTCCTCGAATACAGCATCTGTCATTGCTTTCATTTAAAAATAAAATCAAAAGAAGAGAAAAAAAAAAAAAAGCTGTGAGTAGGTGGCACCAGTGAAACAGCAACATGGATCTGCTCCGTAGTTACCTGCCAGAGGAACGTGGATCCCAGCAGCAGAGCAGACAGGACTGGCACCCACCCACACAGTGTGAGCTAAATTGCCTTCCTCTCTTCCCAGTATTCATGAGCTCACTCCCAGCCAGCATCCATCAGGATACCATGGCAGCTACAGAGCCCTTTCCCTGTGCAGGGAGCTGCCTGATCTCTGCTCCCACAGCAGAGCAAGTGCCCCAAGGCAGCCTGTGCCCCACACCAACCTTTGCAACCCCTGTTTCCCATGTGCACAAGGGCAGATGATGCACAGAGCCCTGGAAGCCCCTCCAGAGCCTCAGGTCTCAGCCAGGGCTTTAGAGGCTTCAACCGGTGCTTAACATTTGTGGTGTGGTCCCTCCAGGAGCCAGTCCTGGTACCGGGAGCTGAAATTGAGAAATACAGCAGCCCTGTTTGCCCACTGGGGCAAGTTTCTGCCCACATACACCAAGCTAATGGAAAGGAGACAGAACAGCAAGGGTGGCTGCAAATGATGCTTGTGTTGGCAGTCAGCAAACACAGATCCTTTTGGCAGGAGCTGAGCAGGACTCCTGCTTGCTGCCGGAGCCAGATAAAGATGGTGGTGGATTGGTACGTGGCAGAACAGTGGGGAGCAGGAAATGCGAAACCTGGGAGGAAAACAGACTTTAGCCAGTCCTTTATAAACACAAAACAGCCACCCTGGTAAATCCTGATGGCTCAAATACAACAGAGATAATAGCAAATCCTTCCTAGTGAGATGATTAAAAATAAATCTGAGATTTCTATAACCTCTCTCCTTTGTCTGTGAAGCTTAAGAGGGAACCCAGGCAGTCCTTAGCCTGTCCTGACCCTACCCACGTCCCAAGTGCATAGCACGGAGGTAGGGATGGGGTGTGTGTGCAAGGATGAAGGGAGTGTGCCAACATGGTGCAGGATGGCTTAACCACAGGGACACAGGGGCAGCTCCAGGAAGAGCAGGGGTGAGCACACCTTGCGGTGTGCCTGGTGGTGGAAAGTGCCCTGGGCCTGCAGAAGGAATTGAATACAGATCTACTATAACTGCAGTAACGCATTTGCACCAGCAGTTATATATCACTACATGTATTTTTGCATTAAGGTAGGGCTACCAGGTTTTGAGAAGAACATACAGGTGCTGAATATCCACTGGGGGAAAAAAAAAAAAAAAAAAAAAAAAAAGGTGACTTGGAAAAACTGTTTGGCTAGATGAGCTCAAACAGACACTGACTTGGTTGCTTCTGTTTTGGCAGCAGTGGTTATAGGTATGTGTAAAAGCAGAGTTTTGTGTTCCCATATAACATTATTGATGAGCTATAAGATCTGAGGTTATTTCAAGGGCTCTTCATTTCTACCTAAGTCTTTCTGATGTGCCACTCTTCAGGTCTGGGTGCATGTGCCCTTGTACCTCTTATCTACAGTTCTCCTTATGTCTCTGGATGGTGAAGATTATCAGTAATTTAGCCACTGTGATGATGGACCCTAAGCACCGTACATTCTAATTTTTATACTAAATAAAAGGCATTACCTGTGGTTTCTCGAGTGCATTTAATGGCAAACTCAGTGTTAGAAAAAGGAAAAGCCACTTCTGAATGGCCCTAGCTGCACAAAGATCACAATGTCATGCAGTTTTCTGGATGATGAGCTTGGGCAGGGCTGTAAAATAAGCCTGTTGTAACAGCCAGGAAACTGCTGGCAAGTGAGATGCTGGAAGCTAGTCCAGCAAACCTGGAGGTTCTGACATGCCGTCTTTCCTCAGAGCTCGCTATCACCTTAACAGAGAATATGAGAGCAGTCAGAGTCTAAATTCCTGTTCTGCTCCCTTGTAACTTTCCTGAAAAAGAGGAAAAATTCCTCCGACTACTCGCTGTCCTCCAGATGAGCCCTGAAGCAGTGGTGAACATCATGTCAGAGGATCCAGCTTCCCAGAACACCTCGAGGAAGCAGTGTTCGTGCCATTTGCCTTTGAGTTTATTTTTCACTTTCTGCCTTGGGACAAGACGTACATTACAGCATTGCTGAAGCACATCACTCCCTGCACAGCAGTGGCTGCCAGCACCCACCTCTCACTGCTCCCTGTGTCCCCAGCCTTGAGTGCCCTGCGTGCAGCAGTGGCATTACGCCAGCCGCAGTGCCCAGGCTGGGTCTTGTGGTGTTGAGGAGTCAGACGAGTGGGTCCTCCACCCGACAGAACAACAGGCAAGACTTTGGGTGATCAGAGTGATAATGAGGTTTGTTCCCTCGTATGGGGACAGAAAGACCTTTGGTGTCTTGAGCCGTTCATGCAGCTTCTCTGCCTGAGCTGAGTCTCCCAAGGATGTTTACAAGAGAAACAGCATTTTGAACTTGTGGAAATGGATGCTACCGCTACTTCCAAATTTTTTTTCCAGGAGATGAGCTCTGTCTGTCACAACAAGAGCCTTAGGAGGGCCCCAGACTCTCTCGGGAGGAAGGCAGCTCCTGCTGTCCCACACCTGTCAAGTGCACTGAGGCACTGAGGATGGATCCCGAAACCCTGCAGGTTTCCCAGAGAAAGAAGACATTCATGTTTCTGTTCCTGTGCTGAGCTTGAGCTGCTTTACAGAAGAAAGCCAGGCAGCTGGACCTCTCTCTTAGCTCCCTGTAGCTGCCTTCAGAGGAGAGAAGAACTGATTACAGAGGCAGATGCATCAACCTGACTCAACCCCTGAACTCCTGCAGAAAGCCCTTCAAAACCATACTGACTTCCAAGAACCTGCTGCTGTCCCCTCTCATGCCCTCTCTTTACTACTTAGTTCATTTTGAAAGCAGGATGTTTTGCTAAGCCCTCTTGGCAGAAGAAAAGCTCCTACAGAGGCAGAAAACAGCGAGCAATTTCATGTTACAGGTCTGCTGGCTTTAGGACCAAAAGGCATGACCTAGTGCTTTGTGTCACGGGGGAGCAGAGACTTTCTGCTTTGAAATTGCTGCTCAGATCCTTTGTAGTACTGACTGAGCCTTTCTGTCTTGGAAAAGTGTAATGAGTGTGATATCTGTCTGCCTGCTGCAGCTGGGTAGTGACGGTGACAACTGCCCAACATTGCCTTCCTTGGCCAAAGCTGCAGAGCACCTGTGCCTGTAAGGAAGATAAAGATGAACATTCAACATCAGAAATGGGGGGGACAGAAAAGGGGGACAAGGAAAGGCAGCCAGAATGGGCATTGCCATTACCTTTTTCTCATAGGCAGCACAATTCATGCAGAGAAACTCAGAAAGCTGGTGGTGTTGAACTGGAGCATCCTCTGCTGCTTGGGCACTGTGAGATATGTTCATCTGATTCGTGTCAGTATGGAACAATGCTAGGGCCGCATGGTATGATGAATGTGACCTTCTGTTTTACATACCCTTGTATAACCACAAGTCTAAGAAAAACAGAGTGGTTAATGTATATAGTTCTTGTATCTTGCAAAGGAATGTTTTAGCAATTTGTGTCAATAGAGAGCTTGAAGGGAAATGTATTTGTAGACTTTTCCTTGGAGTCTCTGATATTTGGGGGGGGTTCAGAATAACTGCTAACTATTATGACTATTGCATGGGATACTATGCAAGTCTCTGCTATCCAGCCAGGAGATTAAGGAGACGGGGAGAGCTGGAAAACAGCTAAAAGACACAGCTTGCAGGGGATGTTACACAAGTCTCTGACATCCAGCCAAGTTGGACAAAGGAGAAGGACAAGAGGGAGGAAGACTATGAGCCTTCAGCACAAGAGACCCCCAGAGACCCCCAGAGGGACCACCGGAGACTGATACGCATGCTCCAGTAGGAGGGTTTGGATTCCGGAAACTAATTATAATAACCCTGTTTTTTTTAGAAGTAGTAATGAATATGTATTGGTCTAGGAGCATAAAAATCAGCTACTTGATGTAACTGGTGTGCGTCTTGGTGGAGCAGAGACTCCCAGCACACCCAGCGCTGTTTGCTTACCTCTATTCCTTTAATAAATTGTAAACTTTGTTTATAGTCCTATTTTGAAGACTGAGCCATTTATTACAGGCACTGATGGTCAGGGTAGAAAAAATGTTGTTATTTCTGTTTTTGTTGTGTTTTTTTTTTTTTTTTTTCCTTTACTTGGTGGTACTCATCTGAACTCCACTGGATAAGGAAGAAAAATATGTTTGTCTGTAGGCTGGCAGTGAACTCCTCAGCACTGCAGGTGAGTGCTCAGCTTTTCCCCTCTGCAGCTGAAATCCTCTTGGGGTGTGTGTGCATGTGGCTGGCAGATTGGTCTTTCCTCCTATCACTGCTGAGACCACCTATAGCTGGGGAAAGACACTGCCCAGGGTGGGGATGGGGAGGGCACAGGTGCTGCTGTGCTGAGCAGGCAGAAGTCTTGTGCAGAAGTTATGGAGGGCAACTGGACCCAAAGGTCTGCTCCAGCCCATGCTGGAGAAATCAAAGAACCAGATCAGCTAATCTAAGAGGGCTACAGCTAACTGGTTTTTCTGTCTTTGTATCACATCTCGAGCATTTGCACTAGATGCAAATGAATGCCTGTTTCCGTGCTCATTATTGCACTGATGTTTGAAGACCACGGAGCTATTGTGGAAAAGAAGGGCTCCAGCCAAGCCAGAGGAGAGCCTGTGGATGCTGTATCCATGGCGACAGCTCCTTCCACTTTCAGAGCTCTGACACCAATTAGAGGCAGTCTTTCCACTGCTAATGATGGGAATGGGGAGGCCGGAGCACTGGGCTGGACCTGGAGGCTGTGGGACTCCGTCCCCAGTTCTGCCAGCTGCCTGCGGGTGGCTTTCTCTGAGGCGGCTCAGCTCCGTGTCTCTCCTTCCCCATCTTTAGAATGGGGATCATGATACCGGCCTTTTTCTGCAAAATGCTTTGTGATCTGCTGATGAAAAGTGCCAGGTGAGAGCTACGATAACTGATAATAAACTCCACACTTACCATTAGAAAGGCAGTTCCTGCTCAAGGCAAGTCACAGTCCCCTTAACCAGAGGCACAGTTTCTCAGTGCAGATCTGGCCAGCTACAGCTGCCAAGCCCATTGCTTTGCTTCATAGAACGGCCTCAAGGATCATCCAGCTCCAACCCCCCTGCCATAGGCAGGGACACATCAGGTTGCCCACGGCCTCATCTAACCTGGCCTTGAACACCCCCAAGGATGGGACGTCCGTGTCTTCTCTGGGCAGCCTGTGCCAGGGCCTCACCACCCTCTGAGGGAAGAATTTCCTCCTAACCTCTAATCTAAGTCTCCCCTCTTTTAGTTTAAAACCATTCCACCTTCTCCTGTCAATATCTGAGCAAAGAGTTGCTCTCCATCCTTTTTATAAGCCTCTTTCAGGTACTGAAAAGCTGCGATGAGGTCCCCCCGGAGCCTTCTCCTCTCCAGGCTGACCACCCCCAGCTCTCTCAGCCTTCCTGCTCAGGAGAGGTGCTCCAGCCCTCTGGGCATCTTGTGGCCTCCTCTGGCCCTGCTCCAACAGTCCCACATCCTCCTGGTGCTGGGGGCCCAGAGCTGGACGCAGGGCTCCAAGTGCACAATCTGCCCTTGGCGAAGCTGTGCTGGCTGTCTCGGATCACCTCTTTGTCTTGCATCTCCCTTAATTTTGCTTCCAGGAGGATTTTTTCCATGATCTTGCCAGGCACAGAGGTGAGGTTCTGACTATCAGTAAAGACTGAGGCAAAGAAGTTGTTGAGTACCTCAGCCTTCTCCATGTCTGTCGCTTCTGTGATAGCAGTCAGTTATATTTGCCTAACTGCACCATGGTTTCCAATTCCTCCTGCTTGTTTCCAATTCCTCTTGCAGCAGGAGGAGAAGGCATGTAGTGTCTCATGTAGGGATGTGCTTACCCAGACCCTTGGCTCAGCGAGCAGAGCTGTCAGGGGGATGAGTTGGTCTCCACTGCCCTTCAAATCTGTTTCTGCTAAGACCTGGATAAACTGAGACAGTGGCTGTGTGAAACAGCTGCCTGGCCCTTGAGGAAGTGCCACCAGCCTTCTCCCACCACCCCTCATTACTGCACCAGGACTGCTAGGCAGGTGGGACCAGAACGCAGTTCTTGGCTGAAGAAGGCAACAGGGGGTTACCCATAGCAGACCCCAGAAGCCCCTCCAACAGCTGGAAGGCTGATGCTTGGCTAGCTGTGCTTGGTTGCAGTGTGGGAGATAGATCTGGAGGGTTTGCAAGAGGCATGTGTGCAGAGGGGGTTATTGCCCTTCTGCAATGCAAACCAGGAGGTCTGAGCACACTAAATACACTTGCTTGGATTGTACTGGCTTATGTCATCTGTGTAACACATGATCAGCAGGTAACTTAGGGCCAGCATTTGAAGAGAACACCCACTGAACTGTCAGAAAAATGCTTCAGAAATTTCATTTGAAGTCCCTCCCATGTAAAGAAACTATAACTTGAAATATGTACAGAGCACAAAAGAATAGGCTCTAGCAGCAGATTTAAAAAATCAGTGCTTTAGGCAATCTCCTTAGCAGCTTGTTAGATGTTTTATAAGTGTCCTTCCCAGCTCCAGAAGAAATAATACTACTAATGATCATGTCAGATGCAAAATAATTTCACAGCCTTTTTTTCTCTGTGAGCTTTCCAACTTCAATAAATCAAGTTCCCTTCTATGCAGATGGAGAAATCCAAAACCCATAGTACAGATGGTTAGGGAAGGGAAGGGAAGGGAAGGGAAGGGAAGGGAAGGGAAGGGAAGGGAAGGGAAGGGAAGGGAAGGGAAGGGAAGGGAAGGGAAGGGAAGGGAAGGGAAGGGAAGGGAAGGGAAGGGAAGGGAAGGGAAGGGAAGGGAAGGGAAGGGAAGGGAAGGGAAGGGTCATCTTTTTCTGCATTAGTTCCAGCCAATACTTTGCATTCACAAGTCAGGCACTTGCTGAGCTGTGATACCTTCTCATTAGCACAGCTGAGTGCTCTCTGGGATCCCATGAGGAGGTGTTAGACTTAAGCATGGAGAAACATAATAAGGGAATCTGCACGTGCCTGCATGTTTCACTGCTCTGCAAAGTGATCTGGTGGCCCCAGCAGAGGTGGTGAGCATCCAGGTTTCCCCAGGGTTGGGGTGGTGAGATTGTCGTGCTGTGGCGTGATATTCCTGCAGGCTGAGAGGTGATTTACATGCCTGATGCACCGGGGGAGGCTTTCAGCCAGTGAACTGTGGGAACTATTATTCTCCTTGCAAATAGCCCTGTGCTCAGGATGATTGTCCTTGAGGACATAACCACACCTGAACGATTATCTCAATCCACCAGGAGAAGCTTTCCTGCTAGTGACACACTTGGGGATGGCAGAGATGAAGCAGGGCAGAAAGGACACAGGCGCCTTCCTGTCTCCTGCCCAACAACACACCAGGGGGAGTTTTACTCCTTTGTTTTTAAAGATAGAATGTTGTATAGGGGAGGTAGCAAACATATTTTAAATTTCTGCCTTGAAATTTTTGGTTTATTTCTAATGAAATCATTGCAACCCAAGCTAAGGTAATTTGAACTACCCAGAAAATGCCTGTTTAGAGTCACTTTCCCAGATACATCTTGGAACTGCTGAATTTTCACAGGGGGTGATGGGGAAAAGGTCCCAGAAATGACTGATAAAAAAAATGAGTTGAAATGAGCAGAGCAGTATGAATCTTCAGTGCTCAATGTAGTTATAGAGCAAGAATAAATAACTTACACTGCCAGATCAATCTTCCAACGTTGATTGCACTCATCTACTCTCTTTGTTCTGAATAATAGAAAACATCACTCCAGGCTCCTGCAGAAAGTAGACTAGGGCCAACAGCTCACCAGCATCAAGGCTTGGGCCTGTCTGTAGAGCACTGGAGTAGGGTGACGGCCTCCTCTTGTGCTCCTCCTGCCCTGCAGGTGCTGCCTCCTGCTCAGTACTGCTTGATGCAGGTGTTACTTTGGGCTGGGGTAATTAGAGCTGCTCCATCTGCGTTTGTGGGTGAGAAGGGACTCCCCCAGCGCTGCGTCAGGAGCAAGACGAGCACACCTCTCCCTCGACAACGCATGATCCCTGAGCAGGGGAGCAGGTTTGTGTCTCATGACGGGTTGCAGATCCTAAATGCAACCAAAAGCTTTGTCTGGAATTTGTATGTCTATAAAGGCATTCGCTCTCATCCAGTTCTCTGGTGCCTGCTAGACTTTGAGCTCACACAATGATTCTGCTCTCTGTTGGGATACTTACACTACCTTTTTCTTATTGAGTTGCCTATTTTTTTTTCACATTTTGCAAGAATGTAATTACCTTTGAAACCTCTTCGCTGCTCTGTAAGACCTGATTGAAATTTAGCCAATGGATTCAGAAGCTTGCACAGGAACAATCTGAAAACCCAAGGAGATAGTTACACTGCAATGTGAAATAATCCATAATCCATCTGAGATTAATTTATCCATAGCATTTACATTTTTTTCCCTATATGTCAACTGATGCAACTTGGATAAATTCATTCCAAGCCTGTATGTCCCTTATTTTTCCTTTAAACCACCTGAAGAACCCAGCACCACCCTGTAGCTGCTCCCCCTCAAGACCTGCCAAGGACCCCATGGTGAGCAGAGCAACAGCCTCCACTCACGACCTTTTCAATTTGTCTGCAGAGCTAGAAAATGCAATTAAAATGAGAAACAAAAGGTCAGAAACCAGAAAACATGTGACTGAATAAATCTAATCTTTTGTGTGTGGATATTTAATCTCTTAATTGTTAAAGCTGTACCTGAATTCCAAGCATGGCCATAGAGGTAAATGAGAAACACAAATGTAGTGATCTTCTTCAGGTCTTCATCTTCCATGTGAGTTTTCTCTCTCTTGCTTAGTCTAAGCTTTGGGTCTTATTTTGCTTATTTCCCTGCCTTCAGTTGTGATAAACCTCCATGGGGTCCCTGTTTGTTTCACACATGGCTCAGAGGGTGGCAGGGAGCAGCCCATCCTTCACATCAATCCGTCATCGGCCATGGTGAGCAGGAGCTTTTCTTTCTAAACGAAAAGCCTCCCAGTAACGGCAGGCTGAGATTAATAAAAATGACTAGTTGGGGCAATTTGGTGCTATCAGCCATCCCATATATCCCCCTTTTTGGAAAGCCTCTGACCTTTACTGTCTCTCTTCAGATTTTCTTCCTACTGTCCCACCGACTGATCCCAAACAGATGTCTTTTTTTTCCACATAGCATATCTTGAGGCTTTCACAAGAGAATGATGATGCAATATCCAGTCCTTGAGGTCTGGAAACTTCATTTTAGAGGAGAGAATCTGTGTCATACTTCTTGGCAGGGAGACTGCAGGGCAGGTGTTATAAACCATAGATGGTTTCCGAATGGAGATTGTCCACAGTCAGTTATAGCACCCAAACGCAAACGCTGAGGCTTTAGACTATCACAGCTTATTTGCAAAGCATTGCCACCATTTAAGTTGAGTTGGTAGATTAATTTCACTGTGTTTCAATTTGCAGTTTAATGACGTCAAGGTTAGAGTGGATTACAGCCATCTCATTTGGCCTCCAGCTTTAACTGCGGCACAGGGTGTTATTCACTGAATTTCACAAACATTTTAGGCGTATCGCCTGTATGCAAATGGCAGTCTATGGACTGTCCCAGTTATTCTGCATTTGAATTTCAGAACTAGGGGCCCATGGGGCAAATAGTTTTTGCAAATAAACATCCAGCCTTACGTGGCTACATGAGGCCTGGCAATCAGGGCCGTTCATAAAGGCACATGTATTATGGCATGATCCCGATGCAATCAAAGGTAACTGGACTGTAACATCCACATATTGTTTTCCTCATCTGCCATCAGCTTTTTTATTTTTAATTCTGATTGGGAAAGTTAACTGTAAAGATGTTATGGGAGAAATGTGTTTGTCTACACCATAAGACCTTTAAAGTGCTGCCCCAGCTATTAAGAGCATTACATTTTCCAGGAGCCAACGTCCCACTGTCGAGGCTTGGTGGCCATACCTACACCACGGACACTGGGGACATCTGGCTCAGCTCTGTCCCTGGGAGGAGAAGGTGCCTTTCTTTCTCCTGCTGTAAATCTCCCTTCTGAGCTCTCTGTGTGGTCAAAAGCCTAGTCCTGTGCAGTCCTGGAGGCTCACAGCTCCGGGGATGGTCACGGTGGGCCATGGCCAGGAGCATCTCTCCTTGCTTCCACAGGATTGCTGTTTCTTGGGGCAGACTTTTCCAGAAATCCCCACAAATCAGGGAGACATGCTGTGGCTTGGTTCCTAGCTCATGGTTTGCTGGTGTTGTATTCGACCATGTGCTCTCAAGTAGCCTTTGTTTGCAATATTATCTGGAGCAGCACGATACGGCTGTCCTACTTTGCCTCCTGTAAAAATAGCACAGAAATAAGGTTTGATCTTCTTCCAACCACAGAGATAATCGTGAGCTGTTTGCATCCAGGATCTTCCTAGTCTGTTGTTATAGCTATTTTAAAATGATTCTTTACAGCTTTCTTTTTTTTTTTTTCTTTATTTGATGGGGTCACTGAGTTTGCTGGTAAATCTTGATACACCTGTCAAAATACTTTTTTTTTTCACTGACAGAACATTTTGTATTGCAGGGTTAGTGTATATTAATATGTATCCCTTTCTTTTGCCATTCTTCAAAGTAGTTTGGAGGATACAATTTTCAAATCTTTTATTGTACATCCTTTTGTAAAAGTGTCTAACTGCTTCTTTCTTTCCTTTGAAATCAGATTTTTCTCTTTCTGATAGGATCATATCTGAAATCATTTCTCATGTTCCTGATATTTTTCATTTTTGAAGTCAAGCATTCCTTTTTACAGTTTTTTTTAGGCTTTTGTACTTCTTTTCTCCACTTTTAATATGGATTCTAATGTTTGCCAGACAATTTCATTTCTGTCATCTTTATTCTCTGCTTTATATGATATTTCCTGTTGGTTCCTTCCTACAAGTTTTCTAACTAAATTTCTTTAATTTCCAATTGATGTACTTTTTCTAAGTACTGTTGTCATGGAAGGCAAGTGTAAGAAACATTATAGGCTTCGTGCTAGTGTGCCAGCCTAATGAGACAGAAACAAATAGTGCACACTGAGAGAGGCAAAACATCTCCTAGTAAATCTAATAGGCTTCTGAACTGGCTGCTGTGACCCTGTGGAAGAGAAGATGAACACCTTGCAGGTGGCTCTGCTCATCATGGCCAAGGACCAATGCTCTCCAGTGAAGCTCCGGGGTAGGAAGAGAGGGATGCTCGGGACATCCCTGGGGGCACCCCGCAGGGACCCAGCCAGCTCCCCCAGGTGTTTGGGACAGCACCAAGTCTGGAAGTGTCTCCAAGAAACACCTCCTCATCTTCCCATCCAGAGACAGGGGCAAGCCCAGTGATATTTGGGATGCCTCAGTTAATTTTCTCTCAATGTGTGTGTTTCTCACCAGGCAGTGAGTTATTGCAGGCTGCAGGGTAGCAATGATAATAACAGGGTGAGCAAAGAGGGTCACCTCACCATGGCATTTTTGGGGAGGACCCTCAGGACAAGAGGTCAAAAGAAAGACAAGAACATCAAATCTCATATCAAATAACCTCTGAAAAGTTTGAAGCAAAGGCACTGGAAAGTCCATTGTTTGTTTAATGTCATCAAAACCAAGTAAAGGAGCAAGGTTTGTAAAAGCACAAGTGATGAGCACAAAGGAGGTGTCTTGGGAACTGCTCTCCTCCGTTTGCCAGTGGGGGAGTGAGGGCGTTCCAGTGCTGCTTGGCAGTGATAGAGTCCAAAACCAGAAAAAAAACTGTTTTTCTATACAGTGATTAAATGTGGAACCTGGTGCCCCAGGGAGGCCTGAGGCCAGGAATATCACACTGAAAAATGGTCTTAGCGTTCTCTATAACTGCTGGTACCAGGGGGTACCTGGTGTAATCAGTAAAACAGAATTAGAGAAGGGAGCTTATCATTAAGGTTAGGGCTGAGAGCAGAAAGGATCGCTCTGAGAACCCACAACTGTGGATTTTTTTATGCTGTCTTCTGGAATAGCTGATGCTGGACACTGTACAGCCTAAGTTTTTGGACAAGACGACCTCAGCTGCCCGAGAAAGTGCAAAAACCTCATTCTTCAGCACCTCTTCCTCTTACAGTTGAACTAACGTGGCCGTGCACAGCTTACAGAGGAGCCGTGCCGTGAGCTCAGCCCTCCCCACAAAACCAGTCTGGCAATACAGCATCTGCTCCTGCCAAGGGTGAGAGCTGTGACCCCAAAGAGTGGACGATCACCTCCTGTGCTGCCCGTGGCACAGCCTGGTGGCTTCCTCTTAATGGAAAAATTGTGTATCTAACACTAGTGACTTCCAGAGCAGCACAGCAGCAAGCTGTGGATCCAATCAAGCCAGCACGGGAACACGAATTAACACCTGCTTCAGAAAGCAGATCTCCTCCAGGAGAACAAGCAACCTCCATCGGGTTCTGGCTGTCAGTGGGAGGTGATGTACGGTGAGCTGAGGTCTGGGTGAAGATGGATCTCCTCTGTATTTCCACAGGAATGAAGTTGTTGCTATACACCAGGGTGAAAATCCAATCACAGTAACGGCGATGTGAAAAATTAACTAGCAGTTTAGAAAAGCATATTCAGCTACTGAGGAAGGCTGGGATGAATTGTGCTCAGCTGCTGCTGTTTATGTTTCTTGTGCTCTGCTTGTTTCTTCAATTTCTTATGTCCTTTTTCATGTGTCCCTCTTTGTTTTTGCTGTATCTCTTCTTGATGCCACTGCAAAACCCGGATGGGTTTCAGCTATGCTGGGTGTGGAGAGAGCAGCCAAGGATTCACACAGGGCTCTCGTAAGCCATTTCTGCTATAATACCTGATTCACGAGGCTGTATCTATAATGTTGAAGTCTAGCTGAGAGTTACGGCCATACACACAACCGAAAACGAGAAGAGAAACTGCTACAAACACCTGCAGTCCAGCAAAGGCTGGGCAGCAAACATAAAGCCATGAGACATGATAAATAAAATTAGCAAGAGCCAGAGTTGCTGCTGAATGGCAGGGCCTTTATGGCTCCGAGCCAAGCCGAGGCTGTGGGCTAGGGTCAGCATCCCACTGCATCCCGCCCCACCCCATCCCACCCATGGGCTCCGGAGTTTTGGGGTAGCTGACCATGAGGGTAACAGCCCAGGGAGGAGGTGAGTTCAGGACAGTTTGCATGTGCTGCCTACAGAGCAGTAAAGCAAAACGTGTGTCCTCATTTACACTAATGACAGCCAGAAAAGCTGTGCAACTCTTTTCTTTTCCTTCTTTTTTTTTTTTTTTAAATATATATATTTTTTATTTTCCCCTCAAAATACTGCACTTTCCCTTGGAAGGCATTAGCAAAGCCAGCTCTCGCCACCATCTCCCCAGGGCCTCCCTGGCTCAAGAGCTGCTCATTTTAAATGATTCAAACCTGGGCTGTAGGAAGGGGGAAACCTCCAGGGTCTCCCAGTAAAATGGAGCAGCAATATGACCTTTTAAAAGCAATATGTTTTCTGTGCAAGAAAACCAAACTATCCACAGAGAAACTGTTCCCCAAAGAGCAGGAACATCGTGAGGTCTCTCTATGTTTCCAAGAACCACTGCTACCAGGTAATGCTTGCTATTGATCAGGCACAGCCCAGGTCCATTTCTTACTCTTTCATTTATGAGCATGGTTTAAGAACCTTATAACTCCACTCTTGGGGGCAGAACAAAGGAGAAAACTGCAGGTGCCTATAAGGCAGGGATACCCACCAAAAGATGCCACTTGCAAACACCTTGGCAAGCCCAGCCTGACCTTTCCTGAGGTCAGGGTTGTGCATGACGATGTCCCCTTGCCCTGCCTGATGTCCCCTTTCAGGGCCAGGTGCTGCTCCATCTCCTGCAGTTGCTGCTGGCAGTGCTGGGAGCATCTCCTCTCCTCCTAGGCCACCACACAAGGCGAGTGGTAGAAGAAAACACCGACAGTGGGAAAATGAAGCATGAAGGGAGGTGCAGTCTCCACCAGCGAGACCTAGAAGCACAGGATAAAAGTTTTCTGTCAGCTACAATATCGCACAGATACTCACGCCCTGGATCACGGAGCTGGACTCCTTTCAGCCTCATTTTCTATGATGTCTCAAAACACAAGGAAAGTTTACCATCAGCCTCAGCGAACAAAAAAATAATGCCTGACTCTGCAGAAAACACAACTGAAAGGCCAACACGCCTTTGGCTCATTCTGCAAATCAATGTCCCACACCTCAAGGAAAAAATGGTTCCCGAAGTACCCACCCGGCTCCTGCCTGTGACGTGAGACTGCTCCCTGACACACAGACCCCGTTTAAAGGTTAAAGGAGCAGGAAAGGCTGTCCCCTGGGCTGCTGAAGGCCAGGTTTGGCCTAAGGCTGTGCCGTGAACAGGCAGGAGCAGACAGAGAGGGAGCAGGATAAATTCATAGCCAGCCAGAGTGGAGTCTGGTGAGATTAAAAAAAAATAATAATAAAATAAAATAAAATTGTGAGATGTAACTTGTTTGCTTAGGAGAGACTTTTAGATTTGTTTTCTTCTTTTGCACATCTACTGCCTCGTTTCATTAATTATAAGTAACAAAATGTGTTGTTTTGTTTTGTTTTAAGATGTCTGGAAGTGTGGCACGTGCCCCAGCCGTGCCAAACATCTCTGCCATTTATTTCTCCAGTTGTTCCGGTGCCCAAAGCAATGGGCAGTGAGACACTTGCTAAGTCCTGCTAAGTGTTCACCCTTGGGCTGCCTCTTCATCTTACAGGAGTCCAAGATTTCAGCCAAAGAGGTTTTTAATGCTTTGAGAGGGTTCTGAGATCAACAGCCCAAAGCCAAAATTGGCCATGGTCTTCTTGTCCTAGCTCTTTGCCTCATCCTGCTACGTGTAATGATTTACTGAAACACGGCTGGCACGAGGCCCTAGCCATGCTCTGAGCTGCAGCAGTGCCCAGAAAAACAAACTCTGGCAGAAAACAGATTTGCTGGAGGTGAAAGCAGCTGGCCCGTAAGTCACAAAGGCAGGGGCTGCTCTGCAAGGCTGGGGCTCTGGAGATAGTCAGTTTGGGGAAAATATTGCAGGAGGGAGTGCAGTTGTTCAGCGTTTGGGTTTTGTATGCATCCTGCAGTGCCTGGTTCATGTTTGCACAGCCCCTGCACGGGCAGGCTGTCTTGTGGCACAGCTGAGTGCTTGCAAGCACCTGCAGAGAGCCGCACAGCTCAGCCCCAGCGCTGTCCGTCTCCATCAGAGGGAGCACAGGGAAGGAGGTGTCTGCGGGGCAGATCTCAGCATGTCCTGAACGCCAGTGGGCTGCCCAGGCTGTATGATTAAAATAATGACAGGGACACAGCGATGTGCTGGCTGGGAGCTCGCACAGCCACCCAGCACAGAGGTGGAGCGCTTCATTTACGAGAGCGCTCTCCTGGCAAGGAGCGGGTTCAAAACGGGGGGAAATGGCGTACATTTTGCAGAAAACAGCATTAATCTGAAGCCGCTCTGCAGGCAGGAAAACAAGCCACTTAGCCACAAACACCACCGAGTGCTGAGGCTGCCGGTGGCTCCTCTCCCCGCACACCAGGTGAGATAACGGGAGCTGTGAGCAGCTCGGAGACCTGCAGAGACCTGCAGGGACCCCTCAGCTGCTTGGCACTCCCGTGATTAAAGACCTTTGGGGCCCTGGTTATCATTTCCAGTCCATCCCCAAGCTGTGCAGCTCATCCCACAGGAGCTTTATCACCAGCAGCAGCAGCAAGCAAGGACGTGTCTCCCACCGGCAGGGCTCACCCCGCTCCCTCTCTTTGTGGCTGCTGTGGAAGCAGCCCCCCAAAATGACCGTGCAATGCAGGAAAACCACATTATACTCCAGGCTGTGTCACGCTGTGGGGAGGAGAGCACGTGCTGCCTTACTGGGACACATACATTCATCAGCCCACCCCACCACCCCCAAATGCAGGATCCCCACAGCCAACACCGCCCTTAGCAAGTAGGCGGCCTCTGCTGCTGCCTTCCTCTGTAAGGAACCTGGAAACACAAACACGTAGCACTCTTAATTCACTGGTGCTAATTTGAGAGCAACATTAGGTTTGTCTTCATTGGCAAAAGGAAGAAAATTCCAGTTGTTTTTTTTTTTTTTGGACAAAGCTGTGCAAAATAATGGAGATGCAAAACACAGGCTGGGCAGGTCAGAGGGTGGCTGGAATCAGTCAGTGGGGTGGCAGGAGGGCAGGGTGTGTGTGTGGGTTCCCTGATTCTGCAGAAGCAGGAGCACAGCTTCCCACAACCCAGGCTGCAGCTGGCTCACCTCAGCCTGAAGGATGGGTCTGGACTCTGAAAAGCAGACGTACAGCGACCCCAGCACCTTCACCCCAGCACTCATGGACTCTTCAGACACCCGCAGCATTTGGACTCCCAGTGCTGCTGTTTTACCCTGTGGCTGGAGTAAAAATTTCTGGCAGCTTTGGCAGCTTTTTGTATCCTGCCACCTCCCATTGAAGACAACCACTTGTCTGCCTGCAGCTGCCTCCTTTGTACCACCAGCAAGTAGCCAGACACCACCAGCTGGTTTCACTCCTAAGAAATAAACTTTGCAATCATTGCAAGTCATTTATGCTTCCAGCTTCTGCACTGCCACGTGGTGAGATGAGCGGGTGGCGATGACCTGTGCAAAGCACCAAACTTCACAGCTCACGGGGAAGGTGCCCCTGGAGAGGGGTTGGTGTGGCTGCTCGCAGTGACGGTGAAGTTCAGCAGCCACCAAGCCCTCCCTCACCTCCTGCAGCCCAGAGCAGTGGGAACCGCGGCCTCCCTCCTGCCCTTTTCTCCCAGGAAGGACCCCCCCAACTCAGAGCTGCTCTACTCCTGGTAGTGCTCCTGTCCTTGGGTCTTCCAAGGCTGCAGCACACTTCCAAGACTCCCTGTCCCCCCGTCTCCTTCCCCAGATGTCCCTCAGGGGTCACTCGGCTTCTTGCCCCATCCCTGCCTCCCCCCAGCTGCCTCCTCCAAGGGCCTCCAGCTTGACCCCCCCCGCAGCAAGACCCCAGATCTGGAGAGCTGCTCAGGATCATCCACGCCTCTGGGAAAGGCACGGGCATCCTGGCAGCAGTTAGCACCACGCTCAGCTTTGTTTGACTGACGGGTAAATGAGATGTTTAGTGATTTCTCTGCGGTCTGGTTTACAGCGGAGAAATGGCTCTATCTGAGCTGCTCTGCTTCATTAGTAGTTTAGAGAAGAGGGGAGGGAAAGAGAAAGCTGCCTCGAAGTTGGAAATTAAATTCTTTTGTGTCCAATCCCCCCTGGAAAATTAAAATAAAATAAAAATAAAATAAAATAAAATAAAATAAAATAAAATAAAATAAAATAAAATAAAATAAAATAAAATAAAATAAAATAAAATAAAATAAAATAAAATAAAATAAAATAAAATAAAATAAAATAATAAAAAGAGCAGCAGCATTTTGGCAGATCCCTCTCCCTCCTGGCTCAGGAGGGATGCTCACAGCAGGACAGCAGAGGGGCCACCAGGAAACCTTGGGCCACTGCCCAAGTCTGCCAGAGCCCCTGCCAAAGCTACTGAGCAGCAGCCCTCTGCGCATGGATGGTTGTTGTCTGGAGCATGGGAAGGGAGAGCAAAGGCACCCTGCTGTGCTGCAGGCGGGGTTGGATGGACCCTGCTAAGCCGTGATTCACAAACCCACGCCTGTCTGTGATCGCTGGACCTCAGCAGGGCACCGAATCCCCACTCCCCTGGGATTCATTGAGAGGAAGAAAATAAAGTTCCTGTTCCTAGGGATTGCAGAAAAATGTCTGCATTTCAGGTCATTTGGCATTTCATGTCCCTTATTAACCCTTTTCCATTTTTCATTTCCCTTTCACTCATTTCTCTTTTGAGTTGGACCCGATTTTGAAGCAAAAAAAAATGCCTTTGAGCATTTTAAAGTGAGGTTTTTACCTTTGAGGTTTTCAAAGGCAGCTTTTCTATATTGCTCTTTCAAAGTATTTTATGGCAGTTTTCTTTTAATTCTTTTTAATCATACAAAACCCAGTCACCAAACACGACCTGGGGTTGTGCTACACCCCCAGAAGCACCACTTGGGGGCAAAAACCCTCTTCGCTGAGAGCACATCACCCAGCTTGCGTTTTATGGCCAACCCAGCATCAGCACGGCTGAGGCCAGAGCCACACGCAGTGAGCCCAGAGCTCTGCAGTGGCTGCTGTGAGTGCTCCTGCAATTAGTGCAATTAGTCCTCTTTCACCAGCAGAGTGACAACCCCCCAGGCAGCAGTGGGGTGCTCTGCAAATCTGGCCCTCTTGGAATTGCAAAATGGTTGAGGATGGGAGGCGCTTCTGGAGAACCTCTGGTCCCACCGCCCTGCTCATGCAGGGACACCTGGAGCAGGTTGCCCAGGACCACAACCACGTTTTCTGAAACTCCAGCCCTGAAACACACAGCCCCAGGAAGTTTTAGTTACCCACGTCTTTGGCTTTCTGACTCTGAAGAAGATCTCAAGGATTCAGATGCTGCCATTCTCGGAGACCAGCACCATCTGGCCCCTGTCCTTACTTACTTTAGATTAAAGACTAGAAAGCTTTTATGAAGTCAAAAGAAAAAAAAAAAAAGGAGCGATATGTCATCTGGATTTCCTACTGTTTGCTGGTAATTAAGTTTGTCACAGTCTTGACAGAGCTGGGAACAGTGGAGGGAATCAGAAAGAAAAGACGGAGGCAGAGAAAATATAACAAGAATCTCTCCAAAGCTGTTTCCTTCTGATTCTGTTACCAAAGAAAATGATTAAAAGAAATAATGATATTTCCATGGTGTCTGCTCCCCAGTTCCACTACAGATACAAATTAAGCTTAACAATTAGTCTTTTTTTTTTTTTTAAGCTCAGGTAATGTCATTCCAATATTTACTGGGCTGCACGCCAAGTCCTGGGTTTCATATCAGTTCAAATCTAGACTCTCTCTCTTCATCCCTCTTTGTTGTTTTCTCTTGATTTATTTCCTTTCTTTTACTTGGAGAGCCAAAAATCCAGCCAGTTCAGTGGCACAGCACTTCAGGAGTGGGGCTGAAGGGCATCTCAGCAGCAGGATCTGCCCGTCTGTATCTCCCTGCAGGAAGAAGTGGTCCTTAGAGTTAATTTTCATCTTTCACTCCGCTGGGATAAAACCAAAATTGCTTGAAAGCCCCAGAATGCTGCCAGGGCATTATCTGTGCTTCAGTACTGCCACAGCCCACCCTGCCAAATCTCCCTCCTACACCAAGCCGATGGAGATGGAGGTGGCTGCAGTTTGCTCTTGTCCACAGCTGGGTTTCTTGCCCCTCTGGGATCAGACAGAGTGAGCTGGGATGCAGGCAGAGAGGCAGGTTCAGCACTGGAAAGGCAAATTTCCATGAAAATAAAAAAAAAAAAAAAGTGTTGCATTGTAAAAGTACTGAAAATACTTGGAAAGTGGAGAACATGAGTGTGGGGAAGTCACTGAAAAGAATTACCATGAGCAATTCTGTCTCTGACCCCACCTCTGCTCTGTCAGTGCCCAGCTATGGAGCTCCTGCTGGTCTCTGCACATCCATGAAGCCCCTGACAAGCAGGAATTCCTCCTGGTTTCCTTTAGTTTCCTGGGCTGAATGAAAATTATTTGCTCCTTCTGGGAAAACACAGCCCCTACCTAAACAACCACAGCACTACAGGGCGCCACGTGAAAGCTGCTCTGACATAAATCTTGTGCTTCCCCACCTCCCTCCAAACTGGGGAGGCTGCGCAGAGCTCTCGCAGTGGACTTTGCAGAGGGCCATGAGGATAGATTTATTTCAGAATATTTCCACTTGTCATCACAATTAATCACCAGAACCCAAGGAAAAGGAGCGCAGTTTATGAAAACGGAAAATGAAAAAAGCAGGGAATGTGACTGCAGGAACCTGACAAACAGGACAGCAAGACAGGGAGACGGCTTAGAATAATCCATTTTCATGCCAACTCTGGTAAAAAGAAAAGAGAAAGACTGAGCAGCATCCTTCCCCATGACAACCTCCAGAGTATAATTGTGGCCCTCATCTGAAACCATGCAGCAGTTCCTCAGAACATTTCCAAAAGACAAGGCACCGTATTTTTTAAGCTCTGTCTCAAGCACGATACTCCAGAGAGTCCCTCTGCTGTGAAAAATAAATGCTCCTCCACAAAGAACTAAATCCACATTTCTCAAAAAACAGCCTCAGATCTGGACATGAACTTCCGAAAACACAGAACAATGTTGGCTAAAGTTTTGCACTAAGGACACTGGCAAAACAGACTCTGTTGTGTCCCCCCCCCTTGCTCCTCCCCATTTCCTTGAGAGGACTCCCAGCCCCTCCACCATCTGCCATGAGAAGCAGGAGGCTCCTCTGGATGCCTGCAATGTTGGCATCATGAATGCAGAAGATAAGGAGGGAGTCTGTTTTCTAACTCAGAGACATGGACTCCAAAATGAGACACCCAGTAACAGCTGCACCCATGGAGCATTTACAAATAACAGCCTGGAGGAGGAGGATGCCCACGTCCAGCAGCTGGGCAAGGAAAGGAGGCAGAAGCAAGCTCAGGTTTCCCCCGAAGCACCCTAACCTCTGAGTTACCTGGGCAGAGGGCAGTGAGGGGGAAGGGGAAGAGGAGGGCTCCTGCCTGGCAGCCTTCTGCTCCTCACCTTTGGCTCTGTGTAGTGACAGACGCTTGCAGAACAGATGGTTGAGTCAAATGGGAAATTGGTCAGTGTTTCACTGTGGTGAGAAGAAATGTATTTTTTGTTGATCCAAACCAATTCATTTTTTTTCGCATCTTGGCAGCTGAGCTGCAAAGAAAACACACACACACAGATTTCAGCGCTGCTTTAGTTTTGACAGGCATTTGAAGAAGGCTACGAGGGTTCTGGCCTGTGCCCCCCTGCAGGGTGGAAGCAGGTGGACATGGAGGGTCCCACCACGGGCAGCCCAGGTGTCCTGGAGCCCCGTGGCTCTCACCCTAATGCCTTCCAGAGACCTCCATGCTGCAGGCCCACCTGGAAGCAGACCATCGGTTTCTCCCCAAAACTTCAGTCTCCCCTCATGGGCTCCACTCACTGAGCGCATGCATGGCCAGACCCTAAACACCTTGAAGTGATCTGTAGGTGTTAATTCAAGAACCGTGAAAGCACGTCAGCTTGTGGGAGCAGGTTTGCTTGGAAAGATGGAGTGAGCTGTTAAAGTCCTTGTCCTCACAAGGTCTTCTTCATCAGTGACCAACCCGGATGAGTCTTCACACACAGCATCGCTGCTTCCCATTACACACCACAGCAAGCCAGAGCCCCTGCAGAGGGAAACAGCACCGTCACAGCCATGAAGAGCAATTCCTTACTTCTGCCCCACAGCCAGGCACTCCAAGTTTATTAGCAGGAGCAGGAAGGGCACATAATTAAACATGATTAAGGTACGCTACAGACAGGATATCCAGTGTTGGTGTGTCCTTAGCAGGCTGTTCTAGTGGGTGGCAGGGGACACATGTGGGCATGCAGAACAGGAAGAACCATGAAAAATGAGCCAACAACACCGAGCAGGTTGACAATGTCCACCCAAATTACCTCGCTGACCAGGAACCTGCCAGGCTTCTGGACTAGCAGGAACTATGGGAGTGAACAGCAAGTTTTTGTCACAAGTTCTGTTAGCAATTCACAGTCCAAAACACACGCTTAGGGTTCATGAGACTAATTACATGAATAGTTCATTGTCTCTGTCCAAGATACAATGTTCTCTGAATACACTGCTGTCTGTGAGGCTCCCACGGGGCACACGTCTCAGAGGCTGTTGTCTTAAGTGGACATGGAAAAATCCTCTTCGGTATTGCCCAGCGAGGAAGCCCTCAGCTGGAATCAGCAAAGGGAGGAAGCTCCTTTCTCCAAAAGCTGAAATTCCACTTTTGCTTAATAATTAAACCCCCAGACAACAGCTTTTATGTGTGAGCTGAACCACTAAATTACAAGGTGGATCTACAGCCTTTTTACACTGAGTGGAGTTTGCTCATGTGGAAATCTCCTGGTGCATCATCCTGTGGACGCATTAATGATGTAAAAAAGGTGAGCAGGTTTTATGGTATTGATTAAAAATGTCCCTCTTCCAAACTACAAAAGAATGTATGTCTTGTGTTTGTGTTTTTTTTATCCCCTTGGCACAAATTCCCCGTTGTTTGAGTTGTGCATCAGTGCTGATGTACATGGCTTTTTTCAGACGCACTATGTTGAAAGTGGAATGACTTCACAGGAGCCTTGAGTGAAGTGTGCGGGGCTGGGAGCAGGGTCCAGAAAAGCCCCCAGGACCCC
The DNA here is from genome assembly GCF_963932015.1 of Anas acuta. NCBI lineage: Eukaryota > Metazoa > Chordata > Aves > Anseriformes > Anatidae > Anas > Anas acuta. Next base: position 3,568,919 of record NC_088994.1, read on the forward strand.
TCTGTCTGTCTTCTCCAGGGCCTTGACCTGGGCCTCAGCCACTGGGCATGCATTGGCCAAGGATGTGCAATGGCACTGCCCTGCCAACTGCACCCAAGCTCCCCTACAGACCCTTCTGCTATAGGAAGTTAAAGCAAAGGGCCTGAAACGTTGGATTCTCTCTTGTTCAACAGTAATTCAAACACCAGTAGTTGAACAACACAGCCAAAATCTGGTCTCTCAGATTGTCTCAGGAAACCCAGCAGCTTTTGATAAAACATCTTTCCCATTGCTTGTGCAGCCCAGCAGAAGGCTGCCCACAAGCGGCTCCTCCTGGATCCCAATCAGAGAACTCATTGTTAGATTTAAATTATTTAAAAGATATGAGCCAAACCTTCCTAGCTGTTCACACACCAAATCCTAAGTATCTTTTGTTGTTGAAAAAAAAATACAGTAAGACTAATGAAACTGTAATGTATGTATTAATTAATGTACATATTTTCTCAGTAAATTTTGCAAAGCTATAAATGGCCGAATAAATAATGAATGCTATGGAATAATTTATATGAGCTCTGTTTCTTACTTTGCATGTTCTAATTACTGCTATGAACATACTCCAATGAATTATTGAAAAATCACAGAATAAATAATATTTAAATTAATTTGTCACCCATAAGTACACGAAAAGACAAGTTCAAATATATATTTAATTCTATGAGCACTTTGCATTGTAATACTTGCCCAATAAATGGAAGCAGGAGAGGGAACATTCCTCCTGACCAACTTTATTAGGGGCTCCAGCTCTGGGTTTCGTTTTTGGCTTCCACTGCTTAAATTCAGCATCTAAATGCTTTTCACTATTGGACCTTTGGAGGGAGAGCAGATTCTGTCATGAAGCAGTATGGATGAAACCAACACCAGTCTTACAGCAATGTAAGCAGCACCTCACACTTGCAGAGCGTGTTGCAGCTGGGAATTTCATGGTCACTTGCAGATAATCAGTCAAGCTTCAGAATTTGCCTGTGGGGCTGCATATCGTCATCCCCCTTTTACACACCAAATGAAAGGATGGGAATGTTGTGAGCCTCTGAATGCAATTGTTGCACGACGTGAACAATTTTAGCAGCTGCGACCAGAGGTCAGAAGCAACTGAGGGAAACGCACGGTAATTAATGATGCTGGTTGTTAGCATGCTTGATTGCTTGTTTCTCATATGTATGCAGAGTAACCATGTGCATCTTGTCAAAAACTGTGCTCTAGAGGGAGGATTTCTAAGAGGTACTGCTGTGGTCTTCTGAAGAACTGCCTAGGGTGATCTGCCCAGCAAGCTATTCACAAGCAGTTGCAACCATTTGGTAGCAGCGTGTGCCCAGAGACCTACCTCACGAGGCACTGGGAGCATTCCTGAGCAGATGGATGCATCCACTCCCCCCATCCAGCAGGCACACTCCAGCCAAAACTGTGCTGCTTACCTATTAGTTATCCACTTACTCCGTAGCATGATGAGCGATCCATCAAACCCACTGCCTTCCCCTCGCTCAGCACACCCATGGTTAACAAGATTGATGAACTGCAGTTCGTCCCCAACGCTGGATTAATCACCAAGAGGATTCATCCTAGGCCGTGACGTTCACGGTGACTTTGGCTTGATCATGAGTCAGCCAGAAGATGCAATGAAGGGTCGCTTCACCATGGGCAGAACCAGCCACAACTCCTCCTGCTTCGAGCAGAGCATCCACGCTGGGCATGGGCTGTGTCCAGGTGGCCACCGGCAAGAGCACAGCTCTCAAGAGCATGGATTTCATATCTGATTAGTGTTTAACTCAGACCCTCAGCTTGGAAAACCTAAATTCAAGTCCTTACCTTGTGCTCTGTGCAACCTCAGCACACTGCAGGGTCAGGAATGGCACTTGCCAAAAAAAACAGGGTATCTGGAGCAGCCTCTGATGAGGGGCTCCTCCTGGTCCTCCTTCTGCCTGCTCAGGGTCAGCCCAGCCAGCCACAGGAATGAGGACCCCGAGGGCAAATACGAGGTGAACAAAACAGGCTGAGGAGAAAAAAAAAAAAAAAAAGAGGGAGAGAATTACCTTTTTTCCCCTTCTTATTCTTAAATTATGCTGGGGATTTGTTTTCAAGTTTTTCCAATATTTATCAAGCATTTTCATTTGAAGGATTTAACAGCTCAGAATTTTGATCCTTTTTGATTTTCCTTCACCTTTCTTCATTTATTTCTCACTCTCCTGTCATATTCCAGGCATTTATCATTTCTTCCACAAAATGGTACCTTATTTTTTAAATAAAAAAAAAAAGTGTTTCTATGGAAGGTGTTAATGAATCTCAAGCCTCTTTAACCACCTCTACAAATGGCACATACTAAGTACCTGATAGAAGAGTAGCAGAGTGGAGAACTCCATCTGACACAGACACAAAAAATATCCTCAGGACTTCTCAGTTCGCAGATAAAGCTGTGAAAACAAGTTGCAATTTTCAAATACACTGAAGGCAAAATTCACCCAGAAAAAGGTGTGTGGGGGTGGTAGAAATAAATGCAAGGATGACTACAAGAAAGTGAGCCCAGGGAGAAGAGTTTTGTTCAAGCCCAGATTGAAAATAAAGTCAAATAAGAGAGGGCACCACTCTTGGAGGGCTTTCCTCCTGCACCTGGGCTAATCAAGTGACTGATTATTTGCTGAATATTTAACTATCACATCCAATATGAACTTTGCTTTATAAATGATAAATCAAGCAGCTTTTTTTTAAAACTATACCTTGTCATAGTCTCTCCTCTAGCACTTTCATGGGCAGGAATAATTATTTAGTGCACACTGCATGTATAATGAATTTTCAGGCATACTTGTTTGATCTATAGCCTTGGAAATAAAAATCCCATTAGTCTAACAAGCTCACCAATTATTTCCTGAGATCATTGAGCCCATTTCAGTGAAGAAAGTTAAATAAAAATGAAAGTGAATGGAGAGCAGTGCAATATGTTGTTTTACAGAGTAAAACATTTTAAAATAGCATTTCACTTCGTGTTTGGGGGCTAGAAAGAGCAGAGAAGTTATGTCTGCGTTGGATAGGTGCGTGTAGCTTGCCTGCAGCTGCCTGGTGGAGGCTGAGTTAACGCTGGGGAAGAAACATTTGTCCAAATTCAGATATTACCACTCAGATGTCCCTGTCCAAGCTAGTTACCTGGACTCCTCTTGGAAGGTTTTATTTTGAAATATATGCACTTCTGAGTGACAAGCATTCACAACCATCTCAGATAAGAAATCTGAAAACAGGCTTTTTCTCAGATTTAGAAACCCAGTGAGACAAAATGCAGAAGAGACATAAAACCGGATGATGCCAATTTCCACTCGGTGTCCAAGCTCACCGAGTATCCCTGGGCTTCTAGAGGCTATGGAGGCATCCCCCAGGAGCCAGCCAGCTATCTTTAGATTCCAATCTGCAAATTACATCAGCTGCCCTCTGTGGGTGGCTGCTTCTTCCTGTTGCCTTGGCCAAACATCCAAAAAAATCAGTTCTGATGAGATGCATCGACTTCAGAGGGCTGCCAGTGGGGAGCCGAGTCCACCACTCCTTCCCACGACACTCAGGACGATCAGGGTGAGCAGGGAGCACCAGGCTCCATCTGCACATAAGGAGCCGTGCACAGCTCGATTAATTCTTGTTTGCTCTTCGGGGCTGTCGGGAGCAGCTTTTTAGGTGATTACAGAGGGGCAGAGGGGACTGCAGCAGCAGCAAAGGAAGAGAGCGATTAGATAAAATGCTTTAACAAACACACACAGCATCGGCATTTCTGACTTTCAAGCACTTTCACACCCAAGAGGGTGGCCTTTTACTGCTGCAACATCCACGGAAAAACAAAACCAGAAGAAACAGGCCCTGAAAACAGAAAGATTCTGCCCTAGCAGATGATCAGTAGCAACGGGGGCCTTAGAAGGGATTATTAAATTGAGCTGGTGGGATCACCGTAGCTCTGATAGATTATGATCTTCCACGTGGAGTGAGGAGAAGTGCTCTGAGAGCTCCTTGCACAGCTCCCCACTGGCACCAGAGCCATCACCACCCTCACCTCCTGGGTGTGGGCCCAGCCCCAGGGAGGAGCAGGGCTGCAGGGAGCTGGTCCCCACCGCCGCTCCCCCCTGCTCCCCTCTGCTTGCTCCCCACCGCACCCTGTGCTCTGCCACCATCCTGCAGGCACCCTTCTGCTCGCTCCTCGCCCTGTGCCTCCAAGCAGGTCGCTGCTGGTTTTCTCTCCTTCTTGGCAGCCGAGTCTTCTCTGGGAGCCTGGGAGAGGCCGTCTGCCTTCCCACAGCCCTGGCATGCGGTGCCCAGAAGGAACAGAAATGGGAAGGCGCAAAGCAAGGTCAGTGCAAACAGGCTCTTCAGAGGCTGATGCAGCCCCTGCTCTCATTTTATCATTTTTCTCCCCCATTAACTGACCCTTCTGGTGAATTGATACAGATGACCATGGAGCTACATGCTCAGCCAGATCAGGTTATTTCTATTAAAGCTCAAAAAAAGAGCATTTGTTCCCTCTTCATCTCTAGAAGATGCGCAGATGAAGGTAGGACATGGGGGAAGAAAAAACAACAGGGAATGGTAAGAGAAAAGGCAAAACACGATAATGAAGCCATGAAAACCAAGCCTTAGTTTGTCACATTTGGTGTTGTCCAGATAACTCTGGAAATACTTCGCTCACTGAATCTTTCAAAACATATCTAGCAGTGCCTAAGCTCTGTAGTCCTGTCCAAACAGGACCACGAGCCACTCTGGGGTAACTTCTAAGGTTTTTCAAGTACTCATATGCAGCACATTAATTAAGGGTTTGAACAGATGGGCATGTATGGATCACATCTGAGCTCGTTCAGGAAGGAGTGCCCTCCACTCCTCCCAGGAGCTGCTAATTACCACCCATCAGCAGGAGACCATGGCTCCAGCACTGAAACATGCTGCACCGTGTGGGAAGGCTCCCAGTGCAGCTTAACACAGGCAAGCTGTTTAAGTTGCCCCACCTTTCCCAAAATGTGTGCATTTGCACCTTGCACTTAGCCATCTGTTTTTCTCCAGAGTGATGCCCAGGTACCCACAGGAGGATAAAATCCACGGCAAAGCTGTCACCACACTCCTGCACGGGAGCAGGCTCAGCCCCTGTGCAAGCAAGCCCTGGCACTGGCCACTGCCCAACCACTCCTCCCCAGGCCTGCTCTAGCTCCTGCTGCTCAGTACGTGTCAGGCTCATGCCCCTTGCTCCACATCTATGACCTCTACGTAGAACAGCAAATGGAAAAGTTGGTTGCAAGGATCTTTCCTTGCTGTTACTAGAGGGAGGAGAAGCAAGAATCAAAAAACAGTTTCCCCAAGCACATCAGAAAAGCCAGCCTGAGGAATCCTGAGAAACAGGCAAGCTTCCCAGTTGAGGTTTGGGACACCCTTGTTGCCCATGATTGCTCCCAGAACCCATTGATCTTTGAAAAGGAGACTGAAGTAGGCTTCATTTTGAGCAAAAACTCCCAGCCTCTACAGCACTGCCCCTTCAAACATCAGCTCTTGGATTGGATGAGGGCTCCTGCACACCCAGGAGAGCAGCAGGTGCCTCAGGTGCCAAGTCAAAGGCAAATAGAAAGCAAGAGGAAAACACCCCCTCCAGCACTCCCCTGGAGACCACAGCCCCTCTGTTTTCCCTTCCCATCCCATGCAGGTGCACAAGACAAACGATTCCTGCTGAAATACATTTCTGAGCTCAAAAGGGCTCATGAAGATGGATGCATCCCCTGGACCAGAGAGCTGGCAGGAAGGTGGAAAAAGGAAAAATTTAAATGATTCCACAAATCAAACTCCAAGATGTTGTTTAGGCATGAAGGTCCCCTGCTCACTGCCATATTTGCTTGCCTCAGCTCATGCACAGATTTCAGCAGCTGAGTGTGCACACACTGAGTGTGCACCCTGCCCGTGACACAACCACCAAACATGGGGGCACCCAGAAGGAATGGGAGCTGTAGGCTCACCTGCTCAGCACCAGGGAGCAGGTCCGTGTGTCCTCTCTGACCAGGTCCGGCTGAGCAGGACAGCTCAGGAGCAAAGCCAGCACCAGGCAAAGTTCTGGCCATCCTTCCAGCACTGTCCCCTCCGCTCCCTCCTGCAGCCTCATTTCCATGGGGCAGAGCACGGGGCGCATCCCCTGGGTGTGACGGCAGCAGCATCGCTTTGGGAAACTGCCCCTTGGCTCTGCAGCTTTTCCTTGGCTGTTCTCATGGAACCAGGTTAGACACAGCCTCAAGAAGTGCCAGTCATGGTCTCTGTTGGAGGTGGCTGGGCTGCGGGCTGGAGCCCAGCCCTGGGAGCACGAAGCGAGGTGTTCCCCCAGCCACCCGCCTCCCCGTGCCTGCGGAGAACGTGCTCGCTGGCACCGCTCTGTTACGGGTTTTTCTTCAGTTTCCATTTCTTCTCTCCAGCTGAATCCTGACACCGAGAGCTGTTTGATCACTCAGCTGAGTGCCACCTTGGATGCCATGAATGAAAATCAAAGCTTTTCTTGTGTTCCCAGGCTGTCTGCAAGCACGCTGTGTAGATCAGCCTGCTATTACGAGGGGTGCCTGGCACAGCACCCTCCAGTTAAGGTTACAAAAAAGCACCATTTTTACCTCTGCTTTTTGCATATTTTCCCAGCTATTCACTGTTTAAAGGAGAAACTTTCTACTTCTGCCTGTCTGCCTGAACTTTTTTTGAGAGTGAAAGGGTTTGAAGAACATTTTGTCTTGTCATTTTTTTGAGTTATGGGACAGCAATTGAAAAACACTTTTCCCAGCAGTTTAAAGAGAAAATAACCACAGATACATTTTTCAGAACTGGAATAAAGCAAAAAAAGCAGAAGTTTGAAACTTGAAACCGGTTCAGTCACCAGGCTATGGAACAACATAACGTTTGTAAATCAGGTGAACAAGAGAAAGGTCACTTCTGAGCAGGAGCAGCAGATATGTCCTGTGTCTGTCCATTCAGACAGCTTCCGTGTGGTTTTTCTTCATATCTCTTTGTAGGGAAGCCAAATGAAGTCCTTTCCCCCTCCCTCCTCTCGTATCTCTGGAAAGCCTTCCTGCATCCCTGCTTGTGTATTTTGAACAGGGTTCTGCTAGGAAACCACAAAGCCCCAAGCAAGTTGGTGTCAAACACCAAGCCTTCAGTCAGACAAGTCTTTCCTCTGTTAATCTCGGACTTGTTTTAAAAGATGTTGGAGCCAAAAGTGAAGCTACCAGTCTACCCCTGCAGAGTTTGCCACTCCTGACCCCTTCAGGCCTGATGCCCCAGCTTTGGTGGCCCCTTTCTCATGGAGTCCCACCAGCTCCAGGAGAGCTTAAATGAGCTTAAACTCTCCAGGAGAGTTTAAATGGGCTCATTTCCCACTCAAAAGCCACCTGAGCCAGCAGCATCCTGCTCTGGGAAGACACAACAGCAAGTACAAACCTCCCTTGCCAAGCTGTGGTGCCCCCTGGGCCAGCCTGCTGGCGTGGCTTCATCAGGGGCAAATACAGCAGGAAGGGGCAACGAGGTGGGAGATGGGAAGGGAGGACCTTGGCCCCAACCTCTGGGTTATGTAAGATGATGAAAAAGCTGACATAATAACCACTAATCCCCATCAGTATCGCTGCTTGGGGGGCACCTGGACTACATGAGATGAGGTCCGTGTTGGTGCAGTCTCCAGTATCAGCAAGAACTTTGTCACTGGTTTCAATAAAAGAGATTCAACCCTTAACCCACCTCTAATGTGTCTGTTTCTTATAGCCAGATGAATAATGAACAAATATAAATTACAAAGAATTTGTCTGATGATGGCAAGGAGAGAAAAAGATGAATAATTTATTTGATGGATATTATTCATCCATCTCTATAGCCAGCCAAGTAATGAAAACATTTGTTCACAAATCACTTTGTTGACGGTTGAAAAGTTTGTAAAATAAATTATTCATAACTATGATTTGACTCCCTAAAAGCCCAAAAAGGATGGCTGACCTTGAAGTGGAGGAAGGCGGATCAGTACGGCACCTGTTCTAGACCTGCCTTGTGCCTACCATCTCCGTGGTTACTTTGGACAGTGGGAAATGGGACCTTCACTTTTGCGGGACCTTCACAAGACAGCCCCAGAACTGGACAGTAATGTCTCGTATGGCCATGCTTAGAGGACGAGCCTGGGCCTGTAGCCCCAGAATGTCCCTCCAAGGACCAGGCACTTTGGCACTTCGCAGCACAGCCAGGACTCTCCAGATCTCCACCCCAGCATTAACACATCCCACACAGCCCAGGTAGTCTTCTGTCCTTGGACACCATCACTCCCTGCTGCTTTAGCCAGGCTTCCTGCTTATCCCAGCTAAAGGTCAGTAAAACATTGTGTGATGCTTTCTGATGAAGGCAAAAAGATGGCTCTTCCCACCAGCCCTGCTCCAGAGAAAGCTGGAATACCCATTCCTCCATAAATAACCTGTTAGAAAGGCCTGAAAATAACATTTTTTATTTTTATTTTTTTTCTGTCAGAGGACGTACAGCTGCCTTTTCAGATCTTTTCCACAGTTTATACGATTATCAGAGCTCCTTCCTCCATCCTGTCTTGCAACTTTCAGGTTGATGAAATAAGCCAAATGGCTCCGTATTCCCTCTCAATAACACGAACAATATTCAAGCAAGGTTATAGCTGCCACAGATGAAAATATGATATTTATGTCCCCCTGAATTCCAGTCACTACTTTATGACCCCAGCTCCTCCAAAGAGGGCCACAAATCTACACAAAATCCCCAAGTGCAGGGTTTTGCATTTGGATCCTCTAAGATACCTAAAATTACATGAAGATGGACTGCTCCCCGTTGACCATGCATATAGAAAGGCACAGAAACACACATTATTCCAACATGACTACTGAATAAATTGCCATCTGCTTTCGAGCAGCAGAAGAGGAAAAATTTCTATGGCCAAACCTCTGGAGCTGGTGAACCACAAAACTTGTCACGGTTCAATTCATCTCACAGAAATATCAAAACCACAGCCGCCTCTCTGAAATAGATGCAAACTATTCATCCCCCTTTGGTGAATGAGACCAGGTTGATACTCAGGGTAAGCCAGGTTGCTTATGAGATTTTCAAGTCCTTTTGGGGAACTACAATGAGAACAACTCTGGACATATGGCATTTGCAAGGTATTCTCTCTTCCCAGAAGAGATGGTTATTGCAGAGGATGTGAAAATGAAAATTAAAATAGAAGTTCACGCAGGCTGAACAGATGGCTACCATTTCTTTGCAACAAAGGCCCTGAAGTAGACCTACATTTGAAGGAAGAAAAGGGTGGAAGGGAATAGAGCAGTCTGGGATGACTTAGGACACAGGGATGGGCTTGACCTCATGGACCTTCAGGTCCTCTCCCCCGCTCAATAACCACCAAAAGCAGAAGTCTCTGCAGGTGAGACACTGCTCTGCATCCACACTGGGGCAGGATTTGCACCACAGGACCTCAGCCAAGCTCACAGCCCAGCCACAGGCAACCAGGCATTTCTCCAGCCTAAAAACCCTGCTGGCTTCTGCTCCCCAGCACCCACAGAGAGCCCAGACAGTGGGGGCATCGCCAGTGCCATCTCCACTCCAAGGAGCATCTTCCTCTTCCTCCTGCCTTGGCCAGGACATTGCCTCCAGAAAAGGGTTCCTCAGCTGACACAATCCCAGGAGAGATTTCCATAGTTCACAACTACGGGCACAAAACTATCAAAGTTTCACCCCCCAAAAAATAGAAGATAGTTGGGAATTTATGACACAGAGCCTTGCCTGGGAGCAGAGCCTGGGCTGAGATACAACAGAAGGCCACACAAGCACAGGGTGGGCTCAGCACGGTGCCACATGGGCTCAGACACATGGGCTAGAAGAACCAGCCAGAGCCTCGCTCATTTTCCCCAATTTTCCCCAATTTTTTTTGTTATAAACGAACTTGAAGGAAAAAAATATATATATATCTTTCCAGTGAGCATGCCTGTCTGAGCACCCAAGGACTTCAGAAAAGATGAAAAGCTCCACCAAAACCACTCACCTGATTTTTCATCACCGTCTCCTTAATTACTGGTCCAGTGCCTCCTGTTGGTTGCCATGAAACCCTCACAGATTCCTGCCAGGCCAGAAATACACAAATTTGAACTACCTGACCCCGTTAGCAAGGTGTTTCTCTGTTTTGTGCTGGTTTGTTTGTTTTTAAAGACAGCTCAGAGGCCAGATAGACCCAGATGAGTCAAATGTCCTCACACCCTCCACTGAGTTTTGCTAAAGTGAGAAAAAGGATCTGCCTTATGGCACCTGCCAAATGGTGTCCTCAGCTCAGGGCCGTTTCGGAGAGTTTCTTTTGCCGGGAGCCAGACGAGAGAGCAGGCATCAAACGAGGTCAGGCTAACGTGTCAGAGGGGCTTTGCTGGGACCAGCAGGGTGGGTGGCCACTGCTGTCCCCATGCAGGTCACTCCTGTCACCTCCTGGTGTCTGGGCACCTCCCTGATCTGGGCTGGAGGCAGCAGCAGTCCTGCAGCTCCATCTAGTGCGCTGTGCCTGGGCCATGGCCAGCACCTGGAGCTCGTCCCCATCCCCAAATTTCAGGCTCCTAGGGCCCTGGGATGCCTTGTGTGTGTCTCATGGCTCTCAAAATCGTCACCTTTCCAGCTATCACCCCTGCAGAGGACACCACACACCTGCCTCAGGTGCAATCTCCACCTCCCGGTACCAGGGCATCGCTGCCTGAAGCATGGCCCTGGGGCTCCAAAAGGACTCATAAGGTCTGGTGTCACATCTCCAAGGGCTTCCAGCACACTGGAGGTGCTGAGGACTCTGGAAGATCTGTTCCCCTTTAAAAAAACCCTTGCTGCAGTCAGCAGACAGGGAGCCTGCAATATGGGTGCAACAGGGCTGTGGGCTCCAGCTTGGGTTTTAACCACTAATGCAAAAAAAGTAAAAAAATAAAATTTAAAAAAAAAAAAAAAAGAAGAAAAAAGTAGGATGAGATGTTCCTCAGGGAAATGAATAAGAAAGATTTGGTATATGGAAGCACACTTTTACCCACCTCCAAACACATAATCAAGAATGGTTTGGGTGGGAAGGGACCTCAAAGCCCAACCAGAGCCACCCCCTGCCCCCAGCCCCCCAGCCTGGCCTTGGGCACCCCCAAGGATGGGGCACCCCCAGCTCCTGGGGCAGCCTGGGCAGGGCCTCACCGCCCTCAGAGGAAAGGATTTCCTCCTTCCATCCAACCCTCTGCTACTTTAACACCCTGGTTATTCGTCATTTGCCCTGGTGCCAGTCACTGCCCAGCTGTGGAGCTCTGGCTTGGGCTCTTCCAGATATAAATATTGATATATAAACCCTTAAATAAATTCATGAATGATTAGCAGAAATAATTGTTTCCAGTTTTTTTTCATCATGCATTATAGAAAGCTACAAAATGACTTACGTCTGTTAACGGATGAGGCCTTGGCGCTACACAAAGGTCACAGAGTGACTCGTGTCATGCTGCAGCGCCTTGGATCAATCTTTTATTAAGCATCTCCACGCTGCTTTTGGCTGCCGACTGCTCGCTGAGCACGTGCTCACACAGCTGGCTACTGCTCCTCTTTTAGCCTGGCCCAGAGCAGAGCAAGGGAAAGGGCCGGAGAGAAAAAGGTTGGAAACCTCCCATGCCCCCCACTTAGAGCAACTCCATGTTCAAAAATAAATCAAAGAGCAAACAAGCTTTGTCCCTGGGATAAAAGCCATGACTTTGCTGCGGGGCTGTGCTGGTCACAAGGCCCATCCCAGGGCATGGACACCCTTGGCTGAGCCCATCAGCCGCTGCTTTAACTCGGCACTGAGCCCCCGCTGCCTTACAACAGCTTCCTAAAACAACTGCACATGCTTTTATCCCAAGCATCTTCCGACTCGAATGCATCTGATTCATCTCCCTGCCATAAATGACCCCTTTATGATGGAGAGCGAGCTGTCGAAGCACAGCAGAATTGTTTTCTCCCTGCTATCATGATCAAGTTGCTTGGTATAAAATGCAGCTTAAAAGTGAATCCATAACATTCCTGGCAAGGCAAGGAAACTGCTATTACTGGGAGGAAAACGTAGGTAGTAACTCTGGGGGTTTTTTCTCCACTGAAACTGTAATTAATGTGGATCCTGTGTACTAAGTGCAGGGAGAAATACAGTCTTCACAGCAGTTAAAATGCATCTCATTAGCACTGAAACCACTGTATCGTCAAAATGCATTATGTTCAGCGAGGAAAAATTGTGTAATTGAATTCCCACCAAAGCACAGTTCATCTGCAGCAAATGGCATTGTGCTCGTCATGGAGCTCATCCTGGCTGCGGCTGGAAATGAGGATTAATTAGGAAACCTGTTCATTATAAGCATAGATGTGCTGTGGTCAGACTGGGGGCTGCATGCCCAAACCCCAGCAAGGCAGAGAGGGACCCAGGGACATCTCTTATCTGGGGAGAGCCGGAGGGGCTGTGGGGGGCTGGCTTGGCCACACCTGTAGGAGCTTATCCTGTGAGCTGGCTGCATTAGTCAATTTTTTTTTGTCAGTGCAGTAAATGCTGGCAAAAAACCACCAACAATTCACATGAAGGTGCCCCTTACCTGCATAAATCCTTCAGTAATAATTAATAAATGATTTACACAATTGCTCTTTCATTATTCTAGGCTGTATCGCTACAAGTGGCAGTGATTGTATAAATCATGTCGCGTGCAGCATCTAACAAGTGTGCCGCCAGAGGTACAAATGCACGAGGTAATAAATTCTCCAAAGCTGAACATGCCAGGCTCTTCACCTCACTAAGAATAACTCATTGATCTGCAGCATTTTAATGGGCAAATTATTATTAATTTAAATAAAAATAGATTAAAATCTTCCAAAGACAGGGCACTGCAGGGGAGACACTGGGAGCAGATGGGAGAGTAGCCGAGGGAGGAGCAGTGACGTGTGGGAGCCCAAGCACCTCTGCTTTCACCCCACAGTCCTTCAGCCTGCTCAGAAGAGCACAGAGCTGATCTAATCCCCTGCCTTGCCACAGCATCTTCAGTGAGCCCTGGTACTGAGAAAACCAGCCAGCAAACTACAACCCCCCTCTGGCCGTTGCTTTGGGCCATCCGTGCAGTTTTGGAGCTGCTGGGAGCAAACCATTGCCCTCACCCACTGCAAAGCCAGGAGCTGCTGTGGGGCCACGTTAAGCAGCCACTGGGGTGACTTTTGCTGGCTGGAGGTGCAAGGGGTGCTGAGCTCCAGTTCCCCAAACCCACAGGCACAGTCCCCTCCGACATGGCCGAGCACAAGCCATTACTTCTGTTCTTCAAAGCTCATTATTCAGCTCTAACGAGCAAATAGATTTAATTAAGGAAATTAAATATTTATTTGCATTTGAATTTTAAGTAGGCCTTAATGGGAAACCACTGCAGGGAGCCCTCCAGCAGCAGCCATGGGGCTGAGCAAGGAAGAGGAGGAGGAAAAGGAGGAGGAGGAGGAAGAAGTAGGCACAGCTGCCTGCCTGACCATGGCAGACGGGGACACAGCCACCCCTGTGATGGTGGCACCGACCTGTGGAGGCCCTGCCCGTGGCCTCACCCCCACTGGTCTTGACTTCAGTTAGACGTGGAGCGTGCTGAATGCCCCGAGGCTGCCCACCACTCCCAGACCAACCTGGCCAGAGGAGGAGAGGCACTTCCCAAGGCGAGGAAAAGGTCCCAGGGTGCTGGTCACCAGCGCAGCACTGACGTTTGTGGGTGCTCCTGCATCTCTTGTGATGCTCCTCCAGCTGCTGCCTGAAGGCAGTTTGCTCATTAAGCCCTTACCACCCCCATGCCCTCACATTCCAGCTGCTGTCAGGATTTCCCAGCACACCAGTGCCAAGCAGCACCCCCCGCCCCAGCTGGGGAAGCCTCCTGCTAATTGGAAGTGGGAAAAACAACCAGAAACAGGTGTTGGAACAAGGCTGCCCTGCTGCTGAGGTGCCACCAACGACCAGGCAGCTCAGCTGAACAACAAGGACAAGGCGAGGTGGCTTTGGGGCAAAAAGAGAACGTTTCTCATCTCATCTCATCTCCTCTCATCTCATCTCCTCTCCTCTCCTCTAATCTCATCTCCTCGCAGCAGAGGCAGCCTGGAAGGCAGCGCAATGCAAGGCGATGGTTTAATGCGTCTGGATAATGGTCTTGCTGAAAACACCCGCTAATTAGTTAAGTGGTACCCAGTGTTATTAATTCGGCAGCTCTGCCATCAGCAATTTATTTGTAATAATAGTATTCCCTCTGTAACAGCATTAATCAAAATGGATTTATTAAGAAATTAAGAGGGAAGGGACATTACCTCCCTCGGGAGCACCGTTTGGCACTGGCTTTCCTCACAGCGCAGATTTCTGTTGTTTCAATTCTTTGTGTTACATCCAACATTTCCTCCCGACATTCACACCAGGCGGAAGGGCACCACCGAGTCCTGTTCTCCAAAAAAAACCCCTTTCTCCCCCAGACAGAGCTCCGGCTGCACCGCAGGTGCCTGAGCGGGGCAGGTGCGAGGCGCTCAGCCTGCCTTTCCCTTCCTCCTCACGTTTGCCACGTTTTGGTTCCAATTCGTTAAGTATGAGTTGCAGCCTGAGTAATTACATTTGTCTTAATTAGCGTGTACTGCCACACAGCGCCGCACTGAGAGGCTTTTCTTCCGTGACTGGCACCTCGCCGGGGATGCAGCCCCGCACCTCCAGCGCGCGGCCCCCCGCTGCTGCCAACCGGCTGCTTAAACAGGTAAATGCCTCCTGCACCTGTGCCCAGAACGAGGTTATGAAGTTAGGGCCAAGCAAGGATGTCGGTTTTACTATTTTAACCTGGTTTTTTGGAGCCTCCTCCATAGCAGAAGCTGTTCTGCTCCACCCAGGTGTGACAGGAGAGAGACCTGGAGGGGATGCAGGTGGGGGGGTGAGAGTCCTGAAAGCTTTCAGGGCGATGGTTTCAAATGAGACCATGAAGTCCTGGTTTGCAGCTGCCGATGAAGACGGAGCTTCAGGGTGATTTTCAAGAAACTCTCCCCATGCTGAGAAGCCACCACCGGCTGTGGAGGGACTGGAGAGGAGGTGAGGGGGTGTGGGGGGGTAATCAAAGGAGCAGAGATCAGGAGGATCACTGGGGATGCCCAACATCTTACCAAGCAGCACAATGGGACTTTAAAAAGAATAAATTATATTATTATGGTTAAATTATACTATAGATGCTCTCCTGAGAACCCACCTGAAGCACAGGAAGGGGTGGGCCTGTCAGAGCAGGGCCGGAGGAGGCTGTGAGGATGCTCTGAGGGCTGGGGCTTAAACTGAAAGAAGGCAAGTTTGGGTTAGATGGAAGGAGGAAATTCTTCATTCCCAGGGCGGCGAGGCCCTGCCCAGGCTGCCCCAGGAGCTGGGGGTGCCCCATCCCTGGGGGTGCCCGAGGCCAGGCTGGGGGGGGCTGGGGGCAGCCTGGGCTGGGGGCAGGGGGTGGCCCTGGGTGGGCTTTGAGGTCCCTTCCCACCCAAACCCGTGGGCTCTGGGCTCTGAGGCCTCTCCCCACGCCTCTGGACAGGGTGCAGGGAAGGCAGCGACGTGGTTCACACTGAGCTTGCTTTCAGTCCCAGAGCTGCTTATTGCGTTTCAGATTTCCCAGGCAGCCAGCTCTGGGGCTGAGCACGGGACCGCTGCTGTTAAAAATGAGCTGCCAGGCGCTGCCAACAAGTCAGTGACTTTATGAAGTCGTTAACCAGTCGATTGAGATCAGCTTTCTCTTCCCCTGCCACCCTGCTGCCATCCATCCCGTCCATCCATCACTCCCGGCTCAGCACATCCATCTCGGTGCCCCCGTGCCGGTCCCTCGGGTGCCTGCGGCAGCGTTCGGGTTGGGTGAAGACGCTGCGGAGGCTGTGGATGAGAAATCCTCCTGCCTCGCTGCATAAAAAGCACACTTTTTGATGGAGATGGGTGCTTTAACCCCCGTGTTGCTGACAAACGGAAAGCACGACTGGGGGCTTTCCCACTCAAGTGCTGGGATTTTACCTCCAGGACGCAGGCCCTGGCCCAGCTCTACCCATCGGGTTGCAGGGCAATGTCCCTAAAGGGACTAAAGGGGACACCCAGGGTGTCCCTCTGGGGGACATCGGGGTTGTCCGGGGGTCTGCAAGCTGCCGCCCATCCCCTCCGTGTTTAACTCGGTGTTTTTCTCTCTTGGCTGCCGCGCAGGGCACGGAGATGGCACCAAGCACACTGCAGACAAAATGAAGTTCTCTGCAATGGCACCAGCGGGATTATGAGAGCTTTGTCAATATTTGCCCAGGATGGAGGTGAAACTGAACCGAGTGAGGCTAAGAAACAATGTCAGATATTGGATTGTAAAGTGCAGTTGATAGCCCACAGTGGCAGCTATTGAGGTATTACCAGCTGCTAAGCTGAAAAGCCTTTTTCTTTTTTTTTTTTTTTCTTTTTTTCCCTTTTCCTCCCTTCCTTTGTATTTTAACTTCAGGTAAATTGATCGCGAATTACACATTGTACAGCCACGGAGCTGGCTGGTACAGAAAACTGGCAACCTATAATAGGCTCAGCAGGGCGAGCTAATCCGCACGCTGCTTCCATGCTAATGAAGGGAAAAGCAGCAGCCGGGGCCGCTGGGGCTCGACCCTGCCCGCTCTGCCCTCCCAGCCCAACGGGAAGGAGGCAGAGGAGCCACAGAAGCAGCACGTGAGAATCCCAGGCCTGAATTTAAATATTGCCATCCTCAAATTGAGCTTGGCTGGTGGAAAACTTGCTTAAAGCTCTGCCACGGTTGTTCTGCACAGCCTGAAACCACGACTTTAGTGGTGTTCATTTTCTGTGCTCGTGGGATAGGGCTCACCGTGGTGCTCCATCAGGGCTGGGTGGCTGTGCCATGACACGGACGAAATTTCCATTCAGATATCCACAAAAAAATAAAACAAAGGTGCATCCTTCCACTGAGCTGCCCAGGGGCTGAACTGCGACCTGGCTGGATCCTGGCATCAGCATCTGTCCGTGCATCCATCCGTCCATCCGTCCGCCCGTCCCCAACCCCTCACCCTGCCCACGAGGGGGGCAGGAGCCAGCCCCGCATCCCCGCAGGCTGTCCCTGCCGACCTGGGACCCCTCCGCTCCCCGTGCCAGGAGAACAACCCCGGGGGACCTCAGAGAACTCGAGGCCATCACCACACCGGGTTCCCGGCCACCAGCTGGGTGCCACGCCCCGTTTCTGTGCAGAATTGTGACAATTATCCCAAACATTGTTGTAAACAATTAGCGAAAAAAATAATGCGGAAGCCAGATTTAATTATCGCATCAAACCCAGCGTTCGTTAAAAGGCAGTGACAGATGGCTCCGCCACCCTGACCACCCCTCAGACACCTCCTGGGGCTGCAGGACACGTGTCCCAGTGTCCCATCGCAGGGCTTTAGCGCCTGCTCTGTGCCTGCAGGCAGCAGACAAAGGGTGAAAAAATCCCAGCAGGGTGACACGGGACACCCGCCGAGCTCCGATGTCCTGCCCGGTGTCACCCAGGCTCGTTAGGGTTGGGCACAGCACTCCAAGAAATGGCCCACGCCACGGCCATGGCCCCATAAGCAGCAGTAACATGCCTGTAAGAAGCCATATGGCAAATTTCCACTTTGTAATCTTCCCACAGAGGGGAAGGGGAGGAAGGACTGAGCTGGACAAGGCAGCGCCACGGGCACGGGAGGAGCACGGCCAGCCGGGGGCCAGCACGGAGCCACGGGCAGCCCACGGGTGGTGGCTGCAGTCCCCAAGAGGGGGCTCCTGTGCTGCTTTCCCCACCGATGAGGCAGAAACGATTCACTGGCATCGGCCACATCAATCGTGCTGACAAACCTGATCCCCCCCCCGCCATCAACCACCCACTGAGGCACCCCAGAACAGCAGGAAAGAGGGCTCAGGGCAGGACCCCGCCTAGTTCCCAAAATCCAGGGCCAGAACACCCCAGGGGACACATGGCCCCACCGCCACCGCTTCCCCACGCGGCTGCGTCTGAGAAGGTGCAAAACTGGGCTCCACAACACCCAGTGCGCCCCAGGAAAATGCTCCTGGAGAGGCAGGGGACACCTCCATGCTCAGTAGCTTCTCTGCCAGGTGCCTCCAGTGTCCCCAAGCCACCCCCGGGCAGCGGTGCTGTCCCCACCACCCACCGGGGCATGGGAGCCACGATGCCCAAGGTCCCCTCATGCAGCCCCGGTGGTTTCCCGGGCCTGATGTCAGCCTTGGAGGAAGAGGGAGATGAAAACGAAAAGCAAAGGAGGAAAAAATGGTGGTTTTTTTTTTTTGTTTGTGAACAGTTGGCAGCCAGCTTATACTCACTGTGCTTAAAACCCCTGTCCCTAATTCAGAGGAATTTCACACAGCTCAGGAGAGGGGGAGAGGCCGGGAGGTGCTCCTGGACACGTCCCTGCAGCCCCAGGGTGCCCCCAGCTCCCAGCGCTGTGCAGGTGGAGCTGCTGCTCAGCTGCCTGGCCCGAGATGCAGCTTTGCCTCCAAGCGTTCAAGCCCGATATTGCACCGGGATGCAGCCAGAGCTGCTCCTCCTGCGGAACCGTGCTGCTGAGCTGTGTCCGTGGGCACTGTGAGCAGGGTGGGGGACGTGTGTGCACCCCTGGGTGTGTGCAGGCTGCTCCTTTTCGAGAGCAGCAACCTGCCTGAGGAGTTTCATGGTGCTTTGTACCTGTTGGTGGTACCTGGACTCCTGAGAGAGGTGCATTTATCTCTCCATCTAGGCGTCTCTCTCTTGCTTCCCATACCCTTATTAAATCACAAGTCCGTAAACTTCTGGAGCACGTTTCTAAATTAGAACAGAACGCCCCGAGGTGGAAGGGAGCCCATGGAGCACAGAGCCCAACTGCTGGCTCTGCACAGCACCACCCCAAAATCAGACCCACGGGACAGCTGATGAGGGATGCTCGTGGCCACAGCTCTGGGACAAGGCGTGGAAAGACCTCAGGGGGCTCCCAGCACACAGGTGAGATAAGGGGAAACCTCCGGTGAGGTCCCAAAACGCAGCCTCAAAGCCCTGCTCACTGCCAGCTCCAGGCTGGGACAGAGCCAAAAAGCCCAAAGGGAGGGGTGGGAGGCTGCTGGGAGCCATGGGGAGGCATCACTCTGAGTTAATGGCCCTTTGTGTTTGAAAATTAAATCAGGAGAGCTCCTTTATATGCCACAGGGCTGAAAGTAAGCTGAACACAAGCAGGATTTAGAGCAAGGAGAGCTTTCCAGATGAACAGAGTGCAATTCTGTCATAAGAACCAAAATAATGATAAAAATAACTAGCAGGGGAGAAAGGGAGCCGTGAGCACAGCATACAAATGTCAAACTCCAGCTCCTCTGAGCAGAGCCATAATAAAAGGGTTTAACCTATTACATCGATTAGCAGAATTACACCTCTTCACTGAGAACAAACCCAATCCCACAGACGGGCTAATTTCATGAACATGCTGCCTTCGGAGCCTTCAAACAGGCCGATGGCTTTTAACATGAGGGCTGAGACTTAAATACGTGGTTGCAAGGGGAGCAGAGGGAGTCGCAGGCGAAAGGAAAACGCCCAGAAAAACATCCTGGCAGGCAGCAAGCACACCCTGCTCCCTGCTGCCCCCCCTTTTCCCTACCTGCTCAACCCCAGCCTCTTCTCCCTCGGTGGCTGCCAGCGCTGCCCAGCTGGCCGGGCAGACGGGGCTGAACGCTTTTTCTGGAGCAGCAGCGCCTTCCCCTCCCAAGTCCTCAGTGCTCCAAGCACCAAGGTGTAAATTGTGTTTTAAATTGTGTTTTGCAGTGAGCATGTTGCCCCCCCAGGGGACTCCCGGGGGGCTCTGTGCTCAGCTGCCCCCCCAGGACGCACGGTGGGGCTCCTGCTGGGCCTGGAGCTGTGCAGCGGGGCCACCGCTCCTCCTGGGGCTCTTCATTGCCCTCAGCAGGAAAGCTCCATGAAGGGCTTCCCAAGAGCTCCTTACTAGCATTAATTAACAGCTTACAACCCATCAATTAAGCAACTGGAAAATTCTTTGCCCCAGCAGTGCCTGATGGGCACTCCTTCCCTCCTCCTGTTTAACATTGCACTGGAAGTTATCACACAAACAGCTGCACCTTACAGTATTCCCAGAAAGAGTGCCTGCTGGAGACGAGGCCAGAAAAGGCACAAAGAAAAGCCCTCTATCCATCTAGAAAGGCAAAGATCCAATGAGACTGAAGCCTAATTTTATTCCCAAAAAGCAGTGTTGGGCTGAGCAATGGATTCTCGTTGCTCCTGGGAGGGAACAGTGCCATCTGCTGTGCCGACACGAGCGCTCTCCGGCCCTGGGGCAGGACAAGTGCTGAGGTTTGCAGACAGCTGCTGGAAGCAGAGCCCTCGCAGCCACTCTCTGGTGCAGCTTCTGCAAGGGCTCTTTGTGCTGCTCACCCTGCTCTGAAGGGAGGAAGCAGATACTTGGTGTGCTCAACTCCTGAGCCTTGAAGCAGCGATTTTCTCCCCAACTCCCCTAACCCAAACACACAGCATAAATGCAAAACACTTCCCTGCCATGCCTGGTGGAAGCACTGCACACCCCTAGGGTCAAAGTATGACTGCAAAGCCCCAGTTCTCTACCTGCATAGCAGAGATAACAGCCACCCCGCTGCAGAAGGCCGAGAGCATCATAAGGGCAAAGCTGTGAGGAGGTCCACCAGCCTGGACTACATTTGTGCCCTACTTTAAATACAGCAGTATCCAAGACACAGGCAACAAAGCTTGAACGACTTCTCTGTTGGAAAAAAAAAACAAGCAGGGTTAACCAAAATCTGAAAATATCCAGGTCCCAGTTTTCTGCTTGCCTCCTTTAACAATTAACAGCACGGAAAATAGGAAGATACCGATGCAGCTGCAAACTGAGGTGCCCAAGGAGGGCAAGTTAATTGAGCGTAGTTTGCTGTCAGGAGACAGACTGCTTCTCCTGGGAAGGGAGAAACTCTGGGCACTGGGTGCAAAGCTGCAGAAAGCCTGCTCACCACCAAGAGCTGCTGCCTCCTGTGCTGCATCTCGGTGTTCTTTACAGCTACGTTTTGCCCACAGAATGAGCCTAAGCAAGGCAGAAAAGTTTCACTCTAAGAATTTTTGCTATTCCCTGATATGATGCACAGTATCAAGGAATCCAGTGATGTCAAAGCAGAAAGAGAGTGATCAATCCTCATACATGCTAATAAAACGTAGGATTAAGAAACCACCCTATCATTTCTCAAAAAAAAAAAAAAGTTAAAAGAAAAGAAACAAGATTGTCCCAGCCATCTGGCTAAATGTAAACAGGAATCTTGACGCTCTTTATTGCATTTTCTTGCTGTGCAAACCAGGCTTTTCCTTGAGTTGAAGCAATTGGCTAAATGAACAGGAAAGAAAACACGACCCAGGAAACAGCTGGGTTGCCAGGTGGTGCCTCTGTCACTCACAGGTTCTGAGCTTCTGCATCAGCAGCCTTAAAAGCATTAAGTGCTAGGGGACTGCTTTTTCCTCTCCCAGCTAAACCTGAACATTTCTGCTAAGACACTTCACTGCACTTGAGATTGTCAGTCATAACTCCTATACAATACCAGAGCTTTAAAACGCATTTTGTTTGTACACTGTACAATGGGAGTTATTTCTATGACAAAAAAATACAAAGCCAAGGCTCTCAGCCGTCCTTAAACCTGTTGATTCCAGTATTAACCCAGCTTTCATTTCTCTTTAGTGTGGACTTTGACACTGTGCCCCAGAAGATTATTAGAGTAAGAGCTCTGAGTCCTCTGGCAATTTTGCTCAGCTAAAACTCTAGTTTTATACAACTAAGCTACAGTTATACAACCAACGTTCAACTAACTTTAAAGAGTAGATGTCACTCGTGTAGGAAGAGGCCAAATGGCACTTACATAATGGACTCGGATAACTTCAACATCATAAGGAACTGATGGCAGTAGTCACAGATGAAAATTAATCAAGATATTTAATACA
The DNA here is from genome assembly GCF_963932015.1 of Anas acuta. Taxonomy (NCBI): domain Eukaryota; kingdom Metazoa; phylum Chordata; class Aves; order Anseriformes; family Anatidae; genus Anas; species Anas acuta. The sequence goes on from NC_088994.1 coordinate 3,590,920, forward strand.
GTGCAATCCATAGTAGTTTCTTAATTAAAATAATTGTGTGCATGTATCTGAATGGGTTATTATCACAGAAAAAGCAATAAACATCATAGTGCTATGTAGAAAAATGTACAACTGAAATTTAAATCTTCCCAACTTCCAAGATGCATTTGTCAACTGCAAATCATTATCACCAATTAAAATGGGAATAGTGACTACGCTGCTGCGGTGACAAACACAAGGCTAGCCACACATCAGTAAAGGGATATAAACATAACTTGCAAAGAACTAAAAACCTAAAGCATTCCTGCACCTAAACACAATAAGAAGCCGATGGTGGCTTACGACTTTTCCTTTTTAAAATGCCTTACAAGACTTCTAAACACACTTAAACTGACTTAAAATTACAGAGTGTTTTTCAGCTTATGTCAATTTAATATGGCCCAAACTTTTGAAGATGAAGATCCAGCAGTGGCATTAGCACAGTCCAAAAGCCGAATGTTTGATTTTGCGAATACCTTTTTACAGAAATTCAACCGTACAAACCGCAGGCAATTCCTCCTGCTCCTCCTTCTTTCCTCCGTGCAGACCTCACTATGCAGAAAACAGCAATGCAGTTCCCACTGCTTCAGGTTAAAATTAAAGGTAAAGACATTTTGCTTATGCTTTCTCCTCAACACAACATATTTGCACCCAGAATAGGTAATCAAAGTCTTTTTCCAGCCATTTACTGCTGTGGTTACTGCTCTCCTGCCCCTGCCCAAGCTACCAGCTGTTTCATGTCTTCATCCTCTTCTTCCTCTCTCTTCTTGGCTGCAAAATATTAAAAGAAAACCAGTAAGTTAAGAAAGAAAATCTTGACAGATCCCTACAGCATTCCCATTTGTTGGGGGAGAGAAGACCTAACCAATAAACGAAGCACCAAATGCCAGGTGAGGGGAAAAAAATTACACAAGACCTTTTCAATTGAAGGTACCTTCTGAAAAGCTACTGTGGGCTAAATTTTCTGATGTTGCCCCTTTAATATGAAAAAACATAGGAAGAATGCAAACATACACGAAGGTCAGGATGCGTACACCAGTGGCATCTATTGTTTTCCATAATCACCACGCCACAAAGGAGCAGACCCTGAGCCCTCAGTTTCTGAGCCCCTCCCAGAAAGATTTAGTTTCTTACAGAAACCTATCTCCTATCTCCAGTACCACACAGTCTTCCAAACAAAAACAAATTCCCTTACTCCATCCGTAAGTCCTCAAAGCCCAACAAAACACAGAGGTACTGTGTTTTGGTCTAGCTGAGATTGGAATTGAGAGACTTCCAACTCTTGTGTCAGAAGAGTCCAACTCTTGGGCTGAAGCTACCTAGCACTAGCTCTGTGCTACTCCCCTCCTCGTGCCATGAGCACCAGGACTCGGTTTGGTACAGCTACTAGTAAGCATGATGCTATCATGTCTGGTCCTTTCAAAGGACCAAACCATGCCGTTTGTTACGATATAACATGATAAATCTGGTTTCTGCAATGAAAACAATCCACTTAGCAAAACATTTTAACCAAGAAAGAGCTGCAATAACTTTGGAGAACACCCAAAAAAGGGATTTTCTTTTTTCCAAAAAAGGTGTTTCAGCTTCAAAATCACTCTGCTTCAAAAGGGAAAAAAAAATGTCAAATAATTAATACTTAGAATGGCTTACATAAAGGTTTCATTAAGATGATGCAAGAGGGAACTGAGTCAGCTTTAAGTCAAACTCAAAACCTATTCCTTGTAAAGATTTGGAATTTTGGAATTTGTTTTTCTAAATTAAGATCTTCCGGACTCCGCTAAACAAAAACAGCTTTTGCCTGGATTGTTTCAGGCACCCATTTAGTTGGCAGACAACAACAACAAAACTCGAATTCAGGCTGATTAAGTCAAAATCCAGACAGCTCCTGAAAACTGGAAAAGCAGGAAAGCTCACAATTGTTTTCCATCCACTGAAAAGAAGGGAAGAGTCACCTCTGCTGCAGAAGACACGCTAAGCATGCCCCTGAGCTGGTAGGAAGAGCAGTCCCTTTGGAAGTCTGGGCCATGGAGAGCAAAAATACTTTTGACCCCAGTCTGTATTAAGTCAATTTTAAGTGAAAAACAATGAATGAAAACAAAAGCACACAAAATGAAGCAAACAACAACAGGAAAAAATCCACCCAGCACCATCCCCAAAATCCCAGGTTTTCCAAAATGCTGGACTCGAAGGCAGCTTTAAGTAAGAGGGGACTAGTATGTCATTCAGAGTAGTGGGATTCGAATTTCCATGAAAAATCAGCTTAACCAATCCTGTAAGACACTGTTGCACACTCAGTTTTTTTCTATGAAAAACATTCATAATTTTTATGAATTATTATTTTAAGTGGTATGCCTACGTAAGTGTCACGTTATGCTGTATAGCTGCTGCAACATGTACAATTATAATGCCCCTGACTAGTCAGCAGTCATTACTAGCTAATATAATGCAGGTCTATTTAGTCGGTATGTTTTAATGTCCATATCCAACCAACACTAAGAAAACAAACCTCATCAAAACAGCTATGAAATAAAAAGGTAATGCCCACATTTATGTAAACGTTTCCTGCTGCTGTTGGATCTGAACTTGGATTGTCTCAGGCTCCAGATAGTTTGATGGAATTCACTCCTTTCTCATCAACACTTACCAACGATTCTGCCTAGCAAAACAGAACCAGGAAAAAAGTGCAAAATCGATTACACTGAAACAAAACAGAGCACGCAAGGAGCAAACTTGATAGTGTGCCATCTGAAGCAGACCTTGTTGTTTGGTATTGTCTGCTGCTTCCCAAGTCTTTAATTAGCCTGGAAAGCAGCAAGATATTTTACAGGTACACTGACAACTAGTGGGGAATATTTTTATTTTGTCCTCTATCTTTTTGGACCTTTTTTCCCCTCCTAAGTAAGCACACAAAATAAGCTGTAGTCTCTGCAACTCTACTTGTAATGCCTTATGGCAGATTTAACAAACTGGGTAGTAAAGCTTCACATCCCATTAATGCATGTCAAGGTTTTCGCACTCAACTGTAAGTCACGAGGTATCACTTCTAGTTCACAGAAAAATGATTAGGTGAGATTTAACAGCAGCTTTGAACTGTGTAAATACTAACACTTCTTGACCATTCTTCACATTACATCACCACACTCATTTTTGCTAGGTATACATGTTCTAAAACTGTCACGACCACAAGTCTGGTACGGTCTGGCTTGAATATGTGCAAATGTCAGACAGAGGAGGCAACCATGGACTCCAAATAGGAGACTGAGGATATACAAGTGAGTTCCTCCCAAAAGCCAGAAAAATGGGAATAACATTTAAAAAATAAACAGCAGCAAGGAAGCATGGTTCAGTGTGGATATCTGAACCAGCCTGGGACTAATTCTAAGAGCTAATTTGCTTTCAATTCCTTTCCTTTTATATCCACGGTCTGTTTGTCAATATTACTTCCCTGCTGGATCAGCAGTGACTGGTAGAAGGTTCCCACTGGCTTCCTTCTTCCACAGCTTGACTCTACCCTGAGCATCATCCAGGTTGTAGATAAACTGGAAGTGCTAGAATAGATAACTGTTCTTGTGATAGTTATTAATTCCCATAGTTACTGTGAAAGGCAGGTTAGCTCCTTGAAGGAACGTCACCAGATGTGATTTTGAACTCATGAAGCTGTTTCAAGCAACGTGTCTGTGCTGCCTGTAGCTCAGATTCTTAAATCAGAGGAGCTAGAATTTAAGTGAGTGTGTGTGTGTGTTACAAAAACCCAGGATGTTTCTGGTCCATAAATACCTGGCTTTGATGGTATTGCTATTGAGGGCACGTTTGGTAGTGGTACTGTCTCGGGACCACTTATTTCCAGCAAGTTTTTGTCTAGTTCTTCTTGTTCTAGTTCCTCTAGTTCCGCCATAAGTTCATCCTAGTTTTATAAAGGAGAGAAAAAAAAAAAGAAGAAAGTTTTAGATCATATTTATTATCAAGCAGATTTAGCTGGTCACGTTATCGCAGAAAATAGCTTAATTGCACAGGATCAGAGCAATTGGAGGAGATAAGGAATCTGAATCTTTGTCTGAATTCCTGTACTGTTCTCTTGTAGACTGAAGATGGTGGGGAAAGCAGTGAAAAAAGAAGATAGTGCAAGCCTAAATGTTATCAGATCAAGTCATCCAGACCATTCTCAGCATAAAATCAGGTACACAACTGCTGTATGTACTGGTAGAAACAGCAAGTAACACGTTCCAGGAGAAATTTTATATCCCAGTACTATAACTAGATACACGCAGCATGCAGATGTTAAACGATTTCACTTAAACAGAGGAAAATTCAAAGCATACCTCATCAAAATCTTCCCCAAATCCTACTGGCTTTGAGATGGCTGTTGAAATCTCATCTGCCAGCTCTTGCTGTTCTGCAATGTCTTGCATTAACTCATCTACTTTATCAATATCCCTGTAAAACAAAGGAAAGAGTAAGCAAATCAGGCACTTTCCCAATCAGCACTTATGACTGTATTTCCTGTTTTCTATAATAATGCCACACCATGGTGACATTTCACAAGGTTCTTTCTCAAAAAATATTTTGCATGCAAGTCTAAGTTCTGTCTTCCTACACCTCACACCCTGATCTCAAAGCAAAACTATTATTTTTTTTTTCTACTTTTCCCAAGAAGCTTAGCTCACAGCAATTATATACAGAGACCTTGTATGAAGAGGTTTTGGTTTGTATTTTGACATTAATAATAATTTGTTCTGTTCCCTAATCCAGCATTATTATATTACATCTAAAGTATCTGCTTTTGGAACAAGTACAACATTCCCATAATGTAGTTTACCTTTAATTACTGCTACATACACAAATTCCAAAGAAACTGCTACAAACGCAAACTGCAAAGAAAGAAGTTTAACTCTCCCCCCTTGAGACTTAAAATTCTTGCTGTTGTAAGGTGGATCTCCAGTGGTACACCCCCCCATTTGCTTTAAACTACACTGATGCTAGCCTTCTGTTGGACAAAGTACATTTGCCATTATCGTCTTTGCATCATATGACGTGGTACCAAACTGAGAAAGTGTTGGTCAACACACAAATATACCTAATATTTTAGTTTTATTTAAGTTATAGCCTTTTAAAAAGATTTTGCTACACTCACTGTACTGTTCGTTATGAAAAACTTGGCATTTAGCAGCTCAAGCAAGCACCAAACTAAAGATTGCTACAGGCAGAAAAAGAGGGGAGTCACTTACATGTTGTCGTGAGCAGCTTTCATGGCTTTAGCAGCAAGCCCCATGTTCTTAAGCACTTCCGTGTTCGTGTTGGCATTTTCAAGGGCTTCCCTCTGAAATTCAATTGTGGATAACGTGCCATCAATCTGTGCAAGCTGCTTCTCATACCTTTTCTTACGCTTCAGGGCCTGAAGAGCAGCTGATCAACAGAAGGGAAAAAAAAAGTAGGATTTGTTAGATTTGTGCCCCAGACAGCCCCTCACGTTCTGTAAAAAATAGTACGAGGTACAGAGCAATGTCTAACATCTTCTATTCTTTGTTTTATATTTACCTCCTTCAAAAACATTGCTCAAATGCAGCCAAACATGAGCTGCCCATCCATCCCCTGCCTCCAGAAGGACACGAGCCAAGCAGTGACTCGAGGGCTCAGCATGGCCCTGTCAGCCATAACAGACCACAAGGCAGAAGCCACGTTAGAGCAAACAGCAGGCTTCACCCTGTGAGCTGCTCTGCTTGGGAACACCTCTGCTCGCTCAGCCAAGCGGCACGGCACAGCTGCTGGCACAGCATCACACGAGGTTATGCTGCTGCTGCCCCTGCCGGCCAGCTGAACTCCTGTGAGCTGCAGGGAGAAGCAGCGTGTTTGGACGTAGAGAGAAGTAGTCCCAAATAAACAAACTGTGCGGGGACTGGTCCAGCTCCTCCTGCAGCACTCAGCTCCTCCCAGGCAGGGCAGGCACCCTGGCAGGCAGCAGCAGCCTGGTGCACGCTCGATCCGAGGACACGGTGACAAGGAGTCAGATTTACACGTGGCCTCACCTGGACATGGTTAAAAGTCTGGTAGGGGTTGTGCGGAGGCAAAATCTACCGAGCACTGTTGCTGATGGACCAAGTACAACACAACGAGAGACAACAAATTCCCTCCGAGGCACTGCTGCTCCCCTGAGAGTGGATTTCTTGCTCGTGGTGTCATGGACTTGGTTGTACAATACACATCCACCCACTTTAAAAACGCAGCTTGGACACACACCGCTGTCATGACAGCCTTCCTCTCCGTTTCTTAACTTACAACACTATTTCAAACCTTTGCCTGTCCCTGTTACAATTCCCTAGCAGCTATTTTGGAGAGCTGGGGGACTAAAGAGGAAGAAATCCTGGCAGCTTCCCTTATCTCCTCTACTAGAGCCACGATAACTTTGTGACACGCTGAGTAAATTCCTGCACCAGAAGCAGAATAGCTTGTTTCCTCAGAGCAGATTAAGCCAGCAGACACCTCTTGTATTGTCAGATGCCATCTTGAGAAGCTTGACAGCCCTTCAAGATAACACCCTAGCACCCAGCAGCTGTACGTAGACCCCCAGCTCTGCAACTGGCTACGAATACACTCATTTTGATCCTTTTCAAATTACCCCAGCATCCTGGAGGAATAAAGAAGTCCTTTGGGCAGCTGCAGCTTCGGCTGCCAAGCAGACTTGGAGAGCACCACAGGCTGCTTTCGCAGATGTGATCACAAGGACAAACGAACATCACCTCGGTTGTTCCAGCACAGGCCATTTCGGTGGCTGCCACCCCAACAATCAGCAAATCCCCCCCCAACGAGTGTTGGTGGCAGCAGCTGCAGTTTCCATGTGGCAGGAGCAGGGCAGGAAGTGGTCTCCGTGTAACACGAAGGCGTTTGTTGGGACACGACACAGACTCACCTGGAATGTCCCAGCTTTGTGCCAGGCACAAAGCGCAGAGCAGCGCGTTACTGGCACTTTCAGTCTGGTTCATGCTGCACTAATTGCTTAATTAAGGATATACAAAGTTATCTTAGGAAGATAAAACTCTTAATAGGCTGTGCTTATACACTGACAGATGCCGGGAAAGCGTCAGATAGCAAAAGAACAATTTTTTAGTGAAGCCTTTGTGCATTAAGGAGAATTATAGGCAAAGCCAGGGGGTTTATAACCATTACACAAACCCAAGCACTGTGATTTACGTACAGTTCCCCCCCTGTAGCTTTCCCTGAGAATAGCCATGGTTTCTCTACACTTCCTGCTTACGTACTAAGCGAGCCCTGAGACACCAAACACCACGAGCATCATGGTGACAGAGCACGTGGTCGGGGTGTATCCGGGGGTTGTGCAATCCTACCCCTCCCTCCGTCCCCAGCACGCCAGCTCAGCGAACCAGAACTGCGCTGCCCGGCCTTCGCTGCCTTCCTTCCGTCTGTCCTTCCTTTCCCACGTTAGCAGGGGAGAAAGTAAGAGAGATCAAGGCTCCTGCTTTTGCAGAAACAAGCTACATACTCCTCCAACCTGCAGGGCTGAGCCCATGGATCTGGGCTGCAGCCCCACCACCACCAGGCTCGGCGTGCCCCCACTGCTCGCCCCCAGCACCAAGCCCAGCCAGGGCCACGAGGTTTCTGCGCCCCCCCAGCGAGGACCCCTCAGGACCCACCTTGCCCTGGATGCTCACCCAGACCTACTGGAAGATGAAGCTGTAGAAATCCCTCCGTGTTGCAGCCAGCTGCAGGGCTGAGGAGCAATACGCAGCCCTAGCAGGAGCAGCAGGGCCACACACACAGCTTCGTGTCCGGGCAGTTGGGGACCAACACTGAGCACAGCCCAACGAGCACCCAGTGATAAAGGAGTTTCTGCAACGATGAAAACCTCACACAACAGACTGCAATTTCTTGCATCTAACGGCACCAAGGAACACAGAACAAGGTATTTAGTACCTCAGATTAGAGGGTCACAACTTTCTGCAATTTATTTTCATCCACGTTCCCTTGCTTAACTATCCCCACGTATTGTGTTTATAAGTAGAAGATTTTATTAAGCTGAAAAAAAAACAAAAAAACAAAAAACACCAAGTTCAGTTTGGTCACCCACATCACTTTCACCCTCCAACTCCGGGCAATTTGAGTCCCACACACAGCCCAGCAGCGAGAGGACACGTGCCTCTGGGGTCTCCTTTCTGCAAGCAGTGCTGACCCCATGCTCCCCACGTCCCTGTTCACAGCTCAGACCCCGCAGGCCACTAACTGATCATTTCTGCCATCTAACAACAAGCAGTATCAATACAAATGCATCTACTTTCAAGTGAAATACTTAAAAGTGTGGTGTTTTTTTTTTTCCAAGCTTGTTACGATTAAGTTGGTTTTCCACCTCCCTCCTAGGGCTGATTTCTTAATTTTCAGGTGTCTCTGGGGCTATAAATTGTCCACGTTGCTGTTAACTTCACAGAGCAGTGGTATCAGATGGAAGCGTACAGCTCAGGGGATGATTCTGGTTAGATCTATAACTACTTTATCTCTGCTCTCCTATTTAAGTGTCGATTTCGGAGGACTGATGAGCAGCTCTGCTGCTTTTATCCCGCAGAACAGCCCTCACCACCTGCACAAATACCTTGCGCTACCAGAACTACACATTTTTATTACATTTTCAATGAAGTCAAAGCTATAAATACTTCCTCTGAAAGGAACTGCATTAAATCTTTCTCCGCAACATTCATTTTCAGAACTTGAAATACATCCGAAGACGAGCCAGTTGGCTTCAGAACACCCTGCAGCACGACGGCGTCTCACACAGATGCAAGGCACGGACGTGCCTTTGCAGTCGAGATGTAACACAGCCCAGCTCTGCTCTTCACGAAGAGGCAGCCATGAAAGAGGAGACCTCAGGACCTGCACCTCTAATTATGCCTTTACTATTTCCAAGACAGCAATTAAATCGGCAGGCAACGCAATTCAATACCCACCTGTAATTGCTGCGGAACTGCCTCAGCAGGACCTGCAACCAGCTATTAAACCCAAACCATTTATTCCCTGACCCTGCCTGACGTGCCTCGCTTGCAACCCAGAACCTGTTGCTAGCACCCTGGCAGCAGGTTTCTCTAGAAGGAGCTCGTCACACGCGGAAAATGTAGATCATTTCCTTACCCTGGAATAAAAAGCTGTATGAGACTGTAAAATCATCAAACCAGCATCCCAGAGCAGCTTCTGTGAAGCGCCTGAGATTCAGACACTCCAAGCAAACAGGATTAATGCTTTTCTCTTCGGGACTTCCACCAAACTGTGGGCGATGCGTTTCTTACGAGAGAATCTGCGTTTGTGCAGGACGAAGCACAGACAGGCTGTGATCCCAACCCATCAGCAGTGAGTTATCCAGCGGTGGGTCTGCGCTGGATCATGCGGTGTGGCTGGGATGCAGAAAGCAGCCCGGTGCTGCCGGGCTCTGCACTGAGCCCTCACCAGCTCCTCGGCACAGGACACGCAGTGAAGGACAGCAGGCACGGGAAAAGGAAACACGGTGTCTGCTCAGAAAGCAGCGAGCGGGCTGTAGCATCACCCTGACAGCCTTCCCTCATCACGTTCCACAGAAGTTGTTAGGTAACGCCAGGTATTTCTCCTCCCAAAAAGCAGGAAGGCTTCGGATTGGGGTTAACTTGCTCTTGAATTAGCCTATTTCTATATAAAAACAGCAGCACCACTTCAAAGCACTGGCTGCTTTAGGAGGGGATCTTTTGGCTTGCCTTTTTTTCCCCCCCTCTCCTTTCTTTTTAGCTCAAGTCTCTCGCACAAAAGGACAGCGATTGCTGACCCATCAGAACAAAGTGACAGATGACCAACTCAACCTGCTGAACAGCGTTGGATTCGATGCGTCGATGCAAGCAGCATGATGGTAGACTTAGAATTAACTATTTAAAAATAAAAATCCTAAGATCAATGCTTATCTTCGCTTAATAAATCAAAGCAAACCCCATGATAGCAAAAACATTTGATGGTTACACAAAGTTAGTTTTCACAAGACAACAGCAAGAGCCCGCTAGCACTAACACAGGATTTTAGGCAAACTTCACAACCCCCAGCCTGAAGGGGGACAGTGGGTGCTCTGCCTCCTAACCCCAACGTGCAGGAGGGTATCCAGATACTTTAAATACCCTCCAAAACCTAACAGCGGGTAACAAAACTTATTTGAATTTTAGTAAATTTATCAGCACTTTCCATAGGCAAGCAACCACTGGAGAAAAACCAGAAATGTATATTATTATAATTAAATTGGAAGCTAATACATTTACAGCCAGCTGGGTGACTCCTGTTACCCATTAAGAGCTGGTGAGCAAGCTCCAAGGGATCTTTTCCATATGGCAGTTTGACATATTCCTCGCCTTTATTACCAGCTACAGCTGGGACATTGGACCCAATTTGCACTGATAAAGATGTAAACGGTCAGAGCTCTGGGTGAAAACTGCTTTCAATTTCCTGCACGGAAAAAACACGTGCACAAGCAAATTTGAAGAAAATTTCACAGCCTCCTTAGGAAGTCAAACTTTTTGACATATAAAAATGCGTTCCTTCTTTCCTTTTTAGTCTTCACTTGCTGAACTGCAATATATTAGTTAATTTTTTGCTCTTTTTTTTTTTTATTATTACTTTTAAGTTTCCTACCTCCTTGAATTTCTGTGGTAGCCCTCCCCAACAGGCCAGCAGCAGCTTTACGCTTACTGTTCGACCACAGAGAGCAAAAAGAAGGCACAACAGCAGCCAGGGCTCCAACACAGCTGATAAGCAGGAACTCATGTTATGGTTTTCAGCCACTCCTCTGTGCGATAAATGAACATTCATGAGTGAAAAGGGCAGAGTCGTTTTGCCAGACTATCCTCCTCTGTCTGGGCTTACAAGTCTGAAAGAGCAAAACAGTTCACCCAAATAATTTCACTTTTTTCTCAAAAAAAAAAAAAAAAAAAAAAAAAAAAGCTATCTGGAAGAATTTTATGTAATTTTTAAGATATTTCAACCCGTAAGTAAACAATTATTAATAGAGCCAATATAAGCCTAAGATCTCCCTCATAATATTTACAATAGTTTGGGAATGAAATAAGAAAAAGGGTCAGAGCAATCAGAAGTTAGCAGGATAATAAAAACACATTTTTTGCTAAGTAATACTGCATTCAGAGAAAAAAAAAACTGGCTCAGAACATCTGTAAGTCCATCAAAAGTCAACAGCCCTGCTGCAAGTAAGTCCTGCTTGTACACTTGCAGGGCAAGCAGTGTTGATGGGGTACTTACACCCACAGCAATCTTACTGAAAAAATGCTTTTAAATATCCTTAGTAGCAAAATACAGACTGATTTATACGGAAACAAGAACTCAGGACTCCTTTTTTCCAAATACTTGGAGCTCCAGGCTCTGCTGGCAACAACGCGTCTCAGCTTGAGGAGAGCAGGAGGACTGGGTGCTTCAAGGAGCACTGGGAACGGTGGCAAAAAACACTGGGGAGTTTCACTGAGTTCCAAACCAGGCTCCTACGGAGCTCCGGGCGTTGTGAACCCGGGGAATTTGTCCTGACTGACGGCTCACAAGGTGCACGCTCCCTGCCTGCCCACCTCCCGCCTGTAACTGGAAGGAATGGCACAGCGATCTGGTAGCGTTACACCAGACACCTGAAACAGAAGCAGAGGAAGATGGGTTAATAGCTCTGACTGCTGCAGCTGGGGTGGGGGTGATCTCACATCCGATTTTTTCAGTTCTCTCTGGCAAGAAGAAATGGCAGAATCAGAGACAGCAGCAGCAAAGATCACCAGCCATATTCAGACACAAGGAAAAAGTTCCATTAGAGCCTCAAAAAACCACGTATACTGTGCCTGCCGTGTCATGCCAAAATAAATACCGTGAGAGAAGAGCAGAGAGGCTTCCCAAAGGGGTCTTCCTGCCCCTCTCACAAAGCCCAGGCACCAGAGGTGATGGACTCGCGGCACGGCACATTGTACCGTCAGCCCGTCTCTAATTCACCCGACAGAAGCAGCCTCATTATTTTTGCTGCTGCTGAAAACGTGGTTCCATCTTCCTGCTGCTTGCCTAGGCAGAAAATAAAATCATCAACAACATCCTCGCTGCCCTTGAAATGGGATAAGCAAGAGGCACCACAAAGCGTAACACAAATTGCTGCCTGGCTGGCAGCGGCTTCCCCTCTGACAGTGCCTGTTAATCTCCCACTCCGCTGAGAATTAGCAAGCAGCTCACGGTGTCTCACAAAAATCCCACGGAGATCTAACTTAAAGCAATCAGAAAACACCCTCCAATGCTACAAGCAGACAGAAGGCTCGATGTTAACCCAGTAATGATAAATCCCACCACGCTTCCCAAAATTCCTTCGCAGCTCTGAGCTCAGCCTTGAACAAGCGACCTAGCTCTGAGGCCTGCTGGCTCAGAAGAGCTGAAGCACGCTCGTAGGGGCTCACCCCCAGCAGAAAAGCCCCAGGCAGCACCCTGCCACAAGCAACCCGCAGCACGTCCCGAGGAAGGTGAGAGCAGCCGGGGCTCGCACCGTGCGGCAGCTGGCAACTCTCATTTATCTGCTCAGGGACCAGAGGTCAGACCTTTTCAGAGCACTTCTAAAACCCTCTGGGCTGTTTCCAAACCCCCCGGTCCTGTTACAGCAGCTAGAGAGCACCCTCGTCCTTCACACTTCTGCCTGGTTTTTTTTTGGCGCAGGTACCGGTGCTGGCAATACCTCCTGCCCTTCAGCTGCTCCAGCAGAGCCTCGTGCCCGTCCTGCACGCTGGTGACACCTCTCCAGCTGCGAAGGAACACGAAGCCTTCGAAGGACACTAACAGCACACCAGCTTGGACCAGGGACTGCAGAGGAAGCAAGCAGGGCCAGGAAGCAGCACCAAAGCCTGTTCCTAACTGGTGGCCCGTGAATCACCTGCCTACATTCAGCACAAAACGTCGGAGGTCAGAGAAGAAAGTTTTGGTTTTAAGCATCACGGTGTGGAAGTGGATGGGAGAAAGAGGCACTCAAGCGTGGTTAAAAATAAATTCACATCAACTCCAAGGCTCACACAGGGCAAAGCAGCCGCATTTCTTTCCCAGGGAAGATCACTTACCGAGATCTGTGATGTCCAGAGGATACATGCAGGCCTAAAAGTCCCTTTATGCTGAATGCTTGAAGCCATCACCACACATTTCCCCCACTCCCAGGCCCTAATGCCTCTAGCAGAGCTCCCAGAAAGCAGCCACCAGGGCTGGCAGCAGCCTCCTGTGCCCCTCCTCAAGAGGCGGTGGTGGTTTTGCCCGGGAAGAGACCGGGGCTCTGTCTTTTTTCTCCATTTATCTTTCTGTGTCTGTCTACAAAGCATCTATTTGTTCCCAAACCCTCTCCTCAAAGGACGGCAATGTTTCCTAGCTCAAAGATTAAGCGACTGATTAAAACTACTCGAGGAAAGCATCTCAACCCAGGCAGAGTAAAAGAAGGCTCCTGCCCTCTCTGAATTCAAACCAAGAAGATTACAACTTCCTCTTGAAGAAAGCAGTGCAAGAGACTGAACTAAACAACACGGATTCATGGTTTAAAAACGTAGAAATACACAAGGGGGGGATGAGCAAGAAGAAAGCACCCCTGCACACCAGCACCACAAGCTCTGCTCCGTGCAGTACCCAGCAGAGCGGTGCCAACCAACTGCCCTGCCCGAGCAGCACCCACAGCACATCAGGACCGGCCCTGTGGCTCCGCACCCCACAGCTGGGGTGGGAGGAGCTGTACTGGAAGCCTATCACACCTCCTCGTCACCCTTTCTTATACCAGCGAGCCAGAAATAGCCATTTTTATGAGCACAGAAAGCGTGCTTCCGAAGGTCACAACCCATGATTGCAAGGGGATTTACCGTCAAGGCGGTGACTCGGGCACTCGGGCTGAAAATCGCCGAGCGAAGCTCGTGGGGCCGGAGCTGGCGAGACGAGGAACTTCCTCCTGGGCACGGCCTTCTGCGGGAAGCGAGGTTAAAGGTCCAGGATCACAGAAACCCTTTGAAGCTGATTTCTTTGCTCCTTGAACACCAAGACAGCAATCCTCTGGTCAATAATCCTCACTGAGATGATCTCCAGGCGAGCCGTCCTGGGCACTTCTGTCTTTTTCCCTGCGGCCGCTAGGGTAAATCACCCTCTCACCCTTTCCAAGTGCCCCCTAACATTGCTCGCTGTTAAAAACCTGCACCCTACTTCACATCAGTTTGATATTTATACGCACTCAGAGACATTATTCAGAATTCAACAAATGTTGAAGGGTTTTGGATGAAAAAAGTGTGCTCGTTAAGGGCTCTTTGGGATCCTTACACACCGCAAATGCTCCTTGTGGGTTTTCTTCTTTATTTTGTGACTGCTGAAGGATGCCCAACTAAAAAGAAACCCATGAAAAAATTGTCTTCCTCTCAGTCTCCTTGCCAGAAACGTGTTGGAGAGGTTCAGCTGTACAAGAACAGAAACAGCTCCTCTTCAACATCTCAACATGTTCTTCTTTGACAGGAATTAAGAATCCCTAAGTTTAAGCAATAGTTTTTAGACCAAGATGCAAAATCCAGGAGACCCTACCTTTAAGTGGCTCATTTGGAGACTTGTTCTTCCCGGGGAATGAAGTTACTGGCTGGGAATCTGTCACCCTTTTTCCAGCTCTGTGTAGCTCCCACTGCAGTGTCACCACGCTGAAGAATTTCACTGAGGCTGTCACAATATTTAGCACTTCCCTCAACATCTCGTCTGGGGAAGTTTCGCTATTTTGAGGGCTGAAAATTTTAACTTCTTTCATGAATTTTCCAATTCCAACACGGATGATGAGAAGGGGAAAAAGTTGGGAAAACCCCAAAATTAAAGCAAATCCAGCTGTGCCCGTGCCCTTCCCAGCAGCAGCCACCTAATTCAGCACCCGGTACCACCAGGAAGGTCTGCGGTGCCCCAGCCTCCTCGCCTGGCCACCAGCAGAACCTCCCCAGGGCCATCAGGTGTCCGAGGGCACGGCCGGGCTCTCCCCATGTCTGATGTGAGTGTTTTTAGCATCCTCCAACTGCGCCCTGTCCGTCCCAGGCACTTTGTGCCACAAGTTCTGCTTCGCTGGACACACGGCTGCAAATCCAGAGAGCACTGAAGTGCCCACGCTGCTCCAGTTTTTAGGTTTGCAAAATGATGCGTTTTTGGGTGTCACGAGTAAATGGGGATGTTTGGCTTTACACCCTGCTCCTGCCAGACGTGCAGAGCCTCGCTGCCTGCCAAGCCACATCCTCCCCGCTCACACTGCACACCGTGCGAGCAGCACAAAGCACCCCAGAGCAACAGGGAGGGCAGCACTCACAGCTCCAGGGTTTTTTTCCAGGTAAGGATTTCACTGGGGAGAGCACAAATCCAGCCAAATTCTGGCAGCGGCCTTCCAGCCAGCAGCATGTGGCCTGCTGTGCGACTGCAGCTCCGAACCCAGCCCAGGAGCCCTTCAGCAGGCTGTACGAGCTAGAGCTGAGCTTATTGAGGTCCTGGAATCCAGCACATTACACACCGCGATAGAAAAAGCCATAAAAAAGCACTAAAAGCAAAGGCAGTGGCTGCCAGCACACCAGGCTTCCCCTCTGACACGGAAGAGAGGAAGGCTGGGCTGCAGCACGGCGTCACCACATCGCAGCTGGCAAAACCGCAGGTTTGGGGGGAGCTTTGTGCAACTTTTTCCACAGGTGTTTTGATGTGCTATCCCCACTCTTGCACTGAAGCTGTGCTCTCCAGTTCAGCACCTGGAGCTGAAAGCCAACCTGCCCGCAGCAGCTCCAGGGTCTGCTGAAGGATGACAGAGGGCATAAAGCCTCAACTTTCAGCTTCAGCTCCCGCCCAGCTTTCTCGTTTGGCTTTCTTTTTTTGGCGTGAGGCAGACAACAGGAGTGTTCTCTTCCCAGGAAAAGCCTGAATTACACAGCTGGTATTTAGCTGTGGTTTTGCATCCATTTTGTACTTGGTCACTGGTGCTGAAAAAAACAGCACTGTGTTTATTTACAGAGCAGGAGGAGCTGACTAGCTGGCAGGAATCAGAGTTGGTAGAAAATCCACGAAGCGTCAGCCTCCTGCTAACACCTGAATATAGCTACTGCACATCAGCGTGGTGTCAGCTTCTCCCTCTTTCCAGGACTGGGGACCTCGTGTTCGCTGACAAAACGGTAAAACCCAGTGGCAGGCTGGCACGGGACTGCACTGATTTACTCTGGATCCGATCCCTGGTGGGCTGCTCCTAAAAGCAGCACCCGGCAGGGCACCAGGGCTCTCCCCCTGCTGTCAACTTCCCACTGAGACAACTTCACCTCCAGGTTTCCATCAGAAAAGGCACTTACAGAGACAACACCACAAAACAGGCACAACCCAGGTCCTTCCAGCAGGCAGAACCCTCACTTGCATCTTTTCATCCCGTTCTAAGGACGACCAACCTTCTCCTTGGCAGTTTTCCACCCCGTGGACAACAAACGGTAACCGCAGGAAAGCCGGAGCTGCTGCTCTCCCTACCACACACCGAAAACAGCACCGACGCCTTCGCAGCCACCTGACCTCGCAGATTGTTGCCTTCCCCCTCCCCAGGAGCTACTTGGGTGCTGTGGAGCAGTAAGAAGGAATTGGTAGAGCAAAAGAAAAAAGAAAAAAAACTGCTGCCTGTCAACATCCCAGTGCTCGAGTCCCTTCCGGAGGCACAGTGGTCGTAAAACTGCCACAGCGTGCAGCCAGAAAAGAAAGACCATAAAAAAAAAAAAACAACTTCCTAGCACAAGTTGAAAGCCTCCCGTGCAAAGAAGCAATGCAGCCTAAGGACACGCTGAGGACGTTTATACCAGCTGGTTACTCGCTGTAACTTCAGAATTTGACAAGAAGCTGCCTGGTTGCACAGCCCAGACACCCTCCACGCAGACGATGAAAAACACACACACAAAACACGTCCGTAACTTCATAAAAGCCCTGCGTGTGCCTGGGGCAGGCGCTGTAAAAAGTTTCTGTGCTTCCCTCCGGCTCCAGGGGTGCCGAAGGAGCTGCTGAACGAGCCTTCAGAAACCGCGCACGCTTGGCAGCCGAACAAGGGCTCGGTGTGCCAGCAGCACAGCGCGGCTCCTGCCGTGACGCCGAGGGGGCAGGACGTGCATCCTCCCCCCAGGAACATCGCTCCGCGTTCCCCAGGGCGCCTCCATCCCCCCGTGAAGCTCCCTGCCCACTGCTGCAGATGTGCAGGTTCCCCTGCCTGCTTTCCACAGCAGCCCCTGCTAACAACAGCGAGACCTCCCGGCCGTGCATCTTGGCAGAGAGCAGGGATAAAAACCCCCAGAGGGAAATCCAGGAGTCTCGGAGAGGTAAGAAAGCTGGAAGGATTTTTAGAGGTGGGTCTTTTAAAAGTTCAGATCCAATAAAAAGCCAATCCTTAAAAACCATCCCTAATAAGTTAGCTTTTTTTTTTTTTTTGGAGTTGCTTAAAACGTCTCCATTAGATAAAAACATTCCCATTAAAAGCAGACTTTCCTAAGTAAAACTGATTTGTTTTTCTTTTTCCCCTAAGTTACAAATTTAAGTGACTTTGCACCAGTCACAATTTCCGGATTATAAAACAGCCTGAAGTCAGAGAGAGATAAATCCACGCAGCCATGTGACAAAAAGAAACACGCAGACGGAATTTGTCCCAGCTCAGCTGATGAGTGACACCCCGAACTCTGCAGAAACAATCGGCGTGTCCCGAGGAGAACTCACTCTCCAGCGAGCCAGCAGAAACCCACGGGCTCTCCCAGAGCCCAGCATTAACACTGGCCTCTTGGCTCCGGAGAGGAGAAAAAAATAAAAGTTTCCTTGGGGGGGGGGAGTGGGGGGGGGGTTGGCTTTCCACCAGAAAACCATCCTCAGCCCTTCTCGTTTTCACAGCTCCTTAATTACTCCTCGGGATCCTGTTCTGCTCGGAGACCTCAATTAGCCTGACCCAGAATCCTGCAGCTCGGGCAGGTTCTTCTCCCTCCTGCGCCTCCAAGGAAAGGCAATGCCTCTGCTGCCCACAGAGAGGCGTGGGGAGAGGCCTCAGAGCCCAGAGCCCACGGGTTTGGGTGGGAAGGGACCTCAGAGCCCCCCCAGGGCCACCCCCTGCCCCCAGCCCAGGCTGCCCCCAACCCCCCCCAGCCTGGCCTTGGGCACCCCCAGGGATGGGGCACCCCCAGCTCCTGGGGCAGCCTGGGCAGGGCCTCGCCGCCCTGGGAATGAAGAATTTCCTCCTTCCACCCAACCTGAGCCTGCCCCCTGCCCGTTTAACGCCATCCCCGGCCTGCCCCAGGCCGCAGCAGGCAAACAAGAGGCGCAGGGAACCGGCCCCGGCGGCAGGGCTCACACAAACACCCCCACACCCCCCCCCCCCCGGCCCCTCACCGCGCTTGTTCTTGGTGCCGTGCTTGCGGGCGGCCGCCAGCTCCTGCTCGATTTTCTTCTCCAGGAACTCCTGCTTCTTGCTCAGCATCTCCTCGGTGTCGCGGAGCCGCTGGATGGCCTCCTGCGGGGACGGGCCCTTCCCGCCGCCCTTGCCGCCGGCCCCCACCCCAAATATCTTCTCCAGGAACCCCGACATGGCTGCGGCGGCTCGGGACGGCTCCGGCCGCGCTCGGCGCTCGCCTCAGCCTCAGCCTCGGCCTCCTCCTGCTGCTGCCGCCGCCGCCCGGGCCGCTCCGGTCACCGCCCCGCCTCAGCGCCCTCCCCCCCTCCCGCCGCATACAACTCCCAGCGTGCCCCGCGGCGCAGCGCCGCACTGCAGAGCGGCGGCCGCGCGAAGGGCACGCTGGGAAATGGAGTCCCGGAGGGGAGGGGCCGGGCGCGGGGCACGCCGGGGAGGAGCGGGCTGCCGGGAGGAACCGGGAAGCGGCCCCCAGAGGGCGGTGACGTCAGCGGGGCGTTGCCATGGCGGCAGCGGCCTGAGGCAGGGCCCGGCCGGGGGAGGTCCCGCAGCGGGGCTGGGCTTGGTGTTAATAATTATCGAGATACAGACAGCGATACAGCCCTGTATCGGCACTGCTCGTATCGGTACTGCCGGTACTGGTCCTGGGGCGGCGCTTCAGCAAACGCCCAGGGCGCCCCGTGACCCAGCAAGCGCTGGGCAGGGCAGGGGCAGCCCCCGGGGCTCCCACGGGGGGGAGAGACCCCCAAAATCACCCAGCCCAACCCCTGAGCTAACGCTGACCTGCCCTCCACTGAACCGTAACACCAAGCACTACACCGAAATGTCTGTTACAGCCCCCAGGGATGGTGACTCCACCACCTCCCTGGGAAGCCCGTCCCAGTGCCTCACAACCCTCTCCGTAAAGAAGTTTTTCCTGACATCCAACCCAAACCTCCCCTGGCGCAACTTCAGCCCGTTCCCCCTCGTCCTGTCACCAGGCAAACAGACCAACCCCCACCTCACTACAGCCTCCTTTAGGGTACCTGTAGAGAGCGATAAGGTCGCCCCTGAGCTTCCTCTTCTCCAGGCTGAACAAGCCCAGCTCCCTCAGCCGCTCCTCGTAGGACTTGTTCTCCAGGCCCCTCACCAGCTTCGTCGCCCTTCTCTGGATTCGCTTGAGCACCTCCATGTCCTTCTTAAAGCGAGGGGCCTAAAACTGAACACAGCACTCACCAGAGCCGAGTAGAGGGGGACAATCACTTCCCCAGCCCTGCTGGCCACACAGCCCCTGCCTCATTCTGGCTTGTTAAGTTTGTAACGGCAGACACAGAACAAAGACAGGCACACACACAAAAAAATACACAAGAAAAGTCCACCAAGGCTCAAAGAAAATGTGCCCAGGGTAGGAGAGCCCTCAGCAGGACACCTCAGGAGCTGGAACACCGGCAGCGCTCTGCCTGCCCTCGGTGACTCGCAGCCCCCTGCCCCAGCCCGGCAGCAGCCAGGCACCCGCCACAGGAACGCAGCTCCTGGGTTCTCCCCATTTGGCCCACGGGAAACAGAACAATTTGTGAGTGTCTTAATTGGCCCTGGGTTTCATCGGAGCTTATTCAGCTGGGCAAAACAGCACGGCATGGGATTTCAGAGCTCCTGGCTTGCTGCGATGAGCCGCCTTCCCCACACAGCACAGCACCGAGCACTGCTCACAGCTCACCGCGCCTCAGTGACAGCGCCTGCTTTTTCGTAATTAAATTCTCTTTCCCACAAGGTTTTCCATCATGACAAATTTTAATCTGCAGAAGAGAGGGTTTTGTTCTTCTTTTGAATACCTGCATTTTGTTCCTTTTCAAACAAAGGCACTGAGGCCCCAGGACCACCTACCTGGGGCAGCTGCAGAGCCGCCAGCCCCTGGGAAGCAGGGGGACAGCACCCGCCACGCTCCCGGGCATCACCCAGCCCTTCCCCAGGGCGGCAGCGTTCATCAGACAGCCACAAGGCTTCCAGGCAGAGCTGCACAACCACCCGGCCCAGCCGCCCTTCAGCTCAGGGCCCTCTGTTGTTACCTCACACTAATCACTCGGAGATTTACTCTAAGATCATTACGGCCGAGGGAAAGCTGCACTGAGCTAGCAGTGCCCGTGAGCACAGCCCCACCACGCAGGTATCGAGCATCAGTGCAGCATCTTTTGGCCCCAGCATCCCGCGGCCACACGTGAAGCTGTTTTACAGCTCCGCTCCCAACCCTTGAATTCCACTCAGTGCAGCCAGCGGACACCAGATTCCAGCACCTTGTTTCAACTGGCTGAGCTGGGGGAAGCAGGGGCCCTAAAGGAAGGGCCATGGGGGCCTCCAGCCCCCGCCTGTGAGCTGAAGGAGAGCAGTGCCCACGCGTTGGCCTCTCCGAACAGAGCCAGCTGCAGCGAACGCCCGAAGCCACATAATGACACTGTGCAGTGTGGGCAGCGAGGGGAGGAAAACAGTTTGCTAAATATACTCCTCCTAGTTCCTTCTCCTGTTCCCCTCCTGTGAGAACTGTTTTTAAAAGTTATTGTGGGCAAATAAACTCTGCCCTTCAGAGCAGACAAGGTTCCCAGAAGCACAGAACCATTTCCTCCAAGCACGCTCCCTCACAGCAGGACGCTTGGGGTATTGCTGAGTTTTGAGTACGAGCAGGTACCGCAACCTCCCAGCCCCTCCACAACCTCGTCATGGTGCCGGATGTGTTTTTGATCAATGTTTCTTTCCACTGAGTCAGCATTTGCCATGTTCTGGCACGTCCTTGTTGCCTCCCATCCTGTTCCTCTGCACCCCTGAAGAGTCCAGCCCCATCCTTTCTTCTCTATGCCCTCTTGCAAACTCCCAGTTTCAGAATTAAGCAAAACACACCGCAAGGACACAGCAGGAGTACCTGGAGGTCCAGCCGTGGGCTGGAGCTCAGGCAGGTTGCAGGCAGGCAGCAGGGGCAGAGCAGTGGGAGCAGTAACGCTGGGCTGACTGCGCCAGCAGCCAGGAACAGCCACAGGTTGCCCCACGTGGCAGCAGAAGTGAGGTACCCAGGGCTGACTGACCCGGTGCTCTGCCCTGCACCACCCTTAGGCTGAATCGGCAGCATCTTCACACCGCCAGCTGATCAGCTCATCACCCCAAATTCACCACCTGCTCTGCTGACCTGTACAAGACAAATGCAGTGGGGAGAGCAGAGCATGGGGACAGCACGTGCCAGGTGGACCCCGAGGCAGCAGGGGTGTTTCTCCAGGTCTGGGTCACGTTCCTTTTTCCAACAGGCAGGACCAGCTCACCAGCACCAAACTAAGGCTGAGTGTGGCATGGGAAGGAAGAGGGAGCCTAGCAGGTAAAACCACACTCAACTGCTCTCCTGCCTACTTTGGGCTCCACGCCTGCCCACGCAGCTCCTTTCCCAACACCACACAGCTTTCAGTTCCCTCCCATTAGGTGCCCTGGGATTGGTGTTCCCACCTCGCTTTTGGGACTCGTACTTAGGCAATCAGATCGGAGGAGCCGTGTGGACAGCAAGAGCTGTTCCAGTCGCACAGGACTTTCCTGCTCCCTGACCACTGCCACCCCGCTGCCAGCGTCCCACTGAAATGATTAACCAGCCCATAAAACTGAGCTAAGGGAATGTAGGGCTGGGAATCAGCTAATGGAGGAGTGCAGCAGATGCTACAAATCTGGCTCGTGGGCACATCACAGGTTTCCTGTGTGACCCTGGACAGGTCGCCTCGCCCAGGCCTTCGTTTCTCCCACTGTACAGAAGTGTCAGGAAGGGAGGTGCCACATTTAACTGTTCCAAGGACTGGCTCGCTGATATCTAAGGCACTTGGAGATCCTTGGGTATGGAGAAAACCATGAAACCACCACTGTGGAAGCAACACCAAGCACACGTGTGCCCAGAGCCAGCAGCACAGAGCTGCTCCCACCCATCGACTCGACACAGCGTGCCAGCTCCATGGTGTTTATAACACGTAGTACAGACACGGTGATCTTTCTGCTGATAACAGACAGGGAAAAGAAAGATACCAGACAAGTCTGTCAGGGTATTTCTGAACAGTGTTCCCGAAGGATCTCAGGATGAACTTGCTTCCACTAGGAAGGATCATTTGTTTGCTCTTGGAAAGGCCACCCAAATACTGGGCAATATAGCTTTCAGGCCAGAAAAACCACAGATGGGACAGGCTGTGATTTGCAAAGCCACCTGATTTCAGCAGCTCTGTTTGTTGCACGTTTGTTTGCTCTTTCTTCTCACCCTGATTCAGGGATCTTAGTCTTTCCTGCCCTAGGCTGACCAGTGATGCAGAGGGACAAGAAGAGACAGAGCCATTCCCTTCAGTGCCTTGTGCCATCAGTAGCTTCCAAGCAGTCCTTTGCCCAAGGACGGGAAGAACAAGTGGAGATGAAAGCCCTTCTCTCCCATATCCATCTACCTCCCCACAAGAGCCTTGGTCTTTTTCACTGAGCCAAATTTCTGCACCACGTCTGACGACCCCAGAAGCAGCCCTGAGCCACACGGTGGCTCTTTACACAGTCACTCCGTCGTCTGGATGTACACGGGGACAGCCAGCATGGTGCAGGGGCCGTCCGAGGCAGCCTGCAGCTCTGCCAAGGACAAATTGGACGTGATGCTGCTGGGCTGCCCAGGAACAACGAGGTCTGAGTCAGCAGCTCCTGACCCACCCACCACAATGGACAGGACTGCGTCCGACTCCTGAAAGGGTTCTTTGTTCGGGCTGTCGTCCTGGGGGCTTTCCCCAGCGGCACCGTCCTTCAGCTCCGCCAGAGCCAGCTGGTTGGGGATGGACAGGCCCACCTTGCGCCCCCGTGCCACCCGTTTCTTCTGGGGCTTCCTGAGCTGCAGGTCTTTGTCCTTGGGTGAGCCCAGGCGGCACTTGTGGTCCTTCATGTACTTGTGGCGCGTGAAGCCCTTGCTGCAGGTGGGGCAGCGGTATTTGTAGTTGCCGGTGTGCGAGCGCTGGTGCTCCATCATGTGGGCTCGTCGGCTGAAGGACTTGTTACAGTACTGGCACTTGTGGATCTTCATCCCTGCGTGGGAGGAGAGAGAGCTCAGTTAGAGACCCTGCTTCACAGCACAGACCTTCAGGAAAACCTGCACCAGAGGGAGTGCACGACAGCTTCGCCTCCTCTTCCAAGCAGATGTTCCCCAATAAAAGCTTGACACAGCCACCTCCTCCCTCGAGAAGCCCCATTCTTTTCAGTTTGCTAATTAAAACAACCAAAAACCCCACAGTTTAAGGAGAAGTTGTGTCAGGCAAATATGCAGCCCCTAAAGGATGTGCTGCTACACCTTGAATGGCCGTGGTTACAAACAGCTACAACATTCATTCCTGCCTCAAAGGAGAGGTTTAAAGTATCACTACAAAAACAAAAACAAAATAATAATAATAATAAAAAACCACAGTCAGGTGACTGTGATGAAAATGCAGAACAGCTACATCCTGACCTTTTTTCCCCGGGTGTATTTGGTGAGGAAAAAAAATACAACAACACTTTTTGTTCCCTCCCAAATGTAGTCTGAAACACATCATCCACTGCACTGCCAGCGCAGTCCCATCTGATCACACCTTGTAGGGCTTTGGATGTGCCAGGAACAAGAAGAGAAGTTCAGTTTTACTCTAACAGACAAAAATCAAAAAGTTCCCTAGGGCACAGGAATGATTTGTCTTTACTAGAAGTGGAAGCATTTTTTTGGACCACAGAAAGAAGGCAGTCAAATCCCAAGGCATCTCTTTTTGAATGTGAGATATTATCGGTGAGGAGTGGGCAGGGCACTCTGGATGTTCATTTGATAGCAAACACACTTCAAGCCTCCCCAGCAGGCCCCACTTACAGACTTGCATCGCTTTAGGAAACAGCCTAGAGCTTAGACACGGTTGTAAAACGCAAGCTCATTTAAACAGGCCTGCAGCAACAGAGATTAAAAAAAAAAAAAGTCTAAAGCTGATAAGATATTTTAAGAAGTTGGGTTTATATCTGGGGAACACTACCATATGCAGGGGGAAATTCTTCCATACAAAACTGCACAGTGGTTAGCCAAGCGAAGGGACACTGCAGGGAAAGCACCCAGCACATCTGGCACTTCTGGGGATATACAGCTGAAGCGCTTCCACAATTTTCCTTCTCTTGTTTCTCTGGCTTGCTCCCGTACCACACTCCCACACAGCCACACGGGATCAGAGCCACTTCGCTCCCAACTGCCCGCAGCACAGGCAGGGGCAGCTGCACTCACCTGAATGGGACAGTATGTGAGCCTTCAGCTTGTCTGGCCTGTTGAACTCTTTATTGCAGCCCATGTGGCTTCTGTAAGAACAAAAAATGTTGGTCAGCAGCATGAATCAGCTGAGGATTGATGTATAAAAAGCCCGGACCAGAGAGAGATCCACAGCCCTTCTCTGTAGCAGCACCCAGATGGGGCCCTGTGTGCGGTCACAGTCAGAGCCCCAGTGCTTCTGCCCTTCTGGGGGGGAGGAGAGATAATCAGGCTGCTACAGGGACACGGAGCTTCTGCTAGGCTACGCATCGCCTTTGCCTTGCCACAAATTCTCCTAAAAGCAGCAGGTTCGGGGTCCCAGTTGGAGGCAGAAAAATGCTGGAAGGAGGTGGTTGGAAGCAGTGAGAAGTCAGTCTTGGCTGCCTCAGAAGGCCCATGAACGTGCCACAGATTTGGGGATGGACCTCCTACACCTAGATTTCTTTAGCTTGTACATCAGCTCCTCTGCTTCTAAGTGCAGTTGGGGAGATGCTGTCAGTCAGGCAATCCTGTGCTTGGTACCCAAATAACTCTCTCTCCTCCCCAGAGCTCTGCAGGTGCAATCCCCCAAGCCTCCCACATACATAGGCATTATTTTACAGGTCTTGAGGAATTGAGATGAAGTGATGTGGTCCCACAGAAAGTCAGTGGCAACTGAGGCTTCTGGGTTCCCAGTGCAACAGCGTGCAGCACTCCTGCCTCCCCAAGAAGCAGAGGATGGGAAGATGCTACATGTACCCTAGGATACCTACAAGGGATGTTTTTTCCTTTCCAAACCCCACAACGAGCCATTAAGACATGCTGCCATGCTGGAGACGCTACGTACGAGAAGGGACATTTATATTTCTTGAAAGGCTCGTGGATCAGCATATGCCTCTTGAGTTTGTCTTTCCGATTGAAAGCTGCATCACACACCGAGCACTTAAAGGGCTTTTCACCTGAATTAAAGAAAGAGAGAGAAAGAGAGAGATGAGTCGGGGAAGGTGCAGTCACTCAGGGCTCTTCTAGTCACGTGCAGGATTCACGCTGGCAGCAGTGCCACTCTGCTTCTCTGGAAGCTGTCCCAAGTTTCCCTACCCCGCCCTATGGGTAAATAGATGGACACTGTCCCCACTGCGGGCTGCTCCTCATCTCCAGGGCAGCTTCCCTAGCTTTTGCAACCCTGGACATTGGGGAAGCCAGTTCTGTGTCCTGCTCCCAGCTGCTGGGTACAAGACTGAATCAAAGCCATACACCTCCTAAAAGCCACGTTACTGGAGACGACTGAGACAGCCAGCTCTGTTACTCTGGTTATCAGGACAACAGCCAGAGCACCACGGAGCTCAGCGAGGACCACGACACGGAGACACCCAGCACTGCAGCACCGGCAGAGCCCGTACCCGAGTGGATGTGGGCGTGCAGCTTGAGGTAGTGCTCACGGCGAAAGAACTTCTTGCAGATCTGGCACTTGAACTTGCTGCCCGCACCGTGCGTGGGGATGTGGCGGCGCAGGTACCTCTCACAGGGAAACACCTGTCAGCACACAGAAACCAGGCTAAGAGCCAGCAGCACAGAAGGGACATCGCTGAGTTGAACGGGCAGAAGAGTTTTAGCCTGTACAAAAAGCACAAGCAGCTCACGGTGACCGCTCTCTTGGAAAGGAAGCGCTGAGGAAACCTTTAGTTTTGTATAAGGAAAATACAGACAGAGCTTTAAAAACAAACAACAAAACCATTTATCCTTAGGAAACACATGAGCTGAAACATTGCTACTAAGTTTTCAAACACCACAGTGCTGAGGACAGGCTCCCCAGATGGATGCTAAGGCCAGCAGGGACCCGCTGCACCTGGACCCCCAGCAGTTCCTACTTCCACAGGGATGATTTCAGTCTGTGCTTCCTCACTATCCGTTACCAAAAGCTCCCACTCGTGGTCTTTACAAAACCAGTACGAATGGTTCCTTTGGCTGACGGGACTACTGGAAATACCCAAGCTAAGTGAATTCCTGGTGCGGATGCTGTGAGCACGTATCTAGGGGGAGCACAGAATTTCTGGTACCCAGAATTGTGTTCTTTCATCTCCAGAAAAGAGCACTATTTTTAAGAACACAAACAGAAGTGAAAAATACTGCTGCAGACAGTGGGCTTCCAAGCCCCCCTGCTGCATGCTGAAAGTCCCATCCTGGTGCAGAAGGCCATCTCCCTCCTGGTGGGGGGAAGTGGAGAGATGACAGGTAAAGACGGGTTCCTAATGGCAGGAGCGTGTTTCTCCTCCCTGAGCTACCTCAGTGCAGAGAGGACAACCCTTTGAGACTGCTCCTGCCCCTATCACAGGGCTTTCATTTCCGTTGCTAAGAACAGAGGAGCAAGGGTCCAAATTTTACTCTGGATTTCAAAAAGGAATTCATTGGAATTCAAACCCCACAAAATTCTGTCCCTCAAACCCTTTTCAGGGCAATGCTGAAGAGAGTATTTCCAGCCCAAACCCATCCATGCACTGCTCCAGTCCCAGTCACATCACTCAAAAGGGTTTCCCTTTGCCAAGGACACAGAACATTCATCCAAAAGACAGGAACAAGGGGAAACCCAGAGACTTCTGTTGCAACAGGAGATGAGGTCAGAAACACAGGTGTCCAAGCTCCCCCAGAACCTAGGGATTTCTGTTCACAACCCTTCCAGACAGAGGTAGCCAGCCATGGGGGGTCAAAGGCACTGCCACCAGCCTAAGACTTCCCAAAACCAGCCTCACCACTGCTGCACCTGCTTTTAAGAAACAAGAGAGTGCAGCTCTGTGCTGTCATGGGAATAAGGGAACTCTCCTTCCAAATTCTGTTTGTTTGGTCAGCAAATTGGACCTGGGAGAAAAGCCAGCACTACAAGCATGAACGTACTCTGCGTGAGGCCAGGGATGGGTGCAGTCACCTCTGCCTCTCTGCAAAGCACCTCACGAGCCCACCAGGCCACGGCGAGGTGGGAAGGGAGAGGAGAGTGAGTAGAGGGGTCTCGTGCCCCGCACAGCCCCGGCTACGTGCCCAGGACCAGCTCAGGCAGCGGCTCCCCACCCACCTTCTGGCAGTGAGGGCAGGGAAAGTTGTGCGTTGCTGTCTGCAGATGATGCTCCAGGGCTTCTGGCGTGGAGTACTTATTTACACACTTCACACACCTGAATGTGGAGAGAAAGGACAGAGCTTGTGAACACGGCTACCGGCAGCAAACCCCCCACGGCAGGCAGACCCACGCAGCTCCTTCACCCAGTGCCTTCCAGGCTGACTTCTGGCGGGGTCAGCTTGGCACAGGTGATACCACCACTGCCCAACTGCCCCCACACCTCAGCAACCCGCGTGGCCAGATCACACACACACACAGCATCCTGCACCGGGGGAGAAACTGGAACACTGGGCAGACAAGCCTTGAAATTTCCAGAGCTCATCCACGCAAACTCCCGTGGGAGCACCCACAGAGGAACATACACGTTCCGTGGGGACAGCTTCCACGGCTTCTCCTCGGCTCTCTCCACCTAACTCACCTGTTTTCACAAACCCTGGTGGTATTTCTGAGACCTCTGCCAGAGCTGGCTGGTAATAGGCAATGTGTACGTGCATCACCAACGAGGAACACGCACACAGGCACCCTTCTCACCACGTATCTGCAGTGAAGCCTCTTTTGTTTAGAGCAGACTAAAACCTCCTCGAACAGAAGGAAGGCTCTGACCCCACGGATCCCTGGTAGCAAGCTGTAGGATGAAGCTCCACAGCACCAGGCTGACTAGAAATTATGGTCTAAGAAGTAGCAGGCATTAACTTACTAGGCTCTGAGGTGACTTGCAGTATCCTCTGGGCTTCCTTCTCTTCCTGATGTCCCTACAGGCATTTCAACAGCTCCAGAGAGCTGTTCACAGAACTCCCTCACCCCTTCCCCCTACCCTAGTAGAAGGGCTTTTTTCCAGGTAAGATAGAGCCCTTCACAGCATAAGAACAGAAGTAACTCATTTTACCTGGGCACAGCTTCTACAGCCCACAATCCCTTTGCAGTTTAGAGACTCAGCCTGGGCAAGGGCTTCCCGGGGTCACTGTCCCGTTGGGGCAGACTCAGCTGTGCTCCCCTCCCTCCTGACTGGGTGCTAAGAGGGCTTGCAGTGGTGGGCTCTTCCCACATAGCTGCACCCAGCCCGTTCCTGTCGTTCTGAAAGGCCCTTTGCATTCACCACACGTGGCTCCAACAGCCCGGTGGGACCCCAGCTACCACCTGTGTGCCCCAGAGAACCGTGGCTGCTGAGCAGGCAGCCCCCTCGTCCCCCTGGCGTCCCCACCGCTCTCAGGCAGCCACGCTCTGCACACACTCACTCCTACAAGCCTTGTGAGCACCGATTGCTACTGTACTTGTACACGGCCACGTCCTTCTTGGGGCTGTGCTGGGGCAGCAGGTTGTGGGAGTACTGGTGGATGCCCAGCTCATACAGCGAGAGGAAGTCCTTGCTGCAGAGGTGGCAGCGGTAACTCAGCTCCTCCTGGTGGCTCTTGATGTGGTCGAGGAAAGACTCCAGCTTCTGGAAGGTCTGAGCGCAGCTCTTCACCACACACTTGTACACCTGGGTGAAGAAGGGAGAGCAGGGGCAGTGGCACAGCGTGGGAACAAACAGGGCAAATCCTCTGCCAGCAGACAGAGCAGCCTTCCTAGCTCGGAAATCATTGCAACTGGGCACTCTACAGAACACAACTGCTGCCCCTTAGTGCTCTGTGCTGGGGAGCAGCTGAGCTGATTTTATGGAAAAACAGCACCAGGGCTCCCAGAGCACCCTGCCACGCTCACACACTGGCTACAGGGCTCGGTCAGGGCAGAGCGATGAAACCCAGCTCTCAACTGCAGCAGGAGCACAACGTTACAGTAAAAAAAAAAAATAATATCCTCTTCCCATGAGCAAGAACGGTGCAGAAGAGCAAATGTGGTTGACAGCTTTAGGTGAAGGCAGCAGCAGAACCTGCTGGGAGCTGAACAGAAACCAGAACTGCACTCCTGCAGCACAGCACCCATCAGGCTGACACACACGGACCTGGCAAGATCTTGGAAAAGATCCTCCTGGGAGCAATGTCGAGGCACATGCACACAAGGAGGTGATCTGAGACAGCCAGCATGGCTTCACCAAGGGCAAATCGTGCCTGACCAACTGGTGGCTTTCTATGGTGGAGTGACTGCATCAGTTGACAGAGGGAAAGCAACCGATGTCATCTACCTGGCCTGAGCACAGAGTGGGAGAAGAACTCACTGAGAGCAGCCCTGCAGAGGAGGATTTGGGGGTTCTGGTGGACAAAAAGCTCAACACAAGCCAGCAGTGCGTGCCTGCAGCCCAGAAGGGCAACTGTGTCCTGGGCTGCATCAGCAGAGGGGTGGGCAGCAGGGGAGGGAGGGGATCGTGCCCCTCTGCTCTGCCCTCCTGAGGCCACACCTGGAGCCCTGCGTCCAGCTCTGGGCCCCCAGCACCAGGAGGATGTGGGGCTGCTGGAGCGGGGCCAGAGGAGGCCACGAAGATGCCCAGAGGGCTGGAGCACCTCTCCTGGGCAGGAAGGCTGAGAGAGCTGGGGCTGGTCAGCCTGGAGAGGAGAAGGCTCCGGGGGGACCTCAGTGCAGCTTGTCAGTACTTGAAGGAGGCTTCTAAAAAGATGGGGAGCAACTCTTTGACAGGAGGAAGGGGAATGGTTTTAAACTAAAAGGGAAGATTTAGGTCAGAGGTTAGGAGGAAATCCTTCCCTCAGAGGGCGGTGAGGCCCTGGCACAGGCTGCCCAGAGAAGCTGTGGGTGCCCCATCCCTGGGGGTGTTCCAGGCCAGGTTGGACGAGGCCCGGGGCAACCTGGTGCAGTGGGTGGTGTCCCTGCCCATGGCAGGGGATTAGAACCAGGGGATCTTTAAGGTCCCTTCCAGCCCAAACCATTCTATGATTCACCTGGCTCAGGGAAGGACCCCACCAGGCACAGCCAGCCCCACACACCCAGCCTCCTTCCCTGACACTCAGAGGACACCCAGGTTGCACAGAGCCCAAAGCAGGGCTCACTCCCTTCCCATTTCTACCTCTGGGGTGGGACCAGGCCCAGGAGCAGATGTAGCTCCAGGAAGCGAACCCCTCCGGCCCTTGCCTCTTTCCACATCGTGAGAGCTGGGCCAAACCTACCCAACTGCCACACGATACTTGTTCTGCCTGCACAGACTGCCTGGGCACTCCCCTGAGAAAACAAGCAAGAAAGCAAGGCAGGAGAAAGGGGTGTCGGTGTGAGCGCCTGGAAACACCGGAGTGGTGAGACCACAACGCCCCAGCAGTGACCAGCCTGAGAGCTGCTACCTACGCTGCAAACTTTGGCCTCTGCCTCTTTTCTTTTCCCTCTAGCCACCCAAACCTGCTTGACTGTTTTTTCCCCAGTGGCTCAGCAGGGCGGGGGAGCTTTCCAAAGCCACCCAGAGCTCACAGCTGCAACCCAGACGTGCAGGGAGCTGAGCTGCACAGCAAGCACTTACTGAGCAAGCAGCACGCTCAGGACAGAGCCTGCGATCCTGTCTTAATCCCACCAGCACCACAAGGTACTCCTGGTTCCTACCTGCTCGTTCTTGTGTTGTGTCATGTGTGATTTGAGCTGGAAATAGGTGTTGAATTTGCTGGGGCAGAACTGGCACTGGTAAGAGCTGTCGATCAAGACAACCTGCTTGGCTTCCAGTTTGCCTGCCTCGCTCTCCTCCATCGGGCTCATGTCTTGGGGCGGTTGTGCGGGGTTCCTCGAGGGCTGAGTCAAACCTGGAGAAAAGGGAGAGAGAAAGTCACAGGCTGCCACATGACAGCTCTGAAAGCTGTTCTGCAAGCTCTGCGCTGCTGAGACACCCAGGCCTGGCTCTGGATCCATGGATCCAGGCTCCTCTTTCCTTTCTTTAGATCAAATCTCACTCTCTAACAACCGAGTTCTTTAGATCTAGAAAAAAAAAACCTTTAGATTCTTTAGTTTAGGCAGATCTTCAGATCAGAATCTCACTAACGGCCTAGTGCTAAGCTTGCCTACAGATGACCAAGGGCTCTGACCACTCCGTCTTCTTCTCCTTGACCAATTCTCTTCCAGGGACGCAATTGTTGTTCCCTGTCAGCAGGACAGACCCCATCCAGGGAACCAGTGCCAGGCTCACTCCCAGCTCCAGTGGTCACCTCCAGCCAGCAGCAGCCCCGATGGCTGCAGAGAGCAGCTCCCAGGGACCTTCCCCAAGGTGTGACATTGCCACAGTGCTGTTCCCTCCCCTCCTGTGGAAAGGGCATGCAGACACCATCAAGAAGCTTTTCTCTGCTTCTAGAATGTTCGGTTGGCTGCTGGGGACAGACACAGCCCAGGCCTGGCTTGCACATCGCCAGAGCACCAGGTGTGCTAACACTGGCTTCTCCAGCCACTGAACCAGGGCAGCCCAGGGTGGCTCGCGCAGTACCAGTGCTGCAGCTGCCAGGGAGTGAAAAGGGGAAGGAAGGTTCTCCCTGCTCCTGGCATGTCCTGGCACACAGTTTGGAGCCCCTCTCTTCACCAGCAACTGAACTGACAGCAGCTGGAGGCACCCAAGGACGCAGCTGCCAGCTAGAGTGGAGCAAATGTGGCTTGGGCAGCATTTCCCTGGTGAGTGCTGTTAAATCCCACGGCAGGACTACAAACAGCACGCACGGCTCCTTCCCTGTACAGGACCAAGCGACACAGGGATGCGTGGAGACCTCACATCACTGCTCTGCCCCTAGCTCACATTCCCAGGCAGCAAACCTGTGTTCTCCTCATCCTCCGTCTGGTTGGGGTTCAGGGCCATGACCTGCACCGTGATGGAGTTGCGGGAGATGGTGCAGCCCAGCCCCGGAGGCCAGACTTTGTGGGTTTGCATGTGTTTCTTCACGTTGGACTTCTGGGCAAAGGCTCGGCCACACACGATGCACTGGAAGGGCTTCTCCCCTGTGTGACTGAAGGCAGAAGGCACCATATCAGCAGCCAGCAGAGAGAGGAGGCAGCCCCCAGGCAGGGACCGTGGTGAGGCGGCTGCTGCAGGACTGCACTAGGAACTCTCTGCTTAGCAGATCAGCACCTGGACCAGGTTGGACGAGGGCTTTCAGACCCCATCAACCTGAGTAAGACGACGGTCAGAGGCCTGGGGGAAACAAGCCTGGCACATATTTGCAGTGCTCACAGTCTGGGGGTAGCAAGGGACCAAAGGGAGAAGTGGGAGAGGAAAATAGCTCTGCAGCAACATCAGGGCATTCGGTCTGGGATTTCTGCATGGACCCCTGGGACCCCGTCATTCTTTTCAAGGGTACAAGCCTCTTCTTCCCTGTTACCCCTCCCTCCCCTGCACACGTGGCTTCTAACTTGGAGTCCCCCAGTCTCTCTGAACTTGCTCCTTGCTGTGCACAGCAGAAACATCCTTCTGCCCTCCTCT
This sequence comes from Anas acuta, assembly GCF_963932015.1. Lineage (NCBI taxonomy): Eukaryota > Metazoa > Chordata > Aves > Anseriformes > Anatidae > Anas > Anas acuta. Next base: position 3,624,011 of record NC_088994.1, read on the forward strand.
GCTGCAGGAGAAAAAGCTGGCTGTGACACATGGAGCATGCCACCTGAGGAGTCCAGGATGGGAAGGGGAGCAAAATCACCACTTGTTCCTTCTCACCTGTCCTGAGCTCAGCAGTCTCCACTGGAGAAAATGCTGAAGAGTTCAACTGCCTCCTGCCAGAGCTCTGGCTCTGTAAGAGCTCCCCATGTAGACGTTGGGCTTGGTTTATGGTTTGCTAATAGCAACCCTCCTGCAAGCAGGAAGCAGCTTGCGATGGAGAAGGAAAGGGCAGAGGGAAGCAGTGCAGATGACACTGCTCCAGCAGTCAGGTAACAACAACTGTGGCTTTCAAGGTCTCATCAGTGAGGAAAGCAGGCTCCAGTCTCAGCCCATAATCAGCAAGATCACGTCTACAATGCAGCCTTCAGCCCAGCTCCTGAACTGTGAGGGAGAGCCTGGAGGCAGGGGGATGAAGGATGACCTCCCAGTGCAGCATGGACTCTGGGAGACACGACAAATGCAAGGTCTGCTGGGCTGTGCAGAGTCCCTCAGCGTTCCTGTGCCCAGGATCCACCCCAGTCCCTCTGCTGTGCCCGGCCTAGCATCACCCTTACCTTCTGATGTGCTGCTGCAGGTCAAAGTTTTTGGTAAAGGCCTTGTCGCAGTAAGTGCATTTCAGCTTGGGGGACTTTGGTTTCCCTGAAAGAGCAAGAGTGTGCAGAGGAATGAGATGGTGTGGCATAACCTTGCCTCCCCCTGCACTGCAGGGCCCTCACCCCAAGACATGACTGTGCAGGACCAAATAATAAAGGGCTCATGGAAGGATAAGATCTGCCTGGCCAGACCAGGGAGAGGTTACGGGACAAGCGTGTATTTAACGTAGCCTGAGCTAACTCTATAAGCACTGAGGAGAACAAAAGTGGGGGACAGGGAATCCCTTCTGGGCATTAACCACTCCAAGGGACCCTTCGAGCTACACTACAGAGTAAAGGCACGTTGGGTGTTAGGAAAAGACACAAGATCAGTGAGAGGAAGGGCCCCGGTTCTGTCTCTCTCCTATGAACTCACCAAGGTCAGCCATCAGCCAGAGCACATGCATATTTCTCCCCTCCAGAAGATCAGTCAGCCACATCTTCTGTCTACTACGATGGGGTATAAACCAATGGAAAACAGCAGAGCCGTGGGCTGCTCTAGGAAACTCTGCACTGAGAGCTGCAGCCTGCACGGTCGTTCACAGCTCTGCAAACAACGTTAAAGCCTGGTGTTGGTGTAACTCTACGGGCACAGCCTTCCTGGAGCAGCCTTCCTCCACCTCGTGCTTGGGACCTCCCTCGTCACTGGGCTACACTCACGGCCACTGCACCAGGAAAGGGCAGGCTCTGACCAGTAACGGGCAGCGGAGGATCTGGGGCTCCTCTGTGCTGGGACTGGGCATGCCCCTGTCCTTCCTCACCTGGGAGCGTGTTGTGTTCACAGACAGCGAAACACCCACACACCCTGTGGCTGGGCATTATTGCTTTGGAGAACAAGGACCAAGCTTTAACACCCTATTTCGCAAAATCTCCCCATTTTCAAGCGTGATCCAATCGGCGCGGAGCCGCGCAGGTTTAGCACAAGCACAGGGACAGCCCCTTCACGTGCGCTCAGAGGTGATGAAGAAGCACATCCACATTTTCACCTGCTCCTGCCAGCCTGGGGCAGGGCTTGGTGTCCTCCCAGGGAGCTGCAGGCACAGCCGGTGCCACCCCACTGCACCCAGAGAGCCCGTGGCACAGGACAAGCGCGGCATCCTGCAGCCTGGCACAGGGCAGCTGCCATGAGGACTCTTACCTTCCTGCAGCCCACTCTCGTTTTTGGATCGCCTACTTTTGACAGCGGAGGTGGAATCAAAACCAACCACATTGCCTCCTCCTGAGCCGCTCAGAGGCGCGGGAGCACCGGTGCTCTTGGACTTGAACCCCTGCTTCCCAGGGCTGTACACAGGGGGAGAGGGGTACACGGGGCTCTCCACACACTGGCTTGGTACCTGCAAGAGTTCAGTTCTCAGAGAAAAGAGGCTTGCTACGCAGCACAGCTCCTACCACCCGCCACCTCCAGCAGCTGCCCCACCAAGCTGGGAGTCTGGCTGAGTTTTCTCCCCCCGCCAAACAACCAAATTTCTGGTTCAGCAACCCAACGGTGTCTCTCTAAAACAACGCGCACAGTGCAAAACTCTTGCTGAACACCACAAAGTACCCAGGAGTGATTACAGCAAGAACAGAACAGCAAAGAAACTCTGAAGGAGACCTCTGGTACCCAGCTATGCCTAGTGCCTGCAAGAGTTTCTCATCCCTTCAGAGCAGGGGACCAGGACCACCACCGCTGAGCCTGTGGGCTCACAGCACCCTGAGCGTGCCTGCAGAGGGGAAGGAGGAGCACAAGAAAACGCCAGGTGGCAAAGCAGAGCTGCTTGCATCAATGCTGCTCCTAGAAATGGACGTTTGGAGTAAAAAAGTCCAGGGTGATTTGGGTTCGGGGCGTTTCTGTTTCCCACCCCGATAAATGCAGTGCCAGCTATCCAACACCCCAGCCTGTTTCTGAGCACTCATCTCGCTGACACCTTTCTGATCGGCACCTCTTCCCAGAGGAAATAAGCACGGGCAGATAACCTGCCATACCCTCCCCACCTCTAACTCAGTGCTTCGAGCCCAGGTGACCCCCGAGCAGCGCTGCAGCCTGACTCACCCCGAAGGACGGAGCCTCGGGCTCAGCCTTACCTCCATGGGCGGGTAGGGCTGCATGCCCAGCGCCTGGATCTCCACTGAGCTGTTTGCTGCCAGAGGAGCAGGAGCGCTGTACACTTCGACCACGCCGCCGGCACTGGGCTGTCCCGGAGCCCCCAGGCTTGGCGGGGGAGGCGGTGGGGGCTGAGGAGGAGGCGGCGGAGGGGGAGGTGGTGGCGGAGGGGGCTGCGAGAGGTACCCAGCCCCAGCGTGCATACTCAGGCTGCTCTGAAACCAGAACAGGGAAAGACAGACAGACAGGACATTGAAAACACAGCCCAAGGGTAGCAGCAGGAAGCTGGAGGGGCTGTTCCCTCACACACGCTCCCAGCCCTGACACAAAAGGGCACCTCCAGGAGCAGCGGGGGTGTCTCAACACAACACAGCCCGATCCAGCCATCAGGTTGGATCAGACCACGCTGCTTTGGCCTGTCAGCAGGCACTGCCTCCTCCAGAACTCAAGCATCCAAGCCCCACTGCTTCTTTTTTTGCTTCGTTTCTAAAGCTTTTAATCCTCATGATTACAAAAGACCTTTTCAGAGCAAGGGGAGTGTGGCCAGCCTGGGCAGCCCTGCGGAGAGCCCAGCACAACCATCCCTGGAGGGAGATGTGTGAGGCAAACTGACAAGGACCCTGAAAGCCAACCACAGTCAGTGCAACAGAAAGTCAGGGACACAAAGACTTGGGCATCCAGCAACAGGGACGCCAGCAGAGAGCAGGCCCTGCAGTTACCCTGTCACATACCCCATGCTCCTACCCGGGGCTGGCTGTCCCACTGCAGGAAGGTGCCCGGGACCCCACCTGGAAGCAGATCACCAGGCTCTGATCAACCAGCTGGGTTTTCCTGCTGCCCAACCACAGCCCCGAGCCCCTCACCTGCACCGGGGGCTGCACGGCGGGCATGGGCTGGTCCAAGGACGTGAAGGCGGACATGGCCGACATCAGCACCTCGTCGCTAACCAGGATGTTCCCCTGCACCAGGGTCTGAATCAAAGGCGATGGGGGAACGGTGATGTACGTGGAAATTTGCTGGAAGAAAAAGAAACAGAACGATGCACTGCTGGCCAGCAACAGGACAGAATAACAAACGCAGAAAAATGATGGCACTACTTTCTGCTGTGCCTCTGAGTCTCTGCTATCCGCTGAGCAGAGGCTGTGAAAAGCCACAGTAATGATCTATGGGTCCCTAATAGCTCCTAGCTGTAACAATAAGGCAGCTCCAGAAATGTTCTTCATTCAGAAAAGGAGGTATAAAAGATGACAGTGGCTTGAGAAGGTGCCCACTGGCTACAGCTAAAATCTGTGGTTATTAAAGAAGATCTGTGGGACAAACCGGTCACAGACAAGCTCAGGCTTTCACTGGACACCTCCCCCCAGCGAGGAAAGGTGGAGAACAGAGGGAGGCTGCTCCAGCTCCAGATGGCGAAGTTGTTTGCAGGAGACTGAGAGAGGGATGCAGGGAGGAGGCTGCACAGACGCTGCCCTCCTCTTCTGCCCATGAGCCAGTGAGACCTTCTCCCCCCTGAGCACTGCGCAGCGAGCACCCAAGCACGCTGCAGACCTGCCAGGTGGTGACGCTGGGGCTCCTGAGCAGAACCAAAGCCTGGCTGTAACACAGACACGCTGGGAAACACTTCCCAGCCAGAAAAAGGGCTATCAGACACTGGGTGCTGAAGGCCACCTCACTGCAGAGGACCAGGCAGATTTAACCATGAGGTGCCAACAGCACCGCGACTGACAGAGGTCAATCGTGAGGCGTTGTTGGACCTAAAAGCCTCACATACGGTACCCTGACTCCCAAAATCCGGGTGGCAGAGCCTGCTGGCCTGCAGCACGGTACCTGTCGGCTGGCGCTCGGAGCCTGCTGCACCGCTGTGATGGGGGGGCTGTACACGCTGCTGCTGGCCAGAGAGACTGTTGAGAGGGAAGGGGCGCTTCCCTGGCACTGCTCTCTCTTGTGGGTCATGAAGGCAGGCAAGGAGTTGAACTGCTTCTTGCACTTCCCACACAGGAAGACATCTTCATCATCTGCAAGTAAGAGAGACAGCTCCCTGCTGCCAGCCGCACTCAGCATGCCCCAGAGCTGCACCCGACAACCACAGCAAGTAAAGGCGAGGCAGCAGACGCCTGCTGTGTCTTGGCACCTCGCGGACATCATCGTCAGTAGACATCAGGTGCAACCGTCCTTCTTCCCTGATGCCAAGCTCTCCCCACAGCCAGCTGATGTGGACGAGCCGGCCTTGGCTGCGCTCCCACACACAAACCCTGCTGTCACCCTCTGACAAGCTGAATCCCATCACCTGTCCTCTCATCCCAAAGACGTGATCAAAGAACCCAGCTTTGCTCCCCCAGCAACTTCTGCTGTTAAAATAGCTTCTTCCAAAGCATTTGCATTAGCCTGGCTGAGGCAGATTTTATTGCTTAGGTTGCACAAAGGATGAGAAATGCAGCAGGGCACACAGGGGAGGGCGGCTTCTGTCTGGGACCCACCCCCAACAAGACCTCTGGTCTTTGGTGCCTCTGCTTGGTGTTAGAGGCAAGAGGAGACCACAGCCCAGTTATCATTAGCCTAGATGAAACTTGCAGCACGAGCAAATCACATAAGCTCACACCACTTTTCACTTGAACCAGTCAGACTCAAACCTCTTGGAAAAAATAATATTCTGTGGCTCACAAGGTGGACCTCCTGTTTGGGGACACGGCCGTAACTTCTGCAGGAGCACAGCTCAGACTGGGCACTGCAAGAGGCTCTTTCTCCCATGGGATCCCTCAGGAACTCACTATCTAATCTGATCTGATCAGCAGTCACACAAGGGGAAAAAGGGGAAAAAGAAAAAACACACTCACGGGGAAAGGCGCAACGTATCAATCTACTGAACTGCCTGGTGCCAAACTGCCAGCCTGCAGCACGCGGGGAGCCCAGGGATAAAGCACCCCCCGTCCTAGTCGAGCACTGGGAGTTTGTGAGTGCATGTGTGACTGCACTGATACATCCCCAGGGGATAAGGAATGGCTCATTAAATAAAAAAAAAATACAAACACGCAGTCATGGCAGAGAGCGGCTGCTCCCTTCTTCCGTGCCTTTAACGGAACCATGTAGCCCAGCCTAACGCCTGACCTGCCCCAAAGGATTTCTGCTTGCCCAGGTGCTTGCTCTGCCCCTTTCTCCTGCTCTGCCAGGCCCCGCTGAGGGGTCACAACGCTTCCAGCAGCGCCCTACACAAGCAGGGTGCCTGGTCTGATAGTCACAGAGCACACCATGGGAGGAGACCCCCAGCCCACCACCCCTCGCCCGTCTCTCCCCCACTTCGGGACTCACCCATGGGCGGGATGGCGGTGGAGGAGCTGACGCTCTGAGCAGACGGGTCTGTCACTGCTCCCTGACCATCCAGCAAGGACTGCACGGCCAGCACCGTCTGGTTATCCATTCCTGGAAGGAGACAAAGCACAGGGGGGTGAATCGGGCGTGGTGTGAACGCAGAGCACCTGGGGACCGGGAGCTTGCTCACGACGAGTCGTGCAGGGAGGTGTTCCCCACAGAGCCCCTCTCACCTTCTCACCACCCTGCTCCACGGGCAGTCACGCTACAGCAACGCTCCCACCTGTCCTTTGGTACAAGGAAAGGGAAGGGAAGAAGGGCAAGAAAGCTGAGAGAGAGCTTCATTTCAGGCACGGGTTGCAGTGAGGAAGGATGCTTGCAGACAGCAGGTATGAAAAGAGCTCAGAGGCGGGTATTTGGGACGTCATGGGCCATGCAGCCCATGTAGGGGCTCTCTGGGAACACAGTGGGACACAGCAGAAGCAAGCTACCAAGCTCGCTGACGACAAAATGCCTGGGGTGCAGCCACCTGGATTCACCTGAGCTCCTGTGCGGTGCAGGAGAAACACCTCCCTGTGCCCAGGGTCAGTGCTCATGGATCCCATCAGACACAGGGCTATGAGCTACAGGAGGATTCAGAGACAGCATTAAAAAGAACAGATCAAGCACGGGCTCCTTGGAGAGATGCTCTGAGCAGACCTGGCTCAGCCACTTAGGGGCGGGCAGGACCACAGCTCCCGCTGCCCCCAGCGCGGAGCCTTCACGGGTGCCTCTCCCTCAGAGCTGCCGGTGGCTCTGTCACTTCCAGCTCCCCCGGGACTCCCTGAGCACATGCACACCCAGGCAGATTTGTTGTCAGAATGAGCTCACTTGCTTTGGTACAAATATTTGTCACCACAGCTAACATGTTCTAAAACGCTCCAGATGAACACCGGAGTGGGGCGGGCTCGCCTCGGGACACAGCCGGCCAGCAGCACGTGGCCGACGCATCACAGCCCATGCACCCCTTCTCTCTTTAGAAATCATAGGGGAAGAATCAGAGAACAATCTGATCATGAAAAAAATAGCTAAAAGGGGTGATTTTTAATGCACCACTCCTCTCTACCAATTCCCTTACCACAAGAAACCCGTGAATACAATAAATGGCACGCCAAGGCCACACGTGGAGATTAAGGGGCAAAGCAGGAGGGGAGAGTTCATTGATTGCTTTTTACTTTTCATCAAGATCTTTGCAGATCTGGAAAAAAAAAAAAAAAAAGAAACCTGTAAAGCTCTGAGTAACTCTGACCTCAGGATTACACGCTGCAGTGAACAGCAAGTGTGTCCATGCACTCATTTTCAAACCGTGCCGGTGAGCGTGGTACCCAACGAGAGGTCCCCTGGCCAACAGCACCAGGAAGGGAAGTAAAACACCCAACGGAGTCCCGCATAACGGCACGGCGCAGCAGAAGCATCAGCCTCATTTCACCATTACGGGTTCCTCTTGCCATTTTAGCATTGCTCCTGGACAGCAAGGATGTCACCTCCCCGGCGGGAAGCACAGGCAGGACCCGCAGCATTTTAAAGACACTCTAAAAACTCGTTTCTCCTGCACCTCAGGCACGAAGCGATCAACAGCGGGACTCCAGGAGTGCCTTCTCCATCCATCATCTTTCACCAAGGAGAGGTCACAAACACCTCCTCGGCGGGACAGCACCGTTCTGCCGGGGAGCAGAGGCACGAGCAGATGATGCCGCCTTACACCCTCCTGTAAAATTACCCCCACACCGATGGGAGGACATCGCTGACGGAGGCAGAGCGCAGCTGCAGGGCCCGTTCTGCAGCCCCTTTTCTCGCACGGAGAGCCGTGTCCCTCCCGCAGGCCAGCTCTGCCGGCACCACGCCGCTGGATCCTGGCAGGCTGGCGTTAAAACCCAAAACCCACCTCCTGCTCTGCACAGCATCTCCTGGGCAACTGCAAAGGCGGCACTGCGGGCTGTGCTTGGCACATCCAAACCAGAGGGAAGCGGAGTGCGTCTGCGGGGGAAGCAAGCTAACGGGACACAGCAGAAAAACGGGGATCAAACGCTCAGTGTCAGTGCATAAAGATAAGAGTGGAAATGGTGAACTACTCCCATCTGGCTTGCACCAAGACCACCACGCTCGCTATGCCCAGCACTTTGCGCCTGGGTTTCTTTCTGGCTCTTCAGAGCGAAAAATCCGCGTGATGGCCTCGGTCCGGCTTGCAGGAAGGGGATTAAGGAGAAACCCAAACCTACAGACAGGCAGCGCTGGGGCAGCCAGAGAACAGCAGTCCAGGACAACCCAAACAATCGCTCCTCGTCCATCTCCCTTTTGCACAGACACGCAGGGAGTCCCCCCCGTTTCTCGAGTTAAATGCAGGCTGACACCCGTAACACAGGGCAGAAACCCTACATCCCAGGTTCAGGAACCAAGCAGGCCACCGGGCCGGACCGATGCCATCCCCGGGCTCCGTGAGGCAGCTGCGGAGCAGATCTGCACCGAGCACAGCCAGCAGCAGCCTGCGGGATGTCCTTTGGAGCCGTGAGACCTTTAAAAAGCCACCTCTGCCTTCCCAGCAGCAGCAAGCCTTCCCTACAACCTGCCCAAAACACGAGGATCTGAGTGCTAAAAACCCATGGCTGTGGATTTGACAGGATCCAGGAGGACCGACACGAGCGCACAGATGCCGAGTCACCGACCTGGAGTCTGACAGCGCACAACAGACAGACACCAGTTACCAGAGAGCTCCAGTCACTGTGGGCTTGGGAAACAAAACAAAAACCACTCCGCTGAGATGTTTTGCCCTCCTGAATTTGGCGATGAAACCTGCCCTACAGAGAGGGACCGGGGCACACACGGTGCTGGCACACGCCCCAGGAGACCCAAAGGGGCGAAGCATCGCTCCTTGCTCGTCTCCCCGCTGCTGCGGTCGCAGGTGCTGCTCCTAAAGCGGGGCGGTGGTGCCGCTGCAAGGCCTGCCAGCCAGCGGGGTCCCCTCACGTATGGGAAAATCCACTCCGGGGATCCACGCTTTGGGACAGAGCTCGCCTCTGAACGGGCTGACCCCAGGCACAACCCCACACAGCCGGGCGCTGGCCATGCCACGGAGCCCCCACACACCCCACAGGGCCACGCACAAACACCCAGGGGTGAGAAGCAGCCCAAAGGCAAGCGGGGGGCACGGCTCGAGCCCTGCTGTGGGGTACAGGGGACACCCCAAAGCTGGGTCGGTGGCCGTGCCCGAGCGTGCCTGGCACAGGGACGGGGAGCGAGGGGCACCCCGGGGGCTGGGAACGGGGTGACGGGGTGCCCCCATGTGTGGGGGGCTGTGAGGTGATGGGGAGCCCCTAAAGGCAAGGTCACGGGGATGGGAAATGTCCCATGGGTGGGTGCAGCAGTGTGCAGGGATGGGGGTGACAGGGTGACAGGGTGACAGGGGTGCCACAGCACCACCCCAGGGGGGCGATGGGGCCCTAAGGCTGAGGGACACGGGGACAGGGACCCCCAGGGACCCCCAGGGACCCCAGGCAGAGCTTGAAGGGGCAGCAGGAGCGTGGAGGGGGGGACCCGGTGCAGCGGGGGGGACACGGGGCCGGCAGGAGGAGGGGGTCCCCGGGCGGGGAGGGCAGCGGGGAGCCGCGGGGGGGGTGGATGCGGGTTTGGGGCGGGCAGAACCGAGCCGGGGCTGGGCTGGGGGCGGCGGTGGGGGTGCAGCGGGGCCGCCCGTTACCTTCCAGCGCCTCGAAGATCGCCTGCGCCATCTTGGAGCCGGGGCGGGCACGGAGCGAGGGGAGGGGAGCGGGGAGGGGGCGGCCCCCGCCCGCCCGCCCGCCCGCCGCCAGGGGGCGGCCCCGTCCCGCAGCCTGAGGGGCCGGGGAGCGGCGGGCGCCATGGCGGGCGGGGGGGCAGCGCCGGGCCCCGCGCCCCGCGTCCCGCTGCGGGCCCTGCTCCGCGCCCTCAACGCCCTCCTCAGGCAGCGCCGCCACCGCGCCGCGCTCGCCGCCATCAAGGGCTTCCGAAATGGAGCCGTGTGAGTGGGACGGGGACATGGGGCCGCGGGGACGCGATGGGGACGGGGGGGGGCGGCCGGGGGGGGCACCGCGCTCCCTGGGGTGGCTTCTGCTGGGTGCCGGGGGGGCTCGCCCCGCTCCTGGGGTGCTCCCCTGGTGGTGTCCCCCCAAACCTCACCGTATCTCTTCGTTTTCACAGCTACGGGGCAAAAATCCGCGCCCCCCACGCCCTGGTGATGACTTTCCTGTTCAGGAGCGGCAGGTACCGGCCCGCATCACTCCGGCCCTGTTCCCCTAAGGCCCGGGTTTAAGAGCAGGAGGATCCGTGAGCCCACTGCTGTAATAACCAGCAGGATAACGTGTATGGAAATACACACACAAGTGTATGCAGTGTGCAGGGCAGCCACTTGTCTGGGGGTTGGGCCTTGGCAGAATCAGGCAAAAGCACAGCGTGAGCAGAGCGTTGATTGACCCCCAATGGGTGCCCCCCTCACAGAGCTGGAGGTGTCCGTGGGGTACCAGAGCTGCCGGTGGAGGTGGGCAGGGTGAGGGGGGTAAGGTCGGGGCTGGTTGCTGGTGGTGCTGCCTGTTTGCTCTCCTAATTGTCTCTTTCTTTTGTCCAGTTTAAGAGAGAAACTGAAGTCGATCGCTCAGGCTACGTACACCCATTCCCGGAACTTGGCGTATTTTGTGTTCACCTACAAGGGGCTGATGGCGTTGCAGTCCTGGCTACAGGGGAAAAAAATCCCATTTCATTCTTTCTTGGCAGCCTGCATTGGGGGTTGGTTAGTGTTCGGTGAGAACAATCCCGTCAACAGCCAGGTAAATGTCTTTGGTGGACGTTGAGTTGACAAAAAGACCAGTGGGTGGGTGGTTGTGTGCTGGGAACTGGCCGGTGTAGCGCGGCATCGTGCTGGTGGTTCTTGCTGTGCAGCAGGACCCCTTCACGGTATTGCTCTTTGCACAAGTTCTCCTTTTGAGTGCTCTGCGCTCAAGCAGTAGGAGAGGTGGCTGTGTGCCTCCGGGACAGAGAGTGCAGTTCGAGAGCTAGCAGCTCTGCTTGGCCTCCAGAGTTGCATCTAGGACAGCGGGTTCGCAGCCCAAAGCCACCTGGTTCCCCCACACGTTCTCTGAGCTGTGGTAACTGCCTGCCTCTGCGCTCCTGGCCTGCTTGCTTGTAGAGTTAAACCCACAATCTTGGGCTTTGTCATTTGTAGAGAACGATTGATTACAGAGCTACGCTTAACTGAACTGCTTAAACTGACAAAAGGTGCTCGGGGGAGTCTGATCTAGAGCTGGTTGTTACCGACTTCAGTTTGGGTCAGAAAAGCACAGACACAGATTAATCAGAAGCATTCTACTTGTGCAATCCCCTGCAAGACAGCACCTTCGGTCTGGTTTTAGGATGTGTCCACCCTACTGAGCCTGTCTGTATCTGCTTGGCAGGGTGACAGGGCTGCTCTGTGGCTATCGGCAGCAGCATCTGGGGTAGTGTTAACTTAGCAAAGATGAAAGTTGTGCAACTGAGCTGCAACTGTGCAAAGATCTGTTGCATCAGGTGTGATTTACTGCTTACTAAATGAGAGCACCTGCAGGGAAGCAAGGCTTTGAGGACATAAGGAAGACACAAACATCTCCAGTTTAAGATTTTTTGATATGTGAACCTACAGTCCGTTTGCCGTTACGTTGGGTAAACTGTTCCTGCCCCTTTTGCACAGCTTATCCCTTCTAAATCACTTCCTCTGACCAGGTTTACTGGCTAGGTTCTCTTCCTAATGTTCTCTGGGTTTTATCTTTATGCAGATTGTTATGTACCTGCTGTCTCGTATCCTGTTTGGCTTGTCTCGGCTGGCGGTGGAGAAGGGCTATGTCCCGCAGCCCAAGCAGGATCCCTTTCCACTCGTTGCTGCTCTGGTGTGGGGAACAGTTCTCTGGCTCTTTGAGTACCACCGACAGACTCTGCAGCCCTCCCTGCAGGCCTCCATGACCTATCTGTATGACGACAGTAACGTATGGCACGACGTTTCGGACTTCCTCATTTACAACAAAAAGCCTGCAAGCGAGTAGTTGGTTCCTTGGAAAACACCTGTGAACATGACGGTACCTAAGGGAAAAGGTTGTTCTGTCGCTCTCGACTGGTTATTATTATTATTTTTTTAATTAACTTCTGTCAAGGAGAGTTGCCTCTTGTGTCCTGACCAAAATGTTCTGATCAGTCTTCTACTAGCTCTGTTTAGAGCGAGTTAATACCCCGCAGAAACTTGTTGCAATGCCTCAGGGAGAGGCATGCCTTGGGAACCTTCAGTTAAAATCAGTCTTCTTTTAAAGATGCCTTATTTTTCCTGTGAATGTTTTTTTCTGTTTGGTTGGTTGGGTTTTTGTTTCCTTTTAAGAAAGGAAATATGCTCGTAAAATGGCAGCTTGACAGTAATTGGGGAATAGGTCTAATCATGGAAAAAATGCTCTAGGAGTTCTCTGGGTGCTCACGAGATGGAAGCATTTTTCTGCGCTGCTGTGCTCCCTGTCGTGGGAAGATGGGAGTGGGAGCCCTGCTCAGTTCTGGAAGCTGAGACATAATTTCTTGATTTCTAAAATATTGCAAGGAAGGTTGTGTGCTCCCTAAGAGAGTTCCTCTGCAATCTTTCTTCTCTCAGGGAGGCAATAAGATGTTTGAGATTAAAACTTCTGAGATTCTCTCACAGGAGTCTGGTAAATCAGGCTTGGAATGAATATTTTTTTTCTCAGTTTCTTTCATCCACTTGGGCTGCATCTGTCTTTCTACCCAGTGCACTAACTTAATACCCTGTAATTATTTAAAACTTATTTGTAAAGCTTTTGAAAGCTGCTTAAATTAAATACCAGAAACAGTTACGCAATATAAACTCCTTTGAAAACCGGCTGAGGCACATTGCGTGCCCTCGGCTGTCACGCTGGGTACTTTATACGTAGCAGTGAGATGCACTTTCGCTTTGGTGGAAGCCCGTGGGTCCAGAGTCCACCCCCTGCACCAGTGGGACGACCTCGCTGTCATCAAGCTACACGTAGCTGCTGCAGTCCTGTCGCTGGGCCAGGCTGAGGTCACGGAGGAGTATTCAGGTGGCTCTTCCTTTAAATGCACTGCTGAGTCCCACAAACAGCACGTGCCAGGCCTTCACTGAGGGTTGACCGGCCAGCTGAGAAATGCTCCATTTCATCAAAACAAAAACTTTTCGAGTTGATGAAATCAAACTGTTAACAGCATTAAGCGCTGATAGGTCTGTGTGACACTAATCCAGTCATTCACTTAATGATGCTGTGTAAAACCAGTACATCAGGAATTATTTCAGTGTGATATCACAAGAGTCAATAAGCTCCCTGTGCTGTTCCCTTTTGTCTCAGTCAATATTATTTGTTTCTTGCTCTTTTACCTTCTGTTGTCTAAAAGAAGTTAGCCGTCCGTGTACACATCCACTTTTCCATCCTGACCTTGTTGTTTCATAATCCCACTGATGGTGCTCTTCATCATTTTTTGCAGTCTCCTCTTTACAATCCAAGCTCTAGCAATTTGTTGTATTTAATGGTATGACTGGAATAGGAAGTCCAAATTCAGGTACCTTCTGTGTAGGAAAAAATTCTTGATATCTTAAAGATGTTTTTCCTTCATCTCATAAACTTTTTTATTACTACTGTGCATCTTCTGAGTGCTGCTTTGCTTTTTATTTTTCCACGCTCTGTGTCACCAAGATGGAGAGTTGAATGTTCCCCTCCCCACAGCCTGTCTGTTGCTGTGAGGTTCAGGATCGAATCTCATCCAGAGAGGCTCAGCTTGAGTAGAAATCAAGTCTTCTTTTCAGTCTTGACCTACATCTGACACTGAGGGGAGCTACGTGTGCTGTGAAGTCTCAGTGCAGAGATGGAAGCATCCTTGTGCTCATCCCATGCAGATCCGTGACATATTCTTCTTTGTGCCCAGAAAACAAGGTATTACTTTACCATCACCTGTGGTCCCTTTACCTGCTGTCATGGTCCATCTGGAATGTTGGGGTTGGAACACGGAACAGAATTTTGTCAATTTTTCTGGGCCTGGAGAAGTTAGGAACTGTTTTTGCACTTCTTTCTAGTTCAATATTTTCTTTTGTCTTGGTGATCTCAAAGATTCAAGTAGAGGGAGAAAAAAACATGAAGCTGTAGCTGAGTTGTGATTTCTGTGTAAGTATCGTGTCTGTTTTTGCTCCACTGGTGGATGCCTGAGGCCGGGTGTCCTGACAGGGGAGTGCTGCACCTGACCTTTGTGGCAGAAGCCTCAATGTGGTTCTGAACGAGCGTGTTAATATTGAGCTGATGTTGCTGAACAGCCTTTGGTGGGATTTGAGAAAACTTCCAGAATCTCAGAGCAATGGCTTGAGAATTTCTTCCTAAAACTGTTAGACTGACAAACCCCAGGCCACGAGTAGTTACTGCAGCACACGCTGCGGCCTGGCTCACATCTGAGCTGTGTCTATTTGAAGTTTTTAACGTTTTGAACAAATTGCCGGTGTTCTTTCAGGAGAAGGGCTTACAGTTCTCTTCCACGTGAGCTGATGTGCTTCTGCTAGTCGTGAAGTCAGAGGGAAATGTCCTTTTTGTGCTGCCACACGCAGTACCTCTGTCCTCTCTAGGTGGCAGAATCAAGCCAACAGCAGGGCTCCAGCAGCAACTTGGCAACTGGCCGCCGGTCGTCCTTGGTTCAAACTGCCCTTTTTCTCTTGGGAATCTACCGCCAACCTCACTTTCAAAGTAAATCGTGCCTGAGACTCCAACCATCTGTACTGGTGACCCAGGAACCAGCTGCTGTCCCTGGAAGCGAAGTGCAGCTCGTCCCAGGAGCAGGTTCTGTGCAGCCGCCGTTCGCTGCGCTTTGGGGGACGGTTTGTGCTCCTGCTGTGTGCGGGCAGGGCGCTAAGCTGCAAGTCACTGCTTTCCCCGGGGAGGTAATTGGGACGGTTCCTTAACGGCATTAGTGCACGTTGCCTCTTCTGCCACCAGATAGCTGGGGCCGGACCCCTTATGCTGCCGATGTGCCGGAACAATGCGGGCGTGTAGTAAGGAAGCGAACTAGAAGTAATTTGTCTGAGTCAGACTTTTGGATACATAAGTGACACTCCCTGCCCTCCCCCAGCGCATTGTGTAAGGAATTGAGTCCCCTGTTTGTGTTCCTTTTTATTAGCATTAAAACCAAAAGGAATAAAGAGACAGTTGGGAAGCCACCTGCGAATCGGCCGAATGCTGAAGGAATCACAAAAGAGAGCCGTTTTTTCTCCCCGACCCTGATCAGTTTTGAATTTTAAGATGAACATGCTTTTGTTTGTCTATGTCGACCTTATTTCCTCTTCTTATTTCTTCTCAGCCACCTGACTCTGAGATGCTGAGCGCCTCGAAAGAGGAGCAGAGCATCTCCATGTTTAGCTCGGTTTGTCAAAAATGGGGATTTCTGGATAAAACTGGTGTGTTCGTTTTAAATTGATGCTCCTCCTTCAGATTTTAAGCCTCTTTTACAGAGGGAACTTTAAAGGTTAATGAATTGAACTGATCAAAAGTTTTCACCAAGCCTTGACTCTGTATCCTGAGCTATTAATCATTTATTTTATGAGTGAACAAAGCGAGCTGAGGGTTATTTACAGCCGCCGCATGCTGCCCTGGCATACCTGCTGTGCTTCACTTCTCTTTGGAAAATTGCTCTTACATTAGTGTGCTTTTTCAGGATTGCTGAAGGAAACGTGTCCGGGACAATTACATTATTTAACAAGGGTGAAAGCTGAATGGGTGCGTGATATTTGGTTTAGCTGAGGTACTGCATCTGATCTGTGCAGTTCAGGAGAGGGTCATTCTGAAAGAAAAACTGCAGAAGATCTTTGGTGTCGGTGCTGCAAGACTTCCTTGCCCCGGTGGAGAAGTTTAAGCTCTGCTTTAAACCGAGCTGGGTGTGGGGTGGCAATGATGGGATGGCCTCAGGCTCCTGAAGCAGGGGTGTTCAGAACATCCCCCCTGCACCCTGAGCTCTGCAGCCAGCTGGGAGCCTTCGTGGATGGCTGGTGCTAGTGAAGGAACCAGTAACCACTGCGGGTATCCTCTCGAAGGAGAAACTGGTATGACTCAAGCTCATTTTCACTGCCTCAGCACAAACACGACCTTTGGAAAATACCCTGAGCCGCGCACTGTTTCCTATTTGTCAGGTTGTGTTTGTCTGCCTGGATCCTGCTAACCTGAGCAGCCTGTGCTCGCCTTTCTGGTGCTGGTTTTGAAATCCACCTGATAAGGAGTAGAAAAAACGAGGCGTAATGCTGCCCAGTGCCATGTCTGGCTGCCACTGTTAGTGTTTTAGGGGTGCTAATCTTGAATTCTCAACCTGTGTGTTCACACCAGATTGTTGGAGGAGGTAACTTTTTCTCCTTTACGTAGAATTTGCTTCTCTCTCATTTCTTTATGAGACTTGTGATGAGGAGGGGAGAAACAAATTAAATGCTCTGTAATGCAAATATTGTTACCTCTGGTTTTGGCCTCGCTGTATTTTGCATTCATAATTGCTATGTAGTCCAGGTCCTGATTGTCGGATGGCGTAGGATAACGCTAAGTCCATAACCTCAGGTAACTTGTGATGATGCCAATCAGAATGCTTGTGGCAACTCCCCGGGGGGTTTAAGCAGTGTGAAGGAAGGGGCAGTGGGGCTGGAGTAGCTCTGTCTGCTGTGAATCAGCTTCCTGTGCAGCCGGTGCAGCAGTCAGCCTGCTGTAAGATTTCTGCTCACCTCCTTTGCAGATTATTTCTGTATAGTTGGGTTTTGAAGATCATGTTGTGCTTTCTATAATAATAATAATAATAAACTAATTTTTTGACTTTTTTTTTTTACTGTCATCATTATGAGGCTAAACTATTTAAAGTAATGCTTAATTACTGCGTGCTACTAGTCCTGTCTGCAGAGCAGTAATGCAGAGAGGGTTTTTTGAATGAGCCATGCCCTCACATTACCTGCTCCCAATAGCCAGTGCTGGATTTACCAAGCCACCAGCCTGACCTGCTGCAGCCCCTTGGGAAGGATCCCATCCCCAGAGACAAACTGGGGTGCCTGTCATCTTCCTGAAGCACGAACTTCCCCCTGTACTGGCTGCTTGGACCTCTCAGGTGTTGCTGTATCTTCAGACCAAGTGAGTCAAACTGGGGCTGGGTTGTACGATTCGTGACGTGTGCCAACTGGACGTGCTCGGTGTGAGCAGGAATGAACAGGACCAGCTCTTGCATTGCAGCATGAAGTCAGCCTGGCTCCTTTGGGCTCCCTGGGGTGATTTTAGGGCAGGCTGTTCCTCGGTACCTTGCAACCCATCGCTGACGTGGGCAGGTGGCTTCAGAAAGCGTGCAGCTCCCAAAGAACACAGGGCTGAGTCTGCCTCTTCCATTAGCTAAGAAAAATAAGGACTTACACAAATGATCTGGGTGCCTCTTTAGAGCTGAGAGCTACAGAGGAGGTGTGCCATGGAGGTAAAAGGAAGCATGGAGAACCTCTTCTTGGTGCCACCAGCTGAGTGGCTCCTCTCCTCGGTGTCTCTGTGCCACCAGCTGAGCCAACCCACCCAGAGCAGCAGCAGGATGCCCGCTGGAGGAAGTCGTGCGGGTGCGGTTGTGCCGGTGTGCGAGCTGAGCACAGCTCTCAGCTCACAGCTCACAGCTGCAGAGAGCGGGGCCGGGCTGCAGCTGGCAGGGACAATAAACGCTTTGGGGGTTCTGCGTGCTAAGGCTGGATGAGCTCGGGGTGCTCCAGCCCGAATCGGGAATGAAGCAGCATCCTCTGCATCTTGCCAGCTGCATGCATGAAGGAGGTGTGCCTGGCAGGCAGGCCCACACATCCCCTCTGGCCTCTCCAAACACAAAGCACTGTTTGGGTCCAGCCTGTTCCTGCAGGTTGCATCCTTCCAGCCCTCCTTGCTGCGTGCTCCCACAGCCGGGAGCTGCTTGCACACACCTGCTTTGGAGGCAGCCAAAAATCATGACAGCAACGGGATAAATCCCGCTGGTGGCCAGAGCGTGGTGGCCTGACCCTGTCGGTGATGGAGAGGGCTGTGGGAGCAGCAGCCCCTGCAGCTGTGCCGGGGGGGTTCATCTGCATGCAGGGGAAGCCCCCGTCCCCCTGTCCCCGCAGCATTTGCTGCAGTGAGGGTTTGCCTCCCGGTTTGCCTCCCGTTTGTCCTCGCACCTGCCCTTTTCCAGCACCACCTCGCAGATTTGGCACCGCGGCCCCGTGGCACAGCCAAGCCGTGCGGGCGGGGGTGTGGGGGGGCACGGTGCAGGGCTCAGCCTGCTGCTTCTGAATAAACCTCCCTGTGAATTGGGGGGGGGGATAAAAATAAATAAATAAACGCTCAGGCTGCCAGCCCCCCCAGCTGCCCCCGGCCTTTGTGTGTGTGTGTGAGGGAGCAGCTGGTGCGGCAGCTGCCTCCTGCCAAACCCTGCCTGGCCCGGCCGGGGCTCCCCAGGGACGGGCAGCGCCGGCAGCCCCTGGGGTGGGCTTTGTGCGTGTCCCCCCCCCGGCAGCTCGCAGGCAGCTGCTCCGACTGCTGCTGGCGGGACACGGCAAGGGCCCAGCAGCCCAGCGGGGAGCCCTGCCCGAGCCCTGCCCCAGCACGGGGGGCGGCAGCGGCTCCGTGCGGGGCTGGGGGCTCCCGGCCCGGCCCCACCGCTCCTCGCCCCAAGCCCCCCGGGCCCCCGGGGGCGTTTTGGGGTCGGATTCCCTCGTTTTGGGTTCTCTGAGCTCTGCCCTCCCACGCGGGGCTCTTATCAGGGCCCTGCAGCCGGGGGTGCCGGCGGGGGGCGCGGCCCTGCCCCACCCGGCTGCCGGGCCCCGCGGCGGGGCCGTGCCCGTGGCCGTGCCCCCGGGGCCGCTCCGGGCGCGCCGTGCCCGCGGCCGCCGCCGCTTCCCCTTTAAGGCGCGGGCGCGCTCCGCGTCCCGGAGCCGCCCCGCGATTGGCCCCCGCCTCGGCGCGGCGCCTCGGATTGGCCGCCTGTCAGCGCGTCCGCCGCCGCCCCGCTCGACCAATGAGCGGCCGGCACCGCCCCTCTCCCCGACGGCTCCGACCAATGGGGCGCCTCCGCCCGAAGGGCGCAGCCAATGGGCGGGCGCGCCCAGCCTGGCGCCGCTTTCGCGGCAAAAAGGATTTGGCGCGCAAAGGCGCGCGGGGCCGGAGCGCGGGGACTGCCCGGCGGTGGCGCGGCGCGGAGCGGCCCCGCGCCCGGCATGGGGCGCGCCCCGGCCCCCGCCCCGGCCCCGGCCCCGCCGCCCGGCCCCTGAGCCATGGCGGCGGCGGCGGCGGGCGGCTCGGCGGGGCTGGCGGCGCTGCTGGGCAGCTCCTCCCCGCACCTCCTCATCGTCTCCTCCGCCGAGGAGCCCGCGGGCGGCTGCCGCCCCGACGCCGACCTCCTGCTCTTCGCCACGCCGCAGCCCGCCCGGCCCGGAGCCGCGCCCCGCCGCCCGGCACTGGGGCGCCCGCCGGTAACCCCCGGGACGGGGGGGGGATGGGGCGGGTGCAGGGGGGCGGCGAGGGGCCGGGCCGGGCCGTGCCACGCGGTGCCCCGCGGGCCGAGCCAGGCCCTGCCCGGCCCCGGCGCTCCGGAAGCCGCGGGCGGGGGCCGCCTCCTGCCGGGGGGGGGGAGGCAGCGCCGAGAGCCCCGGGGGGAGGCCCGGGGGGGGGCCGGGTGCCGGCCGCCCCGCTCAGGAGCCCCTGTCCCGCAGGTGAAGCGCAAGCTGAATCTGGAGAGCGACCACCAGTACATAGCCGAGAGCCTGCCCGCCGCCCGCGGCAAGCCCAGGAACCCCGGCAAAGGTACCGGCACCGCGGCCAGACCTCACCGCGCCGCGTCCCGGGGTCAGGCCGGGCCGGCTGTAACCGCGCTGTCCCCAAACTGCGCCGCTGTGCGCTGGGCTGGGGGCGAGGACCCCCTGCAGGGGCCGCCCTGCCCAGCTGAGGGGCCCCGTCCCTGCCCCTGGGGCTGTCCTTGTCACCGCAGCCTCCTGCATGCACTCCTGCCACCCTGCAGTGTCCCCGTGTGAGCCACCAAGCCCAGGCCTTGGTGCCACAGCCCAGCTCACGCTCGCAATCGAGTGCAGCTGGCAGAGCCCTGCCCCGGGGTCCTGCAGCAGCCTTCCCGGGGAGGACCCTCCTGCCCCCAAAAAATAGACCTTGGGGTCATGCAGAGCGAGGTGGCACCGGGGTGGTCTGGGGGCCTCCCGGCTCCAGGGCTGGGTTCCTGCAGTGGCTGAATGCTGCTTGTCCTCGCCCGCTGGCAGGGGTGAAGTCTCCCGGGGAGAAGTCCCGCTACGAAACCTCGCTGAACCTCACCACCAAGCGCTTTCTGGAGCTGCTGAGCAAGTCGCCCGACGGCGTGGTGGACCTCAACTGGGCGGCCGAGGTGCTGAAGGTGCAGAAGAGGCGAATCTACGACATCACCAACGTCCTGGAGGGCATCCAGCTCATCACCAAGAAGTCCAAGAACAACATCCAGTGGCTGTACGTCCCCAGGGACGGGGAGGGGGGACGCTCGGAGCAGTGGCGGTGATGACCGTGGAGATGGCCGTGGGGGGGTGCTGGCTGCGTGGGACAGCCGGAGGGGGAGGTGACAGCCCCCGTGTGTCCTGCAGGGGCAGCCAGGCCGCCGCGGGGGCCTCCAGCCAGCACCGGCTGCTGGAGAAGGAGCTGCGGGAGCTGCAGGCGGCCGAGCGGCAGCTGGACGACCTCATCCAGACGTGCACGGTGCAGCTGCGGCTGCTCACCGAGGACCCCGCCAACCAGCAATATCCTTCCGTGCGGGGCCGGGCCGGGTCTGGCGGGGTTGGAGGGCTGGGGGCAGTCGAGCCCCGGCGCCTGTGGTTGCCCATGTGGGGCTCGGTGCGTGAAGGCGTCCCCGTGTCTGCTCCTTGACCCGCCACACCGCAGCCTACGTCACCTGCCAGGACCTCCGGAGCATTGTGGACCCCTCGGAGCAAATGGTGATGGTTATCAAAGCCCCCCCGGAGACCCAGCTCCAGGTCTCGGACCCGACGGAGGTGAGTGGGGGCCCTCCCCAGTCCCTCCCCAGCTCTGCAGAGCCCTTGGTAACCCTCCTGGGCTCCCTGGGTGTTCCCCCACACCGTGTCTCACCCGTCCTGCCTTTTCCCCAGGCTTTCCAGGTCTCCGTGAAAAGCACTCAGGGCCCCATTGACGTGTTCCTCTGCCCCGAGGACAGCTCGGGGGTCTGCAGCCCCGTCAAGAGTCCCTTCAAAGCGCCTTCAGAGGAGTTGTCCCCCGGCTCGTCGCAGCCCAGAGCCTCCCCTCTCCTGCATCCCGCCCAGGACATCAACATGCCGCTGCTGCCCGGCGAGCAAGGTGGGCGGCGGGGCTGGGGGCAGTGCCTGGGCTCTGCATGGCTCAAGCCCCACGAGCCCTGGGGTGAGGGTGCGGGGCTGCAGGCGATGCTCGGGCTGTGTTTTTGCTGCCCGTTATGGGTGGCTTGGCCTCCGCGCTCGTGTTTCCCCGGCTGCCCACCAGCAGCGATGGTCTGCGCCGTGCTGAGCTCGGCAGAGGCAGCCTTGGAGGTGTGTGCCAAGGAGAGGTCGCTGGGCCTCTCCGTCCCGGCACCCCATGAGCAGTTTGGGCCACGCTGTCCTGATGACCTGGATGTTTCCAAGCTCTTCAGGACGTGCCATGCGAGCTTTCTCGGTGGTGGTGCGGAGCATTGCCCAGAGGTGCTGTTCTGTGGTGTGTCATGGGGCTGAGAGTCACTTTGTGTCCCCACAGAGGCCCTGCTGCCAGGTGCCAGCGTGCTGCCCAGCAAGTGTCCCGCCGAGGAGGTGAGCCTCTCGCCGCTGGCCTCCATGGACGCCCTCCTGGAGCAGAGCAAGGACGATTTCTCGGGCTTCTTGGCGGACGAGTTCATTGCCCTGTCGCCGCCGCAGCCGCAGGATTACCACTTCGGCCTGGAGGAGGGCGAGGGCATCAGTGAGCTCTTCGACTGTGACTTTGGGGACTTCACGCCCTTGGACTTCTGAGGCAGGCGGGTGCCCGCGTCCAGGCGCAGCCGCCGAGGGCGAAGCCCCCTGAAGCCAAGGGGCCGTGGGGCAGAACAGGGGACGGCCGCCCCGTGCCCGGCTTTGCCTCTGCGTGGTTTCTGGTGCCTTTCCTGGGGGTGTCCCTCGGCGGTGCAGCGGCCACAGGCCCTCTCACCACCCCCCTGCAATATTTCCTTCCCCTCCAGCATCTCGCTGCGGTGTGACCGAGCCCAGCGCCGCTCAGGGCAGCTCTGGTCCTTGGGGGGGGGGGGATGCTGGGGTGCGGGGGGGGGCTTCCCTCTCGGTGCCCCCTCGCCACGGGGGTGCCCGTGGCAGAGCTTTAAGCAGTCCTGTGTATAGATTGGATTAATTTATTTTGGTTCCCTGGGGACAGCGTTTCGTTTCCTGGGAGGGGCCGGGGGGGGGAGGCGTGCGGCAGTGTGGGGGTGCCGGGAGGTTTCCTTATGCTGGGAAGGGGCTGGCGGAGGTGTGGGGGTGCTGGGTCGCTGTGAGCCCCCCCTGTGCGGGGAGGGCACCGTGCCCGGCTGAGCGTGGGGTATTTATTTATTATTTATGCCGTGTGGGAGCTCTCCCAGGACGTGGTGGGCAGGGGGAGCAAGAGTGGGGCATGAAGTGGGGGGGGGAACGGTGCTGGTGGAGGGCCCCGGCGGGGGTCCGCTGGCACACCCCAGCTTTGCTTTTGCCCCCAAACGGGGTGCTGGCAAAGCCCCTGCCGTGCCAGGTGGCCATGGGAAGGGCGATGGGACAGGAATGGGGCCGTGTGTGTGTCCCCCAGGGATGGGGGGGTCCTGGGGGTGCATGGGGCCGGGGAGCATCCCCACCCCCTGGTGCCGGTGAGGACCAAACATTGTCTCCAGGTTTTCTCTTCTAAATTCCCGTGCAGCCATCCAGGCCGAGCCCCTTCTGGGGTTTGGTTCCTCCTCCCTGGCCCAAGGGTCTGGGGGGGTGGCAGGGAGGAAGGGGGGGCCCTGGGCCGGGCTGGAGCCGCACTTTCACTTACTGCCTTTTAACAAGCTTGTGTTCCTCTGAGCTTCGTGTTTAATAAAGGTTTCTACTGACTCTGGTCTCTACTTTGGGGTTGGGCTCAGCTGCCTGGGGACGGATGGGGGCCTGAAGTGTTGCCTACACCCAGAGCTAAGGGCTGGGGGGTTGTTTGTTTATTTTAACTTGAAATGCAAAGGTGGGGCTCTCAGAGTCTGCAGGAAGCACTTCTGTGGGTGAAGGACAGGAAGGGGGTGTCCCTGCAGGGCTGGGGACACCACAGATCCCAGGGAGATGGGGACATCGAGGGACGTGGGGGAGGACGGCGTGGCGGGTCTGGGGGTGGCTGGGCCGTGCTGCTTCCTTCCCGTCTTTGTGCGCTCGCTCCTCGTTCTTTCTGCCTGGCTTCCTGCGTGTTACTTATTTAAATACCCTGATAAATATTTCACTCCGGCCTGCGTTGTTGCATAAGCCCTCTGCTCTGCTCCCACCTGGGCATACAAGGCCGTGTGGTGCTGGGCTGCCCCGTGCTGCTGGGGCAGGTGCAGTACTCACACGGCTCCTCGTGCTGAGCCGGGATGGGTTTGGGTTTGGGGGTGAGGGCTCCCTGCCCTCAGGGGTGTGCTGGTCCCTTCCTTCTCCTCTGCAGGGTGCCCAGACCTGGTGGGGATGCAGAGCCTGGAGCAGTCATGATGCAGGGAGGCGGTTCCAGAGGGGTTCG
Organism: Anas acuta; assembly: GCF_963932015.1. Classification (NCBI taxonomy): domain Eukaryota; kingdom Metazoa; phylum Chordata; class Aves; order Anseriformes; family Anatidae; genus Anas; species Anas acuta. Next base: position 3,647,836 of record NC_088994.1, read on the forward strand.
TGGCACTGGAGCATCCTCGCTCACCTCCTTTCCTGCCTCCTGCCATGGGACAAACCACCCCGGCCTTTGGGGCTGGGCTGGGCCGAGGCGGTGGGAAGGTGGCAGGTTGTGCTGATAGGGATTTCCTTCTTGGTGAGTGCTCGGCGTTGTTTCCTGACAAACAAAGCCCAGCTGGGAGAGCCTGGCTGCCAAGCCTGGCCTGGGTGGATATGTGGCGCGTGTCGAGCAGTCGTTTATCCCTTCCCATTTTTCATGTCCCTATTTTTATTTGTGGAAATCTGTACCCACTTTCGTGATGTCTGCAGCGTGGAGCAGCACAGCTTTTCCCCTTCCCCCGAGCAAAGGTGAACCTCCCTGCACCACCACCAGCAGTGCTCACCGCCGTGCTTGCGGGATGCGATTCCTCAGGATCAGCAGTCCCTACAAAAGCAGGGCCAGCACCGTGAGCCCTGGCAGGGCCAGAGCACGTCCCCCCTGTGCCATGCAGCCCATCTGCGGAGCCATGCGCGGGCTGCCCCACGCCGGGCAGAGCTCTACAGGAATAGCTGCTGTGTCCCAGGGATGAGTCACGGTGCAGCTGAAGGGCTTCCCTGCTTCTATTTCGGATCGCTGCAGAAAGAGCTGATCGCCCGTGTAGGAGTTCTCGCTTCTGACAAGCACGCGTGGGGATGGGGCGAGCGTGGCTGTGCCACCTGGAGCGGGGAGTTGGGCACGAAGGGAAGGAGCCTGACACCAGCCCCGTTTGGGGCCTGCCATCTCCTCACAGGTGGGACAGCCACGGAGCAGGGTTCGGCACGGCCCTGCGCGTGCACCTGGAGAAGCCATGAGACGAAACCTCCCCGTGAGGCATCCTTGCGCTGGCCCCGTGCTGCGCTCGCAGCCATTTTCCCCTGGGAAGGGGGCAGCCGGCCAGCCCCGCATGCTGTGGCTCCGTCATGTCGGGCTGGGAAGCGTCTCGGCTCTGGAAGCTGGGTTATGAGAAGCTCAGCAAAATGGGTGAGGCTGCAGAGCGCCCTGTGAGGAGAGGAGCTGTGCCGATGCAGCCTGCCGGGCCCTCACTCTGCGCCCAAAGCCCCGGGTTGTAAATAAACCCCTGGGATGTGGGGTGGGAGAGGAGTGGGGAGAAGGGAGGCTGCAGGGGCCACCTGGGCCAGCTGTGGACACCAAGGGGCCCTTGGCACCACTGGGGGGCAACTGGAGCCAGCTGGGAGCTCGCTGGGCTGACTGGAAACACACTGGGGATGCAGTGGGGATGCATTGGCACCACTCTGAGGTGACTGGGATCACACTGGGGATGACTGGGGCTGTGATGGGCTGACTGGGACCACACTGGGGATGCAGTGGGGACACGTTGGCACCACACTGGGGCTGACTGGGATCACACTGAGGTGACTGGGATCAAACTGGGCTGAATGGGGCTGTGCTGGGCTGACTGGGACCACACTGAGGGCGCATTGGCACCACACTGAGGTGACTGGGATCATGCTGGGGCTGACTGGGATCACACTGGGGTCACACTGGGCTGACTGGGATCAGGCTGGGCTGACTGGGACCGCACTGGGGATGCACTGGGGACGCACTGGCACCACACTGGGCCTGACTGGGATCACACTGGGACCGCCTGGGGCCCCCCCCTCAGCAGGGCCGCCACAGCGGCGACCACCGCGGCCCCCCTTGCCCCGCCCCGCCCTTTCCCTTTCCACCAATGAGGAGCGGGCCGGGAGGTGCCAATCACCCGGCTGGGCCAACCGGAGCGCCGCGGGGGCGGGCCCGGGGCTGAGGCAAAGTTGCCGGGCGGCTGCGGAGCCGCTCAGGGGCAGCGCGGGGACCGCCGGCCCCTCACGGCCGCACCTCACGGCCCCCTCACGGCCCCTCAGCGCCCCTCACGGCCATGGCGTGCGCCCAGCTGCTGGCTATGTGCCTGCTGCCGGCCAAGGCCGGTGCCGTGCCGCACCGGGAGCCGCTGCCCATCTTCCACGACGTGAGTAGCGGCGCCGGGGAGCGGGCCCCGGGCGGCCGAGGGGGGTGAGGGGGGTGTGGGGGAGCGGGACGGAGCCGGGCCGGGCCGGGCCGGGCCTCAGCCCCGCAGCTTGCAGGAGGGCATTTAACGTCTTTTAACGCCTTTTAACGCCTCCCCGGGCGGCTCTCTGCGGCTGGCCGGCTCCCAGCCGTGCTCCGTCCCGGGCATCGCCTCCGCTACCGGCACCTCCGAGAGCCCCGAGGCGCGGAGCTGCCTCCCTGCCCTCCCCCAGAGCCGTGTGGATGGGGCCGGGGGGCTGCGGCTCGCTGGGGGCACCCAGCGGGGCCTGGGGAGCTGCAGGAAGGGCTGGGAGCAGCTCCAGGGGGTCCCTGCTGATGCTCGTGGCGGAGAGAGCTCCTGGGGGCTTCTGCTGTGATGAAGGTTCGGGGGAGAGGTGAGAGAGGGGGCCAGGGGAGAGAAAAGCAGCCTGTGCCTGCCTGGATGTGCCAGGTTGTGCCAGGCCAGCCCTAACGAGCCAGGTCAGCTCTCCTGGTCAGCGCTCCGGCATTTGCCACTGCTGGAAGCTGCTCACAGCCCGGGGAGGTGAGGAGGAGGAGGAGGAGGAGGAGGGGGGGGCTTTATCTGATGCTTCGGTGTGGGTGCTGTGCGAGCCGCAGCGCTGCCGTTGCAGTTCTGTCTCTGCAGACATCCCAAGCCTCTGGGATGTTTGGCCCCCAGGCTGGACCTCAGGGCTCCTTTGCTTTCCTCTCTGCATACCAGAGACTGAGCAGAGCTGCCTGGGCAGCCAGCCGTGAGCACAGTGCTTTCACCCCGCTGTCCCCTCCCTGCTGCCAGCCTGGCCCTGGCTGAGTGTCTGGGAGCTGGGGTTGCTTCCAGTCCTGCGTGCAGGGGTAAGCCTGTGACATCCTTCCTTCCCAGGGCTGGAGGGCTTGGGAAGTGTCGTTTTGGTGCTTCCTCCATCGTTCTCAGCCTGTCTGCCATCGCAGGCACTGAGTGGGGTGCAGCTGCTTGGGCACAGGGACAAAGGGACAGAGACATCTCTCTCTCAGGCTCGCAGCAGTGTTCCTGCGTTTCTGGAGCTGCCAGCTGCCCTGAATGCGAGTGAGGATTGAGGCAGGGCTCCCACGCAGACCTGTTCCCACTCCCAGGCTGAGTCCCCCTCACTGTCCCCAGCATCACCCAGCCTCAGGGGACACAGGGCAGGCGCTGCCCCCTCTCGCAGGGCTCTGGTGGCTGCTTCCCAGCTGAGCTGAACTCAGGTAGGAAGTGCAGACCCGAGAGCCCTGGTGGCAGCAGATGCACCAGCAGACCCTTTAGCCTGGAGAAACCTTTGCTTTAAAACCCAGAGAAATCCCTAATGTGTGGGAACTGCAGGTTTCTGTACTTAGCTCTAGCGAGGAAGCTCTGGAGCGCGACGTGGGAGCCCTGATGGGCGTCCACAGAGCTCCCTGCTCTACTTTCATGCAGGAAGGCAGCCTGGCCCTGCTGGAGGCTGGCACCCTGCAGGTACGTTACCTAACGCTGGGCAGCTCAGGGCAGCGCCTCCAGAGGAGCCTGCTTTGTTCAGAAGAGCATCCTCCGAGGCATCCCTGCCTGTTTTTGGCCGTGGGGATGGACCGGAGAGTTCCCTGCTGGGACCAGCATCAGAAAATCCTCTGCCCAGTTGCAAGGGAGCAGCATCTTTGGGAACAGGATTCTGCTTTCAGCTGTCTTTGTCTCTGTGCAGTTATCACGAGCACCTCTGTGGCTGACTGCGGGCTGAGCCCTCAAACAGTGCAGCAAAAGCATCAGCAGGGAGCAGGGGGTGCAGGGGCAGCTCAGCAGGGATGGGGCCTCCTGCAGCCAGGAGCAGAGCTGGTCTGGGGCGCTTTGATCAGCGCTTTCTACTTTGCAGCTGCTTGGAAAAGAACCTAGCACGGTCTGCCTTTCCTCTTTCCTGCCTTTTTTTCATTCCTGATCTTTCTTCAGACCTGGAAGGGATGGCTGAAAAGAAAGTTGTTACACAACTTGCTGTTGTCAGCTCTGCTAGGATGTGCTAGCCAAAGCCTGTGCTGCGCTGTCTGCGAGATGTTCCCAGGCTGCAGAAACCGTGCTGTTCCTCCCCAGCCAGCCAAACCTGCAGAGAGCTGCTGGTGAGCAGGGAGGGAGGAAGGGACGAGGAGCCCCAGCTTTCTGCTGGGCCATGAGCAGGAGAGTCGGGTCAAGACACGGCACTGGAGCCGCTCTCAAACTGTGCCCTGGGGCCAAATTTGTTACAGATGAATGAATGAATGAATTGCACTGGAGGGGGTTCATGTGTCCAGGTGTCCCAGGCAGAAGGACTGCATAGGGTGGTTACACCGCTCAGGGCAAGAGCTGCCCATCAGTGCTGAGGGCTGAAGTGCTGGCGGTGATGCTCGAAGTGTTTCCATTGTGGGGTGTTTTTTGCTCAATGTCCTTTCATTGAAAGGATCTGAACAATTCAACACCTCCCATCACAAGTCTGTAGCAAAGCCTCAGCAATGCCCCTTCTCCTCTGTCCCCCTCTGTTCTCTAAAAGATGCTCTGAGCAAGTGCTGGGCCCGCTCAGGCAGCAGCGGGTGTGCCGGGAGCTGTGTTTGGCAGAGGAGAGCGATGGTTTTCATCATTTACAAAGGGAAATCTCCCCCAGACTGGCGTGTGCAGCGCTGTCCTTCCCAGCCCCGGTAACGCGGGCTCCTGCGGGGCCCGGAGGTCTCCCCGCGGTGGCTGGGGAGAGCTGGCAGCTGGCTCGCTCACTGTTGAGCCACGCCGCTCTTCCTGCCGCCTCTCAACCCCGTCGTGTTTTTTCCCTTTCAGATTTTCCGGCGAGCCGACAAGAACGGTGAGTGCTTTGTTCTGCCGCCGCCTCCCCCTCGCAGCCTGGCTCCGGGCGAAGCGGCAGCCCTTCCCCACCGAGAGGCTCGCTGCAAGAGCAAAGGACGAGGGCAGGCAGCTCTCTGCCTGGAAGAAAAACGCCTTTCTGCTCTGCCTGCTGGAGGAAACACCGGCCAGGGGCTGGGAAGGGGCTCCCCAGCCTCACCACCTGTGTGTCACGGGGGGCAGAGCCTCCCGGTGCTGGGTGCTGCTCGGTGGGGCCAGCAGCGGGAGGGAGGGCAGAGCAGGCTGTGCAGCACGGCTGGCTGGGCTCCAGCAGGCTTTTTCTCCACCCCTTGCAGGACTGTTTGGGTCTCTGCCCCGTATTTGGGTGACCTGCTGGAGTCCCTGGTGTCTGAGAGTTGGGCTCTGTTATATTTGACACCTGGAAACCGGCAAGTCCAACATCACAAGGCATTTCTCTGAGCCTTCCTCCCACCAGGCTCTTCTGGGAGATTGCAGATTCCAGGAGCCACTTTTATTGCAGAGCAGAATGCAGCTCAGGAGCTGAAGTTCTCCACACATGGGAAAGGGGAAGCTCATGAGTCAACCGAGAGATTTTCTTTCCCTTAAAGATCTGACACCATCCTCACCGTTCTGTGTATAATAGCTCTGTGCTGGGGAGAGCTAAAGGGAAAGCCTGCCTGGAATGTCACTGAAGTACAGAGCGTCTGGATGTGTTTCCGAAAATGCTACAAAGGGGTCATTTGGAAGGGTTGGAGTGGCTGAAATGCCTGCCTGGCAGCACCCGCACTGCTTGCCAGCCTTCCTAGGTGTTTGGTGGGGATGCTCTGGCTGGTGGGACATGCTTTCAATGAGATCTCTGCTCTAATTATTATGCACAACACGCCCAACCATCCCACGCTGCTGGTAAAGAGGCTGCTGGGAGGATCGCTGGGGCTTGTACGCGTCTTTCTGCAGATATATAATTATTCTTCCCTTTTGTTTAAATGCAGATGATGGGAAACTGTCATTTGAGGAGTTCAAGAACTATTTCGCTGATGGGATCCTGAGCTCGGAGGAGCTGTGGGAGTTGTTCAGTGGCATTGACAGGCGTCATTCAGAGTAAGTACCACGGTGGTGCAGAGGAGAGGAGATGAAGGAGGATATAAAACTGCCTGACTGTAGATGGAGGACGTTCGGAGGCGGGTGCAATAAATAGTCAGGGTGAGATAAACCTACCTCTTGTAACACGCAGATGTTAAAACCCATTAAACACCGGGTACAAGTATTGCTGGTGAGAGAAGCCAGACATTTTGAGAACAGGCGTTATCAGATTTACTGTAGTGCTATAAAAGCAAGCATCCATTTAAAATCACATTATGTTGGTTTGAAAAACGTATTCCAGAAATACACAGCCCTACGGAGCAGGTTGTGTATCTGCAGGAGGAGCATGTGGTGGTGTGAGGACGATGAACAGACAGCTATCTCGGTGGTTGCTGACACAGGGAACTCGTTTTCACTTATGTAAGAACTTCTTTCCACCAGAAATGGGCCTTGTGAGTGTCGGTGTAACTGTGAATTTAGGCCAGCTTCTTTAAAAACAGAAATGAATTGCACTTAGCTCTTGGTTGCTGTAGATTGGGGCTACCCAGAGAAATCTGTTGGGCTTTCTAGAGAAATCTGCTGGGCTTGGCTGGCTTTGTCCCAGTCGTTCAGAGATCAGTGTGGCCTTGCTGGGGATCCTGTGCCCTGCCTGCTGCTGAAACCAGGGGTGTTTTGGCCCTGGCAGGAGCCAGCCTTTGATTGTCTGTCTCGTTGGGCTCGTTGGATGCAGGCAGCAGGAGGTGCCCTGCCAAAACCTCCTCGTCCTCCTGGAGGTCCCAGGGGTTTAGCAGAGAGCCGTCACCTCTGTGTGAACGCTCCTTCCATCAAGCTTCACTTTGGGGTGACTTTGGTGACCACAGGAAGCAGACTGCACGGAGCAGGGGCTTTACCTGGATGCCAAACATCTCCTGGTTCCCTGCTGTGTTCCAGTCGGGTTCCTCCACCTGTCCTGAGCAACAAAACGGGGCTGTCAGAAGGCACACGAGTGGCACCACGGAGCCTTGCTAATGCTGCCACAGCCCATGGCAGCTCTGCCCAACCTCAGCCCCTCTGCTTGGGGTTGGGCAGGGCGCTGAGGCACCCTCCCAGCTGGCTGGGGTGTGTGGCAGCAGGTGCCAGCCTAGCCCCGAGCTGCCCCGTGTGCTCTGTGCCCCCATGTCCCCAGCAGCACGCCCTCTCCAAGCGCCGTGCGTGGCCCTGGCTGCGGCGGTGCTCCCTGCATGACGGCGCGGTAGCTATGACAACGTGGCAGCATTGAGCTGGTGACATCTATTAGCAGGGCATGACCACTGTGGTTTTGATCCCTTTTTGCTGTGAAGAACAGAAGGGACCTCGCAGACAGAGCTGCTTTCCAAATTTGTGTGTTCTGGGACTTCAAGGCCACGTAGGAGGCCCCCAGCCCCACGAGGATGCTCTCGTTTCTGCAGGAGCAGGCTGGAAGGCCTGGCCGTGAGGCTGTTTCAGGGATGCTCCCTGTTTGTGTCCCAGGCTGGTACGTGACCCACACGCAGGGAATGGTGTGAGCGGCTGAGAGAGGGATGGATTTGGGGTTGTGGTTGCAGGGAGCTGTGCACGATCGCTCCAGCCTGACCCCCAGCTGGTGAAGGAGGAGGGGGGGGCATGTCCTGGAGCAGGAGCCTGGCTCTCTCACTGCCTGCTGAGAGGCATCTCGTCCCCTGCAGACACGTTTCTCAGAGTGCTGTCATCCTGACCGGGAGCTGTGTGCCTGCCAGGCTCAGGGACTTCAAGACAGGTTTGTCCCCAGGGAGATCCTGCCCAGAGGCTGCCGTGTCTCCCCTGGGCCACCTCCTCTGGTGTCACACACAGCACAGCCTGCCAGGAGTTGGCGTCAGCTTTTGCTCCAGGCTGGGTTTGGCCTTGCGCTGATCCGTGGCATTCGCTGTCACACGCGTGGCACAGAAACTGCCTGGGGCAGGCAAGCAGCCTTGGCTCTGGGCAGCCTCAGGATGCGTCGGGTGGTTCATCATTTTGCTGAGCTTGCCAAAGACTTCAGGGCTGTAAGGGATTGTGCTCTGTGTTTGTATAAAGAGGGGACCAAAAAGCGTACACAAGGCTGTGTGCAGAGCCACTGCACAGCACGGGCAGCAGAAATCAGGCAGCGTTCGATGTGCGGGACCAAAGAGAGCTTCCCGTGGCTCTGTGTCTGGAGCTGGGCTTTGTCATTTGTGTTTGGGGTGCTCAGGGTGACCTTCCCCTTTGGGCAAACTCGTGGCTCCCAAGGGCTGTGCTTGTACCCTGGCCATCCCCTCAGCAGAACCCTCCTCCAGGGCTGCCTGCTTGCTCCGTGCTTGAGGGACCCTTGAGGTGCTGTAAAACCCCCGGCGTGGTGGTTGTCTGCACCACTGCTTGTGGAGGGGCTGTGAGCACGGGGAAGGATGCAAGGAGAGCCAAGCTGTGCTGGGCCAGGGCTCTGCCAGTATCTTTCTGCCACCAGTGTGCACAGAAGGTGCTTAACAAGACCACGTAGGAAGCACCTTTACCCTCACAGCTTCTAGTGGCCACTGGTTTGGAACCTTCTTGACAAGACCACTAGCTCCCGTAATTCTCTGCTCCACAAATCTGTCTAATTTTGTTCTGAAATCATTTAGGCTTTCGGCTTCAACCACATAGGCTGCAAGCGAGTTCCACAGTGGAGCTGTGTAGCATAAACTGGTTTTCCTTCGGTGTGTTTTAATGCTGGTGTCTGCCAACCGTGTGGGATACGCTGCAGGTCGTTACGAGAGGTACTGCGAGGTGCTCAGTGAAGCCTTCTCCCTGCAGATGCTGTGATTGCTTTGGGCTTTATGGAAGGAAAAAATGTTCCATGACTGAGCAGAGCACATTCAAACAGTCTGCTTGTGTCTGAAATCAAAGGCTCAAGGAGCAGTGGTGGTCAGAGACCTTCAGAAGGCTCCAGGTCAACCTGCTGCCGGTGTGCTGCTTAAACGTGAGTTCAGCACAGGCATGGGCAGCTCTGCAAACAAGCCCGGCGTTCTCCTTTCATGCCCCGGAGCTTTTCTGGTGATGGGAAAGCTTCAGCACTAAGCCAGCGGCTGGGTCTGGCCGTGAGGGTGCTGTGTTCATCAGGTCTGGGTTGAAAAGATTGTTTTCTTGTCAGTGCCAGCCTGACCGAGGGAGACACAGCAACAGAGATTTTTACACCCAGACGTTATCCGTGCCTGAGTAATGGAGTGCTGCCCAGACACATCCCGACTCTCTTTCATCACTGCGAGACTGCATCTGCTCCTCTGGCTCACAGAGCTGACATCTGTGAAGATTAATATTTTAGAGGTCTCATACATTATTCGTTCTCCATCCAGAGAGGCCGTAGCACCACGCTTCCCTCCCCTCTCCTCTGTCCTTCCCGTCAGGTCGTGCTCCACCTCCTGTTTGTTCTGGCGCTGGGGCAGGGTGCTGGCAGCCTGTGTGTTTAGCCACCTCCGTAAGGTTTGGTTCTATTTTGAGTCAGTGGAATAAAAGCTGAGGTGTAGCCCAGCATATCTTCGGTGGTCTGGGTGGTGGGAATAGTAAAGCTCGTCAGAATGTTCCCTGTAACGTCTTTGAATCCAAAATGTTTAAACGATTTTGTTTAAAATTTTATATTTCCCCATGAGACTTCTTTTTCCTGCAGTTCTCAAAATTATTCCATTTTGGCTTTAAAATATCTCCTTATTTTAATTCTTTGACATTTAAAAGATGATGTTCCACGTTGAAACCAAATGCAACTTCTCATTGTGATTGGGTCCAACCGCCAGGTTCGCTGTTTGGTTTTGCTTGTCAGAAAGCACAGTGCTCAATCTGGCGCTGGAGCAGAACAGAAAGCTGCGTCTCCCGGGGAGAAGGCATTTTCATCCACCACAACTTCTGGGAGAGGAAAGAAATGGTTTGGGAAGGGGTGAAAAAGCTCTGCTGCCGCAGAAGGGCCTTGGGAGAACCAACACACAGCTCGCAGCCTCCCCGGACCTCTCTGCAGCAGCCCCCAGCCCGGGCTCCGCGTCCTCTCCCAGGCACCTCAGCACGGGGGCTGGGGGCAGCGTCGCAGAGACCCCGCTCTGAAGCTGTCAGCACCGAGCTGCGAGGTGTGCAGCTGGGCACTCGCTGCTCTTGGCGTCAGCTGCTGCAGTCTGCCCCGGGAGGTGTCATGTAGTCCCCGTGGAGCTTTCTGTCCTGCATCTCCTGGGAACGGTTAGAAAAATGAGGGTCAGAAAATCCTCCTTTGGGTGAGAGGGAGCGGTCAGAGGGGAGTGACAGGAGGCTGGATATGGGCTGCTGGGAGTCTGAGGCTCTGAGCTTGAGCCACGAGTGAAAGATTTTGGGTTTCAGTAGAAGCACTGACCTTCTACTTTAAAAACAAACATAATCTCAGAGGAAACAACCTCAGTCCTTTGGTGCTGTGGAAGAATGGTTGTGTAAACTGTCCTCCTGTCTTTGGTCAGATCCTCGGTGTCACAGCATCAGCCAGTCTTTCAGCTCTGGAGAGCAACTGCACCGCCTGAGAGTGCGGTGTGAGGGTTTGGGAGCCAGACCTCACGGCGGAGGTTTCCAACCTGAGCATTAAATGATAAAAAATAAATAAAAAAATCCCATCTGCGTTGCCGAAGCTGATTGATGTTTTCTTGCATAAATTCCAGGCGCATTCTGACAAAATCCTAACAACATAATGATGACAAGATCCTCCATCATCAGTTCAAGCTTAATTACAGTTAATCAGAGGTTTGAGCACAGTCAAAATAGAGCGATGTGGAAATGCGGAGCGTCTCAGGATAAGCGCTTTGGAGACAGAGGGTGGCTCTGCGGTGACAGGGGAGGGCAGAGGGAGGGGCAGAGGGAAGCCTCTTGCACCCTTGCCGTCCTGCGAAGGGCTCAGGATTTGGCCCGCAGGATCTCTGCGTTAGCTCCTCCTGCTTTCTGGTGTGAGAGAGCTGCTGGTGGCTTTACAACGATGCTGTTGGTACCGATGCTTTCGTGCTGTGCTCTGTTCGTACCAAGCCACGTTGTGCCCCGGGAGCTGATGTTTCAGCACTGACCTGGGAAGAGCCGGGTGTGATTCTGCACTTGTGTGGGCAGGAGCAGGGGGGGCAGGACCTGGGAAGGGGCTGGGCTGGGCAGGGAGCGGGTCTCCTGCTGCAGGAGGCTGGGTTTGCCACGGGATCTTGGTGATGGGCTCAGCGTTTACTCGTTCAGTGTTCTAGTGATTAATTAATTAGCATTTGCTTTACGTAGCGAAAAGAGAAGCTACAAAGAGCTACCAGCAGTCTCTGGCCTCTCCTTCCAAGCCGCAGCGTGGGTGCTGCCAGCAGCTCTCTGACACACGGGCACCTGGATGCCCAGGTTGGGGTCTGGGCAGTGCTCTCAGCTGGCGGCCCCTTCTCATTCCTGCTGGAACTTTTCCCAGCTCCAGGTTCTTACTGGGGACAGACGCAGATGCGGGGGTAATGTATGTGCTAGGTATGTGCCTGCGTTTTGCTAACGTGGGTCCACATCTCTGCTTTGGCAGGCTGTGCCTATTTCTTGGACGGGGACCAGTGGCTGCAGTTACTCCTCTGGGGTACGGGTGCTGCGGTGCGTGCCGAGCCTCTTGTGCCACTGCAGCAGCAGGGCACTTCAGTGGCTCTGCAGGCTCCAGGCAGCTTTCAGGATTATGTGGAACAAATTAAGAAGGAGCAGGACGTTTTTGCAATGTAAATTTATGCTTCAAACCCCAGTCCTCCTTGCGGAGCTGTGGTTGGATGCACGGAGCTGCTTAGAGATGGGATCAGCAAAGTTTGACAGAGTGGAATTGGCAGATGAAGGGGCGTTGGTTTTGTTGACTATCTGTGTAGTTTCTCAAGGGAAATGCTATTTTTTATTCTCATCAAACACTGTCTGCAGTGCCAGGACAGTGCACCAGATCCCCGCCTTAGTCAGCTCCTACAGTAGGTGTTTGAAGCAGAGGAGCCAAATCCCACCCCAAATCCCATCCCCAAACTGTCCCTTGCCTAAGCAGGGGGCTGTGGGGACCCCTCACACTGATAGGGGTTGGGTTTGCTTCTCAGGTGCAGCTGCTTTAACACAACTAGCTGCTGTTCCTCACCACCCAGTACTTCCCCTCCTAGCACCCCAAATTTGGGTTCTCCAGGAAATTGTAGGTGGGGAGCATCCTCCCATGTCAGTGCCCTCCCCTGGGACACCCGCTCACCGCCAGTCCCAGCGTTTCACTGCCCACCCTGGCCTCTGGTGGCTGTGCGAGCTCCGGGGTGCCCCAGCGGATGGCTCTGCTTGCAGTAGAAGCAGTGCTGAGGTGTTGTGTGCCCTGTAAGGAGTGGGCAAACCTAAAATTTGAGCTGTCAGATCAGAAATGAGAGGCTTCGTGGGTGGCCTTGCCCAGCAGGATTTGCACCTTTTGCTAATTTGAAGCACTGCGTGGTGTTGAACCGTGCAGTGGAAGCTCAGCAGGAAGGCAGACCCAGAACCATCCCTGGCAGCGCTCACACGAGCAGCGGGGCCGCGTCCTCATGCTTGGAGCCCAGCAAGCTGCAGGCATCTCCAGGTCCTCTGCACGTGATGGAGCTTCAACGTTTAAAAATCTCCTTCGTGCTGCCTTCCACTTTCCCGATGAGAAATACAAATGGCTGCGGACACTGAGGGGATTCTGAGACCAGAATTTCTGCAGGGGAGGCTGATGTGAGTGAGTGCCACCCTGGGGCATTTTCCCTGGAGGCCGTGTAGGTGATGCGAGGCATCAGCAAACCTCTGCTTCTGCCCGCAGTCCCCTCGTGACAGCCGGTAGGTGTTTCTCAGTGCTTCCTCCTCCCTCTCCACCCCAGCTGTGCCTTTGTGAGCACGAGGAAGGAGCTCAGCCCTCTGCCTGCGGTGCTTGCTAGGCCTCGCAGAGCTGCAGGCACGGGGTGATGAGGCTGGGCTGGGGGCTGGGGGGGGCTGTTCTGCCACGACCCCGTTGGCACTAACGGGACGGCCTCCCTGCCTACCTGGACCTGCTGGCTTTTCTGCAGGATTCCTGCCTTACCTGGCATCAAAACGGCTCGGGGATCTGACCAGCTTTTCAGCGTGTGTGTTTTGTTCTTTTCTTTATCATGTTTGCTGTCTGCAGGTCCTGTGGAGCTCCAAGCCTTGCAGGATGCCAGCCTCGCTTCTGGCTGCCTCAGAGGGGCAGGAGGGTGAAGCCCCTCTGGCTTCTGGAACCCAGAACAGAGTCCATCAGAGGAACAACCCCTCTCCTGGACTATTTGCAGCTGTGAAGCTTCCCCTGCCCCCAGAGGGCTGAAGGCAGCTCCAGGGCCCCTTGGCAGCAGCTGCAGCTGGGGCAGAGAGGCCAGGAGAGGGCCTGCTGCCATGAGGAGAGGATGGGGCTGAGACAGGAGGGGGGTGTCCTCACTGAGCACGTTGTGACCTGTGGGGAAAGAGGTGCTGCAGCAGCAGCTCTTGGGTCTTGTCAGGTCCAGGACCCGGAGCTCTTTATTTTAAAAACAGAGCTTTTAAAAACGCTCTGAGGGGCTCCAGGCAAGCCTCCACGACCCTGCTCACCACAGCTCTTTCTCCCAGCCCAGCCCCACCATCTAACAGTTTTGTTTTTTTTTTCTTGCAGCAACGTGGACACAGAGAAGCTGTGTGGTAAGTGGGACGACCTTCCTGCTCGGGGTGGGCTTTGTCTCCTGCGGGTCCGCAGTGGGGTTTGTGCCCACCTGAGCAGGGCAGGGCAGGGCTGGGTGGCTCAGGGGCTCTGACCCTGCATGTGAATCCCTCCAGGAGGGTGTCCCAGGGCGTCTGTGCTTTCCTCCAGGGAGGAGAGGTTTTGTCACAGGAGTAGAGGGCTCTTTTGCTGCCAGGCAGGAGGTGTGACCCCTGGGAGAGGGATGGGAGTGCTCCAAGCAGTGCTGGGGGCAGCTGGCACAGGGGAGGCTGGGAAGGAGCTGCTCTGGGAGCTCACTGTTGCCTTCTCTCCCATTTCAGATTATTTCTCAGCGTATCTTGGAGAGTACAGGAACGTGCTTTCTGCTCTGGAAACGCTCAACTCTGCTGTCCTGGCAGCCATGGACAAAACCAAGCTGGTAAGGATGGGGCAGGAGGGCTATGGGGCAGCCAGGGGGTAGCAGAGCTGTGGTGAGCTCAGCTCCTCGTTTAGTGTTATCCTTGGGCTGCAGGGGCCACAACCGTGGTGCCTCCCGGGTGCAGCGGGTTGCCTGCAGCAGGGAGATGTGAGGTGGGTGGGCTACACGAGGGTCGGTCCTGCTGCAGGCAGCTGGAGCTCCTCGCAGCCCGTGCTCCTGCCCGCAGGGACAGGAGTTGCTGTAGGGACAGGGAAAGTGCCAAACGGTCAGAAGGAAAGGAACGGTGAAATTCAGACTGCCGGCTCCGTGCTGTGCCCATCCCTGCTGCGAATGCCTTCCCTCCTCCTGCAGCTCGCGCCGACAGGAGGCACATCTGAGGCTGCTAATTAGGCTGAGCAGTGTCCTGCCTCGCAAGCCTTCCTGCACACTGCAGGGCAGGGGCTGTGGCGCCCAGCACTGCAGCTGACGTACAGCTGTGGGAAGAGCTGCAACCCCCATGGGTACAAGGATCTTGTTCGCATCTGGAGCCTGTGAAATGGCTCAGCTTTGTGTCTGGGTCTTGCTCTGTTTCGTGGCCGTGGGAAGGGCTGGCCCCTTTCTTTCCCTTGCATCTGACTGATGCTCAGCGTGAGGCGGACGAACGGCACGTGGCTGCGGGAGCAGGAACACGAGCAGGACCTTGCGCTGATCGGCATGGCCCTGGAGCAGCAGGGCTCTTGTGGCTGAAGCATGAGGTGCCTGAGCAGCTCTTCTCTGCTTGGCAGAGGTAGGAGAAGGATCAGCGGGTCTGAGAAACACTCCACGTGCCCCTCTCTCAGCAGGCAGGTGAGGGTATGGAGGCTGCAGCCCCAGCCCTGCATCACCTGCACCTCCTTTGTGCTGCGCTGGGCCAAAAGGCCGTTCGTGAGGCTGTGGCAGGCAGCAGGTGAGGCTCTGTGCTGTGCCAGTGCTGCTGCGGGCGGCAGAGCCAGCGTGGCCCTGCCCGGCAGGGCAGCTGCAGCTCTCTGCTGGCTCTGACTTCGGTAAGAATCACCTCAGTTCTAGGCAGGGCGAGTGAAGCACCCACAGCTCGAGCTGTCCTGAACCTCACGGGAGGAAGTTTGGACTGAAATTTTCCATGTGCCTGC
The DNA here is from genome assembly GCF_963932015.1 of Anas acuta. Taxonomy (NCBI): domain Eukaryota; kingdom Metazoa; phylum Chordata; class Aves; order Anseriformes; family Anatidae; genus Anas; species Anas acuta. The sequence continues at coordinate 3,662,913 of NC_088994.1, forward strand.
TGGGAGCTGTGTGCTTCTGGGGGAGTTAGGGCAAGGCTGAGTCAGCTGTAGCCATGGCAAGGAAGGTGAATGGGGAAGATGGGCAGCTGCCCGCTGAGCAGAGGGACGAGGAGGGCCGGTCCTGCTGCTGGCTCTGCCCAGCAGCCTCAGTGGTGTTTGCATCTCTGTGAAGTCCCCGGGGATGCTGCCCCCTGAACCTCCCTCTGACCGTATCCAGCCTCAGCAGCGTCTCCCTGTACAAGTTTATTAAGTGCGAGTCCAGAGGGAGAATGATTCATCTGGAGGGGGCCGTGCTTTATTTGAGTTCTTTTCTGCCTTATTTATATATTTATTTATCTTAGCAACAAATTCATTGTATATTCATGCATTTCTCCAAAGTACAGCACAATTACTGTCTGCTGCGCAGTGCTGGCGTGATGTATTCATTCACTTAATGCTTCCTGGTGTAAACATCCCAGAGAGCTCCGTTATAATTACACATCGCTCTGCAGCCGTGTTCAGCACGTACCTTGAACTAATCATTTTCTTAAATTAACTTCTCATTTTTATCTCCCGGCCCTTTCCTTGGGCTTGAGGAAAGACAAAACAACCTGTGCTGGGCTTGTTGTTTAAGTTACAAGACCTTGGATGCAGCTGCTAGGAAATGGGGCTGGGCAGGGACTTCTGGCAAGGGGGAAGCCGGTTTCCCCTACTGAAACAGAGTTCTGTGGGGTTGTTTTCCCACCTGTGGTGGCTCTGCCCAGAGCTAGGAAGAGGAGGACAGGGCGGGCAGGCACTTGCAGCACGGCTCTCACCCGTGGCTCAGCCCCAAGCTCCTGGGTGCCCTGGGGCAGGTGCTGACCCTCCCGGGGCGCTGCTCCCTGCACTTCCCCATTCAGCCAGGCTCCACACCAGGGAGGAGGCAGGAGAAGGGCAATGCTGTGGCTCTGTAGCCATGGCTTGTGCTGGAGCTGTGGGAAATCTGTTGCTGCTGGAGGCTGGCAGAGATAAAATGCTGCTTTCTTACCTGCCGTGACCTGGATGCATACCCGTGTTTGTATTCCCAGGTGGGGATTGGTTTTGGGCTATTCTGGGATTATAGGGTTGGATGGGAAGATTTTAGACAAAGCTCACACCGCTCAGAGCCAGAGCAGAGGGCAGAGGTTTCCCATCTTATGTGCCTGCCTGCCAGTTCTGTTAATTCAGACATCCCTAACGGCCCTGGGGCTGAGGACCAAGAGCTGCGGTTTGGCAGAGGAAACCTCACCCTGGGGGTTGTGCTGGAGGCACAGCAGCACCGGGAGCTGAGCAGGCTGGACGGGATCTGCCCACTGATGTGGCCCTCTCCATAAAGCTCTGCTTACACAGCAGGGCTGCGGGGTCAGCAGAAGATAATTTTCAGTCCCTGCCTGGTTTTCCCCAGGCTGTATTTAAGAGAGTTTCCTGTGGTGCCCAAGGAGGCAGCGATACCCCTACCAGCTAGAGGAAGAAGGGCACATCGAGTGTGACCTGGGGCTCACCAGTTAAACCATGGCACCTCCTGCTTAGAGCACGATCTGCCTCCAGCTCCTTCCTTCTGCTGCTGGAGGGCTGCTCTCCCCTGCACCCTCCAGGCACTTACTGCGCAGCTGTAGAAGGTCTCGTGTACGTACGAGCCCACTTTACAAGATGAAAACCAAACAGAGCATGAGATACTTTGTTAGCAGAAAGAAAGCACGCCTCACGGGAGCTGTGCTTGGCATGCTCAGATGGTGCTAGGACAGTGCTGCAGCAGGTGAGGCAGGGAAACACAGAAACCAGAGCTCGGAGGGAGTATGCTGAGGCCGTGCTGGGAGCTGTGGTTTGGAGCAGTGCCACTGGAAGGACTTCCAGTGTCCGGGATTCCCACCTCGCTGCAGGCCAGGAGACCTGGCATGGCTCAGAGAGGGCTCGGTGCCCTCTGCCAGGCTGCTCGGTCCTGTGCCCGTAGCACACCTTGTTGCCCCAGCAGCCTGCAAAGCGTGGGGAGTGGAAGCCAGGTTGATCCTCACCGCCTCCGAGGCTGCGGTTCCTGCAGGAAACGGTGTTTGTGCGGGCAGCAAACCTGCACGTCGCTTCTTGTGGGTCCACGGTTGGCAGAACGAAAGCAAATTGTCAATGGGTTGTGCCCATTCTTCAGTGCTGGAAACGTGGCAAAGGAAGATGCCTCTTCAAGAAGAGGTGCTTTTTTTTTTTTCATTTTTTACCAAATTCCATCATTTCCTTATGCATTTTTAAAATACAACTGCTGCTAGCTATGCTAAATATGCTAAATGCACCTTTTTCTGTGGCTCCACTTTGCGGTTACAGTGTCATAGTTTCAGAGTAAGGAGCAGACTGTGGAAATACCTCGGGAAGCAGTCTGATATTTCTCTCAGGAACCCAAGTGCTAGAATCTTCTCGTTCCCCAGCTTGCCGTCGCTGCACGCTAAGCTATAAATACCTCTCCAAGTCAGATGCTCTTACGTCTCCATTGGCAGGAATTGTGTGTTCACCTATTCCGTTCTGTGAACATCATCATAGGAAACTAATAAAACCCCGCAAAGCACAATTGCAGCAGCTCTTGGCAGCTTGGGGATTTTCAGTTGGGTCAACAGAGCAGAAATACCTCTCTGCAACCAGAAGAACTCCTCTTGTGTCTGCCGAGTTATTTACAGCTTTCCAGGAGTCTTTGCCGTCAGCAAGAAACGCGGTGTGCTCGCTGAGACACAACCTTACTGAGACTCTGTTTCTGCAGTACCTGACGGGTTTTGCTCTGCCCCCAAGGTGCAGCTGAAGCAGAGAGGAGTGTATTTGCAGTCACTTCATTCCCTCCCCCAGCGTGCAATCACCCAGGTTGGTGCAGAGCAGGGAAACAGCATTTGAAGGGCACTGAGATGCCTCCCGTGACCCGAGCGCAGGGCGCACGGCACTTGGGGCTGGAGGTGCTGGGTGAAGGTGGGCTGCCTGGCCTCGGAGGGGTCTCACTGGGCAGACGTGCCCCAGGCTGGGGACTGCTGCTTCCTGCTGCGTTCCTGAGAGCTCTGCGGGGCTCCTGAGAGGTTATTTCCAGCCTTCTCTCTGCTGGTGGGCTGAGCAAGGCGCGGGAGGGAGCTGCCTTGTTGGTGCAATGCCTGTCTGAAACAGCACGTCCCCATGGGACCCGGCTTTGCCTGTGCAAAGTGGTTGGAGGTGCCTGGGAGGAGCTCTGGGCAGGGGTCAGCACGGGCTGGAGCCTCCAGAAACATCAGGCAGGAGCCTGAGCTCCTCTGTGTGCAGCTGAGGGTGAGCTTGTGGGGGCAGCCCAGGCCTCTCAGCATGAGGCACCCAGCACGGGATCTCCCAGGGGGTGCTGCCACCTTCCCAGCGCTGTTCCAGGCAGGGAGAATTGCTTCCCCCGAGCCAGGCCAGGCAGCAGGGGTTTCTCTTTTGCAGAGCTGCAGGAGGAACGGGTCTCCTTGGGGCTGCTGCGTGTGCTTTGGGAACAGACAGCCCAGGCTGTGCCAGCCCCCGCCTGCGGGGAGATGCTGGGGTAGGGACAGAGGCACTGGGGTAGTCTGCAAAGGGCTCTCCCTGCAGAGAGAGGGGCAGGGGCAGCAAATTCAGCCCAATTCCATCCTGGAAACAAAATGGACCGTGCCATTAAAAAATAAAAGGTGGATGGAAACCGACACACAGCACAGGCTGCACTGAGAGCTGCCCGCCCACCTGGGTGGGGAGCAGTGGGCTGTCGGCGCTCTGCAGACGAGCATCCTCTCCACTTCCAAGGCCAGGAGCTGGTGTTCCTGTAGCCCTGCAAGGACGCGTCCCCAAACGGAGCTGTTCCCAGCAGCTGTTTGCAGCTTCAGGTGGGATGGCTGCTGCGTTCGGATGTGCCTGTGTGTTGGGGTAATTATGGCAACGGCTTCGTTTCTCCCACGCAGGCGTTGAGCCTGTCCCTCGGGGCAGGGGCTGCCGGCTCCGTGCCACCCCTGTCCCCCAGAGACGCTGCCTTTGAGCCCCAGCCCGAGGAGCGGGGCGGCCCCAGGTGGGGCCTGGGCCTCGCACCGCGTTTTTGGCACTGGCGTTGAGAGTTTCAGTCCAAGTGCTTTTACGCAGAACTTCTGGAATTTGGGATCCTCGGTTCTTCTGCCTGTTGGAGAGAAAACAGGATAGGAATTGGAAGTATTTGACCTTAATAAAGCAGTCACATCACTGGAGGCTGTCTTGGAGAGGGGAGAGGGAGCTCGCAGTGCCTGTTGCAGGGGTGGCAGCCTGGCTCTTGCGGTGGTGGGGGTGGCTCAGGTCTGGTGTGCCTGGTGGTGTCCTCGAGGGAAGGGGTGGTCCGCTCCTGCTGGATGTTCCTGCAGAGCAGCCAGCTCTCCTGCATCAGGTGGAGACTCCCTCTGTGGCCTCCTACCACCCAGCCGTGTCTCTGGGAATGCTCACAGCACTGCCTGTGGCTTCTCTGTCCCTTGAGTCTTAAACGCTGGGCACGGGGGCTGGCCTCAGGCTGCTGGCTGCACTTCCCAGCTGCTCCCCTTGCCCTCCTCCTCACCTTGCCTGGCCGTGTACTGAGCGGAGGCACCTCGCTAAAGGTGCAGCAAGGAGCAGGGAGCTCTCTCGTGACAGTGCAGTGAGATCTGCCCGCTGCCCAGAGCGCCCAGCACACCTTTGTGCCAAAACCCCCAGCAGTGAGCTCAGGTTTCTGCTTTTCATCAGCTCGTGCCCTGTACCCGGTGCCGAGCTGCTGCGGTGTCAAGGTGAGGAGCCCCCTCCTGGGGCAGAGTTGCTGTCGTACAGCACTGTGTAACCTCAGCTCATCCCTCCTGCCCCCTCGGGGCTCCTGCTGCGCTGGCTGCTGTGTGCAGGCAGGGAATTCGTCCCGCTGCACCTCCTCATCCTGCTGCAAAGCCCCTGCCCTGCCCCGAGCCTGCCCGCTGGCACCAGCAGCTGGGGACTTGTGTCTGTAAGGGCACAGCCCCGTGCAGGTGTGTGAGGGAGCCGAGACGCAGGAGGCACCTGACCTTTCCTCCCCCCTTCCCCGCAGAGGTACGAGACCTCCTCCAAGACGGAGCAGTTCCTGACCCGCTTCCTGCTGCGGGAGACCATGCACCAGCTGCAGTCCCTGCAGGGCTCGCTTGAGTGTGCCGTGGACACCATGGAGGAGCAGGCGGGGAGGGAGAGGTAACGGGGCCCTGGGGGGACAGCGGGGAGCAGGATCTGCCCTTTGCAGCCTCAGCTGGCCCCGCTGAGGACTGGCTCCGGCTGCCCTGTTGTGTTTCATTCCTTCAGGAAGGACGTGAAGAAGTCAGAGAGCTCCGTGGGCCTGAGGTCAGGGAGGCGGTGTGGGCGCAGAGGGCAGAAGAACGTCTGCCTGTCCCCGACGGACCCCTACTCCGGGATGCTGACCACAGGTAGCACCGCCCGGCCAGCCTGGGGCTGTGTGCTTGGGACCTTGTCTGCTGTGGGGTTGGGTCCGGTGTTCCCAGAAACAACAGCCCTGGATGTGGCAGGGTTCATGTGTCTCCTGGGCAGTGGGGAGAGTTTCAGGAGAAAATAAGTTTCTTGGTTTCGGAGTTCAGAAGCTTTTGTAGTTTTCTGAGCTCGCAGCGAGCCTTCTGCCTTCCCCTGCGCAGGCATTTGCGTCGAAACTGACAGCCAGTGGATGGCCCAGATCAGCAGGCTCCAGCAGCTCATCGAGAAACTGGAGTGCAAGGTGCGTGGCAGCAGGGGGGGGCTGGGGCCGGGCCCACCCGACAGCGAGCTGTGCTGGGCTGGGGGTGCCTCTCGTTTCGCTTTGTTACAAACTCCCTGCAGTTAACGATGGTTTTGTGAAACGCAGAGCCCACGCCTGGAGCCCCTGAAGGAGGACGCAGCGAGCAAAGGAAGGGATGAGGTCAGTCGTGGTCCCAGCTCCCTGGGCAGTGACTGGGGAGCACACGGGTTGCCCCTTGCACACCTCCGTGCTCCGGGACGGGTCACCTGCGTTTGCTGCCTCTGCTCTGGGTGGGCTCCTTGCCCAAGGCTCACGTGGCTTCTTTGGGGCTTGTGGGTGCTCACGAGCAGTCCGAGGAAGGCAGCCCCCTGCTCGGGAGGGCCCAGACCTCCCGGCTTCTCTCCAAGCCCCTGCAGGCCGTGCACAGCCCCAGCAGAAAGTCCCCAGGGCCAAGTTCCTCTGTGGGCTGGCAGCAGACACAGGGACATGCAGCAGTCCCAGAGCAGGGCACTGTCACCAGGTGGAGCACAAACCCCTGGGCTGTGCGGGCTCAGGCTGCTGTAACAGGGACGTGCCCAGCTCGGAAGAGGATGGTTTGTGGTCTTGGCTCTGTCCTGGTGGGGACAGCCCCGTGCTCGTCACCTCCCCGTGCTGCAGCAGGGTGGGAGGAGGGCAGGCAAGGGGACGGCTCTGCCTGCGGTGCCCCCCCCCAGCCTGACCGCCTGTCCCCGCAGCACATCCTGGTGGCCAAGAGGCAGATCTCGGTGGCCAAGAGCGGCGTGGAGGAGTTCCGCCAGGCCTTCAGGTCCTACACCGAGGTCACCGCCGGGCAGAGCAGCTGCCTGCAGTAAGTGGGGCAGGGGGCAGGGCTTGCCCAGAAACAGGGGGCCCCGTCAGTCATAAGGGCAGACCCGGGGAGAGGGGCCCTGGCTTGGCTTCTGCCCTGTGCCAGCCCTGGGCAGTGAGCAGGGCACAGCCCCTCGTCCCCCACGCTGGGCACAGTGGCACGGGGGTGGGCTGGGCAAGGGATGGGGGGGTTACACCGACAGGAACGGAGGTGGTGTGTGCGTGTCAGAGGGTGCAGCACTGCTCCAGCACTGGAGGACTTGCGAGGAAGGGGGAGAAGCCAGGGGAGAGCTCTTGTCACGGCACTGCTTTATTTAAAATGTGTGCAAGGCTGGTGGGGAGCATCTGGGACCACCTAGAGCTGCCCCCCCGTGCGAGACCAAGGCTCAGCACCACTGTGGAGCTGGGGCAGGGCTGAGGATGGAGCCCCAGGTTGGGTGCCGTGGTGCAGCGCTGCCAGGCGCCCCTGGAGATCGCGCAGCTGCGCGTGGAGAGGCTCTCTCCTCCCACGGGAGGCTTCAAGGCACTCGCGGAGGGAGATGTTCGTCCTGTTCCCATTTCAAGTGTTATCTTTCAGCTCTTCAGCTCCAACTGTACAAACCTGCGTTTTCAGGCCAAACAAAAGGAAGGTCCTTGTTTTGACGTGTGGCAGAGAGGATGATATTTTTTCTCTGGAGCTGACAGGCTTGCCTGGCGTGAGAGCTGCCCGTGTGGCAGCCGGGCTCCCCGGGTGGGCAGAGCTGGGCAGAGCTACAGGAGCTGGTTTGGGTGCGGGGTCCCCTGGAGCACAGCTGTGGCTGTGCCCAGAGGTCGCTGCTGCCCCTGGGGTCCCGGTGTGGGGCTGGCAGGTGGATCTGCGCCCCTCGCCCCCAGGCGGCCCCAGCTCAGGGTTGCTCCTGTCCCCGCAGCGTGTCTGCCTGCAAGCTGACGGACGAGGCCTGCTTCATCCTCTACGAGTTCTGGCAGGACGTGACTTCGTGGAGGAGGTTGGAGGCTTTTCTTCTGCGTGGTGGTGGTGGCGGGTCCGGGTGCTCGTAGACACGCTGGGGGGTGGCTGAAAGGGCTCCCTTGGGACTCCACGGTGGCCCCGCTCACCCCCTTCTTGCACAGCCTGTGCTGCTGCTGGCACTGCCCTGCCTGGCACGGAGCCCCAGGGGCATTTGCAGTGGAGATGGGGATGGAAGCCCAGGCAGGGGTGGGGAGCGGGGCAGAATGGGACATCCTGCTCTGGGCAGCACCGTCCCCTTGCACCGGGGCACAAAAATGCGCCTACAACAGAGGGGCACGAGCGAGCCCTGCCCCTGGGGCTGGAGCAGGACGGCCTCCTCGCCCCGTGCTGCCCTGACCCTGCCCGCTGCCTTACAGCCACTTGCAGTCCAGCTACAGCAAGAGCTTCCAGCGCGCCATCATCAGCCTGCTGGAGTCCCCGGAGCTGCTGACCACCATGCTCTTCCCAGGTGAGCGGGGCGCGAGGTGCCGGCCGTGCTGCGCTGCTGCTGCGAGGGCGAGCAGGCGCCTCGTCTCACTCCGGGGCAGAAAATTGGCTTGGGGGGTCACTGAAATCGTGTTTTCTAGCATGTTCTCTGGCCTGGATAGCCAAGCAGCTGGGAGCATGTCCCAGATGGCAGCTGTGCTCGAGCCAGGGCTCAGGCTGCTATCAGTGGGACTCAGCACGCTTCACGCCTCAGTTTTCTTCCCCAGATCCCTGAAACCTCTCTGCAAAGCGCTGCCCCTCCCGCGCCTCTCACAGTGGCTGTGTCCCAGCTTCAGTTTGAAGGCTGAGTGGTGCAGAGGCAGGGGGGAGAGCCGGTCAGGGAAGATGCGTGTTCCCTGGGGCAGCAGCAGGAACCTGACCAAGAAGTAAGGAACGGGGGGAGTGTAGAGAGAGACAGGACCACGTCGAGCTCCAGCTGAGGGTCTCTTGGGTTTCCTGGCACCACCTGTGGCCGTGGGTTCTGGTGCTCCAGAGCCTGCTGCCTACAGGGGAGCATCAGCTCCTGCTGAGCAGGGGCAGGGGCAGAGCCCTGCTCTCCATCACCCCCAGCGTCCACCGCCCCCCCGTGTGATGCTCTCCTGCCTGCTGCCGCCCCCTCAGCCCTCCCCTGTCTCTCCCCAGCATCCTGGTGGATCATGAACAACAACTGACCCCGGCGACCAGCAGCTCCCAGGACGCAGCTGGCAGGCAGAAGGACGCAGAGCCCCCTGCACAGCCACCGCCATCGCTAGCGTTTGTCACCTCCGCCTCCCTGCCCTGCGGCCCCTGCCTCGTGCTCGCCTCCCGCAGCCCGGGGGCTGCCCGCCCCTCAGCTCTGGCAGTTCGACCCTTCTGCTCGTTTCGCGTGATGTATTTATTCCTCTTCCTCCTGGTGCCCAGGACAGCGTGCAGGGAGGGGCTGGGGGATGTGGCACGGCAAGGGTGGCTCTGGCCCGCTGTCACAGCCCCGTCCCTCACCCCTCAGAGCCACCCTTGGGGGAGCAGTGGTTTTGTCCGGGGAGCTGGGCTGGCTCGTGCTGTGAAGAGTGTTTTATAGGAGAAAAAAAAAAAAGATTCAGCAAAGGCAAGCGGAGTGTGTTTCTGGACAGGACTGCCAGCCGCAGCCCGCACAGCCAGTGCTGGGGTTTGGGGCAGCCTGGGTGCACCTCCCCTCTGCCTGCCCCCCCTTTTTCCTGCAGCTGAGGGACCCAAACCCAGACCGGCACCCAGAGGCTGGGGCTGTCCGGCTGAACACCCAGCTCGGGGCGTGCAAGGAGCCAGGAGAGCCCCTGGGGCTGGAGCAGCACAAAGACCGCCCCATCCCATCCTCACCTTGCAGAGCCAGGAGCTGCTGTGCTGGTGTGGAGCTGGTGGCACCGAGGGCAAAGGGGGCTGGGCAGGACGGGGGCTCCCTGCAGGGGTCAGGGTCAGGAGGAGCATTCAGAGGCTGGGAGCTGCCCGCCAGCACCCTGCCACACCACCACGGGGGGTCACCGAAGCCAGGGTGGGCCCTGGGGGGTGGCAGCAAGCAGGGGCTCCCTGCATGGGACGGGGCACAGGAGGGGACCCAGCTCATCCCTGGCCACAGCAGTGGGGTTGGGGGAGACCAGCTCCTGGTTAACTTGGCTCCTGCAGGGTCCGGGGCCGCGTGCAGCCACCCCCAGCTTTGGGCAGCCCCGGTTCCTGGCCTGGGAAGTCCCACCCAAGCTCCAGGGCCCCCCAGCTGCCAGGACACCCCCAGCCATGGGCAGTCCCTGAGTCCTGCATTTATTTCAGGAGGGTGAGGGCACTTCTGGGATGCTCCCTGCTGCTTCTCTGAGCCCCCCGCACGCCGAGAAGCCAGGCTTTGGGGTCCCCCCACTGCCCCCCAGGTGCTGGGGAGCAGGCAGCAAGGAGTTGGCACTGCAAGCTCCCCCCCCAGCATGCTGCAGGCTCCTCTGTGCCCCAAATCAACAACGTGCTTAAAAAAAAGAACACGCTTCAATGCGAAGGGAAAGAGACCCAAAGTTCCCCAATACCTGACTGACGTCCAGCTCTGCCTGCGCCCCCGCAGAACCCCCGGCAGCTGCCCGGGCCCCGCCACAAAGCATCGGTCCTTCAAGGAAAGAGGCCCGAGGAGCTGTACGATGAATATAGTCTTTTTATTGACTACTTTTGAGTAGAACAAACTAAATACATCTGTAACAGTTTGGGTTCCTTTATACAGTACATTAAATAAGTTATGCACAGGAATGAAGTAACAAATTCCTATTACAGAATTAAATGTCAAAAAAAAAAAAATAGAAAACTCACCCCACCAAGTCTTCTTCCCAGGTCTGAATTTCACATTTATCGTTACAATTTTTTTGTTTTTTTAAAAAGCAATCGTTCTAATCATGACCGTTAGTACTTCATTCATTTACACTGGGGTTAATTTTAATACACAGCCAAAGTTGCATGAGAATTATGGAAGACAATCTATTTACAAGCCATTTTCTCCAGCACGGCACCGCGCTCGTTCCTTTCTCAGCCGCTCTGGCAGCGCTCGGCCCCCCCGGCCCCTGGTGTGCGCTCAGGGCCGCAGGGACCCGCTGGGACATCGCAGCCCCGTGTTGGTACCTGAGGCAGCTCCCAGTTCTCGTGCGTTGTGCTGCGGACACGGGACAGTCCCAGCTGCCACTTGAGAGCTTTTGTGGAAACCAGGAGACTTCGTGGCTTTTTTTTCAAACTGAAACCTCGCCGATGCGGGACTCGCCCGCTCCATCCCCTGACAGCAGCTTCCAGAACAACGTTCCCCGTGGGATGAAGCCGGTTCGCTGGGTAACTCGGTTATCCCTCGGCACACCCCTGCCAGCCAGCAGGCAGCCACAGCACGGCACACTCGGTGACTATTCATTACATCTCTATTATTCACCTCCAATTGAAAAAGTGATCAAAAATAATTTGGGAATTACTTGCCTCATTGGGCTCCAACCCAGCAATCATACAAAAGCAGTCACGGAAACACAGCTTTGCTGAATAGATGGTTTCCTGGATCCCATTTGCGCACAGCATGTGGGATCTGTGTGCGTCCCCGAGGGCACGCTCCGGTGCCTCCCATCCGCCGCCGACAGCCTCTGAGGGGAGAGCTCCGAGGCTGCGCCGGAGCCGAGCCCCGCAGTAGCTGTTGGCGGGTCAGAGCTCCGCAGGCTGCCCCCGAGCCCTCCCCACGTGCTGACGCAGGGGCTCTGCTCCCTCCTGGGGCTGGCGCTGGGTCCCCGCAGCTTTGGGTCGGGCTCAGGGTGCTGACAAGGTGGGGGAAGCTGCACGGGGCCCCCGGGAGGGCCGCGCGTCCCCACACACCTCCAGCGGGGCCAGGGATCCCTGGGGTGGGTGAGAGCCGGCACAGGGTGCCGAGCTCTGCATTGGTGTGGCCAATGCGCGGGGAGAGAATGGGCTATAAATAATCCGCTGCAATCACATTGGGATCTTTGTGGTTGAAAACACCACCGGTAACTCTCCAACCAACAACTTCCATGCAAAGAAGAAATGCTTTCTGCACAGCAAAATAATGGTAGCCAGGTGGAAAGCGCAATAACCGCCCACAAGGAATCCAGATTTGGTCTGCACATTTGCACTCAGCAAAGGTCCAACCCCGAGTATCACGCAACTGCCTGTCCAGTTACAGCGAGGGATTAAAAACAGGCCCTCCAGCAGTGACCAGCTGTACTTCCCTGGTACTGACATTTGGTTTAGAGCTGTCCTCAGCAGACGTGTCCTCTCCTCAGCCTCCGCAGCCTGGAGCCGCCACCCGCCGCAGGCAGGAGCAGAGAAGCTCGGTTCTCCCCAAGCAGCTACGTATTTGTCATTGCACTAGAGAATGAGATGCTCTTGCTGGAAAATCGGCTCTGGTCTGTTCAAAGCAACAAAGAGCCAGCACAGCTAACTGAGAAACCTTTGTCTGGCAGCAAGATTAAAAAAGAAAAGATGCGTATTATGGAAAAAAGGTAGCTGAATGAGGGGGCAGTTCAGACACCTCAGGAGAAGAGCCTGAGCGCGTTTGACCCTTGAGAACAGGGCTCCTTGGCTGGGCACCGCTTGCTCCGCATTTCCTGCCGGTGCTCCGTGGGGGCCGGGTTCCCCTGAGCGAGTGCCCAGACCCCCCGGGTCCCACACGATGCTCTGGTGCAGCCCTTCGGAGAGAGCAGCACGGAGGCACCTTGAGCGAGGCCGACCCAAGTCCTTTATGAGCCCTAAAAAAGGCAGAATGAGATGGCAAAGCCCAAGTACCGGTGCTCCGGAGGAGGCGGCGTGGATTTGTCAATTGTGCCAAGTGACAGAAGTTTCTGCGGTGTGTTTTTTTTTTTTTCCAACTTAAAAAACAAATAAATCGGGAAAACTAATCAAATGGACTGACCCAAAACTTCCCTTTTAGAGTCCGTTCGTTTCTATTGCTGTCACAGACGCTGGAGTGGAGGATCGAGATGTGGCTGCCGAAGTCTTCTCGAGGGCCGGGCTGGACACGCCATCGATGGCCTTGGCGGCTGTGGAGCGCCCCGCGGGCAGAGCCAGCGGCTTGCTCTGGCTGTGCAGGCTTTGGCCGCAGATCCGGTGGTGCCTCTCCCAGTCCTTGTGCTGGCAGAAGGAGCCGCAGTACCGGGCGATGTTGCAGCCACTGCAGGTCTCGCTGGCCTTGCGGCCGCAGTTCCAGCAGCTCTGAAAGGACCCAAGACACCACACTTCAGAACATGTTTCATTTCCAGAGCTGTAGGACAGTGCTGACTCGACAGCTCTGGAGGGGACGTTCATCCCCCTCTGGCCCAGATTTAGTAATATTAAGATGAGCAATCCATTTATTCTTGCTATTTCACAGCCCTTTGCCAAGGGTACTAACCCCTACTCCTCTGCCCTACAAAAGCCTGCCAGACTGCGCTGCACACATCCTCTCCCCTAGATCCACCCAAACGCACACAGGAAACAGCAGGCAAGGACTGAAAAACACACCACAGATGCTGCTATTTGGTCTTTTTATTTCCTGTTTTAAGCAGCTCTATTTTGGTACCGCTCCCAGCCAAGCGCTCTCCGCGGGGATTACAGCGCTGCACAGGCACCATTTGCTCTGCACCCTGCCTAGCTGCACAAGAGGTCAGAGCCGGCTAATTTGGAAAAGAAAAAGCCCATTTGAAAGCCTCCCAGCCAGGTGGAAGCGCTGCCAGCGCGCAGCCTTCAGTCTGGACGAGGAGCAGAGCCCCTCTGGCCGGCGGGCGAGGCGTCAGCTGGTGGGCTCACCGCCCGCGCGGCGCGAGCACGGGGGCAGGGGGCCAGCGCCGGGAGCTGCGGCCGCAGCTGCTCCGGAGAGGGGAGCGGGAGGATTTGCTTCCCTGCAGCTGGACCCCTGCATTAGCAAACGCCTACTGGGAGGGCAGCTTCAGCTGTGAAAGAGCAGCCCCTGCCAGAGCCCCGGGCCTCTCTCAGCCTGCTCAGTGGGGCACATTTCATGGCCACTGCTGCCGCGAAGGCGAGAGGAAGGCTGCCGGGCCCCACGCATACACCAGCGGGGTCTGTGCCCACGGTGACTTTGGGGCTGCCAAAGAGCCCAAGCGAGCTGGTCAGGAGCGAGCAGCTGCTGGGAGAAGCAGGACTCGCAACCAAGAGAGGCCCCACAGGAGCCTACAGTAACTGGGAGAGCTGGGCCAGCGCTGTGCGGCTGTTTGCACTTGGAGCAGCGGCTTCAGACATATTCCCAAGGTTCCCCGGCATGCCAGAACACGCCAGCCTGTGAACAGGGCCCTTAGGGAAACAGGCCAGGGATGTGGGGTTCACGGGGTGCTCACTCGACTCCCAAGGTCCTGCACTGCTCCCACCCCCTGTGCAGCAGCACCGCGAGGGGGACACACAGCCAGGAGGACGCTCCCCTGGTATTCCCCTACAGAAAGCTCATTGCTTATCTCATTCCTTCCCCAGCAGTTCCACCCACTCCCATCATGTGTTTACTGACTGCCGCATCTGTCCTGCAGTGATTTCAGGGGAAGTCTCACAGCATGCCCACTGCTGCAATAACACCTGATGCTTACATGGCTCCTGCTGCGTGGGGTGCCCAGAGTGTCCCAGGCCCCGCAGGAGAAGGGATCCAGACTCACTGCCCACGTGGCCTGAAGCGACACGAAGCCCTCACTCCCATCAGATTTTTGGTCAGCAGAAACAAAGCCCAAAGCATTTGTGCAGAGAAATGAAAGCAGTAAGGCAGCCACAAGTGGCCATGACATCGCAGCGCAGGAATTAACCGAGCAATTTGTGCTCAGTGCAGCTGAGATCTCCAAAACTTAATGAAATGTGTTTCCAGTTAAAGGACAGCGAGAGTGATAATTAATGACTGAGGGGTGGAAAGGAATTCCCTGAGACACCCACTCGGCAGGTGTCGCTGGCTATGACAAACCAGGAGCCCTCCCTTCTTTCCTGAGATGCAAAAACCTCGTTAGGTGTCACCAGCAGGACAGGGACAGCCGTCCCACACGCAGGTTTCTCTCTGATCTCATGGGATCAGAGGAGCAAGAGCACTGCGGGGCCTGTTTCTGGAGAGCAGCTAACTCATGCTGCCTGGGCACGTGTTTTGTGAGCTCACAAACTGACAAGGTCCAAGGCAGCACGTATCCACCGCGCTGGTCAGCACCAAGGCAGGGTGTGATTACAGACCATCAAGAAATGAGGAACTCTGACCTCTCGTGGGACCCAGTTTCTACCCTGCACTGTTTTAAAGCCGTACCCACCAGCACCCTTTTCTCTTTGCTCTCCAAATGCACAGAAATCCCTGGTGGCTGCCCCGTGTCCAGCTAACGGTGCCCGGCTGGGCCCTCACACAACCACACTGCACCCGAGGGCTCTTCCAGAGGGGAATCAGTTTAGGCTGATTCCTCTGCCAATAAAATCCAACCTAAAGTTTTCTTTTTTTTTTTTTTTTACAGTATCAGTGCATCCTTTTAGTTACTGACCGGAGAGAGGCTTTTAAAAGGGAAAAGGGATGGGGGAGCTGCAGGCTCCAGGCCACCCCTGGGCAGCCAGGCACCCAGGGCCTTGGTGAGTCCCTGAAACTCCCCGCTGGGGACGTCCCCGCAGCTGGGCCGGCCCTGGCACCGTACCTCCGTAGACTCCTCCTGTTCGTTGATCACAAGGAAAGCGTCCTCAGTAGCCTGGCGCTTGGCGTCCGCAATGGTCTGCTCCATGCGAGCCCTCTCGGAGGCGATCATCTCGAAGGCCTTCTGCTCGGCCTCCGCCACGGCCTTCTGCACCTCCGACATGGCCTGGCGCTTCACCTCGTTCACGGCTTCTTCTGGAAGGGAACAGCAGCCTCAGCAGCCTGCCCGAGCCTCGGGGCGACGCCAGCCTGGGCAGGACGGGGGCACGGAGCTGCGGTGCCGCGGCCCCTCTCGACTTGGGACACCCGCGGGTGGGGGACACGGGGCTCGGTTGGTGCCGCTGCCGCGGCTGCTCCCGCCAGCAGCAGAGCCAGGCTCGGCCCCGCGGGCTCCCCGCCGACACCGTAGGCAGGAGCACCCTTGGCAAAGCCGGGGCTGGGGGTGCGGGCAGCCAGATGTGCACATCCCGGGGCTTTCCTGCAGCTGGGCTTCTCCAGTCGCTGCGGAGCAACGTGCAGCATCTGTGTTTACCTCAAGGGATCTGGCAGCGGCCCCTGCCAAGGTTCCTAACAAACACTTACCAGCTTTTTTCCATATCTCCTCGGTGACGTAGCCCGTTCCCGACCTGCTGCTGAACTCCCGCAACGAATCTGTTGGGACAGGGGACAGGGGAGAGGTTGGCAGAGCCTCATCCCAGCCCACTGCCGGCCGCGGGGTGGCTGGGGAATGCCCGGCTCTGTCCGGGGACCTGGCACAGACAGCGGCCAGGCAGGGTCGGGTTAACAGGCTAAAACTTGAAACAAAGGATTCCTACAGTTAGGGCCATTCATCAAACACTTAGATGATAAATTACAACATTTAATTAGCGCCCTGCATAATTTATGATGCAGTACAACCCATTTCCATCTCCCGGTACTTTATAACAACAAGCAATACTTATAAACCCGTGCCATCAAACATCTGCACTGCCCACTGGCTTGGAACATCAATCTATAGGAGCAGCAGTTTACATTAAAGGCAGCTCTTTCCATTCCCAGGGGCAATTCAAAGGCTCGGGTGGATGGACAAAGCGTCCTGCGAGCTCTCTGGCACTGAGAGCTGTACACATTCCCCAGCACCCAGGGAGCCAACCTGACAGATGGGGACGCTCACACGAGGATCTAAACACAGAAACCTTGCACTGTCTTCTATCCACATCCCTTTATTTAACACTTCAGAGGAACTTTCTGAAGGGTCAGATGGCACTGGCAGAACGAAAGCTGATTCATGTCAAGGGCTGTGAGGTTATTTAAGCTCGTGGCAGTCTGCGGTGTGTCCGGGGAAGCTTCCTGACATTTAGCTGCACCTTCTCGCAACAGCGACAGAGTTTGGGAATTGGCTCTGGGTTCCCAGGAAGGGAGAAAACATCAACAAGGCTCCCGATAAAACCAGAAATGGTGCCACCTTCAGCAGCACAGGGCTGTAGGTATACGGGCTGTGCTGCACCCAGGTGCTGGAGGGCTAGGGGCTGGCCCTGCTCCTTCGGTCCCTACCCTCAGCAATCAGATGGAGCCCAGCGTGCTTGGGCTCATCTCCCTGACCTCAAGCTCTGCACGCTTCTCCCGTCCTCTGCGCTCTTCACAGTTCTAAAATTGTTCTAAAAGAAGCCGTCAAGCTATTGCAGAATTTATTTATTTTTAACCAAAAATTAAGTTACCTCCTTTCGGTGAAACTTTAAAAGCCATTCACAATTTCAAATCTGAAATTCAGATCTGCATGATATTCCCAAAGCAGGGCAAGGGCTGATTTAGAAGCAGGATTTTTTTTTTTTTTTAATTTATTCTTCCTTCCATTTACGCGCTTGCTCCCACACTGAAGTTTCCACATACACAATCCTCCCTGTTGCTTCTGTTTAGAAGTGCTATGACTGAAATCAAACTGAGCTAAAACCCTAAGGGTAAATTAAGATTTAAAGCTGCAAACAGCAAATGCTCATTAACATATTCTATTTTAGTTGCTTTTGCTCGTGTACTTGTTATTGTTTTCCTATGAAATACTCATTCTCACTGCCTGAGAACTACCAAAACTTGTTCAATTGCAGCTAAATCTAAGCTGGACCCAAATTCAGGTGCTCTTTTGACATGCAGGAAGATTTGCTCGCTCTCTTTATGTAACTTACCCAACTTGTTTGTGTTACACCAAATTGACATTTTGAGTTTGACATTTATTATTACTGTTAGGAAACATGTATTTTCATTATTGAATGAATGAGGTTTTTTTTCCAGCACTTGCAGCAAATGCTTTTGGATGGAGATTAGAATTCCCATCCAAACGCATAAAATCAGCACGTCGAGCTTGGATTTTGTGAAGGGTAAAAAGCCCTTGCCTATTGGAGGGGAAAAAATATTCACAGAATCACAGAATCACAGAATTTCTAGGTTGGAAGAGACCTCAGTTGCAATGAAGTTAATTGACTCATGATAGGAAAAAAAAGAAAAAAAGCATTTATAACTTGAACTAGAGGTAGTAGTAGCTCTTACACCAGCCTTCAGCATTTTCAGAATTAGCAGGTCCTGCCCTTTAAAATCCTTTATGCAAGACAGGCTGGAAGCAAAAGAGGAAGGAAACCAACAACTTTTCCTGCCCAGCTGGGTTCTCAGCCTTGGAGGATCCTGGTGTCGAGCTGCACCTGCTGGCCAAACCCAGCCGAGGAAGACGCTCTCCTGGCACCAGCAGAAGCTGCTGCTAAAAAATGCCTTCACACTTCAGCAAGCGCTGGCTCCAGGAGCTCACCCAGGAGCTGCCACACGGTCAATGACTCGTCTCTCTTCAAAGCTTTGAGAACAGTTATGCACTGATCAAGATTTATTTATTTTTTAATTCTTCAAGGTCAAAAATAGTTTGGGTTCCAATGGAAATTGTGTTCTTGACTGGGGAGAGTAATGGCAGCTTTTCATCTACAAGGTAATGCTCAAAATTGCCACGATGATAGATGAATTATCACAGAAAGTGATTTACCAGCGTGAGTTTTTCCCTATAATTTCGTTAAGGGAAGTCAAGCTGATCTTTTCAGTATGTTCTATTTAACAACTCATTATCAGTCTAAAGAGTTTTAGAGCCAGCATTTGGTCACCATGCTGGAAAGAAGAAATCATTAGCTTTTTTTTTTCTTTTTTGGTAAATTAAAAAGTTCACAATTAAAATGGAATCTTTTGAAATTAAAACTTTGCACACATTCTTTTGTTGTTTTTTTTCTTTTTTTTTCTGCACAGCAGGTATTAAGAAACGTTAGCCAGAGGTGGAACTTACCGCTGCTGATGGAGTCGGAGCTGCTGGGGCTGTGCTGTCTGGAGACCAGCTCGCCGCCCGCCTTGCGCGTCTCGGCCGTCTCGCTGCAGCGCCTCTTCCAGTAGTTGAGCTCCTCCCGGTCCGCCTCCTGGCAGCGCCGCAGCACCGCCATGGAGCGCCTCGTCTTCTCCACCATCTCCATGATGCAGTTCAGCGCCTGCGGGGAAGGACCAGCTTTCAGTTTTTCTGCCTGACGACGAGGGCTGCTCCGGGATTTCTCGTTGGAGGTACCCGGGGGGCTGTGCCGGGGAGGTGGGAGGTCCATGCAGAGGATTGGGGTCTGAGCGCGGTGCTGCAGAGGGAGCAGGGCCCGAGCAGGCAGCTGAGGTGGGTCCCTACCCACACATGGAGTGCAGGTGAGCCTGGACACAGCACAAGTTGGGAACGAGGTGATCACACCCACACCGTTGGGCTTTGGTCACCATCAGGTGTGGCTGAACACCTTTAGGGTCCTGCTCCTGAAGGTGGAGGTGAGAACAAACCGGTCTCTAAGGGCACAGTGTGTCCATGCAATGCACTGTTGGCCAGGGAACAGTTTTTTGTGACTTTTATGACACCTCTGTCTCTGACCTAGAGGAATTGGGCTTGGTCCCAGCTCTCTACAGCCACATCCCAACTCACCACATTTAGCTATGGGGCTTGACACCCCCACAAAACATCACCTTTTGGGTATAAGCAAGCATGGGGACCCTCTGCATTTGTGATTAAAGCTGAATTTCAATCCCCTCTCTGTAGGGAAAATGCTCCAGTGAAGAGCTTGGACCAGCAGCCTCGCTCAGTGCAGAACACCAGGCTCTGCACAGGGTCTGCCAGAAGTACCAACTCTTGTCCATACCCAGCTGTGACCCACAAAAGGCTGGCAACCCAGGAAAAAAAGCTTTTAAAAAATAATGATGGGGTTGGTTATTCTGCAAATTCCATATACTTGCTGCACATAACACATCTGCATGCTTGTTGGTACAGTGCTGGCCTGGGCAGCTGCAGAAAAGACCTTTATAGGGACAAGGTTGGGCTTGGTTGCTCTGACAGCCGTGCTCTAAAGGAGAAACTCCCCCGCTCAAGCTCTGAGTCCAGGCTGGGTTTGGCTTCCACTGCCCACGGGCAGAAGAAAACTACCAGGACACTGCTACTGCTCCTATCTGCCCTCCCCACCATCGACCTTCCTGTGGTGGCTTGCTCATCTACTCGGAAAGCCTGGACATGGTGCCAACAAGAAGAAAATCACAGATCGGGGCAGGTGAGTGCTGGGTTGTGTCCCACAGAGCTTCCCACAGCTCCCAGTGCTCCTTACATGATCCAGATGCTTCCACTCATCAGCCCACTCTCTCTCTGTTAAGCGGTGGTCCACCAGCTCGTCCTGGTACCCTCCATTCAAACCTGCAACAAACCACAGCCACAACAGTGGTTAGATGGACCAAGTGCTTTCAGAGCTGGAGAGGTAACGTGGCCCTGAAGCAACAAACAGAGCTGTGATTTCAAACACTTCTCAAAGACAAGGCTAATTGCATACTGCTGCTTGTACCCCTGCTTGTGTCAGCATCTCAGAAGTGCCACAGTCCCCTCACTGGTCTGGACCTGACTCGCTTGGGAGGGCAGTTCCCTTTTTATAAAGCCGCAGGAGCTCAGAGCTCGTGATTCAGGCTGCCCTGTTGGAAACAGAGAGCTCACCTGCACACCCCCACCAGGGCTGGGGACAGAGTCACCTCTGAAAAGTTCCGTTCTGTTCCCATGGCCATCATCTTTGCCTGCTGGGTGGGCTACACTCAACACAAACACCGGGTCCTTCCTCCACGTCCTCGGTGGCTCCATCCTTTATACAGACAGAGGGAAATACCCGCTCTGCCTCTCAGCCTTCCTGCTTCAAACCTTTCAATGCTAGAGGTTTTCTCTGAATTCCCTACTCTGATCTGGCGTGCCTGGAATTACCCAGCTTTAGGTGTGAGTGGCTGAACAGGGGCTAACTAGGGACAGACTCCTCAGCTCCACTGCTGGACCTCGCAGCTCCTACAACCTGAAGCCCGTCAGACCCTCTCACCGAGGCTGCTGTGCCTGTCCCGAATCTCCCTGTGCTCCAGCATCTTGCTGGGGTCTCTGTAGAGGTGGGAGGTGGCGATGTCTTCCAAGGTGTAGTGCTGGAGGGGCGGCGGGGTGGGGTGGAACTGCCCGCCGGGGTTCATCAGGGGGATGCTGAGGGCTGGGCTGTGCCGTGGCGCAGGGCTGATGGTGCACACCCGCTTGGCCGGGGGCTCCGTCGGCAGCGTCTCTCTCTCGAAGCTGTTGTCTTCTCTTCTGCAAGCACACCGACAGACAGGATTCGTTAGCGCCGCATCAACGTGCTCAGAAAGGGAAGGATGCAGAATTGGGGCAACGATGATTTTACTGGGGGGTAAAAGCAGGGAGCTAAACCAAACACGCTCAACTTGGGAACAAATCCACGAAATGACCTCGTTAAAAAAAAAAAGTTCAAAATGCCTGAGTGTTGTGATTCATCTTTCCAAGCATGACCAAATTAAGATTTCACAGTTTTTATAAATTTGATGTGTGCTCCACATAATTACATAACAACTTTTTCTTGGAATAAAAGTAGTGAAAATGAGCCGTATCCCTCCTGGCGCTGACAGTGCCGCTGCTCTCCGCCTTTCCAGCCCAGGTATTTCAGTGACCATCTACTGAACTAATCCCTCTGGGACAGAATCTGCCTGAAAGCCCTCAGAAAGGATCCCCAGCTGAGCTCTCAGTGCAGGAGTACTGTGAGGAGAAGCTACAGCCACGGACAGCCAGCACTTCTCATTCACATAGCTGTTAAGATCTTACAGTTTGGCCCCGGACGCCGCTACAAATTTTGTTTCACCTTTGCTGCTGTCAAAACTCACATCTTCAGGAACTTGGCAGTGGTACAGGCTCTTCTTACCTGTCCGGGCTGTGCCTCTTCCCGTTGCCATTCACCTCGATCAGCAGCTCGGAGGAGTCGGCTGGGGAGGCGGTGGTGGTGTTGAGCAGGATGTGCTCGTGCTGCGCCAGGTACTGGGACGGCGTCTGCTTGGCAGCCCGGGCGCAGTGCAGCAGCTCGCGCTGGAGCAGAGGGAGGTTGGCCTGGAAAACAGGCAGGGCTCTGCTTCACGCGGGCTGCACGGGCCTTTGCTCCGTACACAAAACCCCCGCGAGCAATAAAAGGTGAAGCCTGGGCCCCCGCTCAGCGCGTTCCCTCCTGGGATGCCTGCGCCGCGCAGATCTACCGGTGTGATCTCAGCATGATCACAGCACCGAGCTGCTCCAGGCACACTCCCTGTGCCAACACCCCAAATATTCTAGATCTGAGCACTTTCAAATCAGATTATTGGATGAGAAGGTGCAGCACAGAGCTCGGTTTGTCTCACTTATCCCTGACACGCACGCAGACATACGTGGCACTCATTACAACGTTCGCTCTCCGTGAGCCAGTCGCACATGGCGATCGCTATGGTCTGCGCAGTCTGTCTTGGACTTCAACAAAATTGTTCTGGTGCTTGAAATGAGAGCTTTGCTACTAGTGACACGCTGCCAAGTAGCACAGACCAACACACAAATTGTTAGCAAGCCCCATCAGCTCACTGTCACCTTCAGAAAGGGGATCACAAACGGCCTGAGGGGGAAGTTCGTCGCCTCTTGCAGCTTGCAGTGAAATTCCTCAATTGTCACCGTTGAGTTCTGAGAAAAGAAATTAAGAAATGAAATGACAATTTGCTCTTATTTTTAGACACTTGGGAAACAGCTCAAAATGAACAGAACTGGAAGGGAGACTGCATCTGCCGTGACAGGACTGACAACGTTTGCATCGGATCCCGCCTAGCACAGCCAAAAAGACTCAGGTCAACGGAGCAGAAAGCAGGGAGATCTACCACACCAGGCAAGGCGTGAACGTGGCACGCAGCCAGGCGCTCCCAGCTCTGGGGTGGGAGGCAGGGACCTGCTCTGGAGGCAGCGGGACCCAGCTGCCACCTCCTGCACCCTGCCCAGGTGGCCTGGGGCAAGCCAGGGGAGCCAGGCGGTGGCTCCAGCTGCTCTGAGCTGCTCTCCTTCCCCCTTCCTTCCTTCCCCCCTTTCAGCTCAGCTCATCTCACCTATCTGCTACCCACAAAGTGACTGCCAGCCTGCTGCTCACCCCAGCAGCACGGGCTCCCCCAAGGCTGTTTAGGCTGTGCACTCCCTGGACCTGGACAAGCAGCACTGGATACGCTGCACCTACAGAGCTCATCCCTGCAGCAGTAATTGCTGTCAGGGGTGAGAAGGATGAGCAGGGAACCTGAACAGCTTTTAATTTCCTTTCCGAAGTGGTAAGCGAAGCTACTACCTTACACCCACGGAGATATACAGGCCTGCCTGCTTTCAGAGGCAGCATTTTGCATCCAGTGCTCAAGTTCTGTAAAAACCCGAGGCTGCATCCAGCCTCACATTTGTTCTGCCCATGCCAATCTGGGAAGCAGAAATACTCTGTGCCTGCAGTCCAGCCCCATTTGCTGTGCACTGAGCCTCAAGAGCAAGCCTGCCAAAAAGCAGAAACCAGCTCAGGAGCTGTGCTGGGTGATGGTGCAGCTGGGCAGGTGGCATGGTGCTGTGCTCCAGGGCCTTGGCTAGGCTCGCACACAGACTGCACAGCCACTGCTAGCAGTGAATTTGTGAATCTGCAAGTCTTAGATACAATCCTGCAGCCAGACCCACTCTTTTCTTTTTTGAAGGACGCTTTCAGCTCTCCAAAGACACAAAGGGGCAGGAGGCTATAGATCTACTGCTTCTGCATGCTATATAGTCTCAGCTATTGCAAATCCAAGGGCAAAAGCCGCACAGAGGTGTTATTTACCAAGCCCCTTTCTACCTTTGCACCCTCAGAATGTCCTAAACACGAGTATGACCGAATGACAGTTTGCACAGCCACCAATTTCTTTGTTAATGCAGGCGAAGCAGCAGAGTATCAGAAGAGGCCTCCAGCTGCACGTTTCCCATCTCCTACAGACCTCGGCAATGGTTCACACCGCAGTGCTGGTGGGGCTGGGCTAAGCTGCGCGGGACAGCCCATAAAGAGGAAAGAAGCCCATTAAATACACTGGGCTCAGCACCACGTATCAGAACTGAAATGCTTGAAGCATCAGGAGGTTCTCCACACGCCAGACTTAGAACTGGACTTTTGGAAAGGAGCAGACGCAGACACTACCCCCACACGGCATTTCCGGAAGCCCCAAAATTCAGCATCCTCCTTCCCCTCAGAAAGACGTGCTTTCAACGCCCCCACACCGTACTGCGGAGCTGCAGGAAATAGGATGGGGCCCTGGGCATGACAGGCCCACCAGTTACCCACAAGCATTGGTCTGCAGTCAGAGGTGCTCTCACACAGAGCAGCTTTCAACTTCCAACTACCAATTTTCCAGAAGCCGTAAATCCCTCCTACTCTAGGCTTATGGGGTGCAAGGAATTAAATGTTTCCCTAGCAGAAAACTGCAGTCTCCTCTGACCTGTGTGGAAGCTTCACCCCCAACAGCTACCCAGGAAGCACAGCACAGCCACAGCTTCCAGCAAGGATGGCAAAAAGCCCCAGACATGCAGCTTTTGTAATCAAGTTCAGTCCAAAATCTTTTAGGTTTCCTTAGGTTCAGCTGCAGCCGGGCTCATGTCAAAGCAACGCAACCGGCCAAGTAGCTTTTGAAACCCACTGAAGACAAGAAATAAAAGTCAGCGAGTTTACCAGAAAGCATAAACACTGCGGAGCCCTGCTTGTAAAGACACACGGGGTTGTGCAACGCCGGCACGTGGCGGCTGCCAGGATCCCACCGCTACGATGCTTTTGCCACAGCAAAGCCCCCCCGGCCGCCGTGTGGCTCCGCGGGGCTGTGCTTGGCCGTGCTTACCACCAAGGCCAGGACGAGGGTCCGGACCTTCTCCCCGATCTCCGGAGAAATGTCGTTGCCGAACTGCTGGAGGGTGGTGAGGAAGCGCTTCAGCTTGCTGAGCTGCCGGGCGCCGCAGGTGGCGGGGAGCTGCTGGTTCGTCAGGGAGGAGGAGGAGGAGGAGGCAGGGCCGTTGCCGAACCGCTGGGGGGGGGACGGTGCCCCATTGAGCGTCGGGGGGGAATGGTTTATCCCGTTGGGCACTGCAAGGCAGAGACAAAAGCGTTATCGGTGTGAGGTGGGCACGTCCCCAAGGGCTGCTGTTTAAGAGGACGGGGATGGTCACCAGCAACACCCCAGCCGATCCAACCATCCCTCCCGGCCACATCATTTATGGGCAGCCCGCAGTGCTCGCCGCAGCCCGGGACCTGCCGACGGGCACCGGAGCTCAGGTGCTGCGGGGGGGCTGGCGGCACGTCCCGAGGGGCGCCTCCTGCCCGTGTGCCCAGCCGCGTGCCTCCCCGGGGCCTCGCAGGGTGTTTCACAAACACGCTTGTTTTCCCAACCTGGTCCCATCTGCGCCTTCGCCTCCTCTAAGCAGAAAGCATGTTGAAACAGCCTTCGGTTGGGGAAGTTTGGGAAGTCCGCGAGGGATTAGAATAAATTGTTGACATCCCCACGCTGCCGTTGTGCAATCTGAAGTCGTGTCTGGGAAACGGTGGAGAGCAGCTGTGCGCGTGGGGCCCAACTCCACACAAACCCAGAATTTTAGAGGTGAAAAGTACACCATCTAAATAGAGTTTTAGCTGACGCACTGGGTTATCCTTAAAAGCCCAGACCCAAAAACTTTGTGAAGGCGAGCGCTGAAGGACACCAGAGCCAGTGCTCTGCCCTCGCACCCTGGCATGCCCGGGCAGGGGAAGGCGTGTGCTGCTCCTGAAGTTTCACAGCACGTGAGAGATGCAAAAACTCCCACCGCAGCCTCACAAAGATTGCTTCTTGGCTCCTCCGAAGAACACCGCCGGTTAGGGGTTTTCAGAGAAAAATACGGGACGTACCCGAGCAGTTAAACCGCCCTGGGGCACGCCGAGGGTGTGCGGGCTCCACACACCTGGACCTGCCGTGGTGAGCCCGGGGAAGATGAACCACAGTCAGTTAAGATCCAAGGGAAAGATAAGGCTGAAGAGACCTTCAAAGCTGGCTCGTGCTAACCAAGGGGTGAAAGGCTTTTTGGGGGCATAACGAAGGCACGTCCCTTTGCACGCACAGGGACGATGAAGTGAAGTTCTCATTTCAGATTGTGAGGACAGAGGTGTAAAGGCAAAATGAGCTCATGCCTTTTGCTACGGATCAATGCCACTTGGGAACTTCTTGCCCACACCGGCATCCCCGAGCCAGTAAAGGAGCAGAGATGTCCCGCAGAGACACCGCACACACCCACGGGATTAGCAGTAAGGGGCGTACCAGCCAGCACCGAGCTGGTTTGAAAGGACAAATACTCATAATGAACATTTAATTCATGATACAAACATTATAAACGTGGGGCAAAGCCACCCAGGAGGAGCTCCTCTCAAGCAGAGGCGGGCTCAGCTCTGTGCCCTCTGAAGCCTGTGGCTGAGGCGCTTTGCCCCATTCTCTATTTCTCTTCCTCTTTTCTTTCACAGGAAGGAGGAGGAGAGCACGGGCTGCTCTGCGTGCAGGCAGGGGGGAGCAGGGGCTGCAGGGGCTGCCCAGGGCAGGAGGCAGCAGTTGATGAATTTGGGCGCTGCTGTGGCAGCCCAGCGAGCCGGGGCTGTCTTTGGATGGACGCAGCTCCAGTAACTGCTCTCAGCATTTTTAGGCTCACCCTGTCTGACCCTCTTGCAAACTGGATTACCGCAGAGCAGCTGGCAGTTATCTGATCCTGCCTATCTCCAGGATCTGCTCAGCCACAGACCACGGAGCCTTACCAGGTCCTGGGCTCCAGATGAGAAAGCAGAGCTGAAGCAAGCGAGAGCAGGCTGGGGAGACAGCACACAGACCCTGGTGGAATTACAGGTGTGAGGAGGAACGGAAAAGTCATCGCCTAGGGCGACACCATTAAATCCTGCTTTAGGTACTGAACAGCCTAAGACTTTCCTTGTTTTTCCAAGCCTTCTGTTACTGATTCGCTGCCTGCATGCAGGCAAAGCCTTCCTCTAGCGTGCTCCTCCTCACTTACCCACGCTGTGGGCTTTTGCAGGGCAGGGTTCACACAGCCTGGCTCTGACCAAGACCCTCAGGCACAGCTGAGAAGTTAAAAAGCAAGAGTAAACTTCATTACAGGTTGCAGCTCTCATCTCTCCTGAAAAGAGGCAATTAAGTCATCTGGAATCAGCAGATTCAGGCTACTTGGACCTTAGCAGTGTGTCAAACAACCTTATTGGAAAAATTAATTTCTGTCACTTTGCTAATGGTCTTTTTCTGCCTTCGCAAAAGGAGAGCCATTAAAAAACCCTCAGTGTATAAAGATGGGGACAACGTGTCTGGCGGGATAACCCAGTGATTAGCGTTATTGCCAGCATCACTCAATACATTAGTGAGCGTCCTGAAAGAGAGGCTGAATTGTAAATCTGCGAAATCCCCTGCCAACATGAAACTGTGAGATATCCCAGACACCACCGTGGATAGCAAAGCAACACAGAACCAGCTAGGGAGACTGTCAGCACGGGGAACAAAAGGCAGGCAGAGCCTGAAAAATGTGTATGTGCCACTTGTCGGGGTAAGATAATTTCAAGCCCAAATGTTAAGTTAAATGGCTTTGCTCTGGAATAATGCTTTTAAGAGATGATGGCTTAAATGTTGTATAAGGGGGAAAAAAGAGTTTGTGTTCTTTCTGGGGTGTGAGAAAAGGCTGTTTGGGGAAGCCACCTCCAAGCAACAAGCTAGGTGAAGGAAGCTGCTGGCATGAGGCTGCTCTGTGGCTGGGCAGGGCAAGGATGAGCTGCAGCTTAACAGGAAAGATTATGAAGCAAACAGGGAGAAAAAGAGAATTTGGACGGACAGCAAGGAATTTCTGAGGCTGGGAAATTAAAAGACGAAAACTTTCTAATCTCAGCTGCAGAAATGCTGTCTGCAAAGCAAGATACAGCAGAGTGGGAATTAACTCCTCCAAAGATACAGAGAAAAGCCCAGCTCTTGGCTCCTTTGAAGCCAACCTGATAAAAGACTTCAATTTCTTAAGGAGTTTACTGCCGAAATCAGGGCTGCACCTGCAAGGAGAGTGACTTGAAGCGACTGCAGCAGCACTGGGGCCAAGGGAGGAGCTGGCAGGTGCTGGGGGAACATTACAGACCCCACCACACGTCCTGTGTAAGCAGCGAAGCAGCAGGATGCCCCCAGCCCTCGCTCCATTACCACCACCGGCACTGCCAACGCTTGCCATGCTGGCTAGCGGCCCTGGCAAGCAGCTGAAACCCCACCAGTGACTTCTACAAGCCAAGTTCCCTCCTCGCTGGATTTAATCTCATGGACAAGCAGTGTTACTGGCGTCTTACGTGCAGCTGGGGTGAAGGACACAGGCCGGGGGCCGCCGGGGTTCACGGGGGGCAGCGGCGGCATGTTGGGAGGAGAGGATCTGGATTGAATCTTCACTTCCACGGGCGATCCGGGCATCACTGGCACCCTCTTCTCACCAGCAACTGTACAAAGAGAATGTGGTATCATTATTGACAGTCACAGACGAGGATTTCCCTGCCAAGCTCACAAAGCAGAGTTGTGGTGGTGAAGATGGGAGGAGGGACGGTCACACAAGCCTGCCCGGCTGCTCTGCACGGAGGAAGGGGCAGGGCACGGACCCGTGCAGGTGGCCACACAGCTGGGGTGCAGTGGGCACCCCAAGACCCTGACACACAGGCTCAGGATGCTGATGTTCACCATCAAAGTCTCTCAACCATACTTTCTCACCCCTCGAGCCCAAAAACGCTTCCACAAACATTTTCCTGTTCGCTTTGCTTCCCCTCGTCCTTTAAATCCCCTCGGTACTCCCGGGTACGCCCATGATGGCTCACGGGTTGGTTGCACGTTTGGTTCTTAAAAGCAAACTCACAAATTGAGCGTTTCTGCCCCTTCTCTCCCTCGTGAACGCCGAGCGCAGCCTCCCCGCGCTGCACAGACGCGGCCGCACACGCACGCATGAGCGAGCCCGCGCGGCGACGCAGTTCCTGGCCCACAAGGAAGCGCACGGGTGCCTGGAGGCAGCGCCAGCCCCAGCTGAAACCACAGCCCCTGCCCTTCGCCTCCTGCCTGCTGCCGAAGGCCGGGTGCCCAGGCAGCGCGCACCGCCCCGTGTCTGCTGTGCCTGGCCCCGAGGTGACTTCTCCAAAACCTCTGCCAGGTCCGAGCCGTGAGGAGGGTGGCATCCTTCCAGCAAGCTACCGAAATTGTCAAAGTGTCTTGAAAACAACTCAACACAAGGCATCTGCAGCCGCTCTCCTGTGTGGGGTCTCTCTCTCTCTAACACAGCTCAGCTGGACGTGGTGGCTGCGCTCCTCACTGCAGCATCAGGCTCCAAACTCATCCTCGGAAGGAAACAAGACAGAAATAGGAAATATGTGCTAATGCAAGCCTTTTTTTGTTTTGTTTTTAAATCCAGACAGTAAAATACTTCTGACACTATAAAAGAAGCCTGAGCATCTCCGAAGAGCAGCCAAAACCTCCCCAGGAGGCACTGGGCACCGCAACCTCAGCTGAGCAGCGCGGGGCCACCCGACGCGAGCCATCCCTTCGGCAACGCGCTGACCACTTTCTGCTCCTCCGAGCGACGCCTGTCTCGTTTGATTAGCTCACTAATGAGTTGTGACTGCGTTCCAGCATGCCCTTCACAAAAACGTTGACAGGTTTCCAGCATGTCCATCTGTGCCCTGGTTTGGGGGCGGTGTGGGGAGGGATGGGGCTGCCAGTTGTCTTTCCCTTCCCCTTCTTCCCCTTGTGTGCACGCTTCGGGCCACCTGCTTTTTGGGTGATGGAGCCAAGGGCCCAGAGGAGCAGCTCGATGTGGTGCACCCATCAGCACCCAGCACAGGCGAGCAGCGGGGTCGGCGGGAGTCCAGCGGGAGAGCTCCTCTTCGATCCAGCCAAGAAGAGATGAAACTGCAAGGTTTGGATGCTCGCAGAGGGCGAAATGGAGCAATTTTCTTCGACTGCTGTTGGTAAGCAGAGACATCTGGACCTGCAAAATGGGTTTGTGCTCCCAGGAAAGCGAACGTCGGTGCTCAGCACGCTGCCAGAGGAGCTCGCAGCGCGTCGCAGGGATGGAGGCAGGCAGCAGAGCGACACGTGCGTGCCCCCTCCCTGCCAGGCAGGGCTCTTCTGCCCGGGTCTCCTCCACCACGTGCAGCTCTGCTGGCGAGCTCCCCGCTGCGCGATGCCCCTGCTGAATGGGTGCTGGTCGTTCCTAGCATCTGCCTGGGGCTCCTGCCCCTTGCACAGCCCGCATCGCCTGCTGAAAGAGAGTGCTTCCAAATCCACCTTTGGAAAAACCAACACAGGGCTCCTGTAATTAAGGGCAGGTGATGCCTCTTCAAACTGCTGATAGAGACACCGCGTGCTGTAATCACCTGCTGGTGGCACGGAAACACACCCGTGCCACACAACGCCGCTGTTCTTACAAATACCTCCCAGCTGTAAGAAAACCAGCTCTCAAATTCGGGCAGCTCCTATTAAACGCTGCGTTCCCATAAAGAGAAGCACTGAGCAGGTAGAGAACACCAGCACCAAACCTGCTGCTCCGACACTCCCGACAATGAAGCTGCCGCCTCTGGGAGCGCAGCCACAGCGCTGGCCAGGAATCCTCTCGGCGAGGAACCAGCAGGAGCCTTGCCCCCACACGCCCTGCACAAGCTGGCTGCCTTATTTCCCCTATGGCATGTCCCCGCTAAAGCCAGCAAGGTAACAAATTCAGTTTGTTATTCCTTGTGTTTTTTTTCTGGTTGCAGGGCTGTCCGGGAGAGGCAGGGGCAGCGCTGGCTGGATGCTGAGGCCCCGTGTTTTCCTGCCACTTCAGCACAGCTGGAGCGACTGGGGTGATGGGGCTGGAATCACGGTGAAACCCGTGCTCGTGGTGCTGCCACGGTAGCAGGTTTGTGTCTTCGCTTCAGCCTGCCTTCCAGAAACAGCATTTGCTGGGCTTTGCTACCGCGAACAAAGCGGAGAGATACGAGAATCACGGCAAACTACAATCAATTTTAACACAGTAATGTAAGACCGATACTAACACCATGCTGCCAACTATTCCGGGGCGTTTGGTCCCGCTCACACGTGGTTTGGCACTGGTGTGCCCGGCCACACTCGTGCACAAACACAGCATTTGTACAACTACCACCTCGCTGCCGCAGGAAGACCGCCAGTGTTCGTGCACACATCTCCAGCGGGCAGCTTTATGGCAAGGGCAGGAGGAAACAACCCCCTTCTTTCCTCCCACCCTAAGCAAATGGGGCAGGAGAGCCAAAGAGTCAGAGCCTGGCCTGAGTTCGCTTGCTCCATCGGGGAAGAGAGCCCAAGCCTTCAGAACTCCTTCCTCCTAACGCAGTCCTAGGGCATGTTAAATACGGCACCGGAGCACCCGCAAAGAAAGCAGAGCTAATTAAGTTAATTTGCAGCAGGGGCGGGGGAAGTCAGATGGAGTTTATTCCCCCGAAATAAACCCCGTCACGAGGGGTTCACTGCACGAGGCTCCGAACCCAAGCCCCAGGAGAAGCCAACAGCTCCCCTTCCAGGCACGCTGACAGACAGGCGAGAAGCAACCAGGGCTGTGAAATTTAAAAGCTTCCTGCTAATGACCTGGGGCATCTATAAACGCAGATAAAAACCATCTTTCTAAAACTCCCGATTTTTAGTCCAAACACATCCATTTAACGAGAGTCACGTGAGCGAAGCAGACCGTGAGCGAGGGCTGGAGTCAGCCTCCCGCTGACCCGGGGCTACAGACGAGCCAGCGGGTCTGTCCCTGGAGGCACGGTGCCTTCCCCCACTCCTCCTTCCCCATTTCAGGGTTTGGATATATTTACTCGCTCACCAATGGCAACATCCAGATGCACAGAGGATGCTGAGAAGCTCCTCAAAACGCCTGCGGGTCCCACCAGCACGTCAGCCACCCAAAATCGTGCTTCAGTGCCACCGGGGCTCTTTGGGTCACACCACCAAGAAGATGTGTCCATGACCAAATACTCTGAGTCTCAAGACGTCTGCCTACACTGGAAATGTTGATGGGTTCTCCATCAAAAAGGCTTCCTTCCAACCCCAACCGAGACCTCGGTCCTGCACGCACAGCCACCCCGGGCTCCTCGCAGCCGCCGCCCCTGCCGAAGGGGACTGGGCTGGAAGGGTTGCTCTCATGGCATCTCCTTTTGAAACATTTACAAATGTTGTGTCGTTATTTTTCCAACAGAGCCTGCAGGACACAGATTGGATGTGTTTATGGCACGACGCTTGTGCCATCGAGCTGCCAACCAGCAAGACTTTGCAGCGCCACGCGCTAACTTGGCGCCCAGAAACAGCAAATGGCACCTTGGGGAGGGGACGCAGCGCCGCGGCCACGCGGGGCGGGTGCTGGAGCTCCACATGGGGAGATGATTCACTTGGAGCAAAGCAAAACCCGAGCACGGAGATGCTGTTTTAGTCTTGGCTTGATGCGAGAATTTCATATTCTCGAAAAGCTGATGAAGTCTGAAGAGCAGATTTCACAGCGCTCGGAGTTCCAGATTTCAGATGCTGCAAAGCTTCTGGCTGGATCGGGGACAGCTGTAGGCATATTGCAGTTTCTGCTGCGTGCCCTACATACTGCGTCCCAGTTACGGACCCAGGTGTACCAGAGACCACGAGGTCCCCTGCGTGGAGAGGAGGAAGAGCCAAGCTGCACCCGTCAGGGGAAAATCCGGGGCTCCGAGTGGTGCTCGGGGAGAAGCCCCGCTCCTTGCTCACCAAGGCTTGAGCTGCACAACGCAGGGACATGGAGCAGGCAGCCTGAACACCCAGACAGATTTCATTGGGTTTATTTTCTTTAAAGAAGTCTTCTGGCTGTCGTGTTTAGTATAAAGAGAGTGTTGCTATGATAAGTAACCTCAGAAGAATGGCTAGCATTTGCTCCCATTGTAAACTGTATAAAGAAGCCGCTTTATTAATCTCCTCGTGCTTGCGGGTTTGAGAAAAGGAAAAAGGCACGAGTAAAAATAGTCGCGCGTTAGGGACCATCTCAAATACGCTGGAACTGGAATTAATTTTTAAGTGCCTTTAGCAATTAGAGAGCAAACTAAGTAAAGAAAAGAAAGGAAAATGCTGCGTTACCTTCCCAGCAAAGCAGGACCAGGAGGAGCCCGAGGAGGCAGGCGGACAGCCCGGCGCTCTGCTCCCGGCTCTGCAGAGCGATGCAAAAGCAGAACCCTTGAGCTGGTGGCAGCAGCTGAGCCCCGAGCTTGCAGAGAGCAAAGGGCACAGGAAGAGAGACAGCCACCGATACGATGCAGAGAAGGGAGAGCTTTATACAAATTTACATAATAACGTTTATAGGGGCACAGCCACCACCATACAGCTACCCCGTGTGAGCACAGGCTGCGTGTGCTGGCTCTTACCCCTGCTGCCAGCTCAGGAGGGTAAAGCCTTTCCTCCTCCTTCACAGGAAAGCCATTTAAGCCAGTGGCTGAGCGTTTGGGGGCACACCCAGCACAGACACGGGTATCTCCAGGTGTTTTTGATGCAGGTGTAGGATCCCCTTGGCTCTCCGTCGCCGGCTCAGCAGGCAGGAGGAACCTGCCTGTGCTGGCACCGATGCTGCGGCTCCTCCTGCCAAAAGCTGCACGGAGCCTGAACTGTTTCTCACAAAGCCGTTTGGTGGGTGCAGGCACTCTAGCTTAGCGTGCTCCAGCTTTCTGTAGAAGTCAAAACATGAAACGCGTTGGAAGAAATAAGGAAGAAGCGCAGTGAGTAGGACACGGTGCCACCCAGCCAGCTTTTCGCTTCTGCAGCTTGCAGGATGGAGAACAGTCACAAAATGAGACTTTGAGAGGTTTAACTGGAGCAAATGTTTTCACCTTTCATACAGAATAGGCAGAATGTGCCCCAAACCTGAAGAGCCACCCTAAAGAGCCACTCGTCACCTCAAAGTGAAGATCCCCAGGTTCAGACCTGCCTCCCCGGCTGCTGTTCCGGAGCAGAGCCCAAGGTCAGGTCTGGCAGGACAGAGCCGTGGGGCACGCGGGCGCTCGCTTGGAGCCGGCCACGCAGGCACCTTCTGGAGCCCACCGAAAGGCAGAGACCTGCGAGGGCAGCTCAGCCCGTCCTAAAATATTCATCAAAGCAGGTGAGATGAGCCACACTCTAGATGCGTCTCCATTTCCACTGGCCCTAGCACCTCAGATGACCGCTCGGGCTAGAGGCATAAATTACAAAATGCCTACAGGTCAGCCAGACGAGCACTTCTAGAAACAGCCCGTTGAAGCAGAGGCTCATTTCCCCCCCCCATTTAAATGGGTAAAAGTCACAGGTTTAGGATGAAACAACACAAAGCTTGTCTAAATGGTAACAGAGACCATTTGCAAGAGGGAAGCCGAGGACCCCGGTGCCCTCTCCGGTGGCTGGCAGGACCCTGATGGTCATGGGGAGTTCCTTTAACGAACCTAATATATTGTCTGGGAGAAAAGGCCAGGGAAATGGCCCCAAAACCTCCCTTCCAGCTCAACCATGTGATTACAAGGGCCCGCTGCAGTAGGCTTGCTTTGCAGGGTTCCCTGTTGATAATCTGAATGCAAACGAGAGGCAGCATCAGTGTAACCTGACCCGATAATGTAAATAGGGTGAAATGAAATATGGTTCGCCACCTCCCCAGCTTTGGCGAATGTTTATTTTGAATAACATGCTTATCTGCTCCAACTGCTCACCATCTGTTTTCAGTCTCCACCAAGCTAATATTTTTCACATTTAGGAACTGAGAAATGGGAAGAATTACATTTAAATTTTATTAACATCTTCCCTCTGCTCTAAGGTTGCCTTTCCCTCCCCTTGACAGCTCTAAGCCATCTGCAGAGCACCTTTGCGGCTCTCCAAGGCTTGCAGATAACCTCTCATCTGCATGCAAAGCAACAGTGCCGCTACTCAGCCTTCCCGCAGACGCTGCTTACGGCTGCTCCATCGCAATCTCTCCATCACCTGCTTCCCGGCAGCTCCCCAAAGCTCAAAATGAAATCACGGCGCCTAGGAAAGACCCAATATTTTATCTTTTTGCAGCATCACTGCATCAGAAAGCGCTGCAAGGGGAAGGCAGAAGATAAGCATCAGAAATGAGGCAGCTGATGCAGCAGCCCGAGGAAGACGAGGAGGAGTGGGCTAAGTCCTCACTGGGGGGGAAGAGGGAGAGCAAAGAGGTCTGGAGTTAGGAGGTTACATTGCTACACGACTACTGACATCTATTTGCATTTGGGGTGGCTTCCAGAGGTCTCCTTGAGTCAATAAATGAGAACTTACAGCCAGACCTGGGGGACAGGAGCATGAAACGGGTCGGTGGCAACGGCGGTCGGCCGAGTCCACTCGCTCCTGTCCGCCTGCCCCCGCGCCGAGTTGTATAAGACGATACTACAGCATCTGTGGCAGCGGGAAACTTATGGTGCTGCAGGGATACTTCCTCCACTCAACGCCATCAGCCTATTTTTACACTGTTTTGCTTGGGTTTATAGCACATCTAGGCTCCTGATCTGCGAGATGCTGTGGGAGTGGAGAGGACTCGGCACCTCGCAGGAGAGCCTCGCATCGCTCAGGAGGGAGCTGCTGAGTCTGGGACAGGCATTTTATAAATCAAAAATAAACGCGTGTAGCTCCATTGCCATCTATTTCTCTCCCACACACAGCTGTTTCACTTTAAATCTCAATTCAATACCAAGCTTGGATAGGAGAACTTGAAAGAGCAAAGTATTTTATCGTTCGCAACCAGTCCAGAAAGCAGTTAATAAGGGAAATAAGATTAATAATTTATTCCTGAAGGCAGACTGCAGATCGTTATCTGTCTTGCCCTTCAGTGATTTTTATAAAAACCTATTAATGTTCCTGACTCTACAGACTCATCAGTAGCCCAGGTTGGACTTTGCAGCAATTCTCCTCTGCTTTGCTCCCAACCAGACGAGATGGATCCATACCGGAGCCAGTGGTGCAAACCAAGGGCTGCAGAAATCCACCCCACGAGCTATTATCGCATCTAAAATCCCCCACAGGCTTGGTCAGGGGCCCCCAAATTCTCATAGCCTTGCTTGTGCAAGGAAATAAACCAGCGTGGTACCCCCACACCAAGGAACAAGTGGACGTGTTGCTCAGGGACATGATTTAGCAGCAGACTTTAGAGGTTGATGGTTAGCTTTGTGATCTTAAGGGTCTTCTCCAAGCTAAACGAGTCTAGGATCCTATGAGTAGGTACTAAGACAGTGAAATCTGGCCTCACAGCCACCTACACCTGGCTCAGCAGCCTCCCGGGAGCTGGGGCTGCTTACCAAGAAGCCGTCTCCATCCCTGCCCTCCCTGCACGGCTCACACCCAGCAAACACATTTGGGGACTCGGATATCAGGAGCTGGCTCCGAGCTTCGGCTCCCTGGCACCAAAACCAAGGCAGCAGCCAGGATTTCGCCTTCAAGGAGGAAAGGAAAGCGCTGTGGGGATCAGGAGAACGCTCCCCAAAGCCACCCCCAGCACAGCTCAGCCCACCCGGCTGGGTTATAACCAGGGCCTCATGGGGGCCAACTGCGTTCGACCAATGCCCAAGCAACTAATTAAACTAACCAGCCAGGCAATTTTGACAACAAGGGACGAATTAGTCCCCAAAAGTCCCTGCCCGCCACACGGCCCTCCCAGCACCCCGGCTGCGTTTGGGCGCGGAGCTCTCCAGACGGGAACATCTGCCTCTCGTTTGCCACGGGGAAGAAAACACGAGGAAGATTAACAGCTCCCGAGCCCGGCGGAGCCCAGACACAACAAGTACAAAAGGAATACGACTTAGAAAGAGTCTCGGAGCAACAGCTTGGTGTCAGGTTTTGTGTTTTTAAAATGACCGTTTTGTGGGACTGATTCACACACAGAAAGGTCGCGTCTGGAACAAAGAGACCGAGGTTCACCTATAGCCAACGCTGTGCGTAGTGAAAGCAATAATTGAGTTAACTGCACTTTACAGGGGTGACATGAGCACTTCTACCATCTCTGCCAATCTTTTGGCATGAGGGCATTAAAGAAGTTGGCTTTAAGGGCTTGTCCCCAAAGGCCTGCTCTTTCCAGCCTCCGCTTTGCGTGCAAGGCGGCCTCTGTGCCTCAAGGCCAAAGCCCCCAGCACAACACCGGGGTCTTGCAGCCTTCCTCCCCCTCCTCCACGTCTTGGTTACAGAGGTACCCATTTAAAACAACCCCAAAACTCTTCTTACTCCTAATTAGCAGCCTGGTTTTTGGTATCTATTCAATGCCCACCAATTTTAGCAGGCTTTCAGCACAAGCCCTCTCTGGAGAAGCCAGCCTGCTGAGCAGGGTACTGACAGCACGAAATCAATTTCATCCTCCCGTCTGTTAAGGTAGGACTTGAGTTTCACAAAGCAAAACCTTTGGGATGGGTGAGACTGCCTTCAAAACTTGTGCAAGTACTGCTTTTAGAACAAAGCTGGGCTACGATCTGCTGAAGGTAAATGAAACTCATTTGTTATGAGAATTCCCCTAGGTTCTATCGAACACGTTTGCGCTATAATCTGCAGCGTGGAAATGTTTTTTCTTCCTGCTTACATTAAACACTACAGACTAGATAGAGATACAACTTCCACACCTGTAAATGGGTGACCTGAAAAGGAGAACAGTCACTAAAGCAAGCTCCAACTTTTGTAAACGTTTTCTACCTTTGCAAAGGCTTTGAGACCGCATTTAGGATATGATTTTATCTAGCACTCATAAACCCTTTTAAAACTTGGACCGCTTGCCATTTAACAAGCGGCTCCACCCTTCTCCTGCTTCCCAGATGGAATACATATGCGCTGAGCTCCATTTTGTTACCTTCCCCTTCAACGCAGCAGTATCGGAGAAGTGACAGTACAGCCCAGGGAGCAGCATTTAATTGGCATCCTCTTATTACTAATTAGCTCTGAGGGGCTCTCCACAGCTCCTAATGGTCAATAGAAACGGATCCGCTGATTTATATGGGCTCGCTGCAGAAAATTACGAGATGCTGATGCAGACTTGGAGGTGCAGCCCCGGCAGGAGAAGCAGCCCGCGGAGCAGCCCGTGTGGGGCCGGTGGCACGGAGCCCATCTCCGGCTGCAGGACGGACTCACCCCGGCACGGGCACAACGAGCAGGGCATGCACAACGTCGGCAGCACCCAGGGAAGGGAACCTTCAGGCAGCATTTCTGCAGCAGCAGGGCTGTGATTTTGCAGCACTGTTCCTAGGAGGCTGAACAAAATCCCGGCCACGGCTACGACGCTGCAGCAGCGCTCGCCACCAATGCAGCCCTTTCTTTGTGCAGGGCTGCTGCAAAACGTTCGGGTGAGCACTGAGAGTGATGTTCCCAACCCAAGCACCTTGCCTGGTATGCACAGGCTGTAGCAGGGAGCATCGGACAGCTCATCTATCTTGCAGACAGATCCTGCAGCCTCCACACTGCGAGTTTGGTTCATTGCTGGAAGCAGAAAAAAAGCCACAATGGTCTGCTCTGAGCTACCAGGCTGCTGACCCTACTTTTTCACTGCCCATTTATTCCCCAGATCTTAATTTGAGTAGGAAAAATAAAGTTGTGGAAGAGAAAGTGATTTTCTAGCCAATTCTGTAAGAAATTTAGCAGATGTTGAGTAAGATGCTGTTTCTAGGTCACTGCAGTGAGCCCTTTTGCTTAAGGGCTTCCCACCAGCGGTTCCTCTCTCCTCACTACGTGATGAATCCTTGCCTGCCCAGGATCAGTCATCCGGGGAGCTCCCTTTGGGAAAAACCTCACGTCAAGCAGGGTCCATTTCATTTGCTGGTGCATTGTTAACCTCCGCGCTTGCAGACACGCTGTTTCAAATGAAAGAGATCGAGGTCAAACCACTTGCCTCTGCATCATGACACGTGGCCACCGTGCTCCGTCCCAGCTGATGTTTGCAGAGCTGCTGGGTTCCTGGCAAGCCTGTGCCTGCTTTGCAGGGGCTGATGCTGAGAAGCAGGCAGCCCATGCACCGGCACGAGGCTGTTCTGTTTCTACAGAAGCTCCCACCCATCCTTAAGAGGATCTTTCTGACCAACGTGTCCAGCATAGCAAATCCTCATGTTGCAGCCCCGATGCTCCTGGCTGCAGACTGCCGCCTAAATCCCCCTCCGACTTCCAGCACACCACGAGGGAAGTCGCTCATAACCAGGAGGGCTTTAGGGAGCAAAACTGCAGGTTTTCAGCTGCATTTCCAAGCGCAGCTGAACCAGGAGGGACAGCTAAAACACCTCAAGGATGGACAACGTGGGCACCGGCTGGGCAGCCCCAGGGGCAGCACGCTGCAGGGCCTGGGCTGGGAGAAAGCTGCTGAGGGCAGAGTTTCTTTAAAATAAGAGGATGGATCGAAAGCCACAACCAACTCTTCTTAAAGTCATTGAGTATTTGAAGATTTCAGAATTTTTTAGCCTAATGACCAAAAGATCCACAGGAGGCTGGTTTAAGTCAGAAGCTTCAAAACAATGATTCAGGGTTGCATTCCTCTTCCCTTTCTCCTTCTCCCAAGCTCTGCTGCTGAATGATTTGGTTCCCATCATTATAAATCAACCTAAAAAACCACCACTGACTGCAAAAATAGCTAGCACTGAGCAAACCTGGATTTCTTGCAGCATCACAGATGCCACTGAGCATGCAGGGACCTGAAGCTAACGAGAATGGCTCCAGCAGGTCTGGCGTCTAAGGGGTGAAGGTGTCTGAAGAGTAGGAAATACTCAGACTGAATAATATAGGAACTAAGATAAAAAAGGTCCACTCCTATGAGGCAGACACGGAAATACCAGCACCCCAAGCAGCGCACCAATAACACCAAGTAAAAAAGCACAAGCACTTTATGAAGTGAGAAGATCTCAAGGCAGAAGACCACCATCTGTACCAACCTGCTAGACCACAGAGAGGCAAAGGTAATACCAAGGCCACCTGAACCTATTACCAAGAGCCTCAATTAAACTAGAAAAAGCCAACCTATTTGTGAAGCACAGAGCAGGGCAGGTGCGAGTCCTAAACCTCATCGTGGTCAGGTGAAAACAAAGGTCTTCTTTGCCAGAAGAAGAAAAAACATCCAAACTCTGCCCAGAATGAAGCAGCCACTTAAAGACAAAGGAAAAACGGCTGGAGGAGCCCCTTGGGTCCCTGGAGGATGACTCCGATGGGCTCGGTCCCATCGCAGGGCCCCACAGGGCTGAGGAGCAGGAGCTCAGGCGCTGCCAACCAGCCCCAGGGCTGACACTCCACTAAATGGGACCTAAAACCAGGTCTCCATGAAAACAGAGGCCTGCAGCATGTTGGAGGGGGCAGAAGTCATTTCCACCCCGGCATTAACAATTTCGTGCAGGTGCCCAAGTCCCAGGGGAGGGCCGCAGGCAGGACCTGGCCAGCCAGGCCTCTGCCCCTTTCCCTGAGGTGCCTCATCCCCTCGGGTGCTGAGCACGGTACCTGCAGCCCCACAAACACTCCTGATGAACGACAGGCACGGGATCCAAGCCAAGAGGATATTTGTGAGAAAAACTCCTCACATCCCCACCCAAATCGCTCTTCCCTTCACCCTGCACCCAGCCAGAACCCTGCCGCGCTGGGCCCTGGCAGCAAGGCACGGGGGGCGGATTTTAAAGGCATCCAAGAGAGATGGTGTGGGTGGGCACCTACGGGCCTGTAAGGCCTTTTGTAGCCACAGCCCCACACAGGCAGACAGACACCACACAGGCACGATTGGTGCAGGCAGAGGTGTCCCACGGACAGCCCTGGGGGCTCCAGAGCTCCTCAGGGGATGGAACGAAGGGTGGGCTCGGCCCAGCTCCCACGGGACAGGGACGTACACGGGGTGGCTGCTGATGCACTCGTTTCCAAATCATCATCCTACACACAGCACAGAAAGGGCTTCAAGCTCCCGGGTCTGCCACAAACGGGTCCGCAGTGAGCTGCTCACTGTCACCTGGTGACAGAGGTTAACCAAGAAGCGTGACCACCACAACTGCAGACGAGGAAAGAGACGGCACCCCACACACCAACAAGTGGGAAAAAAAACGAAAAACATAAAAAGCAAGTTTGTTTTAAACGGCTATCCTCCCCCCAGTCACAGCAAGGCCTGTGACACGGTGCCTATAAATTCCCTCTAATGATGCAGCAGCCAGGCAGGGCCCCATCTGTGCCTGGGCACAGGTGAGACTTTTCACCATCGTGTAAGTGCAGGCTGCCTTTCAATTACACTCACCAGCCCATTAGGCAAATGACATTTGCATATGAGAGGAGAACTAGAAAGTCACAAAACAGGCCCTGAAGTAGAATATGTTTTATACCTACATGCAGGCACCGCTGCTCAGCCCAGGGCTGCGCCTGATGCTCTTTGGGTTTCTGCCGGGGCCATGGTGTACTTCTGAGGACAGGCATCTGCACCCCCATCTCCCTAAAAATACAGCCGTTTCTGTAGGGCTCTGCATTGCTTTTGGGTCCTGTCCTGCAGCGGGCTGGAGAACAGATGAAAATATCACAGGCTCAAAAGCATTTAAATAGATTGCACCTGGGTTTCAGTCCCACTCTCGGGCAGGGCCGAGCACTGCGCAGCACTGAGCTCCGCGACTATTTCCAGCACCCCAAGGATGCACAAGCAGCACACGCTGCCCGGCGGTATGGGATTACACCGGTGTCCGATGTCACCGAGGGCATTTGCGTGGAATAAACAGTCCTGCTCAGGTGATCCCGAAAAATTAATCTGCCTACAAGTACTTTTTTTTTTTTTTCTCCTGGCGAGTTTATGCAAAACAGACACAACCCAGCTCATCTCCCAGAATCCAGATGGCACTTGCAAACCTTGTCTGTGTATCAAATGTTGTTTTTTAGATCAAGTGTCCCTGGTTGACAACACAGAACTTCATGATGCTATCTTTAGAGAGGCTCTTCTGCACAGAAGCACCCTTTGAGCATACGTTACAGGGAATATGCTAATGCAGCAGCGTGTTTGCAGCGGACGGAAACGTGGCTGCCCCCGGGAGCCCACACAGCCCAGTGCACACCGAGCCTGGCTGAAGATGAAGGGGAACCCAGCCCTGCCGCCAGCACCGAGCCCCTGCGAAAGAGATCTACCAACAAGTTAAGATTGTAGAGCAAGGTTCACTTCCAACGCTGCAGAGACGCAGGATGAGCCAACGGCAAAGGCCACACGCACGGAAGAATTATGCTTCCCCCAAACCCTACTAAATGACTTAAAGTAGCTGAATACAGACAGCAAATCCAAGCTTTTGTTCCTTCATTTCTCCTGGAGGGTTGGAGATGCCTCCCCCACTTTGCCATTCACCTAAATACAAGGGCCCAGTAACAAGCCGGTGATTTACTTCCCCAAAGTCTTAATTTCCTCCTCCAGATTTCATGCAAAGATAAAAGCAGCTCAAGCAAAGTACTGTTTTTAAGCACTCCGTTAATAAAGAACAGAACTCCAAAACTTTCTGTTTCACATACTCCTGAGATGGTAACGTTTCCCTTGATACAAAAGTAGTAGTAGCTGTTAACAAAACACCCCCAAACCCTAACCTTGAGGTGTTTTCTATGCTCCTCAGCTCCAAGATCAAGAAAGCAATCATGCGAAAACGCCTGAAAAACCAACCCTGACCTGTGCATGCTGCCACCGGGCAGCACAACAGCATTGCAAACGCTGGAAGAAGACAGAGGCTGCAGACACAGAGAAGGTTACGGCACAGCTCATCTCCCAGACCAGAAGGTGACACCAGCGGCGGCTGAAATAACCCATCTCACCCGCTGCTGAAAAGAACATTTCAGAACAGCGACATCAGGTAAAGCAGCTTCTTCTGAAAAAGAAAGTGATCCAGGAGGTAGCTCCTTCCATATTGCAGGCATTCACAGTAAACACCATATGGCCTGTTAATTTAATTAGGGAGAAGAAACCCCCTAAGTTTGAGATTTGACTTTGAAGGGTTTAAAACAAGTCTGAGGAAAATCGCTCAGGATACTGCGTGTGGTTGCTTTTCTGGCTCCATCCATCCTGCTGACCCCATCACCTGGCGACTCACCTTAAGGGTCTTTTTTTGTTGTTGTTTTTGTTTTCTTTTTTATAAGCCCACTGCCAGATGTGCACAACCTGCCCCACGCTGGGCAGCTCGGCCTGGGGGGGCTGTGTCAGGGAGGAGGTACGTGCAGCAGGCGATCTGACTGCTTGAGTAAAACCCCTCTCCTCAGGTGCCAACCCGAGTTTTATTCTGAGTCCTTCTCACAAACCACAGCGGTGGAGTCCCCCATCAAGGCAGGGTGCTCCTTGGGGCGGAGGGCAGCCAGACAAACACCAGGGAGCCTACAAGAGACACACAGCCTCCGGACAAGCCTGGTCCTTGCCTGTAGGAAACTTTGCACTCCTACTCATGAGGTCAACCAGCCAAGCCCCGGCTGTTCCCAAAGACACAGACACAAATAACCACTTGCCTCAGCATCTTCCAGCCTAGCAAGAGGGATGCTTTGCCCACAGATGCTGCGTTATCCAAACAAAAAGGCTTCTCTGTTTTTAACACACCTTCCAGTGAGCAGCTGGGGGAAAATGGGAATTCCCTTCTCAGACTTGGGAAGAAAACAAGGCCAGAGACCGACCATC
Source organism: Anas acuta (assembly GCF_963932015.1). Classification (NCBI taxonomy): domain Eukaryota; kingdom Metazoa; phylum Chordata; class Aves; order Anseriformes; family Anatidae; genus Anas; species Anas acuta. Next base: position 3,705,973 of record NC_088994.1, read on the forward strand.
CCCAGCATCCTACTGCAGTTCCTCCACTGGAAGGGCCGTGTTCTAAAGACTGAGCATAACCTGGAAAAAAAATTAGAAGGAAAGTAAAAATAGTCTGTGACAATTTTCCTTAGTTTTGCTTCAATCTGGACAGTTACCAGTTCTTAACAGGTTGCTCTAAGGACAGAAGAGAACATCTATGGGCAGATTCAGATACATTTATGGGTGTCAGCAGTGCAGGGGCACGAGCTGCCCAGGGCATCACCAGCAAGGAACGACGCAGACCCTCAGGGAGGTGGCTGCTGGGGCACTCCAAGAAGGCAAAGGCAAGGGTTGTATGCGTTAATCCCACCGATCCTCTACAAAACAGCCTCTTGGGCTGCGATGGCTGAGGCTCACGGGGTGCGGAAGGGATTTCTTCTCCAGCCAGCCCGCTGAGCTCCTGGCAGCGCACCCAACAGCTCGGCCGGGTGCTCTGGAGAACATCAGCCCCCAGCGAGCTGCTCAGCCAGGAGCCATCAGCTGCAATGCTGCAGCTTCAACAAACTCCTCCTGGGAGACCCAGCGCAGCCCATGGGACACCCAAAACTCCTCCGTAGGAGCACACAATCCATCCATCCTCCTTCTGGACTGTCCTCCTTTCAGCTAGGAACCACCGGGCTGCCCCATTGCTGCTCTGGAGCGAGAAACCCAGAAGAGATTCGGGGTTTGGGTCCCGTGCAGCCTGTACTGGGGGAAAACAATCCCGCTCCCAGAATTTGGCAGCCTCGATTTGTGTGTCGTTTGCCTTCGGCTCCTCTCAACATTTGACAACACGAACAAATTAACAACCAACCTGTTTGTTTTCTTCCTTCTCTATCCAGACCCACGTTGGGATCTGCTTGTTTGTTTTATAGGTGTGGCATAAAAGCATGCCAGGCAGACGGGTTTCCCATTTTCTGATTACAAAAAAAAAAGCAAGCAAAACCCAACACCAAACATCGCAAACCAACAGACTTTTTCCTGCTAGCCAGGGACCTCCTCTCAGGACACTGCAAAGATTTAATTTACTGCCACTTGCCCTCTGGCTATTTTACATTTATGGGGTGGGGGTGAAGAAAGGAAGGAGGCAGGGAGAGGGTGTAATTAGCTTTCCTTGTAAAATGTTCATCGCAGTTGTAACAGCGCCTGGGATGCAGAGCCTATCGGGGGCTTAATAGATTTCAGGGCATTGTTCTTCGGGAGTGCTGAAGTGTGTGTGGGGTGGGGGGAATAAAAAAAAAAAAAAAAAGGGGAAAAAAAAAATCAATAAGTGGATCCTACTTCTTGCCACAACCCCATATGGAAGTAATCAAGCACGAGGGTGGCAGCTGGGGCCAATAACAGTCACCTGCAGTTGAGGGACATGGGGGTTTCGGATGGGTTTTTAATGCTAATTTCCTCGGGAAACAATGAGGGAGCGAGCGGGGCGCAGCAGACGAGGGCGGCTGAATAGGGACCAGCAGGAACAATGGCTGCACCTGGTGCTGGGCGCAGCGGCACAGAGCCGGCACGCGGCAGCAGCGCACGGCACATCTGTTCCCCCACAATAACCCGCTCCCCCGACGCCCCGCCAGCAGCCCAAGCCAGGCGAGGGCTGTCAGCGCGCCCGGCTCGCCGCAGAGCAACAGGTTGGAGTCGTGGCGAGGCTGCAGCGGGCTCCGCACATCCTCATCCTCATCTTCATCCTCCCCACCTCGGCTGCGGTGGCTCAGTGGGGGCGCGTTATTGATGCCTTGGGGAACTGGGTGTTGGGTTTTTTTTGTGTCCTGTTTCTGTTCGGGAAACAGGCTCGTGGATCTCCCCCAGGACTTGGGGAAGCCCAGCAGCAGGTCTGCAGCAGTGCTGGTTCTTCAGAGCGGTCTCGGGGCCGTCCCCCTTCACCCCCACACCTCCCGTCCTGCCTCTGATGGGGAGGACGGGAGCCCCACGGCTGGGAGCCAGCCCAGGGGATTCAATGCACGTTATCCTAAAGCCTTAAGCTTGGCTTATAGAAATGCCACTGTACCGCCCCTATAAAGGCCGTGAGAGTTACACTTTAAAATGCTTTGAAACCTCTGAAATTGCCATTGTCCTTTTGCACGTAAGCAGCTGACACGGAGCAGTGGGAAGGTCGAGGTCCTGCCTCGCCGAGCTGGGAACCAAACCCGAGCCTCTCCGCTCAGCTGAAGGCTCGCTGCTCACCAGTTCCTCCCAGTTCCTGCTCTCCACAGCCGCCTGGTTTTCCAGCTCCCACCAGGAGCAGTTCCCCAAAGCCACATCAATTAAGACAAAAACTTTCACGGGCTCCCAGAAAGCTGCAGGGATGCTGTCCCCAGGGACCGCTCCGGAATTTCTCTCAAAACCCGCTTCATACCTAGCCCCCAAGCAACCCAACATGGAAATGTTCACTGGATGCTGGGATAAAGCAAAGCTGTCAATCTGACCCAGAACAAGCCAGCACTTTTATGATGGGGAAAAACCCACCCAGCAGCAGATTACGACCACCTCCAGTTGAAGACACCAGCCAGCATCTCCTTACATCCATTTCGTATGCCCAAGTCCTCAGCTGACTTCATTCAGCTGTCCAGCTCTGCTATAAACATTGTGCATGCACGTCAAGCAAATCTTGGGTTTTGTCCAAACCCTAAAAAAAAAAATAAATAACCAGAGCTGGAAAAAGCAAGAGCCACCTGGCTCGCCCATCCCAAGGCAGCAGTGCAGAGGAGCGCTGCCCCCTGCGAAACGGCGCCCACGGGGCAGCGAGGAGCTGCCTCGAGAGCTCAGTCTGGCTTCTGGGGTCAAACCATGTCCTTTCGCTCTTGTACGAGCCAAAATCCCCGGGGAGCGACGTGCAGCAGTGCCCTGTGCTCTCTGAAATGGAGGTGAGGCGATTTGGGACTGGCACCAAAACCCACCAGCGAGGCTGCAGCAAGACAGGAAAACCTCTCCTGGGGGCACGGCTTCGGTAAGGTTAAGAGGAACAAAACAGGAAAAACCCCAAGAGCCTGACCACAGGTTCCCTTCGGTTTTGGCGGGTTGCACACCCAGCAGATGCAGCCTGCAGGGTCACGGAGGCCGGCAGGGTGACACTGCTGTCACCCCACAGAGCAGGGCCCAGCAGCACCGCTTTGGCCTTTTCATGTTAAATGGGGTTTCTGCTCTTTTTCCTAGGGGCACTCCTCAGGTTAACCATTTGTTCTCCTCGCCTTTAGCGATTTTTATCCCTCCTCAGAGCCTTCCCACCCTGCCCGCAGGCACTGTCTGCCCAAAGTGCCCCGGCTTCGCCTCCTCCCCTTGTTCCACGTCTGGGCTCTCTGGGGCTGGCAGTGGCTGCTGCCTGCTGGAAGCACCGGGACCGAGGCACCTACGGGGGGCCCTCAGCCATCCCGACTGAGCCAGGGCAGTTCCTCACATCAGACAAGACTTCTCCTTCTCCGGATTAAACCTGAAAATTGTGTCATCCAGCAGGCAGCTCTGAAAACGGCTTCGCTTGGATGCGCTGCCCCATCCCCACACAGCCACCACCAGCAGCCACCCAGCTCCACGCCACCCCCTCCCCACCCACACCCCACCTCCTTCCCTTTAGTTTTCCTCTACAGGACCCGCAAAGGAAAAAAAAAAAAGTTTCCCCCAGGCAAGAAACCAGCCAATTAGTTGTCGGACGGCCAAATTACGCCGTGCCAATGCCGGCAAAACTTCCGTCTGCTTCGAGCCCCCGGGAGCAGCTGCTCCTGCACCAAGCTTGCTGCAGTGGGGCTCCTGCCGGAGCACAGAGCTCGGCTTTCAGACCCTGTCACAGCCCGCAGAGCCTCGCCGGAGGTTTGCTGGTTTTCTTTCCTCCTTTGTGCTGCTGCGCTGTGAGCCGCTCAGCCCGCAGAGCTGCTGCCTGCCCACTCCCCGGGGACACGGGGACACTTAGCGAGCGTTTAACGTGTCTGGAAGCAGGCTCGTAACGTATTCAGAAATAAATCAGCAAAAAACAACGGCCACCGAGCCATACCTCCGCCCTCCGCGAACTCCAAGAGCAGGAAACCCTGGAAGTGGGAAGGCAGCGCTCCCTGGGGAACCCCTGCCACTTGGCACAGCGAGAACCAGCCTGGACAAAGCACCAGCAAGCGCACAAAAGAGGAACCATCCCGCACGGAGCACCTAGCACATCGCCTCTCTTCCTCTCCGCTTCCACAGCGAGCGACCCCCCCCCCCCCGGCACATTTTGGCTCCCCAAACTTTGCTTTGGGCACCCCTCCCGTGCCAGGCAGCGCTTCGGCCCCGCGCAAAGCAGGGGCAGGAGCAGCCGGGTTGATTTCCCAGGGATATTTCGTGGAGCAGCCACCCAGCCCCCATGCCGTGGAGGGATGCTCACATCCCGCAGCTCCGGAGGGCTAGAGGAGCATCTGCTGCTGCCCGACCTTCCCAAAAAGAATGGGGGGAGAGACAGGGGGAAAGGCAGGTTTAAAATACGCCTGTGGGGTCGGGAGATTTTGGCGGAATAAGGCAGGCTGCGAGATGCAGCACTCTGCAGCCCAGCAGGGAAAACGTCAGGGCAGGGAGGTCTGCTCCTGTACCACCGGCTTGATCCGGGAGATTTACATGCTGGGAGCATCACTCGCTGCTGGAGGAGCGCAGAGACAAAAAGGAGCCTTCTGACACAATGCAGAGCCACGCTGAAAATACGGGGGAAATTGAGGAAACCTGGGGGCCGAGGGAAGAAATCCGTCTCTGCAGGTTTCCCCCCGGCTCCAGCATTAGCATGCACCAACGGGAGGCAGACCAGGCGTAGTGGAAAAACCACATTTTGCTACAACACGCACAAACCTCCCCGGCTCTCCATTTCCCCCGAAAGCACCGAATCCTAGCCTCGTGCTCGGGGGGGGGGGGATTAAAAACGATTAAAAAAAATAAAATAAAAATTAAAACAACCATTCCACAGCCCCGCAGCGCGAGCCCTCACGCAGCTCTCCCCCCCGTGGGCTGGGTGTTTTGCCAGCTGTGCAGCCCGTGCAAGTTTTCCCCCGCTCCCCCCTCGCCCCTACCTGCGGCGGGGTCGGGGCGCCGCGGACCCCGCGGCACGGCACGGCGAGGCAGCCCAGCCGCCCCCCCGTCGCGTTTAAAAATAGATTGCTTACCCTAAGCGGCGAGGTTAGCGCGATCCAGCTGCTGGTGAACACACCTCGTTTCTTCGCAGTATAAATAAAAAGGGCTCTTCCTCCCTCCGCCGCTCTTAATCCGGGAGCGCAGGCTGAGCCCAGCCTTCCTTCTCCTTTCATTAGCTGGACATGTGTCAGGTCCCTCACATCTGCGCTTTCTCACCGCCTGGAGCCGCCTGTCCGGTTCCAGGGAAACACAGATGGATCCCAGATGGGGAGGTCCTGCCAAGCAGACCGGCTCCCACCTTGCCAAACGCCCCGCTCCAGGCGCGCGCCCGCGGCCGCCTGCCCGCTCCTGCCTGCGCCGCGCTGCCCGGGCTCCAGGCCAGCTGATGTCACCCAGCGCGCACCTCCCAGCGCCTGCAGCCCACCAGGATGCTGCTGACGGCCGGCGACAGCCGGGGCTCTGCCAGCAGGCTGCCCCTTCCAGTGGAGATCGCCCCGCATCGGGCCGGGAGGAGCCTTTGGGTTTCTTTTTTTATTTTTTTTCCTGTAAGCCAGAGCGGGGTGCGCTGTCGGGCGAAGCAGCGAATTGATTTCCTGAAGGTTTCCCCGCGCACGTAGGATCGCTCATGTGAAGTCCCCCGCCAGCCCCAGCCGCGCAGTTTGCGGCGCTGGAAAGCCGGCATGTGTTAGCAATTAGGAGCAACAACAAGATAACAAGATACTGATGTTGCAAGGGTACCAAATGAGGACTGGAAAATTCAAAGGAAGCGCAATTAAATGTGTAACGTATTACTCAGATCGAAGAGGAAGTGTTAAAGGAAAATGTAAATCCTAAATGTTTTATACATGGAGTAAAGCCCACGAGGGATTTCACAGCACTAACAGAGCAGGCTCGTAAAAGAAACCCTCTGGACACCGCTGCAGCCCGTGCCCCCCCCACACCCCGCTGTAACGCCCAGGCTCCGCAGCTCTGCCACCTCCAGCACCCTCCTTGGTGGGCAGCCCCCAGGGAACCCCCTGCACACACACACACACACACACACACACACACTGCATCCCCCCCCCCGAGGCCATGCAGGCAGCTGGGAGGGGAAATGCTGTTTGCCTTTTGCTTGCAGCAAATCTGCTCCGCAGCCCGGGCAGGGAGCGCGCGGGCACGTTGCAAGATGTGAGGAGGGATTCACCGCGGAGCCGGGCAGGTCCTGGGCTCCCTGTAATCCTCCTGACACCTTCGCAGGCGATTGCAGCTCTCCCTCCAGCTATTTGAAAACCAGACAGCGAGGTACCTTGCCAGGACAGCAACAAACTACAAGCTCCCCGCTGCCAAAGCGGAGGGACGCCGGTTTCTCAAAAGCCCAGAGACCTGCAGCTGGCTGGCGCGAGCGTGGCAGGACATTTCCTGGCTCAGGAGCCCCAAACGCTCCTGGTTAGGGCATTCCCAGCACTTGGGAGCTCACCAAGCCACATCCACGGCAGTCCCCCCGCCTCCTGTGCCCCTGTGCCCCCCCCCAGCAGCTGCAGGCACCTCCCCGCAGGGCACGGCACCGAAATTTGCAGCCCAGAAAGTTCAGCTCGCCGGGGCTCCCGACACTTGCAATGAGGGTTGCGCAAAAATCCTCCAGCTCTCAACATTTCATCAGCCGAGATGGAAAAACCATCCCTAAATTACCCAGACAATGAAGCGAGACAAAAAGAAAACACAAACCAACAACAAGGAGCAGCTCCCCTTGCACCAGAAGGAGCGCCGCTGCTTTCCTACGGCCCCGGGTGTGCCGAGGCGATGCCCGGCGCCTCGCGCTGTGCGGTCCCCTCACAGCTCGGCCCCAACGCAGCAGGGACCAGGGGATGGGATGGGAAACTTCAGGCCACCCCAAGTATTTTTACGGGCTGCCCAGGGGAGCTGCGGGTGCCCCATCCCTGGGGGTGCTCAGGGCCAGGCTGGTGGAGCCTTGGCCAACCTGGTGCAGCCCTGCCCATGGCAGGGGGTTGGAGCCGGGTGGGCTTTGGGGTCCTTTCCAACCCAAACCATTCTATGATTTTGTGATTTTTAAGTGCAGCTATGATCTGACTCTATAAACCTTGGTGAAAGGCCAACGTGCCCTTCCACACCAGCTTGTATCGGCTCTCAAATCATCGTTACTGGAGCTGGGGCACAGCCGGGTGCCACACAAAAGCCTCGCTCATGGAAATCCATCCTGGAGAAAGCCTCCCGAACACCGCCAGGGGCTGTTTGTGAAGCAGGGGCACACAAGGCACCAAGCAGCACCCCCAAGTCAGCCCAGCCTGCCCCACGAGCACCCAAAAACCAGAGCCCGGAGCCCCACGACCCACGGACAATGCAGTGGAAAGACGGAGGGCAGCAGCTCGGGAAATTGCTTTCCCCGACGCCGCGTTAATCGGCTTCTGCTTTCTTCTCGTGGGAACGCTCCATGGAAAGAACGATGCAAACGGAGTTTGAACACTGCGAGCTATTGATACCTGCTGCTAAGTGTGGTTTTTGAGGAAAGTGAGGAAATCTGAAATATTTTCCCAGTTTCCAGTGGAATTTTTATGCCTATCACGGCCCATTTCCACAGCGAGCACCAGGGACCCGAGCTGCTTGTGATGTCTCCTCGGTCCCACCCGGCTCTCGGGGCACGCCGTGGCTGTGCTTTCTGCCTGCTGTGCTCTTACCTTGGAAAGCAGCTTCACAGGCCCTCGTGGCAGGCCTGGAAAGCCTTTGCCATTTTAAGCTGACCGCTTTCCACCGCGCAGAAAATAAATCCAAACGCACCAAGGCAGCCAAAGCCATTTATCAAGCTAAATGGAAACTGTAAATTCATGCTAACTGCAAGCCGATGGAAACCAGTCGGGATCCTCCTCCTCCTCCGGGCTCAGGTTTGGCAGGCGGCTCACACGGTTTTTTGCCTTCCTTACGCCGTCCTCGCAGGCGGCTGGAGCCAGGCCGGGCACGCTCCCTTCGAAGGATGCTGGAGGAGCATCCCCCCGGCAGCCCTGAGCGGAGATCAGAGCGCCCCATCCCCAGCCAATTTCTCACGTTTACCAAACATCCTCTTTTCAATACCTCCGTTCTTTAAATTAGCACATGGCAGATTACGTTAACAAGCTTAATTTGTCAAGTAAATCTAATCATATTGCCTGCTTCAGCGGGGAACAGGAGCAGCGTTCAGCGTTTGTGCCACGTCAATATCGCCTGGAGAGGGGGAAAACATGCACCAAAAGCTGGCCTTAACTGAATTAGCAGAATTTATACCCAGAACTACGATCAAACACCAAGGAAAAAACAGCGGGGCAAAGGTTCGACAAATTAGGCACAACCTAATCAAGGCACCAAAACTTTACTTACGGCCTCTGATTTATGGCTGGGGGGGGGCAGAAAGGAAGATAAGAGACCTGAGCGCCGGCTGCCCTCCTCCTGCACTGGTAAAGAAGAAACACCCAGGAGGTGATGTCATTAAAAAAAAAAAAGAGGGGGGGGGAATGGAAACAACCAATTCCCCCATCTAACACCCTCACTGATTAGAAATCCAAGTCTCTGTAATTGTCCCGGGCATTTAAACCAAACACAGAAATGCGGAAAAAATGAGTAATGCTGCTTGGAGAGAGGAGAGCCCAGCCTGCAGAGGATTAGGCCTCGCTCGGCAGCCCTGCAGCCCGCCAATATTTTCCAAAGGGCAAGGTCAAAAGGTGCAAAATCAACAGCGGCGCCGCGGAGGTTCGCGAGGTGCCCCTTGGACGCCGAGCTTCAGGCTCAGCCGAGGCGGCCACCGCCCTGCTCTTCCCCAAAACCCCCCCAGCTGCCCGAGGCCAGCACTTTCAGCGATCCCCCTTTGGGGAGGGGGCTCCAGCGCCTGCCCCAGCCCTGGGGGGGATCCTGAAGGTTGGAGCCGTGGTGGGGGTGCTCCCCAAGCAGGGCTCGGGGATGCGCCGCGTGCCTCCGATCCTGGCACAGACAGGGCAGCTCACGGCCACAAACACGAGGCGAGAGCCCCAAACCCCTGCCCTGCAGCTCTCCAAGCTCCCCATCCCTCCTGCCACCATTCGCTTCCCTCCTCCAGGCTGAGACTTCTCCCCCAGGAGCTGCTTTTCTTTCCTTATCTCGGGCTGCTTTACCAGGAGCCTTTTTCACCCTTTATCATCGTTTCCCTTCCCTCTAGCCCCTGGAGACGGCTGCATTTGTGAGCGCTTCCCAAGCTTGACTTGAGCGTGCCACTGATGAATCCAGTGGCAGGCACACCGGGTGTCCCTGCCCCTGTCCCAGCCCCTCAAACCAGGCGGCAGCTCCGTGTCCCACGGCCCGGCCACCTCCTGCCATCGACAGGCACCAAAGGAGCTTCATTTCCTTGGGGATTACTTGCTGCCAACACAGTAACCTTGATTAAAAAAAGCCAAATTTCTCAGCCACGCTGCAGCCTCCCTGTAAGGTTCCCGGCGGAGTCCATCCCCGTTGCTGCCACAGCTTTGTTGGTTTTGCAGGTTTAGCACCGAGCGGGGCTCCCTCCCTCCCCGCCTCGCTGAACAGCCAAAAAACCACGTTTTCAACGGTGACTTCCCTTCTGGTTTCTTATTTTTAATTTTTCACCATTTTTCTTCCCCGAGCCTGTCTTTGCCGGCTCCTCTTCTGCTCTCAGTTGGCTTGCCGGGCCGCTAGGCCCGTGACACACAGCGAGGTTTGGGGGCGAAAAAACAAACAGCCGACAAAAAAAAAGGAAAAAAAAAAAAAAAAAGAAAAAAAAAAGAAAAACACAACAAAACCAGCGCAGCCCTTTGTGCCTGGCCGGCATTCCAAGCTCCCCGCTCCTGGCTCCACCAAGTCTGATTTAGTAGCACTGCTGGGAGCTATTAGTTTACGAAAGCCCCAGCACGCCCACCCAGGCGCAGCCGGCTGCGGGAGGCTCCCCTTACACCGCTGCCATGTGCCTCTCTCCCCCCCTGCCCGGAGCAGGCGGAAAGGTTGCGGTTTCGCTGCGGGCAGAAAGCCAGCGAGAAGCCAGACCGGCGGCGAGCGCGGAGGTCAGGCGGAGAAGGGCTGGATCGCATCCACGCCCCGCTGCTGCCACAGGAGAAAATATTAATTAACGGCGAGCTCGTTGAGGGAGCGCAGCCTCCACCCGGCTCTGCCTTCTCTGCTTTTCCCCTGCCCGATGCTCCTTGCCCCCATTCCTTCTCTTGTGCGTTTTGGTGGCCTGCAATCGTTCCTCCTTCCTTCCTAGCTCCTTGTCCTCCTTCCACTACCACCCTTTCTCACCTGATTTCTGCTCCACGTCTCCATTCTGCTTCCACCACCTTCTCACTTGCCTCCACCCCTTGCTGCGGTGGCACGGAGAGTTCCAGCACCCCAACGATGCCGCACAGCCGCCTGCCTCCGCCACCCACAGCAGCCCAGTAAGGTAGCACCCCAAAAAATCAGAGGCACGGGGAACCGTGAGGACGTCCTCCCTGCGCTGCTGCTCGCCCCCAGCAAGCTGTGGCACCTTTGCAGATGCACAAGATGCAGGAGAGCCAAGCGTGGAAGGTGACAACAACCCCACCGGCTTACGCTTCCCACCAGCTCTCCTCTTGGAGGTAGGAATAAACGCAAGGTTAAGTGACATGGGCGGTAACGTGCAGAGGCTCTTAAGAGCTGCCAAAATTTGGCTGGCTCGTTATCCAAAAACGCCTGCTTGGGACGCAGGAGAGTTAACTCTCTGACAGCGAGGATGAGCTCTCTGGAGGAGAAACGAAGGAAGAAAACAAGCGATGAAGCATCGCTCCACAGCCATTGGGGTTGTGAGAGTCTCCAACTGGCTTCTGTTAGGACTGCATCCATATTTGGGTGCCCACAGACGAGGAAAAATAAATAGTTTAAGAAAGGCTCATTTCCAGAGCTGGAGAACAACCAGCAGGTTCCCTTCACTTGGCTCCGCCGCCTTTGGGGCGTTTGGACACAGCCCGAGGAGGGCCAAACGCAGGGAACGAGGACCTAAGATTTTATTACCTCCATCTTCTGTCAGCAGCGCAGCCTATTTGCAGATTTACAGTTCATGTCAACAGGAAGTTCATGTTTACAAGTTTCCAGGAAAAAAAGGCAGCATTCCTGTCCTATGCAATCGCTTGGTGAGAATTCTGCCTCCCATGGGAGTTCACAGATCGGTATGCTGAGCAGAAACAAGTTTTAGCCATCTGAAACATGCAGACAAAAAGATAAAGCTAGGAAAAAAACCGAAGGCCAGAAAGAAAACAATAATTCAGCAATTTAGCGGAAAATACACAGCGAGACGCTACAACCATGTCTGGAAAAATACTTTTTAGCATCTGGGATTCACGCTTAATAAAAACAGAAGAATTTTAAGAGGCTGAAAAGCTGCATTCAGGCGCTAGCTGAGTTCTTCTCCTCTGGCCCCAAATCCCCTGTAACCCCCGTGATGTGGGCGCCCTGGGGCCCGTGCTATGGATGGCTCCCCGGGCTCGCCGCCGTCCTGAGGCCTTTGTGAAAGCGAGGGGCAGGCAGGATTTTGGCACATGGGCACTGCGGTGCCCACCAGTCCCCACACACAGTGCCGTGCCGCAGCTGGCATTCAGGATATAATGTGCAGAAGCTAAAAGCCAGCCCAGCTAAGGAGAAGGCCCCGACCTGCCAGAGGCACCAGCTCCCCCATGAAGACCCTCCCCAGACCCGCACCCAAACCCTGCTGCAGCCACTCCCGGTGGGTTCAGGGTGACCCAGCTCAGCCAGAGGCGCATCCCCGCCTGCTGCTACGCACCTGAGCGCTTCCACAATGAGGCTGCACGACAAAACACCCGGCTGGATCAGCTGGATGGCAAGGAGGAAACGAGGAGAAAGCCACCTGAAGCTCTCAGGGTTTCCTTTCCACCCGAAGTGCTCTGCTACCTGCGTGCTGAGCCCTGCCAGCCTCCCTGCCCAACCCAGCACAGCGCAGAAAAACGCTCAGGCAGCTCAAGGAGAAATTCCAACAGAGCAAGAGGAGCGTTGGAGCCGAGCACCGCACCAAAGCAGGCGGAGGTCTTCCACCCACCCCACTCACCAGGCAACCACCGAGAGCCAGAAGCGAGCAGCCTGCGTGCTGCCCTTCATTAACGTGCCTGGGGGGGAAGAGGAAGAGGCCAAAAATTACCTTCGATCCACAGCTCAGACGCACCAAACTCGAAACTTCAGCAGCTGTCAAAACCTTGATTTTCTACACCACAAGACATTTAAAAAAAATACAGGCGGCTCAGGGAAAGCAACGCGAAAGGAACCTCTTAATGTAAAAACCCAGCACGAAAAGCTTGGGGGAGGAGATGAAAAAGAAACGTTCACCAGCAAAGCTTCTCCAAAGCGGGGCTGGAGCTGATGGTGCGCCCAGTTACAAGGCAGCATTCTTGAAATAGTTGATTTGATTTGGCCGTGCTACTAACGAGAGGAAGAAGGAAAAAAAAAAAAAAACATCTCAAGCGTACATTTACTTCCTCTTCGTTTCACTAATCCCACCCGGAGCCGAGGTGAAGCTGTGTTTATTGCCGGCAATTTTGCTGCGGGGTCGGCTCTGGCTCTGCCCAGGTGAGGCGGCACGCTGCACGTCTCCTGCTTAACTTTTCCCAGCTGTGTTTTGCTGGCTCTCCCGAGCCTCCCCACCTGCTTCTGCAGACGGAGCAGCTGCAGCTGGAGGCGAGCACCTGGCCCCGCGCGGCCCCATGCGGGCAGCAGGAGCGGCTCGCTGCTCCAGCAGCTCCTGCCCTCCTCGGGGCCACGCATGGCTCCTGCGGCCATCCAAGCACCCCGAAACCCCGTGTGGTGATTTTAAGGCGAGTGAGACTCGTTTGCATGAGGTTAGCTTTTGGCAAAATCGCGCGTCCTACAGAGTTGTAGGTCGCAGCCAGGGCAGGTGCACGAGGGCGGCGCGGTCACGGCGGGCTGACTCGGCAGCACGCCGCCAGCACAGGGTGCCCCAAACTCACACCCGGGCCCTGCACCCTCCTCCTGCAAGCCCAAATTCACCAGTGAGGCCGTTTGTAGCAGGAGCACATGAAGAGCACCTGCAAACAGAGGAGACCGCTGGGACGCGCACAGGAACCCAGCCAAACGTCCGGGCACAAGGGCAGCAGGAGGAGCTACCTGCGGCTGAGCACTGAGTTTTGGAGGAGTTGAGCCTAATTCAGAATCACAGCCTTATGGAGAAAAGGTCCACCAGATGGAACACAGTCTGGAAGGAAGGAGATAATCTGAGGGCAAAAAAATAAAATTTGCAAAGACAAAAGTGACAGATTCAGGGAATCAGCCCAAGAGAGCCCAGGGGGCAACTGGATCACCTCTGGTTCTGGGCTCCCCAGTACAAGAAAGCCGGGGATCTTCTGGGATGAGTCCAGCGGAGGGCAAACCAACTCTGGGAAGAGTCCAGGGGAGGGCCACAAAGATGATACGGGGCCTGGAGCAGCTCCCCTGTGAGGAGAGGCTGAGACCTGGGGCTGGTCAGCCTGGAGAAGACTGAGGGGGGATCTCAATGTGTATAAATACCTGCGGGGTGGGAGACAGAGGGATTTGGCCAACCTCTTCTCAGCGGTCTGTGGGGACAGGACAAGGGGCGATGGCCACAAAACAGAGCCCAGGCAGCTCCGCACCAACATGCCAAAGAAATTCTGCACGGTGAGGGTGCCGGAGCGCTGGGACAGGCTGCCAGGGAGGCTGGGGGGGCTCCTCTGGAGATATTCACGGCCTGGCTGGGCACCTCCCTGGGCAGCCTGCTGCAGGGAACTGCTTTGGTGGGGGGCTGGTGATCTCTGGAGGTCCCTTCCAACCCCTACAGCTCTGTGATAGGTCCTTCTGCAAACTAAAAGGTTTTTAAACAAACTGCTTGTTGGGGAGGATGGAAACGCTCCGGCTTCACACCCTCAGGATCACATCAGCGGCAGAGGCCACGGAACGAGAGGAGCAGCCCAGGAGATGGGACCTGTGCGTGGTGAGAGGCATGGGACGTCTCTCTGCAGCCCAGCCCACCTGAGCCGGTGCTGGTCACAGCTCCCTGTGGGTCCCAGCCCCAAAAGCCCAGGTTGCTGTGCCCGCTGGATGCTCGGCCTCCCCCTCACCTCGCCTGTTTCACGGCCCGGTCCTGCAGTCCCAAATTTACGACGACACGGGAGCGCTGCCGTTTCCTTGACCCATGCAGAAGGGATGACCCCAGCGGGATAATCCCGCCTTAATGAGGGAACAATAGGAGTTTTGATAAAGCACACAAACTTCATAAAAACCCGACTAAAACATTCCTTTGTCTCCAGGCCTGGACAGCGGGCCTCCAAAATGAATTTAGTGTGTGCCTGCCTTAAGCCGCGTAACGCAATGCGGGGCGGGGAGGGCAGCCTGGGAGGGCACCGTGACACCCGCAGCGGTGCTGAGGGCAGGTTTCCCCGGCCTCCTGCCACCTGCCTGCCACCCCTCCAACAAATCCCGACTCAGAGGAGCCCGAGGACACCGCAATCTCACCCGGCTCAGCGGAGACACAGCGAAACCCACAGCTGGCTGCCAGGACTTTGTCACCGCCAGCGTGGGCTGTGGCGCAGCCCGGGACCTCTGCTCTGGCGTTCTGCTATTACTCAGCCTCTTCAAGCCCCTGTGAAACCGAGACCCGGGGCCAGGTTTTGCATTAAACGCTCGTGTGTGTGTTTGAAAACGGTTCCTCAGCACAGCCTAGGTGCAGCGATCGCCGTGTGCTCACCGCACAAAGCTCCTCTGACACTTGTTTGCTGCCCCGGCGAGACCTCGTCCCAGCGGCTCAGAAGTGACATTTCAACACTTTCTCTGACCCTCGAGTGTAAACACGCAGCCGCTGAGGAAAAGCAGCGATGCTCCGAGCTGACACAGCCGGGCGTGCTGGGGGAGGATTCCTGCGCTGTATCAGTGACTGGAATTACCAGAGCTTTGCCAACAGCTTAATGAGATGGAAACTCACGGTCCCGCTGCCAGAACATGTTTGCTGGGGTATAAACTATTTGGATGCCCTGAATATTTTGCCTCAGTGTTATAAAACAGGTGCAGAGAGGTGCATCTCCGTTCAGGGAGCAGCCGCTCGGAGCGGCACGGCCATTTGGACGCTACCGGCGGCGACAGATTGAAATTCCTGGCGTGCTACACGGACGGAGGCCGGCCTGTCCCTCGCACCGTCCTCACCCTGGCTGTTCGGGCTGAGCCACGGGATCACCCCACGCCAGAGAAACGTGGTCAGCAGGCAGCTGGCTCCTGCATGTCCTCACCCAGCTGAGCCCGCCTGGCCTTTCCTGCGGGGCGCCCAGCATCACCCCGGCCGCCGTGGAGCTGAGGGGGCAGCTGGCTGCAAACCCTCCCACAAACAGGGCAGAGCTCGGGGGGCTCGGCTTTTGCGGAGCTGCTGCCCACTCAGGGACACGGAACAACGATGAAGGTTGGAGAAAAGCTCCGAGATCATCACCTGGTCCTGCCCAAAACGCTCGCTGTAGCCTGTGCGGTGTCACCGGTGCTGGCAGAGGATGGAGGAAAGCGCCGGGTGCGGTAAATGACATCCAGGAGCAGTGACTCAGCCTGCAGGCTGTATTTTTTAAGCATATTTGACCATAAAAATAGAATGCGTTTCATTCCCTTAACTTTATATCTAACTTAGCTCTCTTAATTAGAGGTACGGGGCTCAAGGGAAGCTGCTGTAATTACTGAACGGAAAATAAAACCTGATGGGACGGTGGCTGCAGTGACTGAGGACTTCGCATTTAAATAAAACCAGGAGGACCCCATCCAGAGGACCTGTGTTGTGTCATGACCCTCAGGTACCCATTCCACACATGCTTTGGAGTGGGGAGAGCGCCCTCGGCATCTTTCCAGCGTCTGTCAAGCTGTACCACGACTGTCGGCCGCTGTCAGTGCCTCCGCTTCTCATTTTGGCAAGGCAGAACCTGAAAGTCCAAAGCAAAGGGCAAAGCTCCCAACGTCATGGCCACAGCACTGTACAAAGCCTTGTAAAATAAATCATTTAAAAATGTTTGCATGTCTCTTGGGTTCGCAGGGCAGCTGGCATGGAAAGCCACGGGATTAAACTGACAGATTTGTTTCCACCGTTGGACCCTCTCTTGCTTTCAGCCCGACTAAGCTGCAGAAAACACAACTGCACTCAAAGTTCCCAAAGAGCAGGAAAAAAACAAACGGCATTTCAGGCCGTTAACACATCCAGGAAAGACTTTTGCAGGCTGGTGTTGGAACAGCACATCCCAAATGAGTAAGATCAGAAAGACACAGAAGAAGGCTTGAAAAAATGGTCCTGTCAAGTGATGGGAACCATGAAATAAATGCTCTGCTGTATGGAAAACCTGCACACATCCAGAAGAAGGAAAAATAGCATTAAAATGTAAAGCAAAGGACTGTATTCCAGCCCCATGAGCTTCCCAAAAGAGGGCAATCTGCTGCAGTCTAAGATTCTTCCTAAGAAGCTTCCATCCAGTTCATCTCCAGGCGCCAGGCACACCTAGATCCCGAGGGCTGGCCATGCTTTCATGGAAAAAAATCCACCCCTTGGGGAAAGGAAAAGGCACTGATCAGTCTGTTCTGAAAGCTGGTGGCTCGTGGACCAAGAACTGCAACCTACGGGGTCAGACCTTGTGCAGCCAAGGAGTAAATGCACAGCAGGACATGGGTGCAGGCGATTCAGCAGCAGCTCCTGTTTGCACGATGCTGATTTTGGTCTCGGTTACCTCATGGTCAGATCTACCACCTCTACGAAAAGCTGCTGCAGGCGTCTCCACATCCCTGCCCCTCCTTTCTGCGTGCACATTTATAAGGGAGGGCTGGTTTGGCTGAAGAAGTGGAGATCAGAGGACAGGAAGGCAACTGTGGAACCGTGCGTTTCCCACCTCTGCGTGCTGCTGAACGTACCTGGAGGTGATGCCCTGTTATCAGCCGCTCCGTGTGCCATGAAGAAATGCCTCCCTCGGGCACACAGCCTCCTCTCCCCCTCGGCACAACGAGGCATGGATGGACGGTGACAGAGCCCAGGAGAAGGATCTGCTCCTGCCTCTCTGCTTCTCCATTACTTCTGCTTTCTCTCTGCGGTGGTCCCAGGGATGCTTTTCCAGATCTGCTCAACTTCAAGGTTGCCACTGAGTTGACATTTTCTTTATTTGTTTGGAAACCATTCTCATTGCTACCTTTCCTTTTTGTCTCTAAGCAGAGCTCCTGGCAAAAATTTATCAGATGGCTCCGTGATAAGGATATCAGGTATAATGACTTCCAGCTATCACCTGGGGAAGGAGAAGGGAGTAGGGAATGCACAGAAGGCTGAAAACCTGGACACCTCAGCTTGTCTGTACATCCAGCCATGGCAGAAGCACTGAAATATCCCAAAGGAGATGTCTAGGCTCAGAGAGGAGGCGGCTGTTGAAGCTGACACAAGTGATCTCAAGTTGGGTTTGAGGGTTCTTCAGCGCTCCCTGATTTGGGAAGGTCTAGGAGACAACCTTCCTGAGGGCAGCTGAGCTGCTCAGCCCCACGCCACGCACGGCTTGTGCCATTACTCACACGGGCAGGTGATCCATTAGCAGCTGCAGTGTGAACGAGGGAGCAAACAGCAGAAGGAAAGCGAAGAGCTAGGAAGATTTTCTGGCTGGAACTTGCTGCTGTAAGGCTCCCCATAAACACGGGCTGTGTGCTGAAAACGCCACGTTCGCATCGCAAAAGCGAAATGGGCATAAGGCTGCCGTCCAACGCGGGTTTCATTGGCAGAGGAGACAGATCGGCTCTTTGAGAAAAATCCCAGTTGTTGCTCTCTGTTTTGCCTTGCAGTGCTGTACAGTGTTCCTCCTCGCCTCCTGCCAAACGTGGTGCGAGTACTATGTGCTGTAAAGTAATTACAGCCGCTCAGCCCAGAGGTGGCTGCGTTTCAAGCTAAGCAGAAGATGAGAAAGCGAGGGGCGGCTCCTCGAGAAATGTTTAACCTGCCTTCAGACCTCTGGATGAAAAAGACGTTCTTCCAGACGGTCGCTGTTTGCTTCATACCTGTCCCATTTGTCTCCACAAAGCCTCGGTGCTGCCCAGCGCTGCTGGCACCTCGGGGCCAGCCCAGCAAACCCAGGGCAGCCCAGCCCAAACACAACAGCCGGGGGCAGAGAGGCCACCGTGGGCAGGGCTTGGTCCCAAAGAGGCTGGGCTCGATCCCAGCTGCTTTTGCTGAACCGACCTGGCTCCGGTTCCTCAGAAAATCTGGCCACACCAGCATTGCACCCCCCAAAATACGCTGCCTGACTTTTGTAGTAGGGCTGGGAGTTTGCAGTCTTCTGATTATCAGCAGAACAGCCACAATTACCCAAATAAAACTATTACTATATTGGGCCTTGGATCATAAATAGAACTTAATGGATTTTATTACATCCCAGGAAGCACGAGTTACAGAAGGAGAAGTATTGCTAAGCGTGCATTGCTGCTACCTATCAATTTCTCCTAAACACTCAGCACTTAAGAAATATCCAGAGAAACGCACTGCTTCCACAGCACAACTATTTCAAATTCCCCTTTCAGCTCTTCCCTTTTAGCCGACGTGCACGGTACACTTTAGCAGCTGAAAATTAAAGGGTCACAATATTGAGCCTTCAGGTATCAAGTTCACAATGGAAATAGCAGCTGACACGGAAAGGGCACCGCTGAGCACGGCAGTCCTAATTCTGTTGCCTCGGAGCTGGAGGCAGCTCCCTCACGTCAAGTTTGTTATTTAACTCAGCAAGGAATGAAAGAAAACGTTCCCGCCGCCGATTTATTCCTCTCGCAAATCAGGCTCCAAACCCCGAGCCCCGCCAGGAGCAGGAGGATTTAACCCAGGCTGCAGCACCCCCTCCGATCGCGATAACTCCCGTTCCGGGGACGAGGGGACAACCTGCATAAGCCCTGCTGTGCTTCGAGCTCTCCAGCTGGCACCCAGCTTGCAGAGGCCGTCACGGGAGCCAGAGGCAGCTCCGGGTCCGAGTGCAGCAGCTCAGGGCCGGGCACGGCCCCCAGCCCAGGCCACCTCCTGCAGCAGGGGAGGAACAAAGAGCGCAGGGAGGCAGCCAGATCCACAATTCCCGCTCGCCCCCTCCTCGCCTGGTAGAGGAAAAGCAATCTCCCCACCCCGGGGACTCCCCACCTGGCCCCGCTCAGAGGTGACAGCCCGGGCCTGCTGTTATCTCCAGCGCAGATGCATTCACTCTCTGGAGAGCCTCCCACGTCTTATCTAGCGGTGGTTTCCAAACGCCTATCGCACGGTCCGGCTAAAACCGCTCTAAGCTCTTTGATGCAACTGTTTCTGAGGGCATTTCGGATGGGGGAAAGGGAAGGAGGAAGGAGAAGCCTGCGTCACGGGGGGGGCCGGGGCTCGGTCCCCCCTCGCCATCCCCGATTGTCATGGAAAGCAGCCTCCTGCCCGTCTGCCCGCTCCCTGCCTTGTAAACAGGGCCTGGCACATGAATGGACGTACAGTTTACAAAGATCCCTCGCTTCAAGCAAATTTGCCTCTCAACACATGGCCAAACTCTCACACAATAAATTAACTATTTGGCAGCCACCGAGCTAGCGCTGGAGCCAAACCAATTAGGGTTTAATGTGATCCCAATTTCCTATTTCTGAGACTGGGGTCGGGGGGGAGGCAAGAGGGAAGAGGAGGGAGCGAGAGCTAAGTAAATCCCCCCTTGGTTTATAAATCCTTGCCAATCATCCCAGATAAACCTGTCACCCACAGCTCCAAGGCTGCATCTGCACTCGCACGCTCAAAGGGCCGCGCTGGGAACAGGCGCGCGGGGCTCGGGGAGCCTGACTCCCACCATGTGTTTTCCATACTTGGGAAATTCAATCATTTAAAAAATATTTACCAAGCTTTGTCTTTAATTAGAAAAACATGACGACGGATAAGGAGAGTTATTGTTCCTAAGCTCGAAATGTCAGAGATCCTAATGATGTCACAAGATAAACCCAACTGCCGACCCACGGATGCGCTGCCAGGGAGGCAAACGCCGCCGAGAGGTTTTCATCTCCCCTCAAAGCTCAGAGCTTCGCTGTCACAGCTCAGCAGCGGCTTCTCGGCCCCCCCAGACCTAGCCAGGGAGGAGGAGGGAAGGCTCCTGACTGCAGATCTGCTCCGCTGGGTGTTTTGATGCAAAAGAGCGTGCCCCGAGGGGGAGGAAGATGGAAACCATTTGACTTCTTTCTGTTTCAACATCCTGACTGCAGAGCCTCCCCTGCTCGTGCAATTACCTGCCCTCACCTCAAACAAACAAACCATCCTCATCTGCACCTGGAAGCACCACGCAGCGAGCGTTCACGTCCTTTTAAAAAGTTAAATTAATTTTCTAAATGAATTTTCTGCCTAACCCAGAGCCACTTTGTCCACAGATTTGTCCCCAGGAGCACAGCCACGAACCGCTGCCTCCCCCCGTACTCACGGAACTGCAACGAAAGGGCCTGGAGGAGAGGACGGGCTGCGGGCACCCACGCTGGCCCAGCAGGCAGGCATGGAGGAGCAGCCACCGTCTTCCTCCCTTCCCCTGAAGGCAAGGAGAGATTGAGCATTTTCCCCGTCCACGCTGCCGCCCGCGAGCCCGCTGCAGGAGCCGGCCCCACGCCTCCAGCTCAGCTCGTTCAGGCACCTCCGGCCAGATGCAGAGAGACTCCGCAGGCAGGATACACAAGAACTTAAAAGTATAAAGCAAATATTTGTTGGCTAACACACACACAGAAGATAGCTGGGCTGTAATGAGTTATTAGGCGAAGCATTTGTGTGCTCACCACTCCTGATAAGGCGTCTGAAGAGGCTCTGCTGGCCGGCAGGCGTCAGGGAAGGTCCCTGGCTCGGCTCCCCAGCGCTGCCCAGCTGCTGCCTGCCACCAGCCCAGTCCCACCAGTGCCCCCAGTGCTCGACCCAACCGGTCCTCCCCACTCCCTGGCAGAGCAGAGCAGCTTGCCCCACACACACCAAGCACCCTTCAGGATTTGATACCTCCCCATGTCGCTTCTTTGCCTTCTCGAGTCCTGGGGTGACTCTGGGTCCTCTGGCTGTAATTTCGGTTTTTCTTATCTCTGTACAGATTTTCTCACAGCTCTTTCTCAGCAGTCTGGGTCGAGGTTACGCAGCTGTGCCATGTCAGAGCCCTGCTCTGCCACGTCACGGCCAATCCCTCACGCTCTGCAACTCCTGGATTTGGGCGAAATTTAAGATACTCCAAGTCGTGTATGCCAGGAACAGCGAGGTAAACACAAACAGCAGCCCGGCGGGAGTGTCCCAGGTGAGGTATTTGGAGGAACGTGCTGCTACAGCGACTATTAGGAAGTGGCAGACCAAATCCCAAAAGCCCACAAGGATTCACAAAAGCAGATGTGTTTAGTTCAATGCGTTTAGCTCAAGGAGAAGCTGGTATTGATGCTAGCAAACCAGCGTGCCTGGTAAATCCGCTTCGCAAGGCAGCAGTGTTTCTGCAAGCATTCACTAAGTGCAGTCAGCCGATCCTTCTGTGACATCTTCAGAAAAAAAATGGCTGCTGCTACTCTTTTTTAATTTTTTATTTCAAGAAGCTTCAGCGTCATCTGTGGATGCAAAGTCAAGACAACAGCATGCCATTTATCTTCTGAAAATATCCCTGCAGCTCAAGGTTGAGAGCTATTACTAAACACTGCCTTAAATTCCACCATAAATCCACCCTGGAGAAAATCCCTGCCTGCATGTTCTGATCCTTTAAATTCGAGAGAGGCTGCAAAGCTTGACTTTGAAGAAAACACATGTGCAGTCTTTGACCTCAAAGCCCAATCACCAGATAAGCTATTACCTGTAGAAGCTAATGCTTCTCTCTCTAGGAGAGCGTGAAAGGGAGTGAGAAAGTTTTAGCTGAGCTCTGAGGTCAGGGCCCAGTCCAGGCTGCCCCCAGCCCCCCCAGCCTGGCCTCGGGCACCCCCAGGGATGGGGCACCCCCAGCTCCTGGGGCAGCCTGGGCAGGGCCTCGCCGCCCTGGGAATGAAGAATTTCCTCCTTCCACCCAACCTGAGCCTGCCCTCAGCCAGTTTAACGCCATCCCCGTCCCGTCCCTACCCCCTGCAGGCTCCCTCCCCTCTCTCCTGCAGCCCCTCAGGCCCGGGCAGGCGCTGGGAGCTCTCCAGGGGCTCCCCAGCCCTCGGGGCAGCCGTCTGGGTGCAAGCACTGCCTCCAGGACGTTTTATATCAGAGGGGGTATCTGGTGGCTACACCTCGAGGCAGCCGTGAAGCCTTGGCAGCTCAGGCCGGTGGCAGTGGTGCTCAGCGTGTCACTGCTGCCCTGCTTCTGAGAGTCCCAGACCCGAGCTCTGCCTGAAGCACACGCTCTTTCCTGTCCTCAGAGAAGCTGCAAGTCAGAGAAAAACTCTTTAAAAAGTCAGTTTGCTTCACTCTCCCGCACACTGGTGGAAGGGAGGAGTAACATCTTAAGCCAGTTAGATTACAGCACAGGAAAATCAATACCAAGCCCCTCCAAGACCTATCGTAATTTCTACACATTGGAAGTACCGGTGTAAGAAAGGGATGGTCACAAGAGCCAGCATGCGCCTTAAACTCCTCTGGAACAGCCCAAAGTTTTAGAGCAGTCCCACATTTCTCCTTTCTTTCTGGATCATTCGTTTCAGAGCAAGCACTGAAGCATTTGGCCATACTTCCCTCAAAGAAATCAGGAAAGCTCCCAATACAGCCAAGTACTCACAACCCAGTGGAAATCCCTGGGCTGATAACAAAGGCAATGAACAAAATTTGTGCTTAAACAAATTACGGGTCTCTCCTGCTCACTTCCTAGAGACCGAAGATAAAACCCAGCAGTACTCTGGGGCAGATGCGAGGCCCAGCGACAAGAACCAGTGACGTCTTGTCCTAGCAGTCAGCCTGGTCAATACCTGGCAGGAAAAGGACATCGTTCCCTGCTTTCTATCTATAAAGCTGCTGACGGCTGTAACACATATTTACATGCTTACCCTCATAAAACAGCAGCACGGCTCATCAGTGTTAGCATTAGCACTTCACCGGTGGAAGCCGAGCCACAGGCATATGAAAGCTGCATAAAACATGCTGCTGGAGCTGCAGCTGAGTCATCTGCAGAGCCCCCTCGCTACGTGCCAGGTGTTTGTGCCCCTCTCTTGCCCCTGGTCACGGCCTTGCCATCCCTGCCGGCTTCTGGCCCCATGCAATCGCTTCCTGAGCCGGTTCTGCCACAGGGATCCAGGTTAACAGCCCTGCCGGCAGGCACGGTTTGTATTGCCAAACTGAACAGCTACATGAAGACTTACATTTCGTCTGCAATCCAGAAAAACACTCAGACAACTTGCCCAAGGTTGCAGAAAGCACCGCAGCCGAGGCAGGAACTGGTTTTGCATATCCCCCCTGAAGCTCTGGCTTCAGGCGCAAGATCATCATTTCCTTTCGCTTCAATTATTCCTCAGTGGGATTTTAAAGGGCTGCCTTTTCTCCCAGCGCTCAGTCTAACAGAAACAGGGAACCTAACCAGTCTCTGCACCCTGAGCAGACACCCTGAGTGGGATTTGTTTCATCTAACTCCTCGTTGCCAAAGTCTGAGCTCGTTATCCCACGCTCCCCTTGCAGGCTGTGAAAAAAAGCAGGCACCTCCAGAGCATAATTCATCTCACCCCAAGAGCGGTGTCCAAGGAAGGAGAGATGAATCACCCTCCTAAGTGCCTGCTTCTCCCGTAAAGGGAGCGCAGAGAAAGGAGACCAGTTACGTACGGCTGACTTTTGGGTACTGCAGCTAAAGCAGGTGGTCTTGCCCAAGTTCCTTCTGTGGGGTCCCTTTTCCAAGACGAAGAGAAGAGCCCTCCCTCGCAGCGAGGTTAGGAGTGGCTCGATCAGGTGCCAGGTTTCTGCAAACCCACGTTGCTGCTCACACAGCTTGCTCATCGCGACGCCTGCCTCCCGCAGCAGCCGTCTTCACCGCCGGCTGTTTCCAGTCTGCGTGCTTTGATAGACCAATATTTGTAACTGCCTCGGGGGCAAAACAACCTCGCTCAGAACATCCCCACTCACCCCGCACCGAGTGGCGTGCTAAAGTATTCACCCACCCCCCACGATTGCCGTCCCTGGGTAATTCCTTCTTCCTAGCAGGAATGTAGCTTGCAGGGTGGTTTCCACATTAAAGCAGGCAGCTATCTTCGTGCTGCTTCCCTTTGAGCAGTCACACTTCATTTTAAAGTTCCCTCATTTCCTCTCAGCGTCCCGATAAGCCCTTGGTGCTTTTCTGAACTACAACTCACAAATGAGCCGCGAGGAGGCCACGGTCCAGCCTGCGAAAGGCCCACGCAGCCCATGAGCCATCGTCCTTCCTCCCTCGTCCCAGCAGGGTGCTGACCCCGTTCCCAGCACACACATTCCCCTACAGATAACTGCTGCACACAGACAAATGAGAACAACAGGAGGCCAGTACCTGGCGGGCACATGCAAACCATCTATTCTGCTCCTTGCCTGCACTCTTGCCAGCCTCACGGCTTTCAGAGAGACCGCAACCCTTCCAGAAATAAACGCCCTGTTTTGAGAAACTAATGAAAGCAGAGCTCCCGTTACCCACGGTCCTACTCCCAAACAACAGGGCACACTCAGGGGGTCCCCGACAACCCCACACGCCCACACGTGTGTCTGCTCCTGCTCGGCCGAGCACACCATGGCCTGCCTGCAAAGACAAGAGGACAACACAGCAGCATCGTGCCCACAGCACCCTGAACCAAGCAAAGACATCCAAAAACTCGCCCCGGGTGCAAAATTTGCCCAGTCCCCATTGCCTCTCAGCGCTGGCAGCGGGCCGTGGCAGCTCACAGCTCACCGACCACTGCTGTGACCTGGGACCACTGCCGCTGCCCCACGGCCGGGCTGTGGGGCCTGACCCATCCTGCCAGGAGGCAGGGAGCCCCCAGCCCACCCCGCTGTGCCCCACGGGGCTCACGGCAGGATGGGGCAGAGCCAGTCCTGAGCTGTGCCTGGTGGAGAGAAACCGCATGGTAGTGCAACGTGTGCTAACACACATGGGTAACAGCCGTGTACATCCATGTGCATCCACATACACCCACATACATCCCTATGTATCCATATACATCCTTATATATCCATATACATCCCCATATATCCATATACATCCACATACATCCACATACATGCATATACATCCATATATATCCATATACATCCACATACGTGCATATACGTCCATATTTATCCACATACATCCATATATATGCACATACATCCACATACATGCACATATGTCCATATATACCCACATACACCCACATATTCCCACATACACCCACATATTCCCCCACACACCCACATGCACACACACCAAGCCTGTGTGCAGCCGGAGCAGAGCCCTCGGGGCACCCAGCCCGGCCCAACCCGCCCCATCCCCGCGCGGTACCGGCGCTGCCCCCCCCCGGTTCCCCCCGGATCCCCCCCCCGGTGCCGCCGCGCCCCTTACCCTGGCAGCCCCCCGGGATCCCCACCATGGCCCGGCCGGGCCCGGCCCCTCGCCGCCTCCTCCCGCTGCCTCCGCGGCCCTGCCCGGCCCTTCCCCGCCCGCCTCTCGCCGTGACGCGCCCGGGGGCGCGGCCTGCCCCGGCCCGGCCGCCGGGGAAGGGCCCCGCTGCTGGCGGTGGCGGGGCCGGGCCGGGGGCGCTGCCGCGGGGGCTCCCCGTGGGGCCGCGGGGAAGGCGCGGAGCGGAGCGCGGCCAGAGCCGGGAGCGCTGTGAGGAGAAGGGGAGAGCCCGCCCACAGCCTGCCTCCGGGGGGCGGCACGGCGGGGCCCCGGTGTGTCCCCTCCCGGTGTGTGCCCCCGGTGTGTGCCCCCCGTGTGTGCCCCCACGGCCGGTGGAGGGGCTCCGAGCACGCCGCTGCCTGCTTTGGGCTCCCTTCCCCAAAATAAAGCGGTGACGCCACGATGCGGGGCATGGCATCTCGCTCTCGATGACCGCTTCAAATAAAAATCAGATTCAGAAATTCGATGTAGCTGAGTCTTTCATGAGGATTTCATTGGGAGTTGCATTCTGGCGTTCATTTTTGGAAGGTCCACACTGGCTCAGGTTACCCCAGGGCCGTGTTGGTGCCCGGTGAGCACCGTGCCCACCGCCCTGGCTCTGTCCTGGGGACAAACTGGGGGCCAGACGCGGTGCTGCCCGCACAGTGCTGCTCACAGCGTGTCCAGGGAGCCCCGTGCTGCTTGCAGGGCAACCGGGGTGAGGAACGCAGCCCCTCGGCAAGGACAGCGGCGGTCACGGCTCCGGCCTTCCTCCGAGTGCAGCTGGCTGGGAGCTCCGCCACCAGCTCACCGTGAGGTTCGGTGTCACGTCGCTGGTGAGGGAGTTTTGTGTGCCTGCAGCTCTGCCACGGGCCCGGCCCATCTCCCAGCGCCTCTGTCTGCAAATTCCCCACGGAGTCCATGCACAGAAAAGCTCCTTTAGGCAGACTCATGAGATGAAGCCAAGTCAAAGACCTGAAATGGGGGAGTTTAAACTCTGGTAGAGTCCAGAGCTTGGGTGCCATGTCCCTCTGGTCGGTACCTCCAAGCCCAGAAATGCTGCAATTTTGGATCATGAAAGCTTCTCTGAGTGTCTCTGAGTTCTGCTGGGGTTTGTCGAGGCCGCACGTGCAGCACCAGCCCTGTGCTGACGGCTGGCCGGCATCTGAAAACCAAGCACGAGGCTGCTCCTGTCCTGAAGGAATTTGCCCTGAGAGGCTCTCCAGGAGCACTGCAGGTGGGACAGCTGGGTCAGGGACTTCCCAACAGACCTAAAAGAAAGTTGTTGTGCATCTTCAGATTGCGTTATAGCTGGGGTTTCTGTTCCCATCAATAAAATACACACGTGGGCCTGGAAGCAGGGTGAGGACCCAGTCTCCTGTCCTGGGTTGATGCCACGCCACCAGTTGGCAAGTCGTGCTGGTACCAGTGTGCCTGTGGCTCTTTGCTTCCTGCAGTCTGGTGGCCCAGCCCTTGCAGGGCTCCTACCCAGTGGAGGGGACCTCTTGGGATGGAGAAGGACACGCAGACTGCCTGCCCTAAGCACCACCGAGTCTCTGCCTTTACAAACAAGGCCGCGAGCGCTGTGAGCCCTGCACAGCTCGGGAAGAAAAGGCAGGAGCCCCTGCCTCCAGCCGTGGGCCGGGGCTGCTGTTTCCCAGTAGGATCACACTCCCAGCAAACGGGGTGTGAATCCCCCCAGTTCTGCGCTGGTTGGTCCTGGTCAGGCACCCACTGAAGGCTCAGCTGTGGGTGAGCGGCTGTGCTCCGGCTGAGAGCAGCTTGGCTGGAGTTTGCTGGCATCTCTCAGGTCCAGAAGTCCCGTGATGGAGCAGATCCAAACTTGCTCTAACATGACAGGAGCAGCCGTCTGGTTGCATCGGCCTCGATTTAACTTTGTGGCTTTGCCCCCTCCCCTGGAGAGACACCGGCACTTCACTGGCCCAGCCCGTCCATCAGAGCCTGCATCCTCCCATGGCTCTTATCTCTGGCCACGCTGGCTGCGGCTTGACTCTGGCCCCTGTTTATCACTGCTTTCATTTTGGTGTCAACTCCAGCCTTCCTGTGGCCAAATTTACCCCAGCGAGGCAGCAAGTTCCATTGTTTGGGGTGCTGATAGGTGTTTTGTTTTAACTTGGCTGGTCTCTGAAGCCAAGGAAACCCCTAGGAGAGCAGCAGGCTGGGCTCCGTCCTTGGGGCAGCCTCCCAAAGGCTTCACCAAGGTGATGGGAGCAGCTCCCAAATCACCTGGCTGTCCTCCCCACCCACATCTCGGTGTCTCCCCAAGGCTCCCAGGAGAGCTTGCCTGCTCTGGAGCCCTCCACATGCCCCAGGACAGGAGAGGAGGTGGGAACAGCCGTGGTGACAGCGTGGGGCTGTCCCTGCCCTGCTCTGTGTCCCAACCATCCCAGACACCATGGCCTTGGGGGACATGCCCTGCCTTGAGGTGTCACTGCTGGGGACGTGGAGGAGGTGATGCAGAGCATCCCATCGCCCTGGGGGAAGCTTTGAGGGAGAAGCAATGTATGATGTGTGTTCATCTTTCTGGTAAGCAGCCCTGGAGTTGCCAAAGGCGAAGCCATGGGTACAAACCAGCTCCGCTGCAGGCTTTGTATTGTTCTGGTATTTCTAGATGAAATAGCCACAGAGGAAAACCTCAGCGACTAAAGGACTGTGCCGCATATCCCCATAATGCCAGCACAGAGTCAGGGCATGGTACATACAGGGGCCAGTCTTGCAGATCTCGAGGCCAATGGACGATGTAGGAGCTCAGGACAGCAGCTCTGGGGACAATTCCTTACCTACATGTGGCTGCCTCGCAGAAATGAGCTCCTGTGCTACACGTGTCACCCTGCCGCTCCTCCACCACGCATCTTCCACAGTGATGGGGAGCTGGAAGCAGGGCAGGGGCTCTCTGTGCTCCCAGAGATGTGGTGCCAGGTCTGGGCATGAGAAGGGACAGCAGGGGGACGACCCGCCCTGGGACACAAGCTGCCATCACGAGGCATGGGGAACACCACTTCCCTGGCTCCCCTTGTGACTCCAGATTTATGGGATGTGTCCGACCGAGCTACTCCTGTTCCGCCAGCTGATGGTTCTGTGCATCCTTGAAATGGGCTTGTGCATTAGGAAGATGCTCTATGGGCACATGGACTGTATTTGGAGCCCTTTTCATTGTGTCACTTGAAAGTGATGTGTCTGGGACAAGAGACAATTGCTCAGCCCGGTGGTGTTTGTGGGTACACATCCCAGAGAGGAAGATCCGTGTGTATAACACACAGGTATGTAGCACATCTGACTGAGCATCCACAGTTTTGCAAAGAGCATTTTTAGGACTACAGGTACACAGTCATGATATATGTGATACATCTATGGCCAGTAAAACACAACAACCTTAAATATTCAGACCACAAAATCACGCACTACACAAGCCAGGAAATGCTCCCATCCCCTTCAACCGTGTGACCGCATTTAGCTGTGTGCCAGGCAAACGATCAAGCCACAGACGGTGATTTCCCATGGAGTGTGGCTCTTTGGTGCACAGGCAATGGAAGTTGGCATCTGCTGTGGAGCTTTGGAGGCACCCCGCACCATGCCACGCTGCCCGAGCTGTGCCCCGAGGACAGATCATTTCGGGGACAGATCGTTTCATTTCTGGTCTCTGCCCCAGCAGATCCCCAGCCGTCCCCGGGCACCCTTCTGGGCTCACCCTTTGCTGTCCCCTCCCAGGTCCTCCCCCTCCCTCCAAGGGGCAGTGAATCTGCTAGCAAGGATTAATGGAAATTAATCGATTCGCAAACACGGAGCAGGAGGGAAAGTTGTTTGGACATCTCACTTCACAGGCATGTGTAGCTCTAAAAATGCTGAAGAAAGAGTAATTACTGCCATAAAATTGAGTGGGAAATGAGATAAAGGGTTTATCTCGCAGGCCAGGTCGTGGCAGAGTTACCTGCCTGCATCCTTCACTACGGGCTGGTTTTCAAGGCAAAATGGAAAGTTTAGCACAAGAATCACAACAGTGGAGAAAGAAGAGAGAGGCAAACAGCATCAGGGAGGGGCTGGAGGCTGGTGGTTCCCCAAGACCGGTCCTGGCATCTGTTTCTCATTGATGGTGCTGGTGACCTGGGCTGGAACAAGCTGTTGGGCAAAGACATGTGTCTGTTCTGGCTTCCCACAGCTCAGCTCCTCATTTCCCACTAAGGGACTTCCTAAACTCCTCGCTGAGGGAGCTCAGCCTTGCTCAGGGTGCTCAGAGCTGGGGGGTTCCCTCCCGGTCTCTACCCCCAAACAGAACCCGATGAGCTCTGCAGCCCCGGGGTGCTGCCCACCCCACAGCCCTGCTCCTGACAGCATTTCTTGGGTCACCGCGTGGCTTTGGTCATGGTGTTGAGCCCCGTGGCTCAGCTTGCCTCCCTCTGCAAGCTCTGCTCTCTTCCTCCTCCTTCTGCTGCTGGCCGCGGTGCCCAGACCCCGCCAGATGCCGAGGGGACCAGTGGGGCTGCCAGGAGCACTTGGGAGCCCACCGCTCCCTCCTCGTGCCCCCTTGGCATTGGGATGGCCTCGGGGACCCGCAGACACCTCGAGGTCCCCAGTCCCCCGCTCCCATCCCAAAGCAGCGCTGAGCCCAGCCCTTGCCTTGCCACGCGGGCTGCCTGCCATCTGGCACGAGAGTGGAGTTAAATAAATGTTAAACGCACACTAACACCGTGTGACAACCAGCGAGAGGCAGCGACTTCCAGCTCGAAGAGTCTTGGTTGTGTAAACAGCATCCTGAAATTAATATTTACCTTTTAAAGCAAACAGATATTTGGGGTGTTTCGTGGGCTTTCTGCCTAGCAGATGCCAAGAACAACAGCTTGGTACTGCAGGGAATTGGCTTGACAGCTCCGGGGATGGTGAACTCCCCAGCAGCCTCCAGACTGTGAGGTCAGGACCGGTCCCTCTCTTTTCAAGCAGCTGAACTCTCACAAGCACCAGATTAATCTTTGCTCAGGGGCTGCAACCCCTAACGAGGAGCGGGAGCAGGGAGCGGGGATTCACGCAGCAGATGGGCTGGGGGATGAAGGCTTTGGGGATGCTCCGAGCAAACCTTGTCTGGAGGGGCTCTGGGGGGGCAGAGGGGCTGTTCCAGGCTCAGCATCCAGCCCTACCTCCATCCCCGGAGCAAACCCTGTATTTTTTCCTCCTTTAAGGGAAGGACATTTTACAAATCGCAGCCCAAGCCCACTCCAGCTCCCCGCACAGCTCCCAGACCTTCTGTTGCTCCTGCAGGATGTGCCCCAGCGGTCGTCCCCACCTGCCCCTGTGTACCTGGCTCTTTTGGGGAGCTCGGCGAGGTGTTGGTGGCATTCCCCAGCCACGGGATGGGCTCGCACCACACACTGATTGCCCGGTGGCTGAGGATGGAAGCTTTTAGGAGCTTTCTGCAGCTTGCCGCTGCTGCCATCACCCTGGACTTCCCTTTATTTCACCTCCCTCTGCTCCTATCACACCTTCTTGGCTTCATCCCAATCCCTGTGCTTTCATCCTCTTCCTCCGAGGGACACGTGGGGACTCCCAAGCCACCAGCAGCTGGCCAAGGCTCTCGGGCTGGTGTCTCTGCACGGGGTCACGCTCCGCGAGGACGGAGACGCACGGGGCTCGGAGCCAGCGGGCTCGGGGAGTGGGATGGGGCCGGTGCCACGGCCCGAATCCGGCCCTCCAGGACACACTGGTCCCGTGAGCATCATGCCGAGGGGCCGCGGGGCTGTCACCTGCTGCTGCCCCGATGTGCAGCTGCTGGCTGGGGAGGACAAACCGGCAGCTGCCTTCGGGGGCCGGTACCTGCAAAGTAAACCCATTAATGCAGGTGGTGCGTGGGTGGGAGCCAGGGCGGGACGGGGCTGGGAGGATGTGGGGAGGCTCGATTGCCCCTGTAAAAAATAAAACAAACCAACAACAGCTTTGCTGGGACCGTTTGGAAAGAGGTGCCAGTGGAGTCGCGTGGACAGGGGAATTTGGGGACTTGTTGAGCTGAGAAATGGGGAAATATTGCTATGGGTGGGGCAGGAAAAGCAGCCTGCAGGTTGCCAAAAGAGACTCTGAGGCACCATGATCATGCACAGCAAGATGCTGGGGGGCTTCCCTCATGTCCGGGGGGGGGCTTGTAGCGAAAAATTGGGGCTAAAGATGGGAGGGCGAGGCCTGGCAGGTCACCAGTCCGTGGGGATTTGGGGACCAGGGAGCAAGAGCTCCTCTGGCGAGTGGTCAGCCCTTCTGCTTCCCGAGCCGGTGCAGATGCAGGAGGTGGGCTCAGAAACTGGGGCCTTTCGTCTGTGCCAAATCCCCGTGTCCGCTCCCTAATTAAAACAACTCCCTGTGATGCTGGGTGCACTGTGATGCGCTGCCCGTTCCCCTTTGAACCGTGCTTGATAGAGGGAAGACCATGAGTCCCCGCTATGAAAGTGAATGAGTTGCCTACATTTTGTATAAAAGGCTAGGAATTGAGGCTCTGAATGTGCAGCCTCAAATAAATAATTCTCTCCAAACTGGAAAAAAAAGCAATACCGGAGCTCTGGGAGCATTTTCTGAGCCGAGAGCAGGGCGAGGTGCAAGCCCCAGCGATGCCCCGGCACCGCCAGCTCCTCTCCAGTGCTCCAAGGGCACCAAACTCATGTGAGTGGTTTTTTTTTTGGATAATTTTTGGGGTAAAACCTGTGCAGGTGCATGCTGCTGTCCCCTCAGGCGGTGTGGCTGCCCTTGGTGCAGCGGGGGCGCGAGGGACGGGGCAGCTGCTGCCACGGGAAGCTTCAGCTGGGCAACGCTGGGCACTAATTTGGATGAAATTTCCTTTTGGAAAAGACCAGGGAATAAGCATGTGGCGTTTTTATTCTCATCTCAGCTTTGTTTGATACGATAAGCCACAGAGCTTAGACCAGGAATCGAAATAATGAATTTTATTGTTGCCAGCTTAAAAAAAAAAAAAAAAAGAACACCCACAAAAATCCGTTAAATGGCCAGTTCCGAAATGTCGTGATCTTTCTGGCCGTTCAGCACAAAAAAAGACCTGGAAGTGGCCGTGGCCGAGCCCCCATCCCCTCTGCGTCCCCAGAGCCTTCCCCCCTCTCCTCCCCGAGCCGGGGCCGGATCCTGCGGGGTGCCCCGGAGCAGCCAGCCCCGCCGGGGAGCGGTGGGGAGCGCGCAGCCCATATCAGCAATGATTTCCTGACAAACAGTGCGGCTCATTGTCTGTTCTCATTTACAAACTGCTCCACACCAGCCATCTGATATCCATTATTACAATTACAAACAAGCCCGGTAACTCTCCAGCTGGTCAGCCCCAGCCGAGCAGCACTGCAGCCATTCAGGGATGCCATATGGTACCGGGGCTTCCAAAGCAGCATTGTCAATCAGCCTTATTAATTTCTGAGTTCGTTTCTTTTCCTTTTAGGGATATATGTGTGTGTGTATATATATATTTGTGCAATGCAGAGACACTTCTCCGGCCTTAATTTGGAACACGCAGCTGACAGAATAATTGCAACATCTAAATCGACGCGGCAGCTGGCGGGGAAGGGAAGAGCCCGAGCCCCACGAGCAGCCCCTGAGCACTGGTGCTCGTGCAAGACCTCCACGCGCCTCTCGCCATGCACACCACGGTGCGTGCCACGAGAATATTAAAATCCCATTAGCTCCAGAGCGCCGGACACGGCTGGCGTTCTCACTGCAGACGCAGAGTTGCTAATGGCCATTTCCCTTCGATCCCTTCGCCTCCTTTGAGCCCTGTTTGTTTTTTTCCCAAACGTTTTGGGGCCTCTGGGTGCGATTACCGGGGATGGTTGCAGATGTCGGTGAGCTGCCGGCTCTGCCCGCGGCGCCTCTGTTCTGAGCGAGCGCCTGGGTGCACCCATGGGTGCCGCACGGCTGCTGCGGGGTGGCCCCTCCGTTTGGGGTCATTTATGGGGAAAGAGGCACAAACGCATCAGCTCGTGGTGAGGGGCATCACGTCTTCTGCGCTCACAGCAGCCAGCCATGAAGCCTGGGGGGTTCAGTTTTCCTTTATTTTTTATTTTTTATTTTTTTCAGTTTAAATTTTACATCAAAAATCAACAAGGACCGATTTCTTTTCTTGGCTTTTTGTGACAAGCCCAGAGCAGGGTGCTGGGAGGGGACGTGCACCAGCCCTGCTCCAGCTTCAGCAGGGACCTTCACGGATTTTGTTTGTGGAATTCCACCCTGTGCCGTCAAGGAGTCAAAATATTGAACTGTTATCAGAGAAAACAGTGGATCTGCACCTGACACATGGCTGGAGTTGGATTTATACAGAGATATTTCCGAGCAAAAATGCCTGTGGGGCTACGGATGCCTTTGGCAGCATCCCCAAAAGCAGCCAGGAGGAGGGATGAGCTGCGCTACAGGCACTGTGCTTGGGGGCTTGCTTTGTATCCCAGCCCAAAGCCCACACGCAGCAATACAAGGCAGGACAGCCCAAAAAAAAAGAGAGGAGAGCCTCAGCACCGTATGCCAGGTGGCCAGGGTTAGAGCACAGTGCGCTCTGAATCGCATCGGCTGTCCCAAACCCAGGGCACAGCCCCAGGTGGATGCGGCCACGTGGTGACCACACGGGGACACACGGGGCAGAGCTGGGGCATGAGGACGAGGACACGGTGGTGAGGGCATGGGGGGGCACAACACAACCCTGTCCCTCCCTGCCTGCCCCCATCCCGCACAGTTTTGGAGCTCCAGGGCCGTGTGTGACCCAAGCTCAGCTGCTGCAGGAGCTCTCACTTCTCCCCACCCCTCCCTGGGTGGATGCTCCCGTGCCACAGGTCCCTTCTCAACTTTGTACGCTGCTCAAACCTATTTTCTTTGAATTTCTGGATTTGTGCCCTTTTGGTTGATTTCCCCATGGCTCTTCCCTCCAGCTCCTGGTGAACCATCCTGCACTTTCTGCTGCAGGCAGCTCACCTGCTTTGTGCACTGCCTGTGGGGGTTTCAAGCCGTCCCAGCACAGCCCCTGCACCTCCCCCATGGCAAATCGATCCCAAATGAGCAAATCTTGCACTGTCTGGCTGTGCCACGAGGGAGCTGCTCCACAGAGGCTGGCACCACGTGCCCCTCTGGTTTCCCCGTTTCCCAATGGCACGTGTTCAACAGCACCTTGCAGATGTGATGTTTCTGATGGGCAAGCAGGGGCAGGGACAACCTCTGGGGTTTTGTGGGGTTCCCTCCTGGCCACCACTGTGGGTTCAGTCCTGCAATGTTCCCTGCGTGAGCCGAAAAAGGACAAGTTGCTCACACAGCCCCTGGCACGGCTCTGGGATCTGCAGCCCTTCTGCTGCTCTGGCTTGAGTCTTCCCCAGCACACACCATTTTTATTTTTTCATGGGATTTTGATGTTTTCTCAACATTCTTCAGTTCTGATTTCACATCACTCCTGGAGCTGACTCACTGCTGACACCACCTTCTCTGCACACCCGAGGGAGAGCCGAAGCATCACGACTTCTGCTCCTGCTCCTGCCTCTGCCTGCGCCGTTCCCCCTCCTCAGGCGCTTCCCAAAGAGCGCAGCACCTCGCGTGTTACCGCAGCACCACCATAGTGCTGAACTTCCTCTATTTTGAACCATTCCGGAAGAAATCTGGAGATGTGGATGCCCACCTCCCTGGTATTTAGGGGAGGACGTTTTGGCAGCTGGAAAACAGGTTTCCCCGTGGCTCCCCAGGCCGTGTCCTCCTGCCTGCCTTCGGTGTGCCCACTGCGGCCGTCCCTGCTGATGCTGCAGGGCACGGAGCTGCCCGAGCACCGATCCTGACACTGCCATCACCATTTCTGCACACTAAGAAGAAGTTGGAAATGATATTTGGTTTATATACACACATGTCCCATGTGTGCTGACAGCCCCACATCACCTGGAGCAGCCAGGAGTGGTGCAGGGCTGGGAAGGAAGCAGGGGTGGGGAGCCAGGGGGGCGAGCACCCACACAGCACCGCGCTGCAACGCCCGCTTGGAGCTTGCTCCATCCCCAGCGCTGCTGCGCCTTTCCAAGAAACTTTGGGGGAGGAAAAAATTTAAAAAAATCATATTTTTTCCATTCGCAGCTAGAGCGGGGCCAGATTTTGCAGCAGGATGCTTTTTTATTTTATTTTATTTTGTTTGTTTCTGGCCAGCACATCCCGAAGGGCTCCCGCCGCAGCCACCGCCGTGCAGGGACAGCGAGGGCAGCCAGCTGAGTC
Source organism: Anas acuta (assembly GCF_963932015.1). Lineage (NCBI taxonomy): Eukaryota > Metazoa > Chordata > Aves > Anseriformes > Anatidae > Anas > Anas acuta. The sequence goes on from NC_088994.1 coordinate 3,741,735, forward strand.
ACCCGCGCGGTGCCGCCGGAGGGGACCGGCTGCCTCTCCTCGGGGCTGCCATCGCGGCTTTGCTTTGAAAACCCTCCAGTGCTTTGTTCTCCCTCTGATACAATCCATTTGGAGCAAATGCAGTTTCGGAGCATCTTGCCAAGCCCACAAGCTTTTTGGGAGGCTGCTGCGAAGCATTAGCGGCAGATAAGGCCCTCCGCGGAGATGGATGTCTGGCGAGGGAGGCGGCGGTGGCGGGGTCTCCTCCTCTCAGCCCCGGCCTGGGGACACCTCTGGCTCCTTTTCCAGCTCCTTTCCCCCGGGGCTGGGGGGCCAGACCCTGCGCATCGCTGCTCCTTGCCCCCTGCCCCCGGTGGGCCCCCGCTCCCTGGGGGCTGGGTGCCAAAGCAAGCAAGGGACGAGGGTGTAGAGGGTTGGGATGGACCCACCCTGGTGGGGTCCAGGTCCTGGGCATGAGGGGTCTGAGGGCTTGGCCCCTGTCCCTGCAGTGCCAGGGCTGGAGGTGTTGCTGCTGAGACCCTCACAGCGGGGCGCAGTGTGGCTGCAGGCCTGGCACTCCCATCCCCTTCCCCTATGGCTCGGAGATGCTGAATTGCTGTATTTCTACCTATAAGCAGCATCGATGTGCAGCATTTGTACCGGGCAGAGCTTACGTGCAGCCTTTACACACCCACCACGCAACATTTACACCTTGCAAAACTGAGCAGGCATCACCTACACCACGCACCGTTCACACGCAGCACTGATGCCGTGCGGTGCCCAGACCACGAAGCATTTCATCCACGTGGTACTTACACCGTGCACAATGCGCACGCAGCAATCACACCACGCAGCATTTGCGCTCAGCATTTCCACGCAGCACTGGTGCCGTGGTGTCGGGAGGGGAGCGGAGGGGACGCATCCCTCCTGGCCGTGGGCAGGCAGCACCGGGGACGGGTGCCCGAGGAGCCTGTGCTGCCAGCAGCCCCCAGCCCCACATCCCCAGGGGACCGAGGGCTCTCCGTGACGGTTGATACGGGGTGGGAGCGGGGCCGTTTAATGCCGTTATAAGCCGGGGCAGGGGGTCTCCAACAGACGAGGGCTCGCCGGCCAGATGGGGAGACCCGTCTGCCGCGCCGCCTGCGCCGGGGCCACAAAGGAGGGTCCCCTCGTGGCAGCTGGCCCCGAGGAAGAGGTTACGGAGCCACGTGGCAGGGCAAAGCCCAAGGGTGGCAGGGGCGGCCCCGGCCTTTGTTGGGGTCACCCCCGGCTGGCGGGGGAGCAGCTGGGACGGAGCCGCGGGGTTGGAGGGCGCTGGGACAGCTCCGGCGGGCAGTGGCTGTCTCGGGGGGCACAGCACCGGCTGTGAGACCCATTCAGAGCCGTGCTGCCTTTGTTGCTCTTGCAGATGATGAATCACTCTGTTTTTCCCCCCTTTTTTATTTTGTATTTTTCCCCAGAAAGACCAGGACTGGCCCCGTGCTGAGCATCCTCCTGCTCTGGCTCGCAGCAGCCCGATGGGGACAGGGACGGGTTCCCGTCCTGCCCGCTCGCCCCTTTTCTGTAGGGTGAACCTCGGGTGATATTTCAGCCCTGGGGTGGGTGCCAGGATCCGGCCTCACATCCGGCTCGGCTTCCCCCTTGCAAGCGGCGTGGGGCTAATTTCAATTATCTTCTCCAGGCCATATGAATTCTATTAATATCAAAGTAATGAGGTAATTACTGTGATTTGGAGGAACGGCTGGGGAATTGCTTTGGATAGGATTTCGCCAGCCGAGAGGGTAAATTAAAACCTCTGTTTGGAAGGGAACAAAAGGCTGCATCTGAGGCGAGCAGAGAGGCGTGGGTGCCAGCCCAGGGCCATGGGGGACACCCAGGTGGGGGACACCTGTGCTGCCATCCCTGCACCCCCCCTGTGCCGCGGGGCCCTTTGGAGATGCCGTGGGCAGGGCTGGCAGCGCTGGCCATGGGGCACTGGCATGGAGCAGGGCACGGCCACCAGCAGAGGAGGGCCGGGGTGGCTGCAGAGCGTGGCAGGCACGGAGATGGGGACAGTCGGTGGCACCATGGCGTGGTGGCACGGGGTGGGCAGGACACAACTGGCCCAGGACGTCCGGGACATGGCAGTGGGTGTGCAGCTGGGGGGGGACCATCGCTGACACCCACCACAAGGCAACTCCTGGAGGTGGTGGGGATGGTTTTGGTGTTGCAGCACCAAGCAGAAAGCCCGGAGCCTGGAGCTCTGGGGCACAGAGGCAGAGGTGAAAACCCCCTGCGGAGCCTGGAGCTGGGTGCGTGGGGTGGGACGCGCGTCCCCTGCCCCCTGAGGGTGCTGCTGGCCCGGCCACAAGCTGAGCCTGGCGACACACTGCAGGGAGCACCGTCCCCATGTCCGCGTCACTGCCACCCCATTGTGGCACCCGGACCCAAAACTGCTCGGGGGAATGGGGTGCTCAGAGCCCCCTCCTACAGCTCACCCCACCCCAGCCCTGCGCACAAACCCCCAGAGCCCCCGGCCCCAGGGCGCTGTGCGCACCCGGCTGGGGAGGGTGGGGAACGAGGTGTGCGCCCCCCAGGGGGCTGGGGGTGGCCGAGGAGGGCTTTGCCCCCCCGGAGGAGCCCTGCTCGCTGCCGAGCGGCGCTTTGCTGGCCCCTGCTGTCAGCCCCGCGCCCTGCGCCCGGCCCCGGCTGCGGCGTGGCGTGGGGGCCCCCTGCCCACGCGTGGCACCGAGACCCTCCCGTCCTCCTGCCGGGCTGCTGCACGGAGGGGAGGCCTCCCCCTCCCCAGCCTCCTCTTCTCCAGACGTTTCTGGGAGTTCAAAAATAAGCCGCTGGGAGCTGTGGGCGAGGGAACGCTGCACCCCAGCCTGCTCCGTGCCTCGGTTTCCCCCTGAGCACACCCCAGGCCAGAGGCCGCAGGGGGATGCTGGTGGCACAGACTGCACCCATGGTACCAGGGGATGTGCAAAATCGGGGGTGGCACCACCAGCAGCTGCAGCTCAACATCGTGGCAGTCCCAGGGGCACCCAGGATCTGGCATTTTCCTTTGTGAGCTGCGAATTATCCAAACCACAGGGGGTTTCCCTGTGGCCTACATAAGAGGCGAGTAGGGTGATCAGCCCAGCAGCAGGTACAAGCGTGCTGGTACATTTTACAGTCTGCAATTAATGAGCTGAGTTTTATGATTGACTTACGCCCTCTGAACTCCCTCGGGGGCTGAGCGGAGTCCTGCCACTGATGCCACTTGGATCTGAGACACAGAAGCTGCAGCAGGCAGTGAATACCGGGCTCTAACGGGTGAGGTCTGCCTGATGCAAGGCCAACAAGTGGTCTTGCAGGAGATTTGCTGACTTGCTTAAGCCAGCCGTGCCTGCCGGAGCAGCCGGACTCTGTGCACATCACTGCTGGCAGGGCGTGCACAGCTCTGCGGCGTCACCCAGCTTCTGCCTTGCCCAGAGCTGGTTTAGGCCCCAGGGGCTGCTTTGTCCCATTTCTTCGACGGAAATCATCCTGCCTCGATAACGCGTCTGCCGTGTGCCAACAAAGGTGTTCTCACAGCAGGGAGCCCTGCTGACGTGACTGTCTTGTAGGGATCCATACGAGAACCTGGGCCGAGAAGGAAGAAACTTTGCTGGGACTGATGGTGTCCCGGAGAAAACAGCACGCTGTCGGGTGAGAGGAGTCAGAGGCTCCAGAGGTTTTATGGTCAGACAAAGCCATTTCGCTGCATTTCCTGTATACCAAAGGATGAATCACTCAGTTAAGTACATATTGCACATCTGAATCTCTTTTATTTCCCTTTCTGTCCCTGCCAGTGGGTTTCCAGCCATTGGTTCCTGCAGATTCGCTTGGGCAGAGCAGGACCAGCTGCCCCGTGTGCTGCCCGAGCACCGTGGGCAGCCGGAGGTGTCGTTATCTGGCTTGGGAACATGGTTCCAGACCCTGAACGCGAGATTTTCGTTTGTTTCACAAGTGATTAATTTAACTAATGCAACTAACGGCGCTCTATAAATAGGCCGGTGGGCTTTGACACAGCTCCCGTCTGTGCCAAGAAATGAGGCTAATAATAGCTGCTTAACCACCGAGTCCAGGGGAGCGGGGAGATTCTGCAGGGAAAATGCCAGGACAGGCTCCGGCGTGCAATGAAAACCAGCAGCAAAAGTGGCACCAGCCCCACGGGCATGGGGACCCCGGGGCGGGCAGGGGTCCACACCCTCCACACTGTAACCTGGGGGCTTTGCACATCTGGCCCAGCTGGCTTGGAAAATCCATTTGGAAAAGTCTTGGGAAGCCACCTCTCGTGCCCAGCCAGAGCTGTCGTCCTTCACCCACCTCTCCCGTGTGAGTTGTGCTCACAGCACCTTGCAGCAGGAGCATCCCCTGTGCTGGGATGCGGGGACCCTGAGAACACGCGGGGTGAGGGCATGCCTGGGGAACCAAGCCTCCAGGAAGGTCCCTAAAACAGCAGCCCCTCTGCTCTGGGGACATCAGGACCCCCAAATCGTCCCGCAGGCCTGTCCTCCCAGTGTGCTGACACCTCGCCTTGGGTCACCATCCCATGTAAGTAACTGCTACGATTGCTGAAGGACTACAAAGGTGCTGAAAAAGAGAGGGGAGAGGGGTCCCGCAGCTGTGCGACCACCGTGTCCGTGATACAGGCTTCCTGTGGTGACAGCGGTGCCTGTCCCCGAGCACGGCTGGGCCAACAGCTCTGCCGTGTCTGCAGGACACAGGGGGGCGATTCGTGGCATCCCACACACCCCTCTCCCCTGCTCTCCATGTTCTCGCACTGACAAAGCCCACGCTGGGTGACTCGGGGGAAATAAATGATGCCGTGGGTTGGGATGAGGCTGCAGCTGCGGGGAGGTGAACTCATCCCCAGGCGGGCCCTGGGGGCCCAGCTGCTTTCAGCATGCCAGCAGGATGGGGCGAGAGGAGGTTTCTCCCTTTACATGGGATCGCTGTGCTCTGCATTGCTCCCTTCATCCACGCACGGGTGTTGTATCCGTGCTGCCAGGGCTGAGCAAGCCATGCCAGCAGCTCAGACGGGGCCGTTCTGCGGCACTAAAGCAGCGTTCCCAGTTCTGCTTAACCAAACTCCAACAGTTTTTTATAAAAAGAAATGTAGAATATTTGAACTGTCTGTTTCATAAGGACCAAACCTCCAGGGTTTCCTTGGATGCAGCCTCACAAAATCCCACAGCTGCTGGGGAGGCAGCGGGATAGGAGGGGCGTTTTTCCTCCTCGGTGCGTGGATGGGGAAGGGCTGCACCCCCCGTCCCTGCAGCCCCTGTGCCCGTTCCAGGTGGCTGCCACAAAATCCTTCTAAATCTTGGCGTTTTGCACAGGCTGGAGCTCAGAGACCTCGGTAGCCCCAATCCTGGAGGCCTCTGGAGCTGCCCCCACGGAAGGGGGTTGCGCCGAGGGGTGTTTTTTCCATCCTAATTGCTGCCACTCGGTTGCAGCGAGCAGTGCAGCCGTGCCAAGGGCAGCCCAGCGCCGTCGCTGTGCTCCAGAAGCGGGACGGGCACGGGGGTGGCAGGGGACACCCCGAACACCCCCCCCGTGCCTCCCCTGCCCGACAGCAGCTCGGGGGGCGCCCACCCCCGGGCCGTGCAGGGAGCAGCCTCGGAGAAAACCCCGGGGCCGCTCCCGGCTCCTTTGGGTCCGGAGACGCGCAGCGGGGCGGGGGGCGCGGACCCCGCACCCCGACGACCCCCCCGAGAACCCTCCCCGGCCCTTCGCGGGGCGGCCCGGCGGGCGGTGCGGAGCCGTCCCACACCCCCAAAAAAAATAAAAAATAAAAAGCCCAAGCCCCGCAGCGGCCGGGAGGCGCTGCCCCCCCGCCGGGGCGGGCCGGGGGCGGTGCGCGGGGGGGCGCGGAGCGGGCGCGGAAGATGGCGGCGGGCAGGCGCGCCCCGCGCAGCGGGCTGCTGGAGCTCCGCGGCCCCGGAGGGCGCTGGCTCCGTGTCCTCCTCACCCTGACCGAGGACAATTTGGGGGTGAGCCCCGCCGACGGCCCCGGGCCCGGGGAAGCTCCGGCGGCGCAGCTGAACGGCGGCGAAGGGGGCTCCGGCGTGCCCGAGGCGCTCGCCAACATCAGGCGCACGGTGCACGTCGTCAAGCAGGACGTGGGGGGGCTCGGCATCAGTATTAAAGGTGAGGGGGGGGGGGACGCTGCCGTGCTCCGAGCGGCGAGGGTGAGGGGTGAGGGGTCCGGGGGAACGGGGAGAAAAAGGGGGGTGTCGGGCAGCGTCCGAGCGCAGCCGCCGGGGAGGTGGGGAAGGGCAGGGGGCTGCCGGGGAGGGGCGGGGGACGCGGGGAGAGGGGCTCCGGGAGCGGGGGGACACGGGGATATGGGGACAGGGGCTGCGGGAGCAGGTGGGACGGGCACAAAAGCTGCCCCTGGTGCAGCCGGGCGGAGCGCTCCGCCCGTGCGTCCTCGTCTCCGGCGTGTCCCCGTGTCCCCACGTCCCCGTGTCCCCGTGTCCCTGTGTCCGAGCGCCTTCGAGCCGCTGCCCGCCCTGCACCCGGCTGGCTCTGCCCGAATTTGGGGCTGGAAATGTCTCGGGGCGAGGGTGGCTCCTCTGGCCCCGTCTGGCTTTCACGGGGCTCTGAGCTCTGTTGGAAACTCCGTGCAGGGGGAGCTTAGTCCGGGGGGCTGCCCCCGTGCATGGCCAAAGGGGGTGGTGGGGCTGCGTGCTGGGGGGCCCGGGGACGGTGGCAGCGTGGCTCTCGCCTCCTGACGTGGCTTCCCCTCCCCGGAGCCTCCAGCTCGCTCCGTAAGCGGGTGCCACAGGGAGGTTTTGTGCCGTGGGTGTCCCTGTGCGGGGACTGGGTCAAAACCCAGTGCTGTGGGCTGCTTTTTGGGATGCCGGAGCTCGCCAGCCCTTTTGGGAAGCGAAAAACCCCCCTTTGCAACAACCCCTTGGCAGAGAAGCTGCCGCTGGCTCCGAGGCTCTCCCAGGAAAGGAGAAACGTTACTTGGTTCAGCTAAAACTTTATTTTTGCAGTGACGTATGTGGAAACCAAGGAGCCGTAATCCAAACTGGGAGCTGCAAAGCGTGACGGCTGCTTGGGCAGCCCAGGCTCTGGGTTGCTCTGCCTTAACTGGGGGGGACACACACGGATGCTTTCCTATTCCTCATAACAAGCAGCCCCCTTCTTGCAGTTTAACCTTGCTTTCCTGCCCTGAGGGGGTGTGGAGGGGATGGCGGGGAAGGGAGCTGAGGGGCTCCGGCAGCCTGGTCCCCCTCGTGCCAACCAGCTCCTGCTGCTCCTCTCCGTGGCCCAGGGGTGGAATGGGGCAGGGCGAGGGGCAGAACCTGAACCAAACCCTTCTGGCCCTAGCGTTGTGGCTGGGTCCATGCCCCAGCCAGCCTAAGCTTTTTTTTTGCTCAAGTTTCTGGTGTTTTGGGGTCAGGGTGCCGTCCTGCTGGAGCCACCGTGGATGCTCCTGGCAGCAGCTCCCCCTCTGTGCACGCAGCCCGGGCTGCTGCGAGGGGGGGCTCAGCAGCTCGGAGCACCCCCACGGGGGCCTCTGACAGCTGATAACCGGAGCCCTTTGCTCCTCGAGCGGCTTGGCAGAAATCTGAGCAAGGAAATGCCTGCGGCAGGGCCGGGAGCAGCCCCGGGGTGGTAACGCACCGCTGGGCTCTCCCCCTGGGACGAGGGATCCTCCCGGGGGGGCTCCTGGGGACAGGGTGTCCCGGGGGGCGCGGGGCACGTCGGGCACTGCTGTCCCTGCTCGCCACCCTGCTGCTGGAGCTGCTGCTCCTGCGCCTGCAGGCTGCTCGCATCTCCCCACCGGTTCAAAAGTTAATGTGCAAATTGATCTCCTTGAGCTGCCAGGAGGCTTGAATAGCATCCTTTTAGGCTGCAGAATGGAAAGCAGCAGGTAAATAGAGCCACTGGGCAGAGGGGAGCAAATACCCAGGTCGGGTCGCTTCTCCCTGGCTCTTTTGCCTCTCCAAACTGATCCATTTAGATCGTGAAGTCCTCGGAGCAGGGATGGTTGCTCAGCACACACAATTAATAGTGCAAATAATGTCGTGTTTTCCTGCCAAAATTGATGGGGAGACAGCCAAGGTATGTGTTTGCTCCACAAGGAAATCTGCAAGCATTCGGAGGTTTTGTGGGAGCAATTATCAGCTGCCGTGAAGCCTCATGGTATGCTGGGTGCTGCCAGGGAGAGATGCGGAGGGCAGCGTGGTCGCTGCAGGGCTGGCTGGAACCCGGGCATCCCCCTCTGCACATCCATAACCGCTTGGTTTCCCTTCTGTTCGAAGGTGGCCGAGAGAATAAAATGCCCATCTTGATATCCAAGATATTCAAGGGGCTGGCGGCGGATCAGACCGAGGCGCTGTACGTGGGAGATGCCATCCTGTCCGTGAACGGCACCGACCTGTCCGAGGCGACGCACGACGAGGCGGTGCAGGCGCTGAAGAAGACGGGCAAGGAGGTCGTCTTGGAAGGTAGGGGCCGAGGCGGCACCGGGGGGCTCCTGTTTCTGGGCTGCCGATGCCCCTCTCTGCAGAGCTCCTGCACAGCCACGTGCTGGGTGCCCACCCCGTGACACTCCAGGGTGTGCTGGAGCTGAGCAGGGAGCCCGGGGGTGGCACAGCATCTGCATCGCCATTTGCATGCTCTTTTAAATGGAAAACAAAATATGCAGAGTGGCTTCTCTGCTCATCCGGGGAGCCGGAGGGGTGCGCTGGGTGCCGGTGGCTGTGTCCCAGCTGCAGGGACCACGGGCAGGCTGCAATGGGAGATTTGGGGCAGGTCTATGGGGCAGGTGACATTTCTGTCCTACTGCTGCACCCCGAGGTCCTCAGTGCCAGGGCTGGTGGTCAGCTCCGTGTTCTTCCCCTGGCTTCCATTTAAATCCACAGCTTTGGCCAGAGTGGGGCCGCGTGGCTCTGCGGGCTGCCCCAGGTGGTCTCGGTGCCCGAGACACTTTCTTGGGCGGTTTTAGGGCTGCAGGTCCCACAGGGAGGTTTTCGGCTGGGGGCAGCGCTGTGGGCTGTGCCCGGACAAAGAAGAGCTCTGTGTCTTCTGCTGTGAGCAACCTCCGCGGCGCTTTCCTCCCTGCTCCTTCCCCAGATTGTGTCATCTCCAGATTTTCAGTTTTCGCTTCGCTCAGCCCTTTTCTGCTGTGGGTTCCTCCTCTCCTGGGAGCCGCAGAACCACGCTTCAGCCTGAGGAATGTGCTGCTCTGCACAGCTGCTGGGAGCAGATAGGGGGTTATTTTTTTTTTTCTGACCAAAGAGAAATACAAGAGCCTCTTTCTCTGGAAGTCTCTGAAATTCCTCCCCGTGGCCGCTGCACTCAGACCACCCTCTCTCTGTCATTTTCTTTTCATCCTTTACTTTGGCATGGGCTTCCTTTCTGCTGGAGGTTCTGCGGGAGGTGGAGATGGGCTGCCCTTTCTCGAGAGAACAACTCCTCTCCCGGACCAACCTTCTCCTGGGGAGCCGGGTGGGTGCTTCCTGGTCACCCTGCCGGGACGCACCTACATTTTTGCAGAAGCCGGGCTTCCTCCAAAACGAAAGCTCCCAGCGGGCACACTTCTGCTCCAGGAGGAGAGCTGGGCTGGCTCCTGCCGTGATGGTTTTGGTTGGTTTGGATCGATGCTGTCGATCTGTGGCACGGTGCTGCTCGGGGTGCTGTGGGCAGCTGCTGGACGTCGCATGTGCGCACGGCGTCTCCATCTCCGCTCCTTTCTGAGTGCAGCAGGGCTTGGGGGCAGAGCGCTGCTCTGGAGCCAGAGGGGTGGTGGCAGGGGACTCCCCGGCTCCTTTCTTGTCCCTGGGTTTGCTCCAAGGCTCGGTGAAAAACAGCACGAGGACCTTAGCGTCCAGCAGGTGCCTTCTGGTGCTGACTTCTCTCCCTCGCAGAACCCTGTGCCTTGGCTCTGTGCAGGGCTGGCTGTCCCCTGCTGTCCCCTGGCCCCGCAGACAGCTCCGGGCCAGCCCTGTGCTGTTTCAGTTAGCTCCAGAAATGTCCCCTGTGTACCCCAGCCTGGCACAGAGGGTTGGTGACATCTGTGCTGGGACGGCTGGGGACAAGGACAAGCAGCAGCACGGGGTCCCCGCAGCCCCTGGGTGCTCCCCAACTCTTCATTTAGCTCAGCCTTCCCTTACGTTTGCCAGAAATACCGAAAATGAGTCATTCAGCACGGCCAGCACGTGTTTACACCACCTTGCTCCTCCCAGCCACGCTTGTTCTCAGACCTGGAGCTTTAAGGGCGGTTCCCAAGTGATGTGCCAGAAGGAAACGAAGCTCTCATCTCGCTCTAATTAGGGGAGCAACCACACGCGGCAGCACCGGCAGAGTTTGCACGCTCCTCGCGTGGTCACTGATCGGGGTGGTGAATTCAGGTGGAACCCCAAAACGGCCGAGCTGAGCACTGAAACACGTCGGTCCCAGCGCCAGAAGTGCCCCACGTGCTGGATCCGGCCCCGCGTGGCAGTGCCAGTCCTGGCCGGGCGCGATGACGTGCGGAAACCTCCCGGCGTGCCCTGCCAGGAGGCCTCTGCGTGTGCCAAGCTGCCATCTTCATACTTGGAGGAGGAGTTTGTATTTATATCACACTGTTATTTCAGGGAGAGGCGCTCTGCCTGACCTTATTTTTCCTCGTTAGATTTTTATTTATTTTATTTTTTTGGCGTTTGTATCCCTGGGTATAAAGCAGTTCTCCAGGACTTGTTTGGCCGAGGGATAGCATGGAAGGTTGAAATTCAGAAAAAAATAACTGTTGGGTGCCCGGATCCGGCTGCAGTGGTTGCAGAGGGTGGAGATGTGCATGGTGTGAGATATTAAATAGCCGCAACGTTCAGCTGGCCCTGGAGAAATAACCACAGGACCAAAGTGGCTGGAGGTTTTGGGATGGCAGTGACCTGTATTTGCGCAGTGGAGCAGAAATCAGGTGCCCACGGGGCACTGGGGCCAAGCATCCTGGCTTTGTGCCTGCCGGAGCTGTGCAGGATTGAACCCGCAAGAGCAAAACCCCGCTCTGAGAAGCTGCGGCTGGGCTGTGCCCTAGGAAGTGCCGCACGTGCTCACGTGGCTTAACCACGGCCATGAACCACAGCAGGAGACTTCGGAGCCACCTTGGGATGATGCGGAGGTGGTGAGGGTCCCTGTCCTACCTTCACCTCCCCTCCCCTGCCCCTGGCAGAGTGTGGGAGCCTGCCCACCTCTGCCTTGTGATTTCATCTGCTAGTTTCATGCCGTCGGTCCCGGTGTTACTCTGAGGCAGAGAGGAGCCCACTGGAGCTGGGATTAGGACCGCATTAGGGCTGGAGCTGGGTCCCCAGGACCTCTCTGGAAGCCTTCCAGATGTGATGGCCGCTCCTGCAGCCGGAGCGCTTTGGCTTGCGATGCTGTGCAGGTGCTGCTGGGACGCTCTTGCCTCTCGGGGACAAACAGTGAGGCCCTGGCCAGCAGCGTAGCTGTGAGCATCTTCGCCATACGTCCGTGCTGTGATGTCCACCTTGCAGCACAGCACATGGATGGGGCTGTTCTGAATGCCTAGGGGTGGGTGCTAGGATCTCGGGGTCCTGCCCTGAATTTTTTGGGGCGCACCAGTGTCCCCTGACCAGCTTTGCAGCCTGTCCTCGGGGCAGGGACAGAGCCAGCTGGCCTGAGGTCACATTTCACATGGGCGCGGTGGCCACGTGCCCATGTTATGGGCTCTGCAGTGTGTGTGCTGGGCTGGGGGTCTCTGGCACAACTCACCCAGGGCACCCCCAGGGCAGGACCCCTGCACCCCATCCCTGCTCAGTGGAATTTCTCCTGGAGTTAGGCAGCATCGCCCACTTCCCTGTGCCCCTTCCTCCTGCCCTGAGCCGAAGCCATCGGGACGTGTTCCAGCCACGGCACAGCTGATGCCGGTGACGTCCCCTGCCTGGCCGGAGGTGACACACAGGACAGGTGCTGCGGGAATGCTGGAAGGAATTCCCGGGGGTGGCGTCAGGAAGGGAGGGCTTGGGGTGGGGGCAGAGCGGGCAGCGTGTCCCCATGCCCCAAAGCGCTATCGCTGCGCGCGCCGGTGCCCGTGGATGAACGCTGGTCTCTGTGAAATCCAATTAGCTCCCAAGCACCCGAATAACGACGAGTCTGTGCCAAGACTGCTGGCCCAGGGCAGCCTCCAGCGCAGCTCGCATGCCTGCGGGAGCGCGGCGGCTATTTATACCGGGAGGCACGGGGCTGCCACGGGGTGAGCGACCCACGTGCGGCAGCGGTGTCGCAGCCCTCTATAGAGGCGGCTCAGCACTGCGAACGGGGTGAGACGAGGTGATGGGGCTGTGTCCCCCCATGGGGTGCGTCCCCTCGTGCCCTGGGGCTTTGCCTCTCCCCGTGGTGACCCCGCTGCAGCTCGCACGCCGGATTTGGGGATTTTGAGGTTTAGGAGCGCTCGCTCTGGCTTTGCCGCTGCAATGGAGCTGGTCCACCAGTGAGCCACCTTTGGCACTCAGCTGCAAGGCATGGAGTGAAACCAGCTGTGACAGTCTGGGACGTGGCAGCAGGCACATGTCTGTCCCCTGGTCCTTTCCCAAGGGCCACCCAAGGAAAGCCCTTCCCCAGAGCCATCAGCCAGCCCCACAGCACTCAGAGCATCCCCTTGCCCAACCAAAGGATTTTTCCCCATGGTTTGGATCAGCCTTGGGAGCCACTGACCCAGTTTTCCAGCAGTGCCTGTGGGGCCCCATCAATTTGCTGTAACTTTCATCTCCCCCTCTCCTAAACCTCCGGAGCCAGGCTGCGGTACAGCGGCTCTGATGTTTGACTCCGAGTCGCCGGGCACTTAAAGATGATTTCTCGTCCCTGGTTTCTAACTCACCACTCAGGGTTATGTGAGCTGTGCACACGCAGTTCGAGGCTTTTCCTGGGTCCAAGCCATGGTATTTGAGAGCTATTACTGCTTTGTTCCCACTTGGCCGCGGGACCGGCTGTACCAGCACAATTTGGACTGTGTAATTTTGGCCTGGGCTTCCTGCCCGTTCCCCGCCCTGCGCCTCCATGTGCTGCCCCGGCCAACAGGGTCCAGGTTGGAATTGGGTCTGTGACCTGAACCACGTTTAAAAAAGACTTTTTTTCAGCCCAGCTCAGCTCACCAGAGCAGTTGGCAGCGTGCCCCGTGCACTGGTGTGGGGTGACTGCAGACAGAGCACCCATGGGTGTTAGCTCCGGGGGGAGGGGGGAAATGATGGAGGAGGCACGAGGGGTTTTGGCAGTGTGGGTTGGTGCTGGTGGGCAGGATGTGGCCGCCACGCCATGCTCTCACTGGGCGCCCTCTCTCTTCCAGTGAAGTACATGAAGGAGATCTCGCCCTACTTCAAGAACTCGGCGGCGGGGGCGACGGTCAGCTGGGACCCCTCTCCCTCTGGCCAGCAGAAGCGGTCGTCCCCCGTCCTGCCGCCCCGCGAGAGCCGGACCGTCCCGCTGAAGATGTGCTACGTGTCCCGCAAGTGCCTCCCCGCCGACCCGGAGCACAGGTCAGGGTGATGCCACCACCACCGTGCCGGCCACCGCTCGGGGTGCCCCGCGGAGGGCCGGCGGAGACCCAGCGGGGCCGTGTCCCTGCAGGTACCTCGAGGTTTGCTCGGCGGACGGGCGCGTGGCTCTCTTCCTGCGGGCAAAGGATGAGGCCACGGCGCAGTCGTGGCTCGGGGCCATCCAGGGTGCGGCGGGCGCGCTGCTGCCGCGGGTGAAGGAGGAGCTGCGGGCACAGCTGGCGGGCGCCGGCACGGCGGGCGGCAGGGACGTCAGGCACGTGGGCTGGCTGACCGAGCAGGTACCCCCGTGTCCCCCCCACCCCTGCCACCCGCTGCCGAGGGGTCCCTGGCCAGCCCTGACCCACCCCGGCTCCTTGCAGCTCCCCGGTGCCGGCACCAGGAACCTGCTGGCCGTCCTCACCGAGAAGGAGCTGCTCCTGTACGGCAGCCTGCCGCAGAGCCGCGATGCCCTGGGCAAGCCTGTGCACAGCTACCCGCTCATTGCCACCAGGTAGGGTCCTGCGGGTGTCCCCGGGGTGCTGGCGGTGTCCCCGGGGTGGTGGTTGGTGTCCCCAGGGATGGTGGTGGTGCCCCAAGGGATGGTAGCAGTGCCCCCAGGGACGGTGGTGGTGTCACAGGGATGGTGGTTGTGGCCAAAGATGGTGGCGGTGTCCCCAGGGATGGTGGCAGTGTCCCCAGGGATGGTGGCGGTGTCCTCAGGGCTGGTGGTTGGTGTCCCCAGGGATGGTGGCAGTGTCCCCAATGATGGTGGTGGTGGTGTCCCAGGGCTGGCAGTCGTGGCCAAGGATAATGGTGGTGTCCTGGGATAGTGGTGGCACCCAGGGGTGCTGACAGGGCCGCATGGTTGGTGGCAGTGTCCTACAGTAGCGGTGGGGCTTGGGGGACGGTGGCAGTACCCAAGGGATGGTGGCAGTGCCCGGTGGGTGGTGGCAGTGGTCTGTGGGGTGGTGGCAGTGATCTGTGGGTAGTGACGGGCACCCTACGACTTAGTGGCGGACCCTGGGAGGTGGTGGCAGCGCCTGGGGGTCGTGCTGGGACCGTGGGGACAGGGTGTGCAGGGTGTGTGGCACAGCCTGGCGGTGGCAGTGCCCGGGGTGTGTGTGTGTGGGGGGGGCGGCACAAGATGGCCGTGCCCAGCGGCGGGGCTGCGGCGCCCCCTGGCGGCCCGCTGGGGGCTGAGCGCGCCGTGCCGCAGGCTGGTGCACTCGGGCCCGGCCAAGGGCTCGGCGCTGGACGAGGCCGAGCTGGCGTTCGCCCTGCGGGCCGGCACCCGGCTGGGGGTGCAGAGCCACCTCTTCAGCCTGGAGAGCCCCCGCGACCTGGCGCTCTGGACCCGCTTGCTGGTGGACGGCACCCACGGCGCCGCCGAGCTCGCCCAGGAGGTGTCCGCAGGTCAGCGGGGTCCCGTGAGGGGGGATGTGGGGTGGCGGGGGCTCTGCGCCCGTCCCTGAGCCCGTCCCTGTCCCCAGCCTGCAGCTGGAAGGGGCAGGACTGCACCCTGTCCATCCACATCGACAAGGGCTTCACCATCTCCACCACGGAGCCGGGGCTCAGCAAGACCATCCTGCTCCAGCAGCCCTTCGAGAAGCTGCAGATGTCCTCCGACGACGGCACTAAGATGCTCTACTTGGATTTTGGCGGCCCGGAGGGCGAGATCGTGAGTTGGCATCGCCCTCGCTTCCCCCTGGCTCCCTCCGACCCGGGAGGTGCAGTGGGGTGCCCACCCCGTGCATGGCACCCACCCGCTGTCTGTTCTGCAGCCCTTCCCATTGCAAATGTCTCTCTGCTTCTTCCTTGCAGCAATTGGACCTCCACTCCTGCCCCAAAACCATCGTCTTCATCATCCACTCCTTCCTCTCGGCCAAGGTGACCCGCCTGGGGCTGCTGGCGTGAAGACGGAGCGGGGCCCCAGCCCCCGTCACATCTATGCACCTCCCTCCAGGCCAAGTGCAGCCCGAAGCCATCCGGACAGGACACAAAGTCCCCGAGGGGTCCCGCTACCCGCCCCCGGGGCGCTGGGGACAGCAGTGGGGTGACGTCCCTCTGGGATGGCAGCACCAGGACGCCTGCGGTGCCCCCTTCCCCTCCCTGCTCCCACCACGATGCTCGGCTGGAGGAGCCCCCGTGGGAGCCGCACAGTCACCCGAGTGCCTTGTGAGATGATATTTTCTGTACAATGAACCTGTTTGTATGGATGTTTTATATTTATATCACCCCGTTACAAGTGCCGATGGGGCAGCTCTCATCCACCCGCTTTGAACCCCGGGAGAAACCCCCAGGTTCTCCAGCGCGAGGCCGTGTGTCTGTCCGTCCCCCGGGCATGCGTCTCGGCAAGGGGCTGCAGCCTGGGGTCAGCTCCGTGTTGCTGGATAGATGGGAACTGCAGATCAGCTCTTATTTGCCAAATTTTTCAGTATCGCAGCGTGCTATAGGAACCACTTCTCTTTGGGATGGTCACACGGTTCGTGTTACTTTGCCAACTCCTGCATCATTTTATTTCTTGGTTTGGGGGGGAGGGACATCAGGCGGCTGGTGGGAAACAACTTGTTTTATGAACCAAAAAATCCTGCGTGAAAATGTCTCTTTCTTTTTTTTTTTCTTTCTGTTTTCGGCCAAATAAACATTGCAGCTCACACCCAGCAGGAGCCGAGGGTCTCCTGGTTTTGCTTGAAGTGGAAAATCCATGGGTACTGCCTGATGAGTTTCTAAGGGGTCTCAGTGCAGGCAGCATCTGCACATGGGGACAGGAAAGGGCCACGCTCACATCACTCGGAAGTGACAAATTCTGGGTTAGCCTTTTTCTTTTGTCCTGGCCCTGTCCGTGTGCATGGGGGAGACCGGGGTCTCCTAGCAGAGCTGCTAACACTCACACTGAATATTAGCAACTAATCAGCAGCAAATATCCTTTTTTTTCCTAACAATTCCTCGTGCATCTTGTTCCTGTGTGTTAATGTGGCGTGGCTCAGGGTAGTGGGGTGCATCAGTGGTGTTGCTGGTCTTGGAGAAATGAAATCCCCACATCTGTGGGGGGCAGTGCTGCTCCTTGAGTGCTTATTGAGCTGGGCAGCACCGGCAGGTGAGATTGCAGGGTGTCTGCTTCGAGAGGAGCCACTGAAGTTAATGATTTCCCTAATGAAGATGAGCTGGTCCCTTGCAAAGGGGACTCTGATGCAGCCTTTGGGATGCACGGGAAAAAATAAGCTGAAGAAAAAAAAAAGGGGTGAGGGAAAGCAGTCAAAGTGCAAAACTTCCAAGGAAGTGAGGTGCATGAGATCTGAGCAGGAAGAAAGCAGAGGAACATCTATGTGGTGTGAAAAATAGGTCTGATGGGGCACGCAAGCACTGCGCTGCTCTGTCTTGGTGGGACGGGGGGCAGGAGAGGAGGGAGCCCCCTTGGTGCCCTTGCAGGAGCCCTGTGGCTGCTGGCACTCGCTGTCCACAGTGAGCAAACCCAGCTTCTTGCTGCACACCACTGTCAGATTTCCAGGAGGTCTTGCAAAATGGATTTGCAGGAAAAAAAAAAAAAAAAAGGAAAAAAAAATCCAACATGTTACTAACTGCTAAATCAATACAACAAGTAATTTAGAAACAGATGGTGTATTTTTCTATGATGAAAAGCATGTCTGCACAAGGAAAAATGTTATTACTGCAATTTACCTTCCTCTTCCTGCCCTACAGCCATTACTCTTTGGGGTTCATTCCAATAAAAGAGGGAATCACTCCCAGTCCCAAGCAGATCTCCTATTAATCTCATAGCCTACAAACTGCCATCCTGCTCCGTCGCTGGGCAGTGGAAAAAATGGTTCAGTTTGGAGATGGAGCTTTATTTTCTTGGATTTTTTTCACATTCGGTGCTGGTGATGGAGCGGTGAGTTTTTCCCCCGGGTATTTTTTGGTGGGGTCTCCCTGTGTCTGCCCCTGGAGGTTGGATCCCATGAGTCACTCCGAGCCTGGGTACCTGAGGTGCTTAGGGTTGGGGTGAGGCCAGCCCCGTGCTCGTGGCCAGGAGTTATCACATCAGGACAGAAGGCTGGAGGCCAGGGGGAACTCTGCGTTTTCGCACCATGGCTGCTCCTCTGGTGCGTGGGGCTGGGAATTTGGCTTCCAGCTGAGCCAAGGCTAGAAAAAAAAGGGAAATCCCACATCTGCTGGAGCTCCTCATCCTGCTCTTACTGCAGCTTCCCACACAGCATCAGCCAAGAATCCCCCCCAGCTCTTCCTGACTGCTTAAAGCATCTATTTCCTAAAAAAAAATAAATCCTAATTCTCACCATCTTGGATCCTGCACTGTCAGTCCTTGTGGTGAGCTTGGCCAAGCTCTGGTTTGGTTGCTCTTGCCACTTTATGATGCCAGCAGCCTGACCGAGTTACTCAGGTGACAGCTCCCTGCTCTGTGGGCTTGATGGAAATGTCCAGGGATGTTCAGATGTGTGGGCATGTCACCTCCCTGGGGATGCCACGGCTTGTATCCCCCAGGGAGGAACAACAGCTCACAAGGGTTTTGTTCTTCCAGGTGCTTTTACAGCATGAGAACTAATATTTTCGAAAGCGGCTTTAAACTAAATGTAGTGAACTCCGCGTGTGGAGCTGCTCTTAAAGGGCTGAGATAAAAAGCAGATTTGTGAAGCTAAGGCGGCTTGGTGCAGCTAAGTCTGGCCACCAGGACTTGAGGAGCGCAGGTAGAGGGGATTTTGAAGGTGCTGTGAGTGCTGGGGAAACGGGTGGCAAATGGGAAGGAAGGAGGTTCCCGGCTTCCTTCCCGCTCCCCCCTGTACTTTTCATTAGTCAGCTCTGACCTTTTAGCGCCGTAATCAAACAAGACAACCTAACACTTAAATCGGAGCGTTTAGCGCTGACATTTACAATTGGTTCTCACGTTAGAGAGGCCAAATGAAAATTTCCTAACAGACAGCATGCTGCAGGGAACGGGAATCAAATAATTCATTTGCCGAATAACACACGCGCCGGCCCCCATCAGCTGTCTGCCAGGGCCCGCATCGCATCGCGTGGTATTTGTACTGGAGCACTTGTCATTAAAAAGTCAATATTCAGCCGGAGCTGGCGATCCCGGAGCCAGTGCCTGTGCTGGGCGCGGAGAAACTGGATTTGGCATTTGATGGATGTGAGCACGGGTGATCCTCCCCAGCGGGGAAGTTCCATTAAATGTTAAGGAGCCAGGTCGGTAATGAGGATGTTTTCTCTTGGTCAGCCTCGGCTGCATCCTTGCCTGAAAACCGAGCACGGGGCATGCGCCTGGGTGCCCCCGGGTGCTCCTGCTCCGTGCCCCCGTGGGCAGGGCTGGGCTCCGCTGCCCATCGCTGGGGCTCTCTGAGGATGCTGAGGCCAGGACATGGGACATCCAAACCGCTCCTTGCTGCCACGTCAGCCCAGCATTGCTCGGTGTGCAGCTTTTCCTAGTGCCAACAGCGTGCTGCTGCCACAGGCTGTCACCTGAGGACTTCGCAGGAGGACGAGGAGCAGCATCTGTGTGTGCAGCCACTTGGCGTCCAACAGCATCTCCTGTCGTGGCTGCACGCAGAAGTATTTTGCTCGGAGGAATAAGGGTGCTGCCTGCACGATGTCCACGCAGCCTTCAGTTGCTGCTCTGCTGTTAATTTCTGCTGGTGACCTGAGGACATGGGTGGGGGACATGGCCCTGGACCTGCAGGGGCCTCAGCTCGGCACCACGTCATTCCTGCTTTGCGTTGTGCCCACCGCGCTGCCACTTCCTCAGGCTTTCCTCTTCCTTTCATCCCTTATGGAAAATCTTTGTTTTCTCTGCGTGCCCACACTGTGCCTGTCTCAAAAAAAAAAAAATCATCAACAAGCCAAGGAAATCAGAGGTTTTCATCCCAGCTCTGCCACTCAGCCGCTTTGGGCCCACTCTGTGCCTCAGCTTCCCCCTCTGTAAAATGGGAATATTCGTGCTCCGCCCCAGCCTGCGCTGGCAGCTGAGTGACCCTGCATCACCAGGGCCCCAAGGTGCCACATGTCTTGGAAAAGTCCCTGTAATCGTCTACGTGTGATACCTTTGTAAATGTTATGGCACTCACCTGCCAGGAAATGCTAGAGATAAAAGCTGGATTGATATCTATCTATCTATCTATCTATCTATCTATCTATCTATCTATCTATCTATCTATCTATCCATCTATCCATCTATCTATCCATCTATCCATCTATCTATCTATCTCCATTGAATATATCCATTTAATTTCTCACTCGGTGTCCTAAAATAGCTTAGGATTCGAGAGGCTCAGGAGCTGAGGACAGCTGAGATGACAACCCGAAGATAGAGGTTTGTTCTGCAGCAAGAGTATGAAAACCACATAAAATTGGAATTCGTTTTATAACGCTTATTCAGGAGTCCTAAAGCCAGGAATGGGATTTAATGTGTAATGCGGAGAGATACAGATGAGCCCCTTTCGGAGTTTCCATGTTTTTGTTATACTCTATATTAGTGATGCTGCATGGTAGATTCTGCCCCCCCCAAAAAATTTCCTTCTGAAAGCAGAAGCTTATTTCTGAAGGCTTTACCATAGTGGTGACATATCCGTATGCAATATAAATGACCTGTTGTTTCAGATGATGATAATGGGAATAAATACCAAATTAAAAAAGAATCAAACCCCGTAGATCAGGAAAAATAACAGAATTTCAAACACCCAGAAAGCTCTTGCTCTAGGAAAGGGCACGTAACCATGGCAACAGGAGCCCTCACTGTCACGATAATAAAAAAATATATTATTCTAGGAGAGCTCTTAAAAGGGAAATATACATTTCACTGAGGTGGATGATGAAATATTGGGCATCGGAGTGAAGAATGAGACAGAGGAGCCTGCAAAGTAATCCTGGCTGTTCTTCAGCCCGCGGCGGGTGGGGAGAGGGGATGTGGGAGCTCGGGGGCTGTGGGGAGAAGCCCTGGGACAGCGTCCTCCCCTCTGTGGGACAGCCCCGAGACCCTGCAGAGGGGTCGTGCTGAGCCCCCCTGTGCTGCGGAGCCGGCAGGAGGATGGTAAGCAGCCCATGGCCCTATTCAGGACTCCTCAGCCTCCCATGCAAATGACCCCAGTGAGGACATCCATCCCAGTGTGCAACCCCAAAACCACACAAATCTTGGCAAAAGCTGGAACTTATGGGGCCGTGCAGCTTGCAGCAGCAGAGAGCATCCCCGTGGCACCACGGCGTGCCCAGCATCCCGCCGTGTGGCTGCACAGGGATGTGCTGGCCAGCTGCGAGCTGCAGGAGCACTGCAAAGACTTTGCCCTTTTTTTGTAAAGAGAAAAGAGCCGGGGAGATCTGGCACCTTGGCTGAGCTTCTCCTGGTTTGGGATTTTGCAAAGAGGCCTGGAGACTGGTCTCAGAGGGTCACTGTTCTATCAGTGGTTAAAAAGGGGTGTGTTGAGATTTGCAGAACATTTTGAAGAAAGGTAGGGGTAGGAAAAGTATGCTTTTCCCCATGGGAAGTTGTACTGGGCTTAGGTGGTAAGGTAAGGTAGCAGGGGGGCTGCGGGGGTGGCCTCCATGAGCAGAGCCCAGCAGCTGCCCTGTGTTAGAGGAGAGCCTAGAGGAGGTCTCCAGCTGCTCCAAAAGGGACCCGCTGCTGGCCAAAGTGAGCAATGCTACTGCACCTCTGGAGAGCAGAGTGAAGAAAGG
Source organism: Anas acuta (assembly GCF_963932015.1). Lineage (NCBI taxonomy): Eukaryota > Metazoa > Chordata > Aves > Anseriformes > Anatidae > Anas > Anas acuta. Next base: position 3,762,890 of record NC_088994.1, read on the forward strand.
AAAAAAAAAAAAAAAAAAAAAGAAGAAAAAAAAATTGCTGTGCAACAGCAAGAGAGAGGAGCAAGGAAATGCAGAGACCCAGCTCTGCAGCCCCCAAGGTCAGTGCAGGAGGGCAGGAGGGGCTCCAGGTGCCAGGGCAGAAGGAGAGGCCCCTGTGGGCAGCCCCCACAAGATAATCTGGGAAAGACGGCATCCCGTGGATGCCCACAGGGAGCAGGGGCCTCAGAGAGAGGGACCATGAAGGAGCGGCGGAGACGAAGTGTCAGGGACTGAGCACAGCCCCCATTGCCCATTCCCCTGCTCAGGGGAAGGACATAGAAAAGGGTGGATGGGGGGAAGGCATTTTTAGCTTGCTTTGAGTTCTCACTGCTCTGCCCTGCTACCAACAGGCAATACGTTACGTTAATCTCCCTGTGCTGACTCTGTTTTACCCCTGATGGTAACTGGTGAGCGATCTCCTTGTCCTTATCTCAACCCCTGAGCTTTTTTTCATCTTACTTTCTCCCCTGTCCTTCTGAGGAGGGGCAGTGTGGTGGCGCTGAGCTACTGCTGCACAAAACCAGCACAGAAATGCCTGGGATTTGGGATGAACAGCTCAGTGGGGGAGTCCCCACATCAGCACCCCCAGGGGCAGCACCCTGTGCCCTCCCCCCCTCGGGGGCATCTTTGGGTCCTGCCTGTGGGAAGCATCGAGAGGTAGGGCAAAAACACCCCCTTGGTGCCCTGCTCAAACCCTGGGCACAGGCTGCAGCACAGAGAGGGGAAGCTGGCCCAGAAATGAAGGGAAAAAGGGGAAAACTGACCCCAAAACGTACAGGCAGGTTGGAATGGTCCTCTGCAAGGCCGGTGTGGGAGCTCAGCGATGTCCCCAAGACCCCAGGCTGAGTCCCCTTATCCGAGGGGCCCAGATGGCAGCTGGATAGGGATGCTCCTGCTTTTGGTCCTCCCCACCCAGGCTGGCTGGACAGGCAGGGCTCTGCTCGGCTTGATGCTGACTGCAGCACAGTGGAGGCACCCAGCTGGCGCCGATGCTGGGTGCTTTATGAGCTCGGGGACAAAACAGGAGTTTGTTGGGAGTTCCTGGTGAAACCCAGCAGCCGGGGCTCTGGGGCAGGGGACCCATGGGGACCTCCATGGTGGTTACATCCACAACCACATCCCTGTTGTTGGAAAGCACACCGGGTGTTTGCCATCTGTCCCTGTGGCTGGCCAATTTTCTGGTTGCCCGTGTCACACACCTCGACCTCTCTGCAGCATCAGGAGAGACAAGCTCTCTGCAGGGGAGCTGTCCCAGGGAAGAACATACAGGTTCCTGTGGGTTCAAGCCCCCAGACCTTCATGCCACTGCCGAGCTGGGGCTTTGCTCTCAGTGCCACCAAGCTGGGCCCTGTGAGTGCATTTCAGCACCCCCATCCCCTACAGGCTGCTTCAGCAGCTTTTCCCTTCCCTCCCAGCCCTGCACTTTTCTCCCTCTTATTTTGACCTCTGACAGGTGCAGGGGGTTGCAAAAGCGGCCCCAAACAGACAGCTGGGAGCTGGGCACATGGCAGGAACAGGCTGTGGTGGCTCAGGGCAGGTTGGACCCCCCCAGATGCCACCACTGCTGCAGGGACCTTTGGGGTCTCCGCTGAGACCGGGGCTGCTCCGTGGCTCAGATCCAGAACGGGACTGAAGAGAGGGAGAGGGCTGGGAAGCACCAAGCGATGCACCGGGAGCTTCGCGCACACCACTGGCACGAAGCCCCTCGCAGGGGCTATTTTGGGGCTAAGAAGGGACAACTTCTGCTTCCCTTCAGGCCGTGCTGGGGCTGCGGGAGGGCTCAGGCCCGCGCCGCTTTTCCCCGGGCGCTGCAGGGGGAGCTCGCACCGTGCCGCAGCGGCTCCTCCTCGCCCGCCGCTCTCCGTCGCTTTTTCGGCACAGGAGGAGGCCTTGGGAGCCAGTCCCGGTTGCTTTCCTCGCACTTGGCTCCCAGGCTGACGGAGGAGAAGTTGAGGGCGACGACAGCTCCCTGCTTGCGGTGCACAGCGGCCACAGGGCGCTTCTCGGGGGCTGTGCAGCTGCAGCACGCACAGCGCTCTGCGGGCGGTCAGCAGGAGCAAGCCCCTTCCCCAAAGATGCTCATGCATGGTCTGAAGCAGGAGAAGAGATGCCTTCGCCTAGCAGGTGCAGTGTTTTCTCCTGAAATGAGAGCAATTGGCGATCTTTGGGCTCATTCAGCTTGTGCATCTCTGGTACAAACCTAAACCAACTCCCCTGGTTTTCCAGTTCCTTGCGCTCCTTCCCACCCGCCGTTTTTGGCCTTTTGAGCTCCATTTGCTGGTGCCTATGAAATAGCCCAAGCCATGGGCCAGCCTCTATGGGATGCTTTTCCCCCAGGCCCCAGCAAAAGCTTCCCAGGGGACCAGCAGAGGTGGCAGCAGCGATTGCGGTGACCCAAGGGGTCCAGGTACCGGTCCAGATCTCAGGGTGCTGCTGGGGAATCTCATGGTTTCTAACAAGGATGGAGACTCTTCTCAGCAGATTTTCTCTTCTAGTGACCTGAGAAGGTTCAACATTAACTAGGATCAACCATGAGTGTAGGAAGAGGGGGACAACCCCCAGGATACTGTGTTTAGGCTGGGGGAAGGGGATTACATGCGGTCCCACACACCCCTCAGCAAGCCCCGTGGTGGGAGCCATGCTGCAGAGCATGTTGATGTGCTGGGGAAAGGAGCTCCGGTGTGCAAGCCCTCCTCAGGAGGGAGGATTTGCCCAGCTCTAACTCTAGGCTTTGCTCCGGATAGCACAAAGCCAGCACCCAGCTCCTGGCAGGCTCACGGCATCAGCTCCGATCTCTGGTACAAACCCCACAGACACAGCTGAGCAGGGAGGTTACACGTGTGCAGGCTTATAGGGTTTTTTTCCACTGCTTGCTCTGGGAGGCAAGTGAAAAGAAATTAAGGAATTAGTGGTTACTTATCTGTCAGAGACACTTTTTGGTCTTTTATCTATTCCTCATAGGTACCATTCTCACATAAATACAAGGACTGTATGTACTTAGGAACATAATGCTGGCTTGGGATGCATTGAAGAGAGATAAAGGACATTGGATAAATTGGAGGTAATTTAGCTTTTATATATACACAAATATAGATGTACGCATCATTACCATTTTATTTATGCGTGTGTGTGTTTACACATACAGATCTTATATTTACATATTTATAGAAATGCTAAATGATATATAGAAATACCATCAGAGACAGCTCCCAGATGAAAGAAACACTATGAGCTAATGAACGTAAAAAAGAAGAAAACAAATATAAAATAGTGATAAACCAGCAGCCCCTCACCCTTTTCTTCTGTTACTGGAAGTAAATTGCATTGCTGAACAAATACATGTTTTATTCCACAGTCTGCTGTAGCAAAGGTGGTCAGAAAGAGCCTTCCTTCTTCAGCTTGCTGGTTTTCCATTTTTTCAAGAAAAAAAAAAAAAAAAAAGCATTGCAGTGAAATTTCACGCCTTTTCTGAGATGATATTTCAGGTTCCTTTGCCATTTTTTTTTTTTCTCCTTGGTGTTTCTAAACTGAATTGAACATGAGCTTTACATACTGGATATTTCCCCGAAAAGCAAGCTCTTCCACCCAGCCTGGACCCCTACCCTAAATTTTTGGTTTCCTTGGCAAAATAATTGTGCTTACTCAGTGCAAGTGAAACTCCCAGTGTCATTCGGGCACTGTTTTTGTTTTTTGGAGTAGCTTCACTTGAGACAATGTATTTGGACACAAAAATGCCACCAGAAGAGCAGTAGCCCAGCCTTGGCTGCTTGTGCCCCGTCTGCAGCAGACGGCTGCCTCTCAGCTCCCTTTGAATTGCTCTCAGTGCATTACTCGGTTTTCAATTTCATCCCCTTTCCTACGAACAACCTCAGCTTTATGTTTCCCTTTTAAGCTGATTGAAATAAAGTATTTGCACAAATGTCATGGGCACTTAGAAAAATCTCTTCTCTGTTTACTCTCCTCTGCTTTCGTACTGTCCACCTCCTGCAGTACCAGCTCTTAAAGCCTTGAGTGCTGTCTGTCTAAATTAATGCATCTTGTAGGCAGGATACTATACTATACAAATTAATTATTTTTTTTTGTTGTATATTGGAAATATGCCTTTATTAAATCTCTGTTCATGTTTCTGATGGTTGAATAGGTGAGCTTCTTTACAAACCATCAGCAAAGAGATAGTGGCTCCTTGAGATCCATTAGGTACATACCTCTGGCAGTGCATTATCCATCCAACAATATCCATATTCTGTACAGAAAATAAGCCCCAAAGACGAAGTTTTGCATTCTTCCAAACTCCTTTTTAAACATCTGCCATCGTGTGCATGACTCGTGGAGCCCCAGGTGGGCAAATCCATGGGGGGATTTCCACGCCAGGGGCTGCGTGGTCCCTGGCACCCTGTTCCCTGAAGAGATGCGACAGGGCCTGTGCTGGAGCTGACATGCCTTGTCTCAAGGCACTTTGTCCCCGTAGGCACCCAGCCTTCTCCTTCCTCCCCTCTGCCCATGGCCAGTGCCTGCTTCTTGGC